>NC_040105.1:87980698-88596330 GCF_003369695.1 Bos indicus x Bos taurus | reverse complement strand
TTTATTCATGGAGTTCTCCAGGCAAGAATACTGGAGTGGGTAGCCATTCTCTTCTTCAGGGGATCTTACCAACCCAGGGATCAAACCTGGGTCTCCTGCATTGCAGGCATATTTTTCTTTACCATCTGAGCCACCAGGGAAGCCAACTTTGTATTGGAGTATAGCTGATTAACTATGTTTCAGGTGGACAGCAAAGACTCAGTCATACATATGCATGTATCCATTCTCCCCCAAACTTCCCTCCAGTCCAGGCTGCCACATAACATTGAGCAGAGTTTCATGTGCTATATGGGAACATTTTGAAAGCAAACAAATAAGCATGAACTACTTGTATCAGTGAGTGCCAGGAAGGAAATTAACAAGTGGCAAGGGATGGAGAGTAACAGGAGAGGCATTTTTGCAGAGGTGATGTTCAAGCTCAGAATGGAATAGCTTGAGCAGAGTCCATGCTGTGTGCCTCAGAGAGAGACTTCCTACCAGCAGAACAAAGTGGGGAGGGCTTTCAGGAAGAGATGGGGTGTGGCTGGGTGACATGCTTGGCACAGAGCATTGACAACTGAGAGCTGCACTTTCATTCGGGTAGAGTATTCCTAATCTTGGAATCTGAGAGAGGAAGGGTCTTCAGGATTTTCCCAGATGATCTGAGTATAAAACCCTCTCTATGTCACACCTCGTAGTTTCCAGCTAGAAAGATTGAGGCTTTCCAGGTAAAACAAAACAGGAAGATAGCTTATCAGTGGGAGAAAATCAGGATTTATTGCAGCTAAAAGTAGAAGTTACATCGTGGAGAATAGAAAAAGATATGTGGACTGGGGCCAAATTATGGTAAAGGTTGTGAAGAGGACTTTGGACTGATCCAGTAAGCAGTGGGTAGTTGCTGTCAGTTTTTGAGCAAGGTAAATAGTTGTGAAAAGAAGGGAAGTGAAAAGCAAAGGGGAAAAGGAAAGATATAGCCATTTGAATGCAGAGTTCCAAAGAATAGTAAGGAGAGATAAGAAAGCCTTCCTCAGCGATCAATGCAAAGAAAGAGAGGAAAACAATAGAATGGCAAAGACTAGAGATCTCTTCAAGAAAATTAGAGATACCAAGGGAATATTTCATGCAAAGATGGGCTCAATAAAGGACAGAAATGGTAGGGACCTAACAGAAGCAGAAGATATTAAGAAGAGGTGGCAAGAATACACAGAAGAACTATACAAAAAAAGATCTTCATGACCCAGATAATCACGATGGTGTGATCACTCACCTAGAGCCAGACATCCTGGAATGTGAAGTCAAATGGGCCTTAGGAAGCATCACTACGAACAAAGCTAGTGGAGGTGATGGAATTCCAGTTGAGCTATTTCAAATCCTGAAAGATGATGCTGTGAAAGTGCTGCACTCAATATGCCAGCAAATTTGGAAAACTCAGCAGTGGCCACAGGACTGGAAAAGGTCAGTTTTCATTCCAATCCCAAAGAAAGGCAATGCCAAAGAATGCTCAAACTACCGCACAATTGCACTCATCTCACACGCTAGTAAAGTAATGCTTAAAATTCTCCAAGCCAGGCTTTAGCAATACATGAACCGTGAACTTCCAGATGTTCAAGCTGGTTTTAGAAAAGGCAGAGGAACCAGAGATCAAATTGCCAACATCTGCTGGATCATCAAAAGAGCAAGAGAGTTCCAGAAAAACATCTATTTCTGCTTTATTGACTATGCCAAAGCCTTTGACTGTGTGGATCACAATCAACTGTGGAAAATTCTGAAAGAGATGGGAATACCAGACCACTTGACCTGCCTCTTGAGAAACCTGTGTGCAGGTCATGAAGCAACAGTTCGAACTGGACATGGAACAACAGACTGGTTCCAAAAAGGAAAAGGAGTATGTCAAGGCTGTATATTGTCACCATGCTTATTTAACTTATATGCAGAGTACATCATGAGAAATGCTGGGCTGGAGGAAGCACAAGCTGGAATCAATATTGCTGGGAGAAATATCAATAACCTCAGATATGCAGATGACACTACCCTTATGGCAGAAAGTGAAGAAGAACTAAAGAGCCTCTTGATGAAAGTGAAAGAGGAGAGTGAAAAAATTGGCTTAAAGCTCAACATTCAGAAAACTAAGATCATGGCATCCGGTCCCATCACTTCATGGCAAATAGATAGGGAAACAGTGGCTGACTTTATTTTTCTGGGCTCCAAAATCACTGCAGATGGTGATTGCAGCCATGAAATTAAAAGGCACTTACTCCTTGGAGGGAAAGCTATGACCAACTCAGACAGCATATTGAAAAGCAGAGACATTACTTTGTCAACAGTTTCGTCTAGTCAAGGCTATGGTTTTTCCAGCAGTCATGTATGATGTGAGAGTTGGACTATAAAGAAGGCTGAGCACAGAATTGATGCTTTTGAACTCTGGTGTTGAAGACTCTTGAGAGTCCCTTGGACTGCTAGGAGATCCAACCAATCCATCCTAAAGGAAATCAGTCCTGAATATTCATTGGAAGGACTGATGCTGAAGCTGAAACTCCAGTAATTTGGCCACCTGATGTGAAAAGCTGACTCATTTGAAAAGACCCTGATGCTGGGAGAGGTTGAGGGCAGGAGGAGAAGTCGACGACAGAGGATGAGATGGTTGGATGGCATCACCGACTCAGTGGACATGGGTTTGGGTGAACTCCAGGAGTTAGTGATGGACAGGGAGGCCTGGCGTGCTGCAGTTCATGGGGTTGAAGAGAGTCGGATATGACTGAGTGACTGAACTGAACTGAACTGAATGAAAGGAAGATAGAAGGAAAGAAAGGAAAGGTCCTGACAACTTGGAGTAACCAGAATGCATCCTTCTGCCCAGTACACGTGGGCTCCCCTAGAGCACATGGTTATGACCCTGGGTTCATATCTCTGCTCTGCCACTTACTGACTTTGAACTTGGGTAAGTTACTTACCTCTTCTATGCCTCAGTTTCCTCCTTTGTAGA
Organism: Bos indicus x Bos taurus; assembly: GCF_003369695.1. Taxonomy (NCBI): domain Eukaryota; kingdom Metazoa; phylum Chordata; class Mammalia; order Artiodactyla; family Bovidae; genus Bos; species Bos indicus x Bos taurus. The sequence goes on along the minus strand of NC_040105.1, from coordinate 88,593,368 downwards.
ATGGGGTTATTGTGAGGATTAAATGAATTAATCATTATGAAGTGCTTAGGCTTTTTAAAAGATGGAATTATAGTTGATGTATGATTTAAGTTACAGGTATATAATGTAGTGAATCACAATTTTTAAAGATCATACTTCATTTATGGTTATTATAAAACATTGGCTATATTCCTGTGTGGTACAATCTATGAAGTGCTTAGACTTTAGCTACTCTTATCCAAGGACAAGACTGGTATGAAGAAGTACAGTGTGGATGTTGCCATGAACCTTGAGTTATTCTGGTCACAATTTGATCAGCCCTGCATTGCCTGGGCTCAGAGCCCAATGTCTACAAAGTAAATGTGGGACTTCTTCCCCAATAATCTTTTCCGTTAGCCTCCTACCAGTAGCTAAAACCACCACTGTTCTTTAGTGGTGAGTTAGAGACTCAAGCATTTTTTTAAATACTTTTTAAAATTAATTAGTTTATTTACTTTTGGCTGTGCTGGGTCTTTGTTGCTGCAATGAGCTTCCTCTAACTGAGGTAAGTGCAGGCTACTCTAGTTGCAGTGTACAGGCTTCTCATTGCAGTGACTTCTCTTGTTGCAGAACATGGGGTCTAGAGCGCGGGTCACTTGTGGTGCACAGGCTTAGTGGCTCCTCAGCATGTGGAATCAGCTTGGACAAGGGATCGAACCCATGTCCCCTCTGTTGTCAGGCAGATTCTTATCCACTATATTAGCAAGGAAGTCTCTCAAGCATTTTTAACTAAATTAGGACTTCTTCTTGTCTGGCTGTTTAAAAAGAATCAAAACATTAGCTCGTTGGCCATTGTTACCTGGAATAAAGCAGAGCTTTGAAGGAATGGAATACAAGATGGTATATTAGTTATCTATTGCTGCTAGATAAATGGCCCAAACTGAGCCATTTAAAACAACAAAGTGATCATCTTATAGTTTCTGTGGGTTAAGAATCTGGGAGCATCTTGGCTGCCTGGTTCTAGCTCAAGGCCTCTCATAAGGTTTTGGTCAAGCTATGGGTCAGGTCTGTAGTACCCAAAGACTCCACTGGGGCTGAAGAATCTGTCTCTGATCTCACTCATGTGGCTGTTGGCAGACTTAGAGTTTTAGTTCCTTGTCATGCCTCTTGGCCTCTCCATTAGGTGGCTCACAACATGGCAGCTTGCTTTTTCCAGTACAGTTGATCAGAGAGATCAGATACATGATCAAGGGTAGGCCAGTCCAAGGCAGAGGCCACAGTCTTTTGATAACTTTATCTCAGAAGTTACATCCCATCACTTCTGCCGTATTCTGTTCATTACATGTGAGCCCTGAGGTCTAGCCCAAGCTCAGGGTGAGTGGATATACAGAGTGTAAGTATCAGAAAGTGGAGATTATTTGGGCCATTGTAGAGGTTGTCTACCATAAATGGATGAGGATTGATGGTAGGTGATAAAAAAGCCTCAGTGAAGTGGAAACTTGGAACATCCTGGCCAATTCAGGGTCAGCATAAAATGGTTACTGGACTTAGTGGTGGCCAGAAATATTGCATACCAAAGGGGCAAATGGAGGAGCAAAAAGGTAGCCTGGGTGGTAGGTAGGAGGTATTTGATCCACAACTGGGGTTGCCAAATGTCCCGGGACCCTCTGCTCCAGGTCCAAATGTGTCCAGTGGTATCAACGCCCCTGCCCTTGCCCACCAGGCCCACTCTATGGGCATGGCCAGGGGGAGAAGAGGGAGCTGGGACAAGGTCCAGGAAGCCCAGTGGCAGCCGAAGCAAGAGAGGGGAATGCAGGTTCAGCAACTGCATTTGTTTGCGGTGGGGGAAGTTGTTAATTTTAGCCTCACACAAGGGGCTGAAGCAGGAGGGTTTGTCGTTTCTGCTGAGCTAGCCCTTGGATGCCTCCCACAGGCCACTGCAGCCATGTCAGCTCCAAGCCGCTGTTTGCAGGGTGGTGAGCTTGGCTAACAGTGAAGAAGGACTGCACGGATTGTGGGCTCCCTTGGGTGTGATGGATCTGGGCCTTGGGTAGAGGGGCTCAGTCAGTAGTGCTGCATGTAGCAACTATCTGCCAGTGCCTCCTCCTCCGTTTTTGCTCCTGTGTTCTCATCCTGGCTCTACCACTTGCTGATTTCTTGACCTAGGGCAAGTCTTTTCATTTCTCAGTGCCTCCATTTCCTCCTCTGCAAAATGGAGATAAATTGTCCCTAGCTTGCAGGGTTGTTGTGAGATATTGTGAGCTCTTGTAGGGAAAGTAACAGTAAATTATAGCTGCTATTACTTATATACCTGGCTCTGACCCAGGGCGCCCAGCCCAAATGAGGCAGATCTCTCACAACACAAGACCCCGCTTCCCAACCCAATCAGAAAACCTCTCTGAGTGCAAGTGTCTTCTTCTCGGTCAGGGCTTTACATGGATTTCTGTGGATTAGGCACACTGATAATTGCCATTTCACATAGGAGGAAACTGAGGTTCAGAGAGATGAAGTGATTTGCTCAGGGGTGCACAGCTAATAACAGGTAGCAGAGATGGGACCATAATCCAGGTCATATTCCCAAATCTGCCCTTTTTGCTATCCTACCCAGAGTTTGTTGGCCCTTAGCCCAATTTCAGGACATGATGGGGATAGACAGCCAGATGAAGGAAGGCTTGGGGTCCAGATCATACAACCTTTTGGAGCCCCACAAACTTGACTTTGCAGTGCAGTTTCTACTCCATCTCCACATGCCTAAGCCAGGAGTAGAGGTTCTCATTTGTGTAACAGCACTCTCCCACCCCCACCCCCAAAATACACACATGCTTTTCTACCAAATAGCTAATTTTCTTTCAAACACATTCTGAGATGAAGAAACGGGGAAGCGAATGCGGATGTGTTTTGAGGACCTGTTCGAAATGCTAAGCTCTAAGAGTACAGTCATCGTCACAGAGAGATGCACTCCCCTTATCCCTCCCCTCGTTACCAAGGGAAACCTCGGTCCCTTCGGTGGGGCCCTGGGTAAGCTCAGGGTAGACTCCTCCTCTCCTTTATCTGCACTCCTGCAAAGAGGGAAGTGCTGGAAACCTTTGGCGCTTGAGGAAAGGAATTCAGAATGGAGAAGATTCCAGAATTGAGGCTTGGTCTGGAGAGAGAGGGAGGTGAGGTGAGGAATATGCAGATCAGAGAGGTCAAAAGAGGACAGAGAATAGAAAGCACAAGGATTGAGAGAATGGTTAAGGGAAAGGGAAGAGAAAATCAAGAAAGAGTGGAGTGTGAGAGAGGTGAGGAATGGAGGAAAATTAAGGAAGGGAGTTGCAAAATGCAGAGAAATCCTCAAAGAGTGGCCTCTGCAATTGTCATACAGGATGAACACGGAGGGGCAACAGTCTCATGGGTAGAGAGTTGAGGAGCCTTGTCTGGAAGCAGCCTTTACACATGGTTTTCACTTAGGGTACGTATTGTTGCGGGGTAGCTTGCAGGGGGCAGAAGTTATTAGAGATTGATGAGAAAGTGGTTTCTCCCCCATCCACCCATTGGCCCTGCTGCCGCTAATGAGCAGGATTTGTAAAAGTGCCTCCTATGTGCACATGAGATTGAAGAAAATCAAATAGCAGGAAGTAAAGAAAAGGGAAAAAAAGCAGAAGGGTCTGTATACAAAAGCTGTGTGTGCATGCTAAGTCACTTCAGTTGTGTCCAACTCTTTGTAATCCTATGGACTGTAACCCGCCAGGCTCCTCTGTTCATGAGATTTCGCAGGCAAGGATACTGGACTGGGTTGCCATCTTTTCCTCCAGGGGATCTTCCCAACCCAGGGATGGAACCCCTGTCTCTTATGTTTCCTGCATTGGCAGGCAGGTTATTTACCACTAGCGCCACCTGGGAAACCCCTACAAAGGCTGCAACAGGTTGAACTGTCCTGAAGGGGATAGAGGGCAGGGGTGCTGATAGAGGCTTTCTGCTCAGCAGTCCAAGGAGGACAAGTTGACTAAATCAAGACCTGATACAGGAGACTCCCCAAAGAGGATGGGTGTATATTCCAGAATTTTATTTTAGAGAATTATCAGGCCCACCTCCACCAACAGTAGGGCTAGCTCTGCGTTTATAGCGAGGACACCAAATGTTACTGAATCTCTCTCTCTCTCTCTCTCTCTTACACACACACACACACACACACACACACACACACACACACACACACACACATCTGTGTGTGCTCCTAGAGAGGAACATTTCCTCTCCCTGTACACAGATGCATTGCACACCCATGGCTAACACACACAGTGTGTGTGAAAGAGATTATGCGCCCTGTATGCTATCCAGGGGACAGAGGATCGTTCCTTGGCCTGTGAAGGCCATTTCATCTCAGCTCTCTTTCCCCTCTGAGCTCTGTCAAGTGTCTGCTCTGCTCTGTGGAAGAGGGGCCCCAGCTGGGAATGTGTTTTTGTTTTCTGCAGTTCCTTTTTCCTCTGCCCCAACCTTAGCCTGAGCTGCTATTTCCTCAACAACATCCAAAGGGGGAAGCAGTCATTGGTTTAAGAAGAATCTCTGAGCCAATGAGATGTCAGCTCAGCCATTGTTTCCAGATGCCTAAAAGAGAATTATCCATAGAAGGAGTGAAACCTCTGTTGACCAGAATATTTGAGAATGGGCAGATAATAATGCAGTTTTCTGGTGGATTGGGGATTTTTATTTTGATTCATTGTTGACATTCTCTCTAAAGTCTGAGGTCCCTTTCTTGCCTTAGAATGTAAGGCTCAGTGAACTGGATTCTGTTTGATGACTAAGGGCTTTGCTTTCTAAATATCAGCCCCAATGTTTGGGGTCACAGGAAGATAGTATAGTATATCAGTCAGAACACTGATTTCTAGAAGTCAGAGGATGTGGGTTCTACTTCCGACGTAGCCACCCACTAGCAGTGTGACTTTGGTCTGTAGCTTATCCTATTAGAGCCTTCATTTCCTCATCTGTCAAATGGAGTTTTGTTATTTTTATAGGATGGAGAAAATATAGGTGAAAATCCTGAATCCAGACTATTTCCTGAAAATTACTTACTTGAATCTTTCCTTCATGCTGGCTTTATTTCATTATCCTTTGCCTCTTTTTTCCAAACAGCCAAGTGAAGAAAAAATGTATATGATCCACTGATGAATCGGAAGATTGGTCTTTTGTTGACTGAAATGTCACCATTTGTCCCATTTTTTAACCCCCAAGGATACACACTATATCCACTGCACACCATTTGAACCCCTTAGCTTCCAGTTCAGTCTCAAGCACCTACCCAATGCTTAGTCATCTTTCACAGTGGTGCCTTGTTGATGCCTTCATCCCTCCACCACTGGCCAAGCTGCAGGTTCCGACAGAATCCCTGCTTTGAGATCTGGGCAAACATAGGGCTTGGCATTCAGTGAGTGCTTAACATACGGTAGTTGCTGGTTCTAGTATCATTCTTCTTTGGGGGCTACCTAAAAACTGGAGAAGATAGTAGGAATAAACATGGAATCACCAGTTCCACTGGGACTGCTAGAATTGTATGTGTAGTCATAGCAAGGAGAATAGCAGAGCTGGAAGAGACTTTACAGATGAGGAAACAAGGTCGGAGGAAGTACACTGGTGGAAAATCTAAGCACCATCCCTTCAGAGCAGATAGGGGGAAAGGAAGACAGAGAGGCAAAAGTTGAAGAAGGTTGTGGTCTGGGTTCGATCTCCTCCCTGGTCCTTTCCCATCTGCCTGTTAGCTGGGACTACTTCACCTGCTTAGGCCGAGGGTTGAGGATAAAGGAGGGACTGGCCTCTGGGGAAGGAACCCAGGCCTAGATGACTTGGGAGAATTTGGGGTCTTGAGAGTGGAGAGCAGGGATGAACAGGGGCACCCAGGCTAGAAGGACAACCAGAGGGCATCTAGTCAGGGATGGGGGCAGGAGGTGGTAGGGGTGGCATACACGTGTCATTCCTTAAAGACATCCAGCCTCCTCCCCAGTTTTGTCCAAGGATACCGGAGGTATAGGGTGCTGGCTTTGTCCCAGGGAATCCCTTTGGGGCCCCAGGAAAGAGAAACAACCAGCTCAGTGCCCAGGGCTCTTGGCATCCTGGCCTGGTGATTCTACAGACAGAGCTGAGTGGGGGTGGGGGCAGCACCTATTGCAGAGGGAACTGTGGGGAGAGAGGCCAGACAACCAGCTCACCCAGGATAGGACTGTCACATAGAAATATTCCCATCTGGATAGTTCTAGAGAAGCAAGTCTGGATAATGATAAACTATGAATTTTATGCATGAGCTGAACATTGAAAAACTTCAGCCCCAAGCTCCCGGCTAGCATCTGAGCCAAATCCCACTCGCACAGCATTTAATCAGCTTCCTGACAGATCCCAGTAAAAGAGAGATGAATTTACGAGATTGATTAGCTAATACCCAAGTGTTATGCTTACTCCGTGATCCAAGAGCACCAGGCTGGGGCCTCCAGACATTCTTCCACTTAGATTCTGCAGCTGCTGTGATGGCAGGTGGGCCTGGGGGGCTGCCCCCAGAAGGGGACTGAGCTGGACTGTTCCTGCTCTCAGGCTCCCTGCCCAGCCTGGGATGCTAACCCCAATCCCCAACCTAAGATGGTTCTGGGCCTCAGGAAAGAGTTATTCTACTCTTGGTCTTCCATCTTCTATTATGGCCTCAGCTCGTTTATTGCCCATCTCCACCCTATGCCAAGGATGCTCTCTCCGTGTCTCTACTAATCCAAAGCATGCAAGTCCTTCAGATCCGCCTGGAGTCTCCCCTCCTCCAGGAAGCTCTCCCTGATTATCAGGACCCTCGGTGAGCTTTCCTGTCTCCTAACTCCAAATGTTAAGTATTGTCCAAACCACAAATACTCACAGACTGTGGTTAGAGCTAAACCAGAATGTAGCAAGTTCCATCCATTCCCACTTGTAAATCATAGATGTATTTAATCACAAAAGTCATGCATGCACATTACAAGTCAAAAAAATCCAGAGAAGCTTCTAGAAAAAAAAATTATCCCCCTCTTCTGTCCCTCTAATCCCATCCCCTCAGAAAACCAATATTACCAATCTCATCATTCTGTCTCTACACTCATACACAGCTTCTTCATTTTATCTGTAAGGAAACTGAGGCCCAGAGACATGAGGCAACTTGTCCAAGATCACACAGCTAACTAATGGCCAGGCTTGGAGTTAAGACGGCAGGTGTTCAAGTTCCCAGTTCCCAGGGCCAGCGCTGTTGTGAGTTAGTTGCCTCCTAAGAGAGTCTTCTCTCCCCAAGTGAATTGTAAACTCGACTGAGGGTAAAAACAAACAAAACAAGAAAACCCAAAAAAAAACTCTGTTGCATTTCCCACAACACCTAGCAGAGTTTCAAGCATCTGGTCCAGGGTGTTTACTAAATGTTTGTCTCCTCGTTTTAAATCCTTTCTGAAACAAGACACAGTATAAATAAAGAAAAAAGAAAATGTTTGACTCAGTGCCTGGTTGTGCTAGACTGCAAAGCCAAGCTGTGCAATCATACCAAAGTTGATTGTTAAGATGGCTGGGAAAAAAGCAGCCAAAAACTCAAATGATTGGTGACTGTGCACAGATTATCTGAAGGCAGAGACAAATACGGACACCAAGGAGCTCAAATATTTGCAGTGAGCTGAGAATCTGGTTTGAGGAGAGGTGGGAGCAGTGCTAGAGGTGGGGAGGGAGGGCCCTAGACACCCCACTTTCTTTGGGACCTGTTGCTCCCTGGGCCAGTGGCCATATTGGTGGCCTGATCAAGGCCTCCTTGGCATGGCTTCTTTCATGTTTCAAGTCTCGAGAACCTACTCTATGTGGCCTTTTTTCTCCTTTGTGGAGTCAGTCGTGGGATTTGTATGGATTTATTTGATATTTGATATATTTGTGGGGGAGGTTTTTTTTTTTTTTTTTTTTTTTTTTTCTGGCTGCCCTGGGTCTTTGTTGCTGCACATGGGCTTTCTCTAATCGCGGCGACTAGAATCTATTCTCTAGTTATGGTGTGTGGGCTTCTCATTGTGGGGCTTCTTTTGTGGCAGAGCACGGATTCTAGAGTGTGGGCTCAGTAGTTGGGGCGCACGGGCTTAGTTGCTCTGAGGCATGTGAGATCTTCCCAGACAAGTGATCAAACCTGTGTCCCCAGCATTGGCAGGTTGGTTCTTTACCACTGAGCCACCAGAGAAGTCTGATTTGATATATTTGTTGACTGTTGATCAGGTGTAAGGGTAGAAGAGGCAGGGCTGGAATGAAGGCTCTCACCCCCAGGGGTGTCTCACTTCCTTGGGGCACTGGGGAGGGGGTGGGGAGCGGCCTCTGGCACATCAGGTGATCTGGAGGTGGAACCTTTTGGAAAATCATAAACACGAATTGAATTTTAGAGCTGAAACAAATTTGTAAGACCATCTAATAAGGCTATTAATGCCTCACATTTATCCAGCACTCCATGGTTTATGAAATGACTGGATGTGACTCATTCCCCTCATTTTGCATGTAGAGAACCCTTTGCTTATTTAAGAAGACCCTGACAACTGGATAGCAGATCGGTAATTGTCTTCAGTGTGAGAATGACATCGTGATTATGTGGGAATATTCTCATTCTTAGGAGATGAATGATGAAGTATTTAGGGGTGATGCATCATGATGTTTGAAACTTTAAACTGATACAGCATTTCAAAAGATATAAATAGGGGTTGGGGAATATGGGGAGTTGTTTAATGGGTATAAAAATGGATGATGGTGATGGTTGCACAGCAGTATGAATGTACTTAAAACCATTGAATTGTACACTTAAAAATGATTAAAATGGTAAGCTTTATGTGTGATATTTTACCACAATAAAATATGTATAAATATACACACAAAGATAAAGCAAAATGGAAAAAATATTAATAAATGTTGAATCTAGGTGATGAATATAAAGGTGGTTATCATATTGTGCTTAGGGTTGCTTTAGCAGCTCTCTATAAATATTCATAATAGAACTCTTAATGTGAATAGGCTTATCGAGAAATGGATACATGATTGTCAGAAGCAGCCAAAGATTGTACCAGAGAGGAGTCATGGGCCTCATGGGCACAGCGAAATTTGGAACCCATGATGGAGTGGAGACAATGAATGAGTTGCTGTGTGGTTGGCCATTGTTAGTTAGTTGGCAGGTAAGATGGCAGTTTTCTACTCTGGATGTCATGTGGCATATGTGATAGGAAAGTTGTTATGTAGAGAGTCCCTAGATTGCGACATAACACAGCTCAGAGTTACGGGTGTCTCAATGGCTCTGAATTACTCAGAGGCCAGCTGTCCAGTTTCTGCCTCACCCCTCCCTCTGGACCATGGGCATGCTTGTGAGTCTTCCCTGATTGATTGACACAGAGAAATAAAGTTGCTGAAACCGTCATCAGTTCATTTTGGTTGGTTTTGTGCAGTTCTTCACCACTCTTGAAATTTTATCAAAATATACATCCCCTAGGTGGGCATTGGAGAAGGCAATGGCAACCCACTCCAGTACTCTTGCCTGGAAAATCCCATGGACGGAGGGGCTGGGTGGGCTGCAGTCCATGGGGTCGCTAGGAGTTGGATACGACTGAGTGACTTCACTTTCACTTTTCACTTTCATGCATTGGAGAAGGAAATGACAACCCACTCCAGTATTCTTGCCTGGAGAATCCCAAGGACGGGGGAGCCTGGTGGGCTGCCATCTATGGGGTCACACAGAGTCGGACACGACTGAAGCGACTTAGCAGCAGCAGGTGGGCATCAGAATGGCTTGCTGAAAGTTAATCCATAATGGCTTGGTGGTCCAAGGTTTGGTGAGAGGAGAAATCAAAAGGAAAGACTTGTGATTCAGTCACACAGCCCTACCTTCATGTATTCTGTCAGCCACTTGAACCTTTGCTGATGAAAGAGAAGGATCTAGAAGGATCTAGTGCTGGGGAACCTTCCAGATGTTCTTGCCTGGAGTACGAAGGTGCTATCCATCTCACTGCTGGCAGGGCTTAAGGATCAGTTCAGAACTCAACAAAGAGAGCCATTAGGGTGGGGTCTGGTCCTCCCAAGCACAGGACAAACTGTAATTTGTTGTTGTTGTTTTAATTTTTATTTGGCTGCCACCAGGTCTTAGTTGCAGCACAAGGAACCTTTAGTTGAGGCATGTGGGATCTAGTTCCTTGACCAGGGATGGAACTCATGCCCCCTGGATCAGGAGCATAGAGTTTTAACCACTGGAGCACCAGGGAAGTCCTGACAAGCTGTAATTTGTAAGGGTCACATCGTCCCCACTGTTGCTTTGCTTGACCCACTTGCTTCAGCCCCACCAGGGCCTCACCCCTCCTCAGCATACAAGGATAGAAGGTCTTCTGACTGCCCCTCTCAAGGCACAAAGGAAAGGGACAGGGACTTAATTTGCATTTTCCCTTGGCCAGCATTTGCCTGGTGTCTACATTAATCACCATAATGGATAAATGCCACCAAGAGAATGGAGCAAGCCAGAGAGAGACAGAGAGAGAAAGCGCTTGAACAAGCAATAGGGCCTAGTGGCAGGGGAGCAAGGTGGTCTGGAAAAGAGCTGGCCAGAATGAATCCTCAGTGAGCTCTCACTTCAGCCTCTGGAAAATTGGATTCCCTTCCACGTCATGTTTGATGGCCATGCTCCAAAGTTATGGAGACTGAAGCTGCAAGAAATCAGGCTGTAAGCAGGGCCTGATGCAGTGTCGTCATAACAAATGAACGCGGGTGGGAGATTGGACAGAGCAGGATCGGCTAGAATGCTGGAGATGATACATTAGCTCAGTTTCCTTCCAAACGGTACACAGAAGGAACCTGAGACTCAGCGAGGGGAAGGGACTTACCCAAGACCACCCTGCTAATTAATTAGTCCAGCCCCTGAATCCTGTTCCAATCTGCTGTGTATAAATCATAACACGTTCTGGCAGGCAAAACCCGCATGAGCTGAGAGTTCTTTATTCTCTCAAACATCTCTGCAAGGAGTTGGAAGAGGCCTGCCCCTCCTCCCTTCCTGTCTTACCCAGCGAGACAGCCATACTCTGGAGTCAGGCCAAGCTCCCGTAGGTCCTCACTCTGTCTCCAGCCCGCTCCCCCTCCCATGCCTTTGTCAGCAGAGACTTACCGGAAAGGCCACTCTGGAATGAAGGTAATGTCAGTGAAGTGCTCGTTAGCAGGTAGCCGCTGGCTGACTACAGGCTCGGCTATCTCCCTTGGTCCCAGGTTGAGGCCCTTGATCTCTGCTGTACCTGGCCCAACTTTTACCTTCAACTCTGAGCACAGGGTTGACCAGATTCTGCCCTGGGGCTCATATTTTTTCCCACCTCAGCTTTCAGGAAGATCTCCTAAATAAGGGAACGGCTACCCACTCCAGTATTCTTGACTGGAGAATTCCATGGATAGGGGAGCCTGGCAGGCTACAGTCCATGGGGTCACAAAGAGTTGGATATGACTGAGTGACTAACACTTTTACTTTCACCAGCTTCCAGCCTCAGGACCCTCTGTTGAGTTGCTGGAGAGGAGGGGCCAGGAAGCAAACCTTGTGACAGGAGGTGGGACAGGCTTTTCAGAATTACAGACCCTCCGAACAGGAAGGGACCTTGATCTGCCTCCATTGTATAGATAAGGGAACTGAGGAGCACTGTTGCAATTTAGGTTCCACTTGAGAGCAGAGCAAGAGGGAATGGGGTCCCCAGAGAGTTGGCTTGCATGCCAACACTTTTGGGCAGGGAGGTTATATGGAGGGCTCTGGGGGTGGGGAATGCAAGGGAGAGGTTGGTAAATGAAAAAGACATGTATATTGCACAACAATATGAATGTACTCAGTGCCACTGAGCTGGACACTTCAAATGATTAAGATGATAAATTTGATGTTATATATTTGTTATTGTTGTTGCTTAGTCGATAAGTTGTGTCTGACTCTTTGCTATCCCCATGGACTGTAGTCCACTAGGCTCCTCTGTCTGTGGGATTTCCCCAGCGAAAAATACTGGAGTGGGTTGCCATTTCCTTTTCCAGGGGATCTTGCCCACCCAGGGATTGAACCTGCATCTCCTGCATTGGCAGGCAGCTTCTTTACCACTGAGCCAACAGGAAAGCCTGATGTTAAGTATACTTTACCACAATTTAAAAAATAAAAAAATATAAAATAATTCCTAAATAAGTGTTGGTGTTAGAATAAATATAGGTTTTCGTGGGTGTGTATTGTATTAAAAATCTTGACCCTAACGAAGATGTGGTACATATATACAATGGAATATTACTCAGCCATTAAAAAGAATGGAATGAAATAACACCATTTGCAGCAACATGGATTGACCTAGGGAGTGTCATACTGAGTGAAGTAAGTCAGACAGAGAAGGAGAAATATCATATGACATCCCTTATATGTAGGATCTAAAAGGAAATGATGCAGATGATCTTACTTACAAAACAAAAAGAGACTCACAGACTTAGAAAATGAACTTATGGTTTCCAGGGGGGAAGGGATAGTTAGGGAGTTTGGGATGGACATGTACACACTGCTATATTTTAAATGGATAACTAACAAGGACCTACTGAACAGCACAGGGAACTCTGCTCAATGTTATGTGGCAGCCTGGATGGGAGGGGAGATTGGGAGAGAATGGATACAAGTATATGTATGGAGGAATCCCTTTGCTGTTCACCTGAAACTATCACAACATTATTTGTTAATCACCTATACCCCAATACAAAATTAAAAGTTTAAAAAATATAATAAAATTCAAAGACCAAAAATCTTGACCTCTAAAAAAACCACACACACACACATGATACCTGTATTGCTTCCATGACAGGATAAAACACAGTAAAAACAAAAAGTTGCAAAGTTGTTTATGGGCAGAAGGACCTAGAGAATAACTCCCTCAAAAAGGAAAAGATCTATCTCCACGTCACAATGTAGCCTCCCACTGGTCTGGTAACCCCGCCAGGTTCACCATTTTCCCTATCCATAGGCCCATCCCTTTCCTTCTAGCCCACTGAGAATGGGATGCAGGCAAACTTTCAGCAGCTCAGTCTCCATGCACCTCAATATGCAGGAGGAGGGGAGTTATTTGTTACAGTCTGGGTTGCCATGTACAGTTGTGCAGGTTGTGAACTGCATAAAGGTGACTAACTAGACAAAATAAGTAGGGGAGGAAATCCTGCTCGTGCTCTGCTCCCCACATCATGTGTCCTCCTGAAGGGCTGAGTCTACTTGGATAAAGGGGTACATTTTTCACCTGAAAAAGCCACATGTTCATGGGGCTGTGTTTACCCAGAGGAAGTAGCTTTTTCTAAGCTTTATACACAAAGGCACTGAATAGACTACTTGTGGTTCTGGCTGTCATCAGCCATGGGCTCCTGTGCTCCATGGTGACCCGCCCTTAGGTTCCCAAGTTTCCCCCTGAGGCTCTTCTCCTCCCTGTACCCCCTGGTCCCAGGCTTTTTGTTCTTGCCAGGCATCTTCAGAGCCCGAGGGTGGGAGATCTAGTGAGGCAGGTCTCTTAGGGCTGGGGCCCGCCTCAGGAACACTCCCAGATTTCTCAGCTCTCTCAGCCCTGCATTTTCTGCTCCTGTGCTCTGCCCACCTGTTTGGCTCAGCTACCACATCTTGGATGCCCGTTCTCTTCCTGCCAGTCTGGTGCCAACTGTTTGTCTGAATCGTGACTCTGACTGCTGTGTCCCCTGTTTTCTGTGCCCTGCCCTCCCAGCTGCCCCCTCTGGAATCAGTTGTTGTAGCCAGAACACAGCCCCTCAGCCTGTAGGGCCCTGATGCTGGGGCTGGTGGGGGTGAGGCTCACCTCCAGCATGCCAGCTCACTCTTGCTCCCTGCCTGCCTGCTGATCTGGACAGAGGCCTCCTGTTGGTGCTTTTCCCTGTGAAAGAACAAGTGTGTGAGGTGGGCAGGGAGGATGATGGTGGCCAGGGGCACTCAGCTGCAGAGCTTTATCGTCCCCACATAGTGCCTGTCCAGACCCCAGCAGATAATCTCCCTGTCCTCCCCGTGGCAGGTCCAGGAACAGGTAGAAACCTGCATGGTTGGGGGTGAGTTTGGGTGGGGAAGACAGCTTAGTCCTTAGGATCCAGCAGCTCCTTCTCATGATGCTTAAAGCGTCCCCTCCCCCACTTCCTGGAGGCCCATGCCCAAGGCTCCCAAATGAGCTCCCTGGGACCTCTCAGAGACCAGGGGATTATGGGAACAGATGGGCCTGAAGCCCACTGCCCAAAGTGCTTCTGGGACAAAGAAAGGGGCCTCAGAAAGGGGCCTTGGATCAGGACCAGCTTGGGGCCAGACCCCGGGGTTGGAGGAGGCAACAGGGAAGGAGCCCAGTTCCCTAAACCTCTCCACTCTGACAAGAAAGCCAGTGTCCTCTCAGCTGAGCCCCTTCAAGTAAGGACCAACAAAAGCCCTTGAATCAAGGGTGTGAATGGAACAGCTAAGCCTTTTCCCTCTCTGCCTCCTCCCTCCTTCTCCAAACCCCAGAGCTGGAAGGAACCAGACAGTGGAAGAAGGGGCGGGGAAGGAAAGCAGAGGGCCTGCCATCAATCTCCTGCCCTGACAAGCTGCGTCATCGCAGCTGGCTCCCCTGGGGCAAGAGGGAGGGGAGCTGGTGCGGGTCCCTGCCAAGAGGAGCAGGGGGATTGAGATGGGGTACAGGCAGGTGCTGGGGCTTAGAACCAAGGGCCAGGGCAGAAGGAGAGGGGCTTGGCCCAGGGTGCATAGAGACCCAGCAAGCCCAGGACATTTAGGGAATGCACAAACCAGGGCAAGTCCAACTCTAGGTGGATACCAGCTGGACAGGGCACCAGGCTTTGAAGAGTTCAACAGTAATCCTGCTGCTGCCTCTCAGGAAAATCAAAGCTGCTGGTTTTCCCAGTGCCTGGTTAAGCACCATCCTCAACCTCCCAGACTTCTCAGAGTTCAGTCTGCTCCCCAGGTGTGGGAGCAAATCCCCAAGGAGATGTTTCACTAATTGGGAAGGCCAAAGATCTGGTCATCCCAAGATGTCAGAGTTATAGAGTGGAGGCAACCCCAGATCAGTTTGTCCTTAGTCAGAAATGTCTGCTTCCTGGTTCTTCCTAGAAGAATGTTCCAATTTAGTCATGCCAGTGGGCTTAGCCAACCAAGTAATTTGGTGAGGAGAAGGGAAAGAGGCAGGCACCCTGGGATGGAAGGACTCCTTGTGCCATGGAACTTGGGTTCCTCTGCTGCTAAGGCAGGTCTTGAGGGATCTGGTTTAGGGATGGCTGAGTCCTTGAGGGGGTCTCAACTATAGGAACTGGTCAGTTGAGATTTTCTTTGCAGGGGTGGGAATCACAGGGACAGGGACACCAGACAGTTGTGGGGCAGGGGAGCAGACAGAAAGATAGAGGCAGAGAAGAGAGTTCCCAAACAAGCATCTCCAGTCTTCAGAGAACGATCCTGGGCCAACTTAGATGCTTACTCCTGCTCAGATGTACTAGCTGTTTAAATTTTGTTTAATAATGTTAGAAATGAATATCCATTGGAAGGACTGATGCTGAAGCTGAAGCTCCAATACTTTGGCCACCAATGTGAACAGCCAACTCATTGAAAGAGACTCTGATACTGGGAAAGATTGAAAGCAAGAGAAGGAGTGACAGAGGAAGAGATGGTTGCATGGCATCACCAACTCAATGGACATGAGTTTGAGCAAGCTCTGGGAGTTGGTGATGGACCAGAAGCCTGGTGTGCCACAGTCCATGGAGTCGCAAAGAGTCAGACACGACTGAGCGACTGAACCACAACAACAAATATTAGAAAATATGCGGGTTCCTTCCCAGGTTTATTGGGATTACTAGGTTTGAAGTAGATGTTTTTCTGGAACTCTCTTGCTTTTTCTACGATCCAGCAGATGTTGGCAATTTGATCTCTGGATGAGATGGTTGGATGGCATCACCGACTCAATGGACATGAGTTTAAGCAAGCTCTGCGAGTTGGTGATGGACAGGGAAGCCAGGTGTGCTGCAGTCCATCGGGTGGCAAAGAGTCGGACACAACTGAGCAACTGAACTGAACTGACTAGATTTGAAAAAGCATTCAAGTTCTGTGTTTGATAAGACAGGAAGCCCAGTTCGGTGAAGGAAAGGGTCAGCAAATTAACAGGTTTCATTCTGACATAGAGTTTGCAGCCTGTTCCATTCGAGCTCCTGCCTCTGAATCAGTCAGCCTGGGAAAAGCAGCTGTGAAGACAGGTCTCTGGTAGCCTCTGAGGCCCCAGGGTCTCCGGAAGCATCACCTTCTCTTAGACTCTCCCTGTGTGGAGGGCAGGAGCGCATGGAGGGAGGGGCCTAGGCGAAGGAGGACTGTTCCTCCGTGGCGCCATCCCGCTTAATGGTTTTCCCACTGAAAAGTGCTCATTTGTCACATTTAGCTTCGGGAGGTGTGACAGGATGATCCATCCCTCGGGCTTGGACCTATAAAAACCGGGGAATTGGCACCTGCGACCTGCCTTTCTCTGCCTGTCTTCCCCGGCAAAGGCCAAAGCGCCAATAAAATGCTGAGTCCTGCCATGTCCATGATGGAGTGAGCTTTTAACAGGGTAGCTTGGCCTGTGGAGCTTATTTTCTTCAGAGCTGTAGCAAACAATGAAGGAGTAAAGAGCTAGAAGGGCTGGTGGAGGAGTAGGGAGGAAGATGCTGGTGGCTGGGGGCCAGAAGAGCCCCATGTGGCTGGAGGATGGCTGGACCTTTCCTGGGTGCCGTCTCCAGTAACCCCTGGAAGAATGGGCCCAGCTGTTCCTGACATTTCTTCTACGTGGATCTCTAGTCATTAGCTTCATGGCTAGCCATCTACTCACAAAGTGTGCTTTGAAGTTGGGCTTCCCTGGTGGCGCAGATGGTAAAGAATCTGCCTGCCATGCGGGAGACCCAGGTTTGATCCCTGGGTGGGAAAGATCCCCTGGAGAAGGGAACAGCTACCCACTCCAGTATTCTTGCCTGGAGAATCCCTTGGACAGAGGAGCCTGGCATTGCAAAGAGTCAGACACGACTGAGCAGCTAACACACACACAGGTCCCTTTCACCCCAGAATATGTTCTCCATGCTTTGTCATTATTGTTGTGAGTCTGGGCATTGTCCTCTGAAGACCTTTGTTAAAATATACAATTATTTTTTGGGGTCCAAGAAAAGTTTTTATATATCAGATCCATTGGCCTTTACTTGTCAAAAGCAGGCTCATGAACAAAATAGGATCCAGGGCAAATAATGCTTGATGGGAAGGGGAGAGAGGTTATGTTTGCAATTAGGAGAAGCATAATGGGCTAGCTGAGCCGGGAGTCATAATTACTTGGGCAGGGAGGAAGGACTGGGCAGCTGAGGCGCAAATCAAACAACTGGCATCAGTTATCCTTCTAATCCAGGTCCTCCCTGCCCAAAAGATCCTTCCAAATCGCCATGCTCCCAGACCCCTGCATTCCCAGGAAAGGCCTCCTTTCTCCTCATCCCCCACCCACCCCAAGCACCTGGTTCTCCTGAAAGAGTTCCATCTGGAGCAGTGGTTCTAAGCTTTGACTTGTGCAGAATCACTTGGGGAGCTATTAGAAGCCTTAATGCCAGGCCCCACCCCAGACTAATTACATTAGAATCTCCGAAGGGAGGCCCCGGGGCCATCCCAGGTTTTAAAAAAGCTCCCTCAGGTGATTCTCTCTGGTTGCTTGCACAAACAACTGAAAATGTAAACTTGGGAATCCTGGGCCTTAGGCCATGGTCATTTTCCCAGTCAGGCTCTAGCCTCCCAGCCTGTTCCCCAGTCCCCCTCTCTTTCCTCTGTCTACTCCTCTCCTCTCTGCTTCCCCAGCAACCCCCAAAGTTCTGTTCACTTTCCCCACCCGGCATTACGCTCCCTTTTCTGTTGCCTTGACTCCTGCCTACCCATGCTGTCAAGGCAAGTAGCTTATCAACATCTTTTCCTAAAGGCAGTCCCAGTTCTCTCCTTAAGAGGGATCTAGTGCCAGCTGATGAGATGATTGAAATTTCACTCCAGATCCATTTGGTTTTGACAAGGACCCTGGATGGCCCCTTCGTTCTGGCTCCAAGAACCATCGCAGACGCACACTCTATTTCCATCCAGAGAAGCAGGGCCCACGTCTTGCAGGGGAGGCCCAAAGTTGGCACAGCATGTGGAGAGTGACTGTCTGTGTATGCACTTGAGGGAGTCTTTGTGTACTTGTGGGTGTCTAGCCCTTATGGCTAATATTCAAATTTGGCCCATTTGCAGAGTTGACGGGACTTTCCCAAGAGCTGAGAAAAGCATCCTTGATTCATGACCTAAAAAATTAGATACTGTTGCTACAAAACTACTTGAGATGAAAAAAATGCGATATTTTCTTCAGTGGATATGTTGTTTTTTGAATTTGATGGTGACCCAAACCTGCATGCCTAGTGCTGGCAGTCTAGAGGCTTTTAGTCATCTTTTTTTTTTTTTTTTAAACTACTATTCCTGAACAAAAAAGCACTATTTTTAAAAAGAAAAACAAACACGTTAAACTGAGTTAGGAATTTCCATACACTGGATATTCTCTTCAGCGCAGGGGTGGGTTTCTGCACACAGGCCTGAACAAGTTATTTACCTTTTGTCTGTGTGAAATGGTGATGTGTGTAAAAGCACATCATGTCTTTTATGGGCCTGTCCATGATTCTCATGTTGGACTATAAGGGCATCTTGAGTCCTGTTACTTTACTTTCCAGAACTCTCAAAAATTCTCAGACATTGCCTGGCTAGCTAGTGGGTTCACAGCTATTGGTGCTCACAGTCCACCAGGCGCTAGGCTTGCTACTTCACACGCATCGTCTCTTTCCCTCCTCACAAGGGAAAGGTGAGTAAAACTCTCATCCACATTTTGCAAATGGCAAAATGGCTCACCTACTAGTCAATAGCAGAGTCAGGATTCAAACCCAGGACTGTGTGACCCCAGAGCCTTTCAAACCACACCCCCTTCTGATGCTACTGCCAAAGCAGGGCTGAGGCAAAGCAAGCTCCCTCCTCATCGAGAGCAACATTATCACTGTCCTCATTGTCATGGTCATTGTCATCCTGTCATCATATCAGCGATCATTTGTCAACTGCTTTCTTTGTGCCAAGTAATTTGCACTAAAAAGCTTTTAATAATAATAAAAGAATACTATTGAACTGATAACAGTTAACAGTTACTGGATTCGTGTTCTGTGGCAGGCACTGTCCTGACCAGCTTACCAGGATCACCCTAATCATTTCCTCACCAAGTTGCTGTGAGACAGATCCTATTCTTAACCCTGTTTTTTAAAAAATTTTTTTCTGTTTATTTATTTTACTTTACAATATTGTATTGGTTTTGCCATACATTGACTTGAATCCACCATGGGTGTACTTAACCCTGTTTTAAAGAGGAGAAAACTGAGGTTTCAATGGGCTTGTTTATCCCATGGCCTCACAGAGTAACAGAGCTGTGGTGTGGCCTCCATCTGACCCCCAGGGCAGGAGTTCCCATCTCTTGTGTTTTCCAGTTCAGAAGCACTGTCTGCCTTCTGATAATTGGAGAGCCCTCTCGGATCCATGTGCTAATTGGAAGAGGAGCTGGAGTGACAGGCCACCGTGGGTGTGAGCAGATGACCTCCTACATGAACTGACAACCCAGACCCTTTCCATCTGGCAGCCAATGCCATGAGAATGAGAGATCTGCCCAGAGAGAGCCTCGTGGCCAAACAATTTGTGCAGCAGAACTTTGGGAAAATACATAGCTGAGACCTGTACAGGTGGAAGCCAGTTAATCAAGATGACTCTTTGTATTGTCTTCCTCCTCATTCTGAGGTTGTTTTTTTCTTTTTATTACCTTCGATTCTTTTTTCTCATTTCCACTGTATTTTATTTATTTCTTCCTCCCAGGTTTATTGAGACTTTAGTCAGTTCAGTCGCTCAGTTGTGGGTCGACTCTTTGTGACCCCATGGACTGCAGCACACCAGGCCTCCCTGTCCATCACCAACTCCCGGAGTTTACTCAAATTCATGTCCATTGAGTCGGTAATGCCATCCAACCATCTCATCCTCTGTCATCCCCTTCTCTTCCTGCCTTCTGTCTTTCCCAGCATCAGGGTCTTTTCAAATGAGTCAGCTCTTTGCATCAGGTGGCCAAAGTACTGGAGTTTCAGCTTTAGCATCATTCCTTCCAAAGAACACCTAGGACTGTTCTCCTTTAGAATGGACTGGTTGTATCATCTTGCAGTCCAAGGGACTCTCAAGAGTCTTCTCCAACACCACAGTTCAAAAGCATCAGTTCTTCAGTGCTCAACTTTCTTTATAGTCCAACTCTCACATCCATATATGACCACTGAAAAAACCATAGCCTTGATTAGACGGACCTTTGTTGACAAAGTAATGTCTCTGCTTTTTAATATGCTGTCTATGTTGGTCATAACTTTCCTTCCAAGGAGTAAGCGTCTTTTAATTTCATGGCTGCAGTCACCATCTGCAGTGATTTTGGAGCCCCCAAAAATAAAGTCTGCCACTGTTTCCACTTAATTCTTTTTAATAATTAATTTATTTATTTGGCTGTGCCAGGTCTTAGTTGTGGCACTCAGGATCTTTAGTTGTGGCTTGTGGGATCTAGTTCCCTGACCAGGGATCAAACTCGGGTGCCTTGCAGTGGGAACACAGAGTCTTAGCCACTCTTCCACCAGGGAAGTCCCAAGGTTGGATTTTATAGACTGTATATTTTCTTTTCATTGCACTTCCAGGACACCCTGCCCACTAGCATCACTTACTGATGCCTATTCCTTCCTCCTCACCCCAACTAACCCCTGAGTCCCTTACCTCCTGTCTGCTTTCAGTGCCATTTGCTCATCATCTCATTTCATCGCTCTTTCGAAAATGCCTGCTCCTCTCTGCTCCAAATCTCTTCACTTTTCCCTGCTTTCATTTCAGCTTGAGCCACATTAAGGTTGTAAAGCATTTTGGAATGTGGTGAGTATGGCAGGATGGTAAATAGAGTTTTATGATATTTTGCTGTCATTGAGCTTGGAATCTTTGGAAACCAATGGCAATTCACAGCCCTGGCATACCTTTGTCTCTGCAGGGCCATTAACCAGCCCTAGATGAAGTTTGTGGCCACGACCCAAAATGTCGACTTCTCAGATGATGTGAAGTCACTCCAGGTAGAGTAGTATTAGCCTAAACAGCACTCCCCAATTGGCTTCCACAGTGTGTGGGATTAATAGGTACCACAGGAAGAGAAAGGTTTCCAGGTACAAGTGAGTTTGACAAATGCTGGGTTAGATAAGCTAAACTTTACTACAGGGTCTCACAGAGCCCTTAACATACTAATGAGAATCATGAATCTCCAAGAGGACATTTAGAGCCTTGCCACCAAAGTGTTGTGTGAGGACTGGCAGCTTGCTGGGAATGGAACATCTCAGGCCTCTGCCCCAGACTATCTGAGTCACAATCAACATTGTAACAAGATCCTCAGTCAATCTGTAGGCACATTAAATTTGGAGAAGTACTGACTTGGAGTACTAGGTATTTCTTAAACTTTTTATTCATGGAACTCCTTTATGGAGCCTCCTCTGGGATTGGTGTTCCTTGCAGCATACTTTGGGGGAAGTGCCAAGAGTGGAAAGCCAAAGGAATTTCTCATTGTCCAGAGACTCCATGGAAAGACATTCGCCAGAGCGACAGAGATTGGGGGACTGATTCATTATACATTAAGCGAAGTCTCACTTTACAGAGTTTCAAGTCTTGTGTTACCAGATAGTCTTCCACTTACCTCCATGGCCCCAATTAATTCATTTCCTGGGGCATTTTTAAACATCGCCTCGGCTGTGCCACTTTGTCTATTCTCTGGGCCAGATCAACCTGTTCATTTCTGAAATCCAGCAACTTCTCCAGAGTGCTAGAACTCAGGCTCTGAGCCTCCAAATAATGTGCCTGGACCCCACTGTAGAACATTAGAAAGGCAATTTTATAGGAGCTGGGCAACTTTTCAGTCTGATGTGTTCTGTTCAGTTAAGCTGTCATTGTTTTTCTTTGGCGCCTTTAAGCTACTGTGCCAGATATCAAAATAACACCAGCTATTTTATATTCAGATCTTGCCACTCATTTGGGGGCATGGTTAATATTTTATAAGAAAATTCTCATTTTTTGCCATTCACATTTGTGATTTTTCAAGTGTGTTGCTGCATCGCATTCATAAACATGCTTTTTATTAAGTCTCAGGGCCTCATTTTTTTTCTCAGAGAAACACATCTTCAATTTTATGTTAAAAGTTAAATGGAAAATAGGCTTTGATATGTGAAGATTTGATTTCTGAGAAACTTGTCCAGGTTGCAATCATTCTGTACAATAAGGGGCTGACATGCCCAAGCTCTGGTTAGGTCATGGTAAAGCTGTCATTGAAGTTTCCTGGATGTTGTTACCAAGCACCTCCTCAGAGGCTACTTTCTCTGGCTGGACAGGAAGTTTTGTTCAGAATACAGGAAAAGGATGTAATAGGACCAGCAGGATGATATGTGTGAAAGCAAAAGACACTCCCACTATTAGGCTTCTTGGGTTGGAGGGCCTGCCAACCATAGAAGTTGCTTGTTCTGGGTTTGGAACCATGATTCTGATCTCTCCCATGAAGAGATCTTTACTCTGTTGCCCATATGAACAAAAGCAACAGAGTAAAGAGGGAAGAAACTATGGAAACACCTCCTCACATCTCCTCAGAAGATCCAAGGCTTCATTTGAATTTCCTACCCTCTCAGCGATGCTACCAGTGCCAATTGATGGCACTGCTTGGCTTTCTAAGTATTGGGTTGGCCAAAAAGTTCATTCAAGTCTTTTGGTATGATGATTACCTGAATGAACTTTTTGGCCAAGCCAACATCAATACCCATTTGTAATGTTAAAAATGTAAGACACTCCCTACAATGGTGATTCTACTTGCATTTTTTCCCCCCTCTCTACTGACAACCCACAGTTGGTATATTTGAGAATTTTCCTTGCAAGAAATCCACAGACTTTTCACGGGGTCCCCAGGCGCACAGTTGTCTCTAGAGTTTATACATGGGTGTGAATGAATAATAGCAGCTACTGTTTCTTGAGCACTGACTATGTGCCCAGCACTGGTCTCAACATTTCACATGCATTTATTTCATTTAATCCTCCCAATACCTTATTTTGTTGTTTAGTCACTAAGTTGTGTCCAGATCTTTGCAACCCCATGGACTGTAGCCTGCCAGGCTCCTCTGTCCATGGGATTTCCCAGGCAAGAATACTGGAGTGGGTAGCCATTCCCTTCTCCAGAGGATCTTCCCAACCCAGGGACTAAACCTGGGGCTCCTGTGTTGCAAGCAGATTCTTTACCATCTGAGCCACTTAAGGAAACCCCCAAATACTTTATTACCTCCGTTTTAAAAATAAGAAAACTGTGGCTCATAGAAATACATGACTTACCCAGAGGAAGTCCTACAGCTGGTGAGAGGTGGAACCTGGAGTTGAGCCCAGACCTGTGGGACCCCCAAGCTGTGTTCTTTATTTCTGAGGCTATGGGACTAGCTTTGCTGGCAGAAAGCACTGAAGAGGCCCCAAACACTGGGGAGAGAGGAACAAATGGGCTCCCGAGGAGGCAACAAGAAAGGACTAGGGAGTTGAGGAGAGACAGAAGCGTTTGCCTCATAATTTTGCCTAGAGCTAGTTCTGCAAACCAGGATAGGGTGACCCTTGTAGGCCACTTGGAGAGCTAATGGCAGAGCCCATTTTGGAATCCACTTCTATACATAGAACATTCTCTCAGACAAACTCTTCCACAAGCTTGACTCCCTGTCAGTCCTTGGTTACCTCAGGCAAGCTCCATCCCCGGCCGGCACCTGTGCTGTTCCTTGTGCAGACAGACTCTGCCCCCGACAGCTACAGTGTTGGCTCCCTCCCTTCCTTTAGGGCTCTGCTCAGTTGTCGCCCTCTCATACAGGCCTTTCTTGACCACCCGATTGAAAATGGCAGCCACTCACCCCCAATTCCTTGCTTCAGTGTTCCTTCCAAAGCACTTTCTCACTTTGTAAAATATGTAATTTTACTTATTTATTTGTATATTGTCACTAGGAGGCAAGCTCCATGAGGATAGGGATTTTTTTTTACTATTTTGTTCACTGCAGTGTCCCCCGCCCCCCCCCCGGTCTAGAACAATGTCTGGCAGGCAGTAGGAGCTCAATAAATGTTTGCTTAATGGGAATGTGCAGATAGCTTTCAACATGGCTCCCTACCCTGTCACAGCTACAGAGACACACAGGTATTTTGAAATAAAACAAAAGGTGAGCAGATAAAAGAATGTGTCCCTTCATGGCTGAGAGGACATGAAATGGGAATACTCCATGCACAAATACCCACAGTTCTCACAGTCTGTGCAGTCTGTCTGCACAGTTCTCAATCTGGCTAAAACCGAGGACCCATATTCTGGACCCTTGTTACACTTATTTAACGTTTAGACCTGGGCTCTTCTGACTTTGCTTGGTAACACAAAGACATCAGGCTTCCCACGTGGCGCTAGTGGTAAAGAACCCGCCTGCCAATGCAGGAGATGTAAGAGACGTGGGTTGAATCCCTGGGTTGAGATGACCCCCAAGAGAAGGAAATAACAACCCACTCCAGTATTCTTGCCTGGAAAATCCCATAGACAGAGGAGCCTGGCGGGCTATAGTCCCTAGGGTCGCAAAGAGTTGGACACAACTGAATTGACCTAGCATGCATACATGAATGCATCCATTGATTGAGAAATATATAATGACCAGAGTAATCTGAATATACGATACCTTTAAAGGAATTTCATTACGACATCTGCCTCACATCTAGAAAATAGTGGTACACACATGTGTGAGGTATTTTAGGATGGTGCTTAAAGGCCTAGTCTCCGGCATCTGTCAGCCAGGGTTTAATTTCCAGCACTTCTAAGTATTACCTGTGTGATCTTGAGCAAATTGCTCAAACCTTTGCTTTGGTGTCCTTGTCTGCAAAATGGGGCTAATGATAGTACCAGGCTCACAAGGTAATGATGAAGATGCAATGAGATATTGCATGTCAAACTCATGTAAAGTGTCTGGAATGTAGTAAATGTTCCCCAAATGGAAGTTCTTAGCATCATCATCATCATCATTATCATTGTAGGTTTTTGATTGACATATCCACAGTTTATGCTTCATAGTGTATGGATGTGCATCCCTCTGGCAGTATGCTGCAGCCCAGGGGTCTGGAGCTCACAGTTCTGGGGGCCAGTGTGGTGGACACTAAGTCTCGTTGGCAGTCAAAGAAGAGGGGTCAGTAGCTGGATGAATAGAGACATGGTCGTGGGTAGAAGGGGAAGGTAGACAAGAGGGAGAGTGGCCCCGGGCATCATCTTGGAATGGTGGCTCAAGGTATGCCTTCAGAGAAGAAGCCAACCGGAGGCCTTCCAATACTTCTGAAATCCTGACTTAGTCAAAGGTTGCTCAGGAATACAGATAAAGATAGTTATTACTGAATGTCCCTGGTATAAGTTTCAAGTTTTTATCACCTCCAAGTGTTAGCTCTTCTAGAGTGGTGAGGCTACTCTTATCCTTACCCTGCCTGGCCTTGTATTGCATAGAACGCTGAGTACCAGATGGTAGCCCTTGAATGACAGGTTGGATCTGGGCGACCTGGACAGTTTCTCTGCAATATTTCCATCCTCACCCCCTGCCCCCAAACCAGGGCTCCAGAAAGCCATTTCCAAAATAATCTGTAGGGGTGGCGGGACCACAAGCAACCAGCTGAGGTCCTTGGGAGACCTGATCTGGAAGTGGCAGTGGGTAGCCAGTCGGTCAGGAATATGTCCTTCATGGCACTTCATTACTGTGCCCTGCAGAGCAGGAAGCACAGGGCAGATTACCCAGGGGGTTCAGTGACTTCTGGTGGTTCAAGGGCTCAAACAAGAAGGAAGTCAAGGATGGAGCTCTGGGTGGGGGGGTGGTATAGTGGCCACCCACTGAAGCTGAACATTATTAGACAGGAACCAGTCAACCTGTGGAAAGAGCATGCATGCTGTGCCCATAGGCTGATTGATTTGATGAGGGAGTTGAGTATGTTCTGTGATTTTTTTGCTCAAAATGGGAAATATAGCCAATTAAACTTCACCTTCTCAGGGGAGAAGCAGGGAACCCCAGCTTTTGATTCTATTTTAAGAAGCTGATCTTTCTGGAAAGATTAAAAAAAAAAAACAAAACTCCAGTGGCACGTAGCCACAGACCACAAAGAGGCTTCTTCCCAACCTTCAGGTGGAAAGCTCAAACTCTCATGCAAGTCAGAATTTTTTGTCCTCAACCAAGAATCTTAAAACGATAGCTCAGTCAGTCATGTGTAGATTGACTGCAGCCCCCTCTCCATTGCTTCTGGAAGCCTTAACTCAATTCTCATCACTGTGCAAGGAGCCCATTTGTAACTGTCCAGTCCCTTCCCCAGCCTGATGGGGAGTTCTGCTCTGGGGCCTCATTTGCATAGACAAATGCAGACTGGCATCTGTCAGCTTAGCACCTCAAGCCAAGGAGCTGGATCAGCGACACGAGGCGATGGGCAACCTTCTGGGCAGATACCTTGGATATTGGATTCAAAAATGACAGTGTCAAATTGGGGCTAATTTGCATAGGCTTATCAGGTTAATTACTACAATGTCTCCAGGAACTTGAAAATCCTTGAATTCTTATGCAACCAGAATGCTCAAAGTCTGTTGCTATGAAACTTGGAGTGTAAATTACCATGAATACCATTAATCTGTTCACTAGGAGGTTAATTTGCAATTTGTTGGCAAATCACATGTGGGTCTTATAGCAAGAGTGTGGGTGGTGTTTTTGTGCCAACGGTGGCCCCACCTGTGTCTCTGGATGTGTGTGTGTGTGTGTGTGTGTGCACCCGCACGCACGCATGTGGCATTGGGCTCCACACTCTGTGGGACCTCTCATCTTGGGTTTTCTCACTGTTCCTCAGATCTCACCTGGCTTTTCTGGCAAAATCTTGGGTTCTAGGGCATGTTTCTTCAGTGTTGGAGGGCTGTCGTGTCAAGCAGTCCTCGGCCCAGTGCCACCTTACGAGACATTAACTCCTCCTGAAATGGAATCGCAAAGGTGTCTATTAATGCTTTAAAATCATCTGGCTTTTCTGAAATATGCTCTTTTCTGTTAATGGCTTTCAAGTTGTTTTTGCACGAAGACAAGTTGCTCCTGGCAAAGGAACTCAATCATCCAGAGGAAATGGGCGGGGAAGTTCCAGTGGGGTGGGAGATGGTGACCCAGGCCACAGTGACCTGGGATGGAGGAGTGAAAAACTGTGGAGCAGAGCTGCAGGCATGGTCCAGAGTGGGCCTGTGTTTTTGTTAATGGAGGGTGGCAGGGTTGACGGTACAAATCTCACCCCAGCTGTAGTAGTGTTGGAACCCTATCCACGTGGAAGTAGCTCCCCAGCTAGCCTCAAAGTCAGGGCTCAAAATCCCCATTGGATGGATGTACGGGAGACTCACATATGTTGTCTTGGAAGGAAGACCTAGTGGGACAGCAAGGCCTCACATGTTTTATGGGGACATAAAGCATCTCAGCTTTGATGCTCAAGAGGGGTGCTCCAGGAAATGCTCAATGGTTTGGGGACATCCTAAAGAGCCTAGGGGATGGAAGCCCATGGGTCCATCATAGTGAGGGGCTGTTCAAAGGAGCAAGGGCATACTGAAAGTTTGGGAAGGCTCCGCAAAACAATCCCATCCATCTACCTTACAGGTAAGCCTTAAAATAGGTCTGGGAAGGGCACAGGGAGTTAGGGATGATTCAGTTCAGTCACTCAGTCATGTCCAACTCTTTATGACCCCATGGGCTGCAGCACACCAGGCCTCCCTGTCCATCACCAACTCCCAAAGCTTGCTCAAACTCATGTCCATTGAGTCAGTGATGCCATCCAACCATCTCATCCTCTTTCATCCCTTTCTCCTCCTGCCTTCAATCTTTCCTAGCATCAGGGTCTTTTCAAATGAGTCAGTTCTTCGCATTAGGTGGCCAAAGTATTGAAGCTTTAGCTTCAGCATCAGTCCTTCCAATGAATATTTAGGACTGATCTCCTTTAGGATGGACTGGTTGGATCTCCTTGCAGTCCAAGGGACTCTCAAGAGTCTTCTCCAACACCACAGTTCAAAAGCATCAATTCTTCTGCACTCAGGTTTCTTTATAGTCCAACTCTCACATCCATACATGAGTACTGGAAAAACCATAGCCTTGACTAGATGGTCCTTTGTTGGCAAAGTAATGTCTCTGCTTTTTAATATGCTATCTAGGTTGGTCATAACTTTTCTTCCAAGGAGCAAGCATCTTTTAATTTCATGGCTGCAGTCACCACCTGCAGTGATTTTCGGGCCCCAAAAATAAAGTCTGTCACTGTTTCCATTGTCTCCCCATCTATTTGCCATTAAGTGATGGTTTGGTAATGGTTTGAAGAATTTAAGGAGCCACACAGAATCAGACTTAGAAGATGTGCTGGGAACCAGAGAATCCCCCCAAAATGTGGCTTGAACCTTTCTTTTCCCCACATCCCCCTTCTTCCAGTTCATCCAACCAGCATTTACTGCATACTGATACTTGTGCTGGGCACTGGGGATCCAGTGGACAAGTCATGCCCTCCCTGCCTTCAGTGAGCTTATATTCTAGTGTAGAGTAGACTTTGAAATTAACTCCACCTGGGGAGGCAGATGAGGCTCACAGAGGGTTTCCCAGATAAAGTGATTTGAGCTGAATTCAGAAGGATGTGTAGGAGACTGCCAGGTAGACAAGGGGGTGGAGGGCCTTCTGATGTGGTCCCATGAACAAGGCAAGGAAATGTCATCTCCCTTAATAAAATGTCACCCAGAATTTCCACTATTGGCACTAGAATGAGATGGTTTCCATGGGAAGAAGCATCTGTGAGATTCACCTTCCCCCGTAACACTGACCCATCACAGGAGTCTTTTATCAGTAACGCTTTACAGTATTGTTTAGACCAGGCTGATAGTTTCATATGTCAAAGGCTTAGGAGGAACTTCCCTGGTGGTGCAGTGGATGCGAGTTCACCTGCCAATGCAGGGGACACAGGTTTGATCGCTGGTCTGGGAAGATTCCACATGCCACTGGGCAGCTAAGCCTGTGCACCACAACTACTGAGCCTGCGTGCTGCAACTACTGAAGTCTGTGCACCTAGAACCCATGCTCCACAACAAGAGAAGCCATCACAATGAGAAGCTGGTGCACTGCAATGAAGAGTAGTAGCTGCTGCTCACCGCAACTAGAGAAAACCTGCACACAGCAATGAAGACCCAGCTCAACCAAAAATAGATAAAAAAAAATTTTTTTAAAAGCTTAGGAGATGACAAAATTCTGGGAAACCAACATGGAGAAGAAGAATGAAATAGCTAACGTTTGTTGAGCACCTCCTCTGAGCCAGGCATGATTCTAAATGTGTATGTATATTTATACTCATTTTAATCCTCATAATAAGCCCATGGCGTAGACATGGTACTGTTATCATCTTTATGCCCATTTCACAGATAAGGGCCAGGATGCTAGACTAGACAGTCGGTCCTAGATAATATCTCTCAGTCATCTTTCACTGTCCGTGTCCCTGGGGTCCTCCTTCCTAACTCCCAGCATACCTCCATGGGCCAGAGAACACCTATAGTCCCAACCACTAACGAGTACTCTCCCAAACTGGGATACTCAGCCTTCCCTCTCCCCACAGTAAAGAGGAGTGCAGAGGAGTGGGGTGAAGGGTTCATAGGCATAGATGTCTATAGGGCCAGACCCAAAGGAGTAAATGTATTCACTAGGGCAAGGTCTGGAGAAGAAAATGACTGTCCACTCCAGTATTCTTGCCTATAATGTAGGAAGTGATCCACAATAGCTATCCATATGATTATTATTAGGGGTTCCAGCCTGTTACCTAAGGAGTACCTCATTCTAGATGATTGACATGGAAGTCTCTATTCTTCACCTGGAGAGAGACCCCATGCCTTACTCAGCAGAATTCAGCTCCACGCTTGTAGGCAGAGGATACTAAAGGTGTGCTTACCTAGCAGTTAGCCAGCCTGTGTATTTGGAGAGAGAGGTGCATTTCCTTCTTAATATCCCTTCACATAACAAAATCAGTGCTGACTGGTTTACAGAGCCTGTCCAGGGCTAGGGAGGGGTGGTGAAGGCCTGCAGAATGGTTTCCTTCAGGCAGAAGGGAGGAAACTGAGGCAGGGAAGCTAGATCGTAAGTTCCCATCCCAGTCTACACTGAGTTCTTACCGGGGACGCCCAACGTTTATAAGAAAGCTCTTGGCTTCTTGAGGCTTTTACACTCTCTCATCTCTCATTTTTACATCTTCCTTTCAAGCCGTGAGTCTCAACCCTGGCAGCATATTAGAATTACCTGGGCAGCTCCAAAAAATACTTGTGCTGGGGCTTGACCCTCTGAGGTTCTATGACCCCTCACAAATTCATAAGCAAAAGTGCATGTGGGTGTGTGTGTGTATATGGACTTTTCTGGGGACTTGGTTAGGGCCTCAAAGAACAGTGTTGAAGATGAAAACCGTAAGCATGTGGGGTCCTGTGGGGAAGAGCCGTGTTCTAGGCCTGGACAGTGATCACACTGTATCTCCATGTAGACGAGCAAGCGTTCCTAGCTTTGGTTTCCTCATGGTTTCCCCCAGCGATCAGTACTCGCACCCGCTGTGCTTCCTCAGGTAGTTGTGAAGAGGTCCTGAACGACTAAAGACTGTACCAGAAAGAGCTTTGAGGGAGCCCAACCCCCTCTCCACAGGGAAGGGCCCCATATTACAAGATTAAGGAGGGTGTGGGTGGGGAGGTAATGGAGGCAGCGGGAGCAGCGTGGCACATCAAGAAAAGGCCATGCACAGTAACAAAGCAGCACACAAATGAGAGCAAATTAATACTGGGCCCTGAGAGAACAGAACATTCGCACCGCAGGGGCAGTGCACCCATTGGAGCAGCCAGACCTTAGCAGGGAGAGGAAGTAGAAGAGCAGAGGGAGGGGAAACAGGCCAAGGGCGGGGGGAGGTGGTCTTCAAAGCTGGGGAGCCTCACCGTGGCTAAGAGCAGAAGGGATGGGGTCGGCTATGAAGGAGGCAAAGAAAATGGTGGCAGGCACCCCAGGTGGGCCTGAGGAGCAGGTAAGAGTGCCCACAGCCCTTGGTGGGAGGTGGCCAGGGAGGGGCTGGGGAGTGGGAGGCAGCGGGGATGGGGGGAGACCAGTGAGGGGTGCAGAATCAACACCCTGTTCGGGTTATAGCCAAAAGGAGTGTCCCTCCAGTTTCAACACATTTGGTTTCATCCTCTGGCAAGTGGATCCAGACCTCAGGGCAGAGTCACTAGGGCAGCTGCTGCTAAGTACAGAGCCAGTCTCCCCACCCCCTATTCCCTACTTTTTCTTCCTTCCTGGCAAAGCAATCAGGACCCACCTGACTGAGGCAGCAAGTGGCGCATTCCTCAATCCAGAAAGCCCTTGACACATCTTCATGGAGACATGGCCTGGGAAGGGGCTGGTGTGTTAGACTAGAGGGGAATCCTAGACTAGAGTGATACTAAAAATATTCTATCGCCAGACTTCCCTAGTGATCCATCCAGTGGTTAAGACTTTGTGCTTCCACTGCAGGGGGCACGGGTTCCATTCCTGATCAGGGAACTAAGATTCCACATGCCAATGAGGCTGGAAAATTTTATTTTTTTAATATCACCTGTATGGCTGAACAGGCAGAATGGTCAGCACCCCCTACTGGGCCAAGCATTAACCCTTTAGTTACTGGATCCCTGGGGAAGGAAATGGCAAGAATCCCATGGATGGAGGAGCCTGGCGGGCTGCAGTCCATAGGGTTGCAAAGAGTTGGACATGACTGAGCAACTAACACACACTGGATCCAAAGGTGGTGGAGACAGTTGGAGGGCACTCAGGAAACTTGGGGCAGTGTTTACCCATCACTCAATCAGGAACGTGTGACGGGGCACAGGTGTTCACTGGAGAATGTCAATCCTGATCCTGGGGCAGCTGGAATAAGTCCTGGGAGGTATAGTGGGGGTTCACAGGCAGAAAGATGCAGCTAGGAACCTGAGGGATCCTGGTGGCAAGATGGGGTGGGGGCAGTGAATAAATCCTCTCTTTGCTTCCTAGCAAAGGTGGGTCAAACACTGGCTACATTGTTGAATAGCAGCACCAAGCTTATGCACACAGTGCCAACCCTTTTGCCCCCTCTGATGCCCGTGCATACACAGTGCCCTGCCCAGTGTCCTCCTAGTAGGGGCCCACTCTGGAGGGAACATCAGTCTATCTCCATGCCAGATTGCCCAGAACCTGAGCCTGTTAAACACGAAGGGGAAATCAGCTAGTCCAGTGCTCTCTTTTGACATATGGGGAAACAGAGCCCTAGGAAGGAAAAGTATAGGACCATATATCTAATTACTAATGGAACTGGGATGAGCAGGAAGATGTCCCTGCTCCCAGCCTGGTGTATTTTCTATGTCTTCCTTTGCTGTTATTCCAAGTCTTCATTATAGTCGAGGAAAAATGCCAGAATATTCTCAGGGCCAGCCTCACACATAGGTAAACATGATGTGATCAAATATGTTTCCTCAGTTGCCTGTCACAGTGCCTGGAATTTCACCACCGGTGATTCATTCCTTCAGATCTTGAAGCTTTCTGGTCTTTCAGGGGGATGGGTGATTTATTGACAATCAGCAAGGAAAGACTTTGCAAATTGGACTCAGGTTATGTAGCTGGGGGTAGACCAGTGGCAGCCAGCTCAGGGAGGAGGATGCCGGCTGGTGTAGGTGTGGGAACTTGGACTGAGACTCAATCCAGCACCCAGGCCACCCTGAGGGGGCAAGGAAGGAGTACTTGATACACCCACATCCAAAGCTTTTGTCACAGCCTGGCTTGGGTGCTCAGGAAACTGTATTGTGACCTAGGAGGCCTGAATCACTGCTGTGTGGCCCATGCTGGGGAGAAGGGTGGGAGAGTGAAGGATAACATCAGGCTGTCTGGAGTGGTCGCAGGAACACTTTATTAAGAGGAGCAGTCTGGGTGAAATGGATGTGGCAAAGGAATCTGTGAAGACATTGAGTGGAGCCTCTAGGCTTCCAAAGAAGGCTGGGTGTAGAGTTTGCACCTCCCCCAGGGACCTGCTGACTGAAGGTGCCCTGGCCCAAAGCTGGGCTCCTTTGTATCGCTGCCTCTGACTTCCATCCTGGTTTGGCCCCAGAGCTGTGGGGTGCAGCTCTGGACTCAGCCAGCCATGGTCCCCAGAGGCCTCCCCGTTCCACATTGGTTCTGTATTTTTATATGGAAGAAGCTTTGGGGTGACAGTCTGGTGGGAAGAAGGAAAGGAAGGAAAGAGGCTAGCAGATTTTTCTGGAAATGGTTTTCCTGGAAAGACCCTGTGTTTCCTTAGTCTGTGTGTTTACTTCGGGTAGCAGAGGGTAGGGGAGAGTACTTTTGGAAATTTGGGAATATGTCTCGTAACTGTATTGCATAGCAAGTGTACTATTGTAATTTAGATTATAGGTCTATTTGACGGCACTTGCAGGAGAGAACTGAGCAAATTTAAGACCCTCCCAGAGGCTCCACTAGTTCTGTTGTAGATTTCAGTCAGCTAGACTGAACCCAGAAAGCCTAGCTTCCCAAAGTGTAGAGCATTCACCCTGAGGGCCACCACTGCTGTGTGACATGAACCCTTTGCTTCCTGAAAGGGTGTCTCTGGGGGCCTCAAATGGTTTCTACCCAGATACGTCTGGTGGGCTCAATGGAGGTGGGGAAGGGGGAGGATGCTGCCATTGCCGGGAATTAGAGACCCAGAGGCAAAACTGCCACCCACCCCGGTTCCACTCAAGTCCCCCAAACAATCTCCCTGGCTTAAAACCAGGTCATCACTAACCTTGATGTCATGGGCACTGCTGATGGAAGACGATGTTTCACAGAGCAGAGACTCCTGTGAGTGCAGAATCAGTGATTCGGGGAAGATGGAATTCAGTGCAATCAATTTGGGAGCGTCAGCCAGGATTTCTCTTAAGCTTTTCTTCCCAGCAGCCCCCTCCCACCTTGGAGACAGACTAATCCCTGACATTTGTCTAGTGGCTTTATACTTTTCAAAGCTCCTTCACATCCATTATCTCCATTGAGCCTCAAGACACCCCCATGAAGTAGGAAGGGAAGGTGTTATTATCCCTGTTTGACCAACAAGAAAACGGAGGTCCGGAAAGGATACATGACTCATCCAGGGTCACACAGCTATTTAGTCGAAAGAACTAGGACTTTAAATGTGTTTCCTAACTACCAGCCCTGTGTGCCTTCCACCTCCCATGTAGACTCCCCCACAGAACCGTGGAGATGCAGAGTGGATGCAAATAAACATTTGCCAAATGAATGACTGAGTGAATAAGCAGGGCAAGGGAGGGAAGAATACAAGTTCTTGAACTGCTCTTTTTTATGATCAGAATAGAAGGGCAAGAATACTGTGTTATTTCATCATTTTAACCAGGAAGGAAGGAATAAGAGACCTTTCCCATTTCACAGATGTCATTGCCATGGCAGGGAGATTAGGGTAGCTCCTATTAAGAACCTGTGGGGCTCAGTCTCCCCAGAAGGCTGCCTTCCACGCATTCTCTAAAGAGGAGTGGATGGTGTGGTCCCTGCCAGCAGTTCCCCAAGATTCTCCCATGGGTGTCTGAGAACACTGGCTACTTGCTCCTTTAAGGGCCTCTACCCCTGCCACCTTTGATCTTTCTAGCATAACCCACACCTCACAGACTCACTGGCTGTCTCCTGAATAACACCTGGAGAATACCTCCTTGACCTTTTTGTCTTCCACAAGGCCTGGCACTAGCAGGTGAATTGTAAGCAGGGATGCCCACTCCTGGGCACTAGCACAATGGTCAGGATCCTACCTCCCAGGGCCTCTACCCCCCACCTCCACCAGCAAACTGGCCTGGAGTTGCCACCTGTCCCTAGTCCTGTCTGGAAAATGGGGAAAGAGGAGGTGGGGACACAGGTATTCAAATAAGTTCTTTGCAGCAGCGCAGTGGCTTTTGAGGCAGGTAGCGGTGAATTTGCCATTCTTCGTGTTTCTGAACTTGGCTTCCCACCACTTATTCCCAGCTCCTGCATTTGGGTCTACTTGCTTTGCTCCCCTGAGCCTCGGTTTTATTTTCTGTACAATGGGGAGGATGCTGAGATGAGAAGATGATTAGAAAGCACAGTGCCGGGCACTTAGTAAGTGCCCACCCAGCGGCAGCTGGATCACCCGCCTGTCACAGTACTTGGAGCCCCCCTCCTCTGCTCCCCCGCGGGGGCCCGTCCAAGGGGGAGGATGAGGGGGGAGCTCCTCCGCGGCGGATTGCGGGCGGGCTAGAGGCAGCAGACGCCGTGTTTACCAGCTGCCTCGCTAGTTCGCCACCTCAGCTCAGCCGCGCCTCTGGGGCCGAGCCAGTCGCCTCTGTCTTTAAGATTCTGGTCACAGCAGGGGCTGGGTTTCTAAGGCAGGCGTGATCTTTCTCTTCCTACAGACGCCGCTGCCGCTACCGTGCTACCGTCGGTGCTGGGCACAGCCGGGGGTAGCGCGAGGGGAGACAGCCAGAGGGTGGCCAGAGGGTTCCCTGGGCCAGGCAGCTGCCCAGCCCCGGCCCAAAAGAGGGCCCCGACAGTAAGTACAGCCCTCTGAGCAGCCGGGTTTGAGATCGCCTAGGAAAGGACCAGAAAGTGGGGCGCCCAGCTGATGAGGCCGGTGTCTGTGGGGTTGGGGGAGTCGGGTGCTGGGGGTCCTCGCCGGCCACACAGTGACTCCGGGCGGCACTGGCATGGGTCCCTGGTCCAGGGTGTGCGTCCGCTGGGCGCCAGCAGTCGATGGACGAGGGGACAGAGTTGGCGCGTCTAGAGCCGACATCTCTCCTCCTCCCATCCTGGGTCCCCAGGGAACCCTTCGGGTCGACAGGCCACCCGCGTGCCTCTTCGCAGTGCCGCTCGCTATGAAATAGGAAGACAAGATGCGCGGGGCTGAGGGTTTGGACGCCGCTGGAACGGTGGAAGCGCAAGCGGGAAGTTTTCCGCTGGAAGTGGGGGTGGCTGGGGGGCGGGGGGTGGGGGTTGGGAAGGAGAGCTGGAAACCGCGACGCACGCGCCCGCGGGAGCAGGGGCTACACCTCCAGGGGACTCGGCCCCACCCTCCCCGCTGCCGCCCCGCCCCCAAAGCTCAGCCCCCAGGAGGGAGCCGGGTATCTGAACTACCGGGGGACCCGGAGGGGGACTTCTAGCCGCCCTCCTCACAGCACCTAGTCTTCCCAAGGGCGGATGCACCCAGGCTGGCCTGCCCTCTCGAGTTCAGGAAGCATTGCGAGGCTGAGAAACGAGACCGCCCTATGAGATGATGCTTACTTGTAGAAAGCTTGGCAGGCGGGAATATGTAGGCCTGTACCTGTCACATTTTTTTCTTGAGCTGTGTACAGTTGGGGGGCGGGGAGGGTAGTGTGTGAAATCACAAAGGTGAGTTCAAGAGTACCAACCATCACTATTACTATATGCCAAGAATTGTGCTAAGCTCTTTAGGTAGTAATGAGAAGTCGTGTACAATAAGAACTGTAACTGGTGTTCACTCAGTGCTTTCTGTGTATGGGGACACAGTTGTTGTAAGTGCTTTACCTGTATTTAATCTTCAGAACAACTCTGTGAGATAAAACCTGATATTTTCCCCATTTTACACATGAGGAAATTGAGGTGGTAGAAACTGAGGGGTGGACAAGCCCAAGGTCCCTCAGCTAGTGAGAAGCAGAGCTGGGCTTCCTACCCTGCCCCACCATGATCTTCACTCCCCACTGTTAATGGCTAGAAATAGGATGAGAACTTGACTTTAATGAAGTAATAATACAGGCTTTGTTTTTCCCATAGCAAAGCTTGCTTATTCTGTAGATCTGAAGTCAGGGCCCAAGGTCCACAGAGATTTGAAACAATTTCAAATCATCCTCATTACATTCTGTGGTGAGAGGCAAACCTAGCAGGCTGTAACAGGACAGCAGGTCCTATTAGTATCTAAACATAACAACCATAACAGTCATTGCTAATAGCCATTAGTAATTGACACTTACTTTGTACCTTTCATCCTCATGTAGGTACTTTGAAGTAGGCACTATCATGAGCCTCATTTTATAGACGAGGAAACTGAGGCTCAAGAGGTTAAGTAACTTGCCACAGAGTTGGGATTCCAGCCCAGATCCCCTGGCTCCAAAGTCCAGGTTGGACCAGACCTTTGGCAGATGTGCATCAACTCTTTGAGCCATCTCCTCCCCAGCCAGTTGCCCAGGGCTCTGCTCAGCACTGGAAAAGCCCCTGATGCTGGGAAAGATTGAGGGCAGGAGGAGAAGGGGGCGACAGAGGGTGAGGTGGTTGGATGGCATCACTGACTCAATGGACATGAGTTTGAGCAGACTCTGGGAGATGGTGAAGGACAGGGAAGCCTGGTGCACTGCAGTCCATCGGGTGGCAAAGAGTTGGATATGACTGAGCGACTGAACAACAACTGCACTGTTCCCTCCATCCCCCAGCCCTGTGTTTGCATTGATGAAAGGATTGTACAAGTTGGCGGAGAAAGGGTTTCCTAAGGAACATGGAGCGTTCTGCATGGATTTGGGTTTTGTTGTTGTACTAAGTGCTGGGCCTGTAACATCAATAAGTTGTTATGCTTTATAAGTTTTATTAATTAGACAAATGTCTGCTCTGCTGGTTTGGAGCTGTTAATCTGACATTATGGCTCTATCTGAGTACCTCTGTTCAGAATTGTTTTCTAAAAAGTTTTTAGAGCCTGATTTGCAGTGCTGAGCAAAGTCATCTCTTTACCTCCCAGGGAGGGAGAGGGGGCCTTTTTTCCTGGCAGGACTTCAATAACTGAGACTGTAGCTTGTGTAGAAATATTGCTGTTTCTATTGATTTTTGTCCCTCCTTCCCCCAGGATGGCCCCTGTGAACTGAATGAAATGTAGCCAGGTTTGGAGGGGCTCTTCCTGGGGCACAGGTGGCCCTGCAGTCAGGATGTTTGTCATTTCGTACTATTAGCCCTGTCTTGTTCACAGAGCTGGCTTCCACAGACCTGCTGCCATGTGGGCATAATGGCGTTTGAGCTTTGCAGCTTTGGTCTCCATTACTATGGCTGGATTTCAGTGCATCCACTAGCAGGCCACCCTTTCTGCCTTCCCATGAGACAGGGGTCTTCCACGTGTAGCTTTTGGCTGGTGTATAGATATGTGGCTGGTAACCCAGTGTTGGGCTGTGCCCCTGGTTGTGTCTGTGACCTCTTCTGAGTTCAGTGCATCATCTCAGAAGGCTACATGAAAGGAGCCACTGGGTAGCACTAGCCCTCCGCCCTCATTCCCATACCTAGAAATTAAAGACTGACGAGTTATGCCTGATTTTTTTCCTATGACTTCTTTTTTCCATTATAGCAGCTTCAGTAGCTAGAGGTTTCCCTCTTTACTGAATCTTTTCCCTTCCTGGAATGCCTTTCTCTGCTTTGTCTGTCTGCTGGACTCCTCACCTTCACCACTCAGCTTGGGGTGAGGGGGCTGTGGTGGGAGTCATAGGGCTGGGGGAAGAGCCCTCCTCTCTTTCCCATGGCATCCCCTGCTTCCCCCTGTGGTGCCAGGTGACACACGGTTTTATATTTGTGTGTTGACATACCTGCCTCCACCTCAGACTGCAACCTCCCTGAGGGGAGAGACTGGCCCTAGTTTTTCTTCAGTACCCAGCACTGTGCCTGGCACATAGTAGGTGCTCAGTAAATTTTTGTTGTCTGTATGAATAAATGCTATGTAAGAGCCTGTGGAGGGAGCCCCTGACTTACAACGAGGAGAATAGCTAATAAGGCTTCCCAGGTGGCACTGGTAAAGAATCCACCTGCAATTCAGGAGACATGGGTTCAATCCCTGGGTTGGGAAGATCCCCTGGAAGAGGAAATGGCAACCCACTCCAGTATTCTTGCCTGGGAAATCCCATGGACAGAGGAGCCTGAAGGGCTACAGTCCATAGGGTCGAAAAGTCAGACACTACTGAGTGATTGAGCACATAATGGCTAATAATAATAGCTCTGCTATTATTCCTCTTACAAGAGGGCAGGTGGGAGCAGAGCTGGCATTATGATGTAACAAAGAGTCCCAGCTCTGCATATGTGAATCACTGAAAAAATACAAATACCCTGTAATGCCAAAACCTGAATGCTTGGGGAAGGACTTTTCTGGTTAATAGAATGTTCTGGGTAACTGAGGATTAGGTTTAAAAAAAAGCTATTTTTCTTACCCTTTTTTGTTCTTTCTACAATGTCTGGGTCTAGTTTTAAAACCAGAAATAATGAGTTGAATCTGGGGGGTCCACCATTGAAGCAGTGTTGCCAAGTAGGCAGCCTGTGGGTTCTTGGAATTCCTTAGGATCCTGTCTCCCTCAAGCCTGGTTGCATAGTTGGGTGTAATCTCCTTATCACCCTCACAGCCAGTCAAAAACAAGTCTACAGGCCCTTTGAGTTTTGCAGTTTTACTGCCATTCACATCCTGGAAACCAACTAACAACGTGGAGGAGGTGCTGGCTAACTCACGCCTTATGAGATCGGCACCTGCCCTTGCCCTTAACTTTGTTAAAAATAATTTTATTTATTTATTTTTATTTTTTGGCTATGCTGGGTCTTCACTGCTCCGCGGGCTTTTCTCTAGTTATGGCAAGCCAGAGCTACTCTTCACTGCAGTGCACAGGCTTCTCATTGTGATGGCTTCTCTTGTTGCAGAGCACAGGCTCTAGGGTGCACAGCTTCAGTAGTTGCGGCGCATGGGCTCAGTAATTGCGACTCCCAGTCTCTAGAACACAGGCTCAATAGTGTTGCACACAGTGTTGTTCCAAGGCATGTGGTGTCTTCCTGTACCAGGAATCGAACCTGTGCCTCCTACGTTGGCAGGTAGATTCTTTACCACTGAGCCACCAGGGAAGTACCTGCCCTTTACTTTTATTCTTAGGTGGAGGGTTCACCAACCTTGTTTCCCTTTCTCTGATCCCATAGAATCTTCTCTTTGCTTTAGGAAAAACCTTCTAATTTCTTACTCACTGTCTGCAGGAAGATGCAATTAGGCAGAATAAAAGGTATCTCTTTGCCCTGAAGCTGTAGTTGGCATCTCTGGATGCCTCCAGATGGGGTGACATGAATTTACCAGGCCTCTGCTCACATAACCTCTTTTATTGAGTTGCTTCTTGGCCTGATTTCTGCCCTGCCACCCCTCCCCCCATGGACCCAATGAACAGAGTTTGGAGCCAGTGCACAGTGGGGGAAGCCGGGGCTTGCTCCAGTTTGTTCCCTCGCAAGAGGTGAGCCTGGTGCCTGCTGGGCTTGGTGCCTGGGCTTCAGCTACCACCTGCATCATCTCAGGCAAAGAGGGGGCAGATGGGCCATCTAGGCAAAGCAGCGGGATGGATGTGCCTTTCTCTGTCCAGCCACAACTAGACTGGCTCCCTAAGAGGGCACTGCAGAGAGGACATAATGCCCCAGCAGAGCCAGACGTGAGCAAGGGAGGGAGGAGAAAGTTTACCCACTGTCTCTCTGGGTCAGCTCCAGCTGCCTGCTCCCCCGGCCCACTTCTCCCCAGCGCCTTGCACTTGGGCTGTCTCCTCTGCCTCCTGCCACAGCCCCTCACCACCCACTTCTATCTCAGGGTCCAAATCTGGCCCCTCCTATAACCCCCAGCTGCAATTTCTCCAGAAAGCCTTCCCCTGTCATTCTGCAAATCTTCAGAGTGAATAAAGGTGAAATAAATAACTTCTTCCCAGGGCCCTGGCAACTCCAAGATTCTCCAGCTGTTTAATTGGAGTTAGCCTGGGACCTCTCAGGCTGGCGGCCCAGGCCATGGATGCCTGGCAGGCTCACAGAGTGGAGGGAGATAGCGCAGCCAGCCTGCCGAGGAGCGGGCCCTCATTTGGCTTCAGGAGATTTTGCCTGGAGCCCTGTGCAGCTGGTGCCTGCCAAGCAGACCCCATAGGGCCACTGTTGGAGTCCCAGGTCTTTGGCTGCTGGAGGTAGCTACTTATGGGGATATTCCCAGAAGCCCCTGTTCACACCTGCTCCCCCTCTCTGGCCTCCAAGCCTTGTTTACAGTTCAGCCATGGGCAGACTAGAGGCTGCGATCCAAGAAAAGAGAAAGATCTGGGTGGCCAGGGACCCTCTCCTAGCTTAGTGTTCTGTGCCAGGGCTCTGCAGCCCAGCCTGGCCTCAGAGAGGTATGCTCGCTGAGGGGAAGAATTCAGGCCTGCTGCTCCCTTCCCTGCCAGCTCCACTTTTCCCATCATGACCATTCCCTCCCACCTTCTGGAATGTTCTCTCCATCCTATTTTCTCCTCTTGATCTCTTTCCCCCAAAAAATACAGCTTCTTGTGGCTGGGGAATTGGCCCCAGTTGGGACAGTGTCCTGGGTTTTCTTCTTCAGCCTACTTCAGATTTGCCCCTCGCTCACCCACATCCCCATCCATGAAATGGATGCGGTCAGTGTGGCAGAATAGCAGTACCCTTCCCCAGAGAGATGGAGCACTGGAAGTCCTATAACAGAGGGCTCTTGTTACCGTGTGGCCTACTGCCAGAGCCTGAGGACAGAGCTGGGAGCAGCTTGAGGGTATTTAGAGAACAGGCGAGGCACAGAAGTGGGCCTCCAAAAAGCTAAGGCAAATGAGTTGGCGGGCACAGTTTCTCTGCCAGGCTTGCCTTCTTCAGCCCTGTCTTTTCTTCTTCACTGTCTCCAAAGCCCTCCTCTTATCTCATATCTCTGCTTCTGTCTGGGTTTCTGGGCTTCACCTCACCTCTCTTCTCCCTCCTGGCTCTGTCTGGCCCCCACTCCTGTCTTCCCCTCCACTCCTCACCTCTCCCGCACTGGCTCGGTCAGTCTTTCTCTCAGCCTTCCTCAGAAATACTTCATGTGTAAGTGGAGGGTGGGGGCCAGGGTGCTCTTTGGGGTGACATGACAATTCCTGCAAGCTCCCGTGAATATTTCATAGCTCCAGTTCCCCCTCACTGCCTCTGCCAGTGACAGGTGAGTGGGGGCTAAAATGCAAGGATCTCCCCACAAACTCCGCCACAGCTCAGTGGCAGCAGCTTCAGACCTTGTGACCCATGGTGCCATATGGTACCAGCCTCACAACTGGCACAGCCCTCACATCTGTCACTGGGCTGGCAGGGAGGGCTGAGGAGCATATCTGGGCCTATTAGACAACATGTCTGAGTTTCTTGAATGTGTAGCCCCTGAGGGGGAGAAGTAGGGAGGGGAGGAGGCGGCTGCCCAGAGGGTCCACTGCAGCCTCCTCTCAGAAGGATCATGGGGATGGTCTTTTGTGAGGTGACTCCAGGTTCACGGGTATTTGTGGAAGGACGAATGGCTTTGGTCTCTCTACCTGCTCCCTTGTGACCTGCTAGAATGGGTGACAGGTGTCTCCATTCCAGCCCTCTGGGGAAGAACAACTGTTTGGACAATGAGAAAATGAATCCAGACACCAGCAGGTTTTCCGGGAGATGCCTCTCCAGTCTCAGCTGAGAAAGAAGTGTCAGGGCCATGAAGACCTGGAGGGAAAGAGGGCGGAAAGCCCTGGAGGCAGCCCTGGGACAGTAATCGATTGAATTGTCTGCCTAGAGGCTCTTGGAAGGGAAAAGACTATCCAAAGTCATCCTGCCCACCCCTGGGCCTCTGGCCATTCTGAAAGAAGAGTTGTTGCCCTTTAAAGAGACTTTTCTGTCCCAGGAAGGAATAGTCATTAGATTTCCCGCCCTGATACTCTTCTAAGAACTGTAGCCATTTCTTCTTAAACTGTAGCCCTCCTTGTGTGCTTGCTTTTACTCCATTCTCTCCCTCTTTTTGTCTTTGGTCAGAGATGTTGAAAGCTTTCTTCCATGGACCAGACTCCCCATTTAGAAACCTGAGGCAGAGCCAGTAGGCATTTGATAATGAACTACATGGTCTAGCCAGAGGATTCTAATCCTTATGCCTCAAAATCCATCCATCAAGCCATTTATAAAATATTTATTATAGCACCCACTATGTGCCATGTACACACTAGAAGGTGGAGATATACTGTTGAACAAAAGATACATAATCAATACTCTTATGAGGTTTACAGGCAAATAATCACAGAAATGAGTCTATAGTTACTGATCCTGATGAATATCATGAAGGAAACAGATCAGTTTACAGTGTTAGGACTATCAAGGGGCAGAGTTTTCAGGGAAGACCCCTTCGAGGAGGTGATATTTACATGAGACTTGAAGGAAGGATGATTGGCCACGTGAAGAATAGGGAAAGAGGTTTCCAGGAAGAAAGGAGTACCAACTGGGAAGACTTCAAGGTAGCATAGAGCTTGATCAGAAACTGAAAGGAGGCTAGTGGGGCCAGATTGTTCTAGGCAAGAGTAAGAAAGATCCCTTGGAGGAGGGCACAGCAACCCACTCCAGTGTCCTTGCCTGGAGAATCCCATGGACAGAGGAGCCTGGCAGGCTACAGTCCATAGGGTCACACAGAGTCGGACATGATTGAAGTGACTTAGCACACACGTACAAGAGAGGTTGGCAAGGAAGAGATCACAACAGGGCCTCGTAGGCCATGGAAAAGAACTTTGGATGTTCTTCACTTGCAGTGGGAAATGTCTTCAGGGTGTTAAGCAGAAGAATGACGGGATATGATTTGGGCTTTTGCAATATCTATAGGGAACAGGCTTAAAGGGGGGCAGCAATGTCTATAGGGAGACCAGAAAGAAGGCTGCTGCAGCAATGAAGGAGAGAGATGATGGTGGCTTGAACTGGGTGACAGTCATGGAGATTGAGAGAGTTGGTCAGATTCTGAAGGAATAGCTGCAAGCATTTACTGAGAGGTTAGAGATGAGGGTGAGGGAAACAGAGAGACAGGACACAAGAATGACTCTGAGGTTTCTGGCTTGAGTCACTGAAGAGATGATGGTGCCATGTACTGAGATGAGGAGGGCTGAGAGAGGCCTAGGCTTGAGGGGGAAAAATTTGAGTTCAGTTTTGGACATGTTAAATTTGCAGTTCCCTTGAGACATGGGAGCAGACATGTCAAAGTAGATCGTTGGAATGTAGGAGTTTGGGGGCTCACAGAAGAGGTGTGGATAGAATGGAAATTTGGGCATTGTCTGCACATAGATTGTATTTCAAGCCAGGGGACTGATGAGATCACCTGGGAAAGAGAGTCTAGAGAGAAGGTCTGGGAAGTTGGTAAGAAGTTCTGAGTTCGCAAGAATTGTGGTATCCAGTGATTCGGTGTAGGAGGAGAAGCCCACAAAGGAAACTAAGAAATATTGGGCAGAAAGGTAGTTGGAGTAGCCACAGAAACCAGAGGAGGAGAGCCTCCTCAAAAGGAAGGAGTGGTCAACTGTGTCCAAGGGTGGTTAGAGGCTGAGTAAGATAAGGACTGAGAGAGAACCATGAAGGCCGTTGGTGGCCTTAACAAGAGTGATTCTGTGGAGTTGAGATATGTAGGAACCAGATTAGAGTGGATTGAGGAGCAAGTAGAAGATGAAGACGTGGAGAA
Source organism: Bos indicus x Bos taurus (assembly GCF_003369695.1). Lineage (NCBI taxonomy): Eukaryota > Metazoa > Chordata > Mammalia > Artiodactyla > Bovidae > Bos > Bos indicus x Bos taurus. Next base: position 88,548,841 of record NC_040105.1, on the reverse strand, counting down.
AATATTTGTAGAAAACTCGAGCAATTTTGCCATGTAAGGGGATTATGGAGTGGAACCAGGTCATTTCTGTTAGTTTTCTTAAGGATAGATGATTTCCATCAGTATGCTAGCATGATTCTGGAGAGATGAAGAGATTGATGACTTAGGGAAGAGAGTGAATGGCCAAAGGAGGGAAGTCTTTGAGAAGACAAGAGTCTTCTTTATGGTACTAGGGCATAACTGAGTAGATCTGCCATTGACACAAGAAACTAAAGATCCTCCATTTTAGTAGGAGGGAAAACAGAGTCATGGGTACAGATGCAGACAGGGTGGTGTATAGATTTAGTGGTGGTAAGATAAAGGAGCTCCCATTTGATGGCTTGTGTTTTCTCAATAACATATAGGACAAGGTCATCAGATGAGATTCATTGGGATAAATGGGGAGGTGGGGCAGATGGAGGAGAGGAAGACCTATAAAATAGTCATCTTAGAGAGTGAGAAAGTGGTGGTCAGACAGTGGAGATGGTATTGGGCTGGCCAAAAACTTTATTTGGAGTTTTCCATATGATGTAATGGAAAAACTCAAACAAACTTTTGACCAGCTCAATAGAATAACGGTTGTCAGTGACCGTGGGGAGGGGGGAAATAGGATGTCAGTATTTAATGGGTACACAATTTCACTTTGGGATGATGAAAAATTCTGGACACAGGTGGTGGTGATCGTGGCACAACAGTGTAAGTGTATTTGATGCCACTGAACTATGTGCTTTAAAAAATTATTAAGATGATAAATTTTATGTTAGACACATTTTCTCATAATAAAATAAAAAGTTAGAGCAGAGGGGAAGATCACATATGACTAGTAACATAAATCAATGTCACTGTGGGGACTACCCAGGATATCATAGACAGCAATGGAGAGGGAGAGGTAGAGGTGGGTGGCAGGCGTATTCCACAAGGGAGCAGGATTTAGGCAGAAGGAAGGAGGAGGAATGGCACTGGCAAGCAAGGAGACACCTACCCGCCCTCCCCACCCCCCCCCACACACACACAGGCCCTGAGGGTCTTGAGATTTGAGAGGGAAAAAAGTCCAGCTTCCTGTTGAGAGGGCTTGGTGGGCAAGTGATGTCCTCAAGGAATAAAGCCGGCTTCCATTGAGAAAGAAGCGAAAGGGCACTTTCAGAGAGTCAGTGAAAGATACAGAGGAGTTTGCTATTGACTGAGAATTCCCAAGGGCACCGCAAAAGAGTTCGAAGAGAAGAGAAGAGAAGGGTGGCATTAGAGGGTGAACAGATGCCCACGGGGATGAGAACCCCTGGGTTCTGAGGGATGACCAGAGTTGAGTGCACTTCTCTCTGGTGGTGACTGAGGTTAACAGGCATGGGAGGCCCCCTGGGCTGAGTCTCCCATGTAGGAGGGTGGACTTGGAGGCAGGTAGGAAGTCAGTTCTGGGGCTGGAGTCTCCCACCTGTCCCCTCTGCTGTGGTGGCTTCAGGGGAGGCTGCTCTGACACACAGCACTGGCGTGGCCTTCTGTTCCCTGGCAGAGGAGCAGTCTGCTGACTCTCCCCCAACATCTCTTCATGCCCGTTACTTACCCACAGGTTCTTGGCCCAAATCGTGTGAGAAAATTGGCTCTGGAGTTGGATGGACCTGGGTTGACATTGTAGCTACACCACAGTGTAAATAGGTGGATGTCGTGGAGTAAATTAATCTCTCTTCCCCAATCTCGGTTTCCTCATCTGTAAAATGGCAATAAGGTCTTCTACTCATGGGGTTGTCGTGAGGCTGGAGTGAGGCAATATGTGCATAGTACCTGGCACACCACAAGTCCTCAGTAAATGGTAGCTGTTGTTTTCAGCACTGTCCTCTCTCAGCATTGTCCTCACCTTACTCCCAGATGTTGTGTGAGACCTCAGGCTGTTCTTTGACTGACCAGACTCTTCAGGGTAAATGGTGCCCCATCTCTCCAGATCTTTCTCTCCTTTCCCCTAATTCAGCCTTACCTGTCACTTCTTATCCTTATAGCTCACTCCCTATTCTCTCCTGGGGTAAATCTGATTCAGCCAGTCAGTCATTTGTTTGCATGGCTTTCTGTATCGTTTCCCCAAGATAGCATTTGTGTTTTAACTGTGCCTTCAATGCCATAAACCAACGGAATGAAAGCACCTTATCCCTCCCACTTGATTGTGGCCCTCCCATTGTCTGACAAAGGTGTTCTTTTATATCTTGCTCCTCAAAGTGTGGTCCATGAACAAGCCACCTGGGCAGCACCCTGGAATTTGCTAGAATCTTAAACTTAACTCCAGACCTACTGCATCAGAATCATTCTAGTACTACTCCCAGGTGGTGCAACTACACACTCAAGGGTGAGCCACCCTGCTTAGAGTAAGTGAGCCCAAGTGAGGGCTCCTTTAGCAAAAGAAGGGTTTTGTGTTCAAGCTCCTGAAAAGAGGGCACCCAGAGCAGCTCCTTCACCCAGGATCTCCCATTCCTACCACAAGGAGAAGATGGCATCTCCTGGGGTCCCAGCTGCCACGTGGGATCTCTGGAGCTTTCAGGAGAATCAGCCTCCTATGACTGGAAGCAGAGGGCTAATTGGCCCCATGTGTCTCCACAGCCTGCCAGTTTCGAGGGGAGCAACAAAACTCCCCAAGGAGCCAATAAATGTAAAGAAGAAGGAGCCAAAGGCAAGGAGGGATGGGGAGCTCAAAGCTGATGCCTGGGAGTTAAGCTGTTAACATTTCTATCTTCCTGCCCAGAAGTGCAGGGGAGAGAGCAGCAGCTCACAATCAGTCCATCTTCTCAGTTCACCTGTCCTTCAACCACATCCTGCCTAGCAACAGTTGTCAGCATGAGCTCCAGCCACCAGCTCCTCTTTAGACAGAGATGCGGGGTGGAGGGTGGGAGTTGTTAGTGGTGGTGGTGTAGGGGATCAATTTAGCCCACAAAGGAACTGGTGCCAGGGTGTCCATAGGGAGCCAGGTCATCTGATAGTGGGGACAGTTGCTTGGAAAATGAGGGGGCAGAGCACTTCTTGGGGCTGCCACTTAGAGGCCAGGAGTTGGTGGGGGAAGGGCCCGGACTGTAGAAAGCGAAGTTTATCTTCAGCCCTTATTCTCTGCTCTGCCTGCCACCCCAAATGATGCCACTGGTAAGATCACCACCTCTACATCTACATGATATGTTTAACCTTCTAAAGGGTTGCTGTAACTATGATCTCATTTCCTTCTCCCAGTGACGCTGAGTGAATGGGATCCAAGACAGATGAATTAAGATGAGGGCCAGCCCGTCAGACTTGGCCAGGATGTGGAGAGCTGCTGGCTGCAGGGTTAGGCCAATTCTGCGATGGAGACTAAATAGCCAGAAGGTCCGGGACCCTGGGTGGGTATAGATGAGGGTACTGGGATTGTGAGCCCTGTCCAAGAAATCTGGCCCCAGCTGAGTCCCTCATTGGCCTCCGCCTTGGAGTCTGGGCTGGAGGAGGGGCAGAGACCTAGTCTGTTTGGCGACTAGGAAGTGATAATGGATGTGAAAGGATCTTTTTGTTGGATGAGATAATGGGTTTAAGAATAAAAAAGAAATAACCACTTGGCTATAAAGTGTTATCATTAGGCAGAAGAGAAAAGGCTAGACCTTTACCCAGGTCACTGACCAGAGAGGGCAAGCCTGGTGCAGGCTGAAGGGATATACCTTTGGAGACCTTGGGTAGGAACAGGACAGATTGAAGGCACTGTGTGGTTTGAAGAACAAAATAGCCAATCCCAGAAACAAAGCTGGGTGGAGGGTGGGGAGAGAGGACCATAAGCTGTGGCTGCTTCATAATTTTGTTCAGAGTTGCCCGGTTTGATGAGACCAGAAGCCAAACATCTTTCAAAGTCAAAGTGCATATTTCCCCCAGGAGGGCAGTCACGTGGCCCATGGACAGCTGAGCTGCTGTCATCCATCACCACTGGCCTTCAATGTCACTCCCAAGTCTCTATGCACTGAGCAAATTTCGGAGGGACTGACTGAGCCTCAGACACTGAAAGATGCCAACCCCAGGAGGGTGGGGACAGCTGCAATTTGCACTGCAAAATGGCCTTCCAGTGTGTTAAAGGAGGGGTTTCTTCTCTGACCACAGATGCTGGGAAGGCCCAAGCAGTGTGAAAAAAGGACTCCTTGCAGAATTGGGGGAGGATCTAGTGGTTGGCACCATGGTAATGGTAAAAAATTTGCCTGTCAGTGCAGGAGACACAGGTTTGATCCCTGTTTTGGGATGATCCCATGGAGAAGGAAATGGCAACCCACTTCAGTATTCTTGCCTGGAGAATTCCATGGACAGAGAAGCCTGGCAGGCTACGGTCCATGGGGGGTCACCCATGGGTACCCATGGGGGCACAACTGAGCACAAGGAAGAAGAACTAATTAGGGACAGGTAGTCCAGCTCTGTCAGACACAACCCAGGGATGAAGTGCTCCAGTCACACCTGGAGACATGCCTGTGGCTGTGGGAGAAATAGCTGGGTCCCCTGTGAAAAGATGGGGGCCACCCATGGACAGAGCTTAGCCTCGTGTTTCTCTTCCCATCAGTGCCATTTTCTGACTACACAGCATAGGTCCTACCTCCTCCAGGGAGCCCTTCAGTCTTCACTCCCTTCTATGAACATACTATTGGGACCTTAATTATGAACTTCATATACTATTCTCATGGGCTCCCTGATGGCTCAAGTGGTAAAGAATCTGTCTGCAATGCAGGAAACCTGGGTTTGATCCCTGGGTTGGGATGATCCCCTGGAAAAGGAGATGGCAACCCACTTCAGTATTCTTGCCTGGAGAATGTCATGGACAGAGGAGCCTGGAGGGCCACAGTCCTCGGCATTGCAAAGAATTGGGACACAACTGAGCAACTAACACTTTGACTTTTTATACTATTCTTAGTTACCACTCTCTTTCTCCTGTTCAGTGTACACTTGTGTGTTCCCCCTCCCCCAACCCCAGACTGGAAGATCTTTGAAGGCAGAGATCTGTAACTTCTTGTGCCTCCTCCCCAAATCTCCAACTGTGTGAGTAGGCACTCAATAAATACTTGTTGATGGATTAACATAGTCCAAACAGTAAAGCAGAACACTTGGGTCACAAAAGGCTCTTAGCTTGTCGGTTCCCCTGGCACCAGGAGTGTCTCTTTTCATGAGTATTGGTGGTACTTCAAGGCCCAGTGGAGACTGGAGTGTCCCTAGCTTTAGAAAAAGAAAAAGGCACCAAAAGGAAGGTTGCAGTGACCAGGGGGCCCTGAGCAAAGGACAGGGTGTCGAGCGCTCTCATTGCATGTGTGGGTCTTCCTTGTGGTGTCCCTGCTTCCCACGCCACAGCCTGTGTATCCCGACAGGCTCTCATTGTCCAGGGTGCCCTGGCTGGAGCCCATGGCCGAAATGAGCTGGTGTCATCCCAAGCAGAGGCCCTTTTAGGGCCAGTGAGCTGAGATTAGGAAACAGCAGGCCAAGGGCTCATTTGGGAAGCAGCCTCCATGGTGAGGCACGATGGCAGCCACAGGAAGATCCTCTGTGGCTCCCTTCAAGCCTTCAAGTGCCTACCTGCCCCCAGGAGCAGAAATGAGAGAGGGGCCAGCCTGAGGCCACCGTCACTGAGCCCTTGTCCTGGAAGGGTACCTCTCTAGAACACCAACTAGCCATATTCCAGCTCCCAACTAACTTTCTGTCAAAGAGTGACCATTTGTCTTACCCAGTGTGAAATGGAAGGAGCCAGTTCCTGAACTCATCTTCAGGAGCCTTGACCTAGCCCTGGAAGCCCCTTCCACCTCCCTAAGGGACACCAGACAGAGCCCAAGTCAGCTTGGGTGCAGCCATAGTTGATGTGGTCAGATTCCAATCAGCCACGGTCCATCTTTCTTCCTGAGTTCTTCAATGAGAGAGATGAGTCTGGGACTATGAATTTCTCTTTTACACAATTACTCTAAATCTTCCCACCCTCTCCCCATCGATAGTCCTAAAGCTCCTCTCTAATTAGCAAATCTGTGTCCTGATAAACAACCTAATTGCTTACAACCGTTTGCTCCTGAGGAATTTGGTGTTCTTAGTTAGTCAACAATCACTCTCCTAGTGTCAGAACCTCCCACTTCTTTTCCAAATCTTGCACTAGTTTGATTAATTAGCTCCTGGCCCTCTGTATCTTGTTCAGAAGGGCCCTGCCTGGAACCTTAGTGTTTCAGAAACACACGCCGAGACTAGGAAACTCAACCTCATTTATTAGACCAGAAAGCCTCTTGGCTCTGGTCCCCTCTCTTCCACCTCCACCTGCCCTATCCTGCCTCCCGGTCATTCATTTCCCTTTTCTCCTCTTTTCTGCCCCTAAACCCAGTGCCTTCACATAGCCCAGGGGTCCCCATGCCTTCACTCCTTAAGGCTCTTCATTCAAATACTGAGCTCAGACCCATCCTTGCCTGCAATATGCTTCACCCTTGCCCTTGATGTTAACCCTTTATAAAGTCCTGGCATAATTCTGAAGCTTCAGTAAGATCTGTTACGGGCATTGGAGTGCCATCTATAATCTCTCCCAAGTATCAGGGCAGCGATTTCTCTTCTCCCAGCTCACCTGGGTTCAGGTCTGCTGACAGCCTCCAGCAGTGGCTCTTCCCACTTGCCCTTGGCAGCTATTCTCCAGCTGTCCTATTAACTGAAATAAGTTGGCATTGGGACTCCCCTGGTGGTCCAGTGGTTAAGAATCTGCACTTCTGCTGCAGTGGACACGGGTTTGATCCCTGATTGGGGAACTAAGATCCCACATGCTGTTTGGTGTGGCCAAAAAAACAAAAAACAGAAGTTAGCATTATGCACAGTTGTGTAAGGGACTGGTCCTCCATGTGAGCCTGTTTGTTTTCATATGGCATCTCAATATTTTCTTTTTATATATGACCTAAGGGATTTTAAAGTTTAAAATTACACAAGGACTTCGTGAAGGTGCTCCACACTCTGAAATGACTTCACATTCCTTCCCCACGGCCTTGCCTGTTTTGCAGTCCCTTCCCTCAAGGTTTTGGTTTCTCTCAGGGAGTTAATAGCCGATTCCATGGGTGATACCGGTTAACCTTCCAACAACACATTTGCTTTTAGGCTCCTTCTGAGTCCCAGTATCTTGAGGAAAGGACAGACTCTAATGTCAGGCTCCATGGCACCCATGTCCTCTGTTGGCCCTGGCCCTATAGCCAAGTGGCTTCTCCTTTCTAGACTCTTCTTTCTCCAGTGTGAAATATGCATTGGTCATCCCTTCTGCTGGTGCCAGAGGATGTAGGAAGCAATGTGCGTGAACTCCCAGGTGCCATGGCCAGCACCCTTATCAGCATCCCTCCCAGCTGCTCTGAGGCTTAGCTGCCTTTGCGTCTTCTTTTGCTCCCATCTTCCCCTCCCCCTCAGTCATGTGATGCAGGAAGAGAACGCAAATGATATGGAATGTGAGCAGCTGCCGGCAGAGACGCTGCGACAAGTGACCATTCACCGGGACCCTATATGTGGCTTTGGCTTCGTGGCTGGCAGTGAGAGGCCTGTGGTGGTGCGATCTGTGAGGCCAGGTAGGTGTCACCCAGAGTGTCCCCCTGGCCCTGGCTCCCACCCCCACCAAACACCCACACATCGTCCCAGAGAAAAGAGCACCCAAGTATACTGTGTTGCCAAGGAATTCATGAAGAGTGGGTGAAGACTTGCCAGCCAATAACTGTGTGAGGGAGCTGGTTTTTAAAGATTTATCCACACACAACACTGACGCTGCAGTTGATAATTTAGTAGGGTCTGGGTCTTAACAAAACTTCCCTTTGCATAGAACCTTCACAGAAGAGCCATACTGCCTTGAGTGAGACATACCGATCTGATTCAATTCAACAAGTATGTATTGACTGCCTACTCTAAGCAAGGTTATAGGGAAATAACAAGACAGAGTTCCTGCCCCCAAGAATCTAATCATCAGGCTGTAGAGACCAGTACACGCTCACCAAATAGGTCATCCAGTGAAGGCTGGAGTCAGGATATAGACCATAGGTGGCAGAGAAAGGGAGAGGAAGTGAAATCTCTGAAGCCCCAGTAGCAATACAACACCTACCATTGATGAAGCCCCCTAGAGTGTACAAATTTACATCATCTTGTTCAGTGCTTGCGGCTATGTCCACAAGGTAAGTAATACCATTCCCATTTTACAGATGAGAAAACTGAGGCAGAGAGGAAGAGAAATGGCATGTCCAGGGTCACTCCACTAAGAAGTAGCAGAGCTAGGATTTGCACCTGTGCCTGTGTGATGCCACTGAGGGGGGTGGGGAGGGAAGCAGGGCTTGAATGGGACCATACGGGGTGGACCAAGTGCGAGCCCACCAGAACTGTGAAAGCCTGCTGTTGTGAATGAAATGGGAAAGGGCCTGAGCACTGTTTTGTTCCAAATCTTGCTAGGCATTGACAAGAAAAGACAGACGGAAAGGAGCTCTATTCCTGAATTGCTGGGCCTGAGGCTTTAGATGTTTACAACAGTTTCTTGCTCAGTCAAGAGGAGCAGCCGGAGTACAAACTGGTCTAGCAGAAATTTGATGAATTTTGCAATCCTCCAAGGAAAAGAAAAAGATTTTTGTAAGCTTGCTCTTCAACTGGAGGGCATAAAGTAAAAAAACAATTCGGTACAGGAGTTTGTGGCTGACCTAAGGCTCCTGAGGTAGTCATGCAGTTTTGCAAAAGGTTTTTGAGTCTCTGATCCAAAATCAAATTTATCCTGGGAAAGAGGGACCATATAAAACTTAGTAACAGATCACCAGGAGACCCTGGTTTAACTTTAGAGGAGACAGAATTCACAGGGTTGCTGCAGGTGGTCTGAGAATGAATAAGAAGGGGTTGGAGGAGTGGAGAGAAGAAAAGCCACAAGGGAGACCACAGGAGGCCATGGGGCCAGCAGGCTGATCTCAGACCTGCCTCCAACCCAGGTGCCCCTCCATCCAATGCAGAAAACTTGATTTTGAGGCCACAAGAAAAGATAAGATGCATCCTATAGAGGAACAGGAGAAGGCAATGGTACCCCACTCCAGTACCCTTGCCTGGAAAATACCATGGACGGAGGAGCCTGGTAGGCTGCAGACCATGGGGTCAAGAAGAGTCGGACACGACTGAGTGACTTCACTTTCACTTTTCCCTTTCATGCATCGGAGAAGGAAATGGCAACCCACTCCAGTGTTCTTGCCTGGAGAATCCCAGGGACGGGGGAGCCTGATGGGCTGCCATCTATGGGGTCGCACAGAGTCAGACATGACTGAAGCGACTTAGCAGCAGCAGCAGCAGAGAGGAACAGTTAAGGCTGAACAAGCCAACAAACAATTCCATGAAAATAGTAAGTAGACTGAGCTTACCACTGCCATCAGAGAGCCAAGGCCTGTGATGGAGACCAAGTTCTATGAGGACCTCCTCCATTGAAAGGAAGGATGGAGGGATGAATGGATGGACAGGAGAAAGGAAAGAAGGGAGGGAGGGAATAGGTAGAGTGGTCTGCACCTAAAAGATTGGCATATTTGGCAGAAGTAGATAGGAGGAATATCTTTCCTGGTGGCTCAGTTGTGAAGAATCTACCTGGCTCAGCGGGTAAAGAACCCACCTGCAATGCAGGAAACACAGGAGACATGGGTTCAATCCCTGAGTGAGGAAGATCCCCTGGAGGAGGAAATGGCAACCCACTCCAGTATTCTTGCCTGAAAAATCCCATGGACAGAGGAGCCTGACAGGCTGCTATCCAAAGGTCACAGGGAGTTGGGCACAACTGAGTAAATAAGCACAGTACAGCCAATGCAGGAGATGTGGGTTTGATCCTGTGTCGGGAAGATCCCCTGGAGAAAGAAATGGCAACCCACTCCAGTATTTTTTGCCTAGAGAATCCCATGCACAGAGGAGCCTGGCAGACTACAGTCCATGGGGTCGCACAGAGTGGGACATGACTGAAGCGACTAAACGACAACAAATAGGAGGAATGAAATGAGTGGAAGGAACTGTCCCTTGGAAGACATAATAAGTACCATTTATTGAATTCTTACCAACATCAATCAACTGTTTTAAATGCTCTACATCCATCATCCCATTTATCCTCCCATCTTTCTTCTGCTGTTATTTTTCCATTTCTTAGATGAGGAAAGAGAGATTCAGAGAGATGAAATGTCTCATCCGAGGTCCCACAGCCATTGAGTTGTAGATTTGAGTTGAGCGTCCAAGCCTGACTTGCTGCAAAGAATGGGCTCTTCACCAGCAGGCTTCCTGTTTCTGACATCCCTGTGCTGTCAGAAGAGTGGGTTGAGGGTCTTTGCGGTTGGAGTGGGGAATCCTGCTCGCTGAGCATACAGGCCTCACCCTCAGCACACAGGCCCCACTCTCCAGAGCCACAGAGTGATGCTCAACTGACATGGTGACCTGGTTGTTGTTCATGTTTGTTGCATTTACACAGCACACTTTTTTGCAGAGAGAGGAACAGTTGGGATCTGACCCTTTCAAGTGGATCCCAACAAGCATCCAGGCTGGGTTGAGAGTGAGACATGTCCTTAAACATGTCCTTAGACATGTCCTATTTTGGGTTTGAGTTAAGCTGAGTTCTACTTGTCATTCTCCTTAAATCTCTAAAATCCTTTTCTCCAAGGAGATCTTTGCTAAGCACCAGAGGCAGCACAGCCCAGGGCGCCCCTCCAACCCACCCTTTACCCCCATCAGGAAGGTAGGGCCCTCAGGCAGGTCTGCTTTCTAAACCTCAACAGTAGACGTGAGGAGGAGAGAAAGCAAATTTCCAACTGCCAGTGATTTAGGGTCTGTGCCTTGTTCTTCTCATTTCTCAGACAGCAGCATGTCTCTTAGGTGAAAGAAAATAAATGCCTTTAGGGCTTCTCTGGTGGCTTAGATGGTAAAGAGTTTGCCTGCAATCTAGGAGACCTGGGTTTGATCCCTGGATTGAGAAAATCCCCTGGAGAAGGGAATGGCTACCCACTCAAGTATTCTTGCCTGGAGAATTCCATGGACTGAGGAGCCTGGTGGACGGGCTACTGGAGTTACAGAGTTGGACACTAACACTTTCACTTTAGGTTCTTTAGTTCATCCCCCTGTCTCCAGGGAAGTGAATGCCTACATCCTTCCAGACCAGTAAGTATGAATTATGTTCAAGTAAGAAGATTCCTTACCCGCTCCTGTCACCTGTAACCCCTCCAGTAGTCTGGAAGCCATGCCTTGTGCCCAAGCAGATCCCTCCTGATGAAACCGAAGTTTGTGCTCCTCACTAGGTCCGAGCCGGGAATCACTGGTGAACCTTGCTTGAGCACCAGGCCTTTGCTACCACACCACTCCCAGCCTAGGCAGGGCCATTCCATTCTCTTTCTCCAGCCCTCTGCCCTCCACTTGCTACAGGCAACAGTGGCCCAGGGCTCAAAGAGTTGCCTGTCAGTGGCACCACTCGGCCCGCATCTCCTGCAGGCCTCAGTGCCTGCAGCCACTCCCTCAGGCACTGGCAACTCCCTCCCACCCAGGCCTCACGCCTCTCTCCTCTCCTCCACAGGAGGCCCCTCTGAGGACAAGCTCCTGGCTGGTGACCAGATTGTGGCCATTAATGAGGAGGACGTGAGTGAAGCCCCCAGGGAGAGGTTCATAGAACTCATCAGGTAATAGGAGCCTCTTGGGCCTTGCGAGAGCTGAGCACGGCTATCCCCATCCCACCAGTAGTGTAACTATGACTGCCACAGCCCTCCCTGGCTAAGAGAGAGGGGTCTTCCCAGGGAGAGCAACCTGAGCCAGGGCTCCTGGGTACCCAGAACTTCCAGGGACTGAGGGCCCTCACACACTCTGGCTTAACCTCATTCAGTGATGTGAAGAGACACAAAGAACAGCCTCCTGGAAGTTCACCTCACCTCCCTTCACCCAACAACTCCCCTCACCCAAGCCCTTTGGTTTTCAACTTACCTGTGCAGTGACTACTGAGAACAAGTGAGTGACCAATGACACAGACCAAGTGAGTAAAGAATAAGAAATAAACAAGCCATTCAAACAACATTCTGAGATAAGCAGAATCAATGTGAGCAAGACATTATTTCCCACCCGCCACTCCCTCCCCGCACCGCCTCCCCCCCCCAAAAAAAACCACAAGGAGAATAAAATCCAAATGCCTGGCCAGCAGGTTGAGGCATGGAAACTGCCATGTTGGATTTTGCTCACAGTGTGTGTAGTGCCCTCCCCAGATGGGGGCAGGTCAGAGAGAGAAAGGAATGTGAGGAGGACCACCACTGTCCATGGAGTCATCACACTGACTTTTACCCTCCCTTACTTCTGTATATGGGGCTTCCCTTGTGGCTCAGTAGTAAAGAACCCACCTGCCAAGGCAGAAGATGCAGGTTCGATCCCTGGGTGGTGACGATCCCCTGGAGGAAGGCATGGCAACCCACTCCAGTATTCTTGCCTGGAGAATCCCATGGACAGAGGAGCCTGGTGGGCTACAGTCCACAGGGTCTCAGAGTTGGACACGACTGAGCGACTAAACAACAACAACCTCTGTATATACCATACCACCACATATCACACAGACACTACATACCTCTTCCCCCCCATACACCATGCCACCACACACCACATACACACACACACACACCATGCGCTAAAAATACACCCATACCCACAGGTACCACATGCGCGCACACACACACACCTATGCCATAGATACTCCCCCACCCCACACGCCTATCACATGCACACACACATACCACCCCACGCCCCCTTGCATAGACACTTTGATAAGGAGTAAGACAACAGAACTGAGAGAACGGAATTAGATTCTTTCAGCTCTAAATTCCAGGGGATAACCTCAGTTTGGGGGACCTCAGCTATCTATCTTCACACGCTTGCTCTCTTACTCTCTCTCTCTCTCTGTCTGATGTAGTCTGCTCCATCTCTGCCTCCATCTCCTTCAACCCTTCTCCATTTGGAGTGTTTTCATTCCACTCATCTTTCTTGTTCTCCCAAAGCCCACCTGCCTCCAGGGCCCCTCCCTCCACTTCAAAGGCAGAGGAGTGACGCCCCCTTGCTACTTCTGGAAGGGTTTGCACTGCCCCTTCCTGAAGTCCAGAGCAGGTCTTCCTCCATAGGCTCCCCACTCCAGCCCAATATCCTGGTATGTGTCTGGTCCCTAATGACCCTTAGTTTGGCTCTTCTCCAAGTTCAGTTTGTCCATTGCATTCCCCCACTCTCTACCCTTCATGGTCCACCACCACATCACCATGGGGTGAATTCTTTCAACCCCATCAGGGCATGTTGGGGGTTCTTTCAGGCTGACCCCTCAGAAGTCTTTGCTTTGCTTCTCGTGGATATCTTTGTACCCCATACCAAGGTAGCCCAATTTTGTGAGACTGCTCAGAGCACCTTCTGGGTCAAGTTAGAGCTCACACATTTGATAATCTCTGGGACTAGCAAATCATTCATTCATTCAGTGAATATTTATTATATTGAGTGTCTCCTGCGCATCAGTTGTTGTTCTAGGCACTGAATATACAGCAGTGAATAAGACAGACAAAAATCCTTGCCCATTGGAGTTTACATTCTAGTGGAAGAAGACACATCATAAGCAGTAAACATGATAAATAAATATTGCACAGTATATTAGAAGTTGATGAATGTTATTGAAGAATAGAAAGGGGGACAAGATAAAGATCAGGAATGCTGGGAACACGGGTGCAGAGTACAACTTTAAATAGCATGGCCAGTGTTGGCCTCAATGAGGAGGTGACATTTGAAGAAAGACTTGGAGGAAATGAGGATATCAGAGAAGGCAAGAAGAACCCAGTGTAGAGGCCCTAAGGCAGGAGTGTGTGTGATATGTTTGGGGAACATGGGAGAAGCCCACGTGTGGAGTGGGGTAAGGAACGGGGTAGTTGTAGCTACTGCAAGGACTTTAGCTTTGCTCTACATGATATGGGGAGACGTGGCAGGGGCTGGAGCACAGGAGTCACATAATTCAATCTATACTAGTTCCCTGCCCTGGCCAACAGACAGGACTTTCCAGGTGTTTTCCTTGGAACACAGCTCCTTCCTTACTCGAGGACCTTCCCAGACCCAGGAGCTGACAACATCCCTGGACTCTGCCTCATTGAATATGGTACCAGTCCAAGTCCTCGAGCAGGGGCCCTGGGCTTTTCTTTTCTTTTTTTAAAAATAATTTTATTTATTTGTTATTTTTGTGCTGAATCTTCATTGCTTCTAGTTGTGGAGAGCAGGGGCTACTCTCGAGTTGCAATGCATGGGCTTCTCATTACAGTAGCTTATCCTGTTGTGGAGCATGGCTCAGTAGTTGTGGTACATGGGCTTAGTTGCTCCACAGTATGTGGGATCTTCCCGGATCAGGGATCGAACCTGAGTCTCCTGTGTTGGCAGGCGGATTCTTTACCACTGAGCCACCAGGGAAGCCCGGGCTTTTCTTGAATACCCAGAATCAAGGGTGTCTTGACTCTGCTTCCTGAACACCTTTGTTCCCAGAAACATTTGTAAAAAGACCAGCAAAGAGGGGAAGCTCCTTCAAGGTGAACTCTTTCCATTTCTTTTAGTTCTTTTAAAGGATGATGTATTCTTGGGAGAGAATTTTCATACCTCACAGCTTGTTGGATCATTGGCATAATTCTTGTCTGAAGAGTTTCAAATTCTTCATCCTTTTGAATGTTTGCTATCTGGAGAGTCTTGTCTTCCATCTGTTGCTCTCTGGCTCTCATTTTTTTTGGTCCTTCAATTAAAACAACTCTGCTGAGTATGAGTCATGATGACCAAATGACCTCCTTTGGGTTTTTCCTTTGAGTTTCTCCTCTTACTTAAATACCAAATTGCCAATAATCATGGTACACGGTTCCCAGGACTCTGATTGTGCTCCCTTTGAGTTCCTTAATTCAGGTCTTTCGTTTTCCTTGCAAACTTTTTTGCCTATAGATAAAAGGTTCCTAGGGTTTGAGGATTTCTAGAGAGAATGTGAGAAGGAATATAAAAAGACCTGAAAAATGACAACCCAGAGGTAATGATAATACCATTTTCAGAAGCCTGTGTGAACCTCTATGGATGGTGGATGTCAGCTGCCACAAATGATGGGAGGCGAGGCAGCCATGCAGATATTTAGATTGCCCTCTGTCCTAATCCATATACCTGAATGCAGCCCAGGGGAGAATTCTGGTGTTCCTTCTTGTGCTAGATGAATACCCAGTGCATGATACACTACTCTCCTGTTCCCTCTTCTCTCTGTAGGAGCGCTAAGGAATTCATCGTTCTTACAGTTCTGCACACTCATCAGGTGAGTGAGCCTCTTTGCCATCCACCCTTCCTCCTGATTGAGACAAGAGCATTCCCACATTGGAAAGTGACAGTGATGGGAGAGGGAGATGGGAGAGACTAGGACCAGCATTGTTGTGAGCCAAGGGTTTAGGAGTGAACTTAAAATCGTACCTTCTGCACATCTTGTCTATGCTCACATCCCAGACTTGAGGATTTTGAAGGGCTCCATAGTGCTGTGTGCTGCCCTGTGTGCTCTGCTTTCCCCCACTTAAGCTACCCCACCACTGCCCCAGTTCCAGACATATTTTCTACCTCTTTTTTGCTGTGTCCCATCAAAATTTACCTGTCCAGTGTCCAATTCCATTAATCCTTGTAGACTGTGGGTGCTAATCTTATTCATTCATTTTATACAGGTATATACTAAATGGCCTATGGTGTATGAGACACAACACTGTATGTGGAGGATTTACTATAAAGTTGCTGGGGAGGTGCAGTTGGACAAATAGGTTCATCTTTGTCTAGGTTCAATTACTAACTGCCTGTATGACCTTGGGGGAGTCAGTTCCCTTTTCTGAACCTGTTTCCTCATCTGTAAATTGAGGGATTTAGACTAGATCAGTGTTCCCCATGCTTGCCTGATCATAATAGTCACCAGGACTATTTATTAAAAATGGAAGTCCCCAGGCCCTTCTTAAAAGTTGGAATCCAGAGGCACTGTGTCTGTTACTAGGTCACTTCCTCGTAGTAATCTTTGTGGGATCTTAGTTCTCTGACCAGAGATCAAACCTGTATCCTCCACAGTGAAAGCATGGAGTCCTAACCACTGGACCACCAGGGAATCCCTGATTTTTTTTACTTTTTAGTTTGATATCATTGTAGATTCATAGGAAGTTGCAAAGCTAGTACAGTGACATCCCTGTGTATCCTTTACCCTGTTTCTCCCAGTGGTTACATGTTACATCCCTAACAGTACTATATCAGAACTGGGACACTGATGTCGGTACAGTGATGTGAATGGTTCAGTGTTACTCTGTCACATGTGTGGGTTCATGTATCAACACAGCCAAGATACTGGAGAGTTCTATTACTGAAAGGATGCCTCATGTTGCTCTTTTTTGGGGCACCTACTCCCTACCCTCAATCCGTGTCAACCACTAATCTGTTCTCCATTCCTGTAATTTCATCATTTCAAGAATATTATATAAGTGGAATCATAAAGTATGTAACCTTTGGGGATTGGATTTTTTCACTCTGCACAATGCCCTTGAAATTCATCCAAGCCATTGCTTGTATTAACAGTTTGCTCCTTTTTTATTGCTGAGTAGTATTCCATGGTATGGATGTACCACTGTTTAGTCATCCACCTGTTGAAAAACATCTTGGTTCCTTCCAGGCTTTGGCTAGCATGATATTAAAGCTGCTATAAACATTCATGTACAGGGTTTTTTGTGAGCATAAGTTTTCGTTTCTCTAGGACAAATGCCCAAAAGTGTGATTGTCCAGTCATATACTAAGTGTACGTTTAGTTTATTAAGAAACAGCCAGACTGCTTTCCATGAGAGTAGACTGTGGTTCACTGCTGTATCACTAGCACCTGGAACAGCATCTGACATAGAATAGGTGCTCAGTATTTGTTGGAATAAAGGAAACCTAAATCAAACTCAAGTGTCCAAACTTAGGTGCAGAATAAAGAGCCTAACACTCCCCCATCTCTGTCCCAACTCTCATCCCAGTGCCCCCAACACCTCTTTGTCATGGCCAGGGTGCTCTCCTTCTCTTCCTTGTACATTTCTTAGTTCTCACCACCCTGTAGACTTCTATCCTTGTTGTGATCCACATCTCTTGTAACACATGGCTCTTTCCTTGAATACCTGCCTTAAGACTTATGTCTTCCAAACATCTTTGCCTGACTAACCTCAATGAGAGTTTCTAGTTCATTAATTTGTTCATCAGACATTTACTGAATGCCCACTATTCTAGGCACTCTTCCAGGCTGGGAATATAGCAGTGCACAGGACAAACATGCTTCCTACCCTTGGAGAGCTTACATTCTAGTTATTGGCCTTGTGCCCTCTAAACCCTGCTGCTCCTGCTAAGTTCCTTCAGTCATGTCTGACTCTTTGTGACCCTGTGGATTGTAGCCCACCAGGCTCCTCTGTCCATGGGGATTCTCCAGGCAAGAATACTGGAATTGCCGTTACCTTCTCCAGGGGATCTTCCTGACCCAGGGTTTGAACCCGGGTCTCCTGCATTGCAGGCAGATTCTTTACCACTGAGCCACCGGAGAAGCCCCTCTAAACCCTAGAAACATAGAAAAGTATGGGGGCACATATACACAGAAGGGATAGTCAAAACAGTTAGCAACCTGTACAGGAAGGGCCTTCCAGTGAGAATGTAAGCCATCCACAGGCGGTGGAGCAGAGTCTTGCAGGCCACCTAACTGTGCCAGGTGTTAACCCTTTGTTATTTGATCTTTTATAAAGAGGTTCCAGGGGAGAGATCAGGTGGCACCCAAAAAGCTTAGGGCACAGACTACTTATCAGACAGTGAGCAAAAGTCCCTCAATGTTTTACAATAGGTATGGCCATCCCAGCACGTCCCGACCAAATATCAGCCTTGCAAACATGTATAGTCAGTCCTCATTATTCACAGATTTCATATTTTCCAATTTGCCCACTTCCTAAAATTTATTTGTGACTCCAAAATCGAGACTTACGGCGCTTTCCTGGTCATTTGCTGACATATGCAGAGCATGAAAAATTTGAGTCTCCCAATGTACCTGTTCCCAGCTGAGGTCAGGCAAAATGATGCTCTGTCTTGTTTTAGTTGTCATGCAGAGTTGTCCTGAGGATGGAGATGGTAGTGGGCAGTGCAGTGTAGTCCAGGAAACTCCGGCCCGGGGACAGTGGGATGGGGTTTGAATGCCAGCTCTGATACCTGTTAGAGGGGCGGCATCAGGCAAGTCACTTAACACTTCAGAACCTCATTTTCTCCTGGTGAAATAAAATCGAATCTACCAGGATGAATTGTTTTTAGAATTTAAGATTATAATCTATGTGAGACACATACACAATCCCCCTAAGAACAGTTGTTCAGTATTCATTAGTTCAGTGTTAACACAACTGTGAATAACAAAAATCAAGTGAGAAAATCTTCTCTCTTACACTGAAGTGAAAACTCCTTGAAGATCGCACCCCCCGCCCCCAGCAGACATTACTGTTGTAGCTCCTACATCACGTAACAAGGTAGCACTTGATATCTCATGGGTGCATGAAGACTGCTTCTTCTTATCAAACTCTCCTGTGAAGGCTTGACAGTCTCCCAGAGGACAGTCTCCTCCTGATAGGTTCACGTTGTGGCTCAAGAATCTGTACTTTTAATAAGAGCCACAAGTAAGTAATTCTGATGCTCGGTAGAATCTGGGAAACATTGAACCAGACTATATTTAAGGCTGCTACCACTCATACATTGTGTGGCTGGCAATGGTCTAATACAGTGGTTCTCTGCCGCTGCTGCTAAGTCACTTCAGTCGTGTCCGACTCTGTGTGACCCCATAGACGTCAGCCCACCAGGCTCTCCTGCCCCTGGAATTCTCCAGGCAAGAACACTGGAGTGGGTTGCCATTTCCTTCTCCAATGCATGAAAGTGAAAAAGTGAAAATGAAGTCGCTCAGTCGTGTCTGACTCTTAGCGACCCCACGGACTGCAGCCCACCAGGCTCCTCCATCCATGGGATTTTCCAGGCAAGAGTGCTGGAGTGGGGTGCCATTGCCTTCTCCACAGTGGTTCTCTACCCTGGCTATATATACATTAGAACTTTCTGAGAACTCTTAAACATATTGATCCTTGGGCTCTAGCCCTGACCAATTGAATTACAAGCTGTGGGGATGGAGCCCAGGTATTGATCTTTTGAAAAGGCTCCCCAAATGATTCTGATATGTAGCCAAGGTGCGTGGTCTAATGTGTAGTCTCTTTCAGATGGCATTTTCTTTTTAAGAGAGTGACTCCTACCGTAGCAGACCATTGGGGAGTATTTTGAGCGGCCATAGAGATCCTTTCCCAGGGACCCTCAAACAATATTGCATAGGTAGCCACTTACTAAGTCTAGATGTATTTAAGAATGTTCTTTAATCTTTGAGTGACCAACTATTCCCCATGATTGACTGAATATGTATTAATTTCGGTATCCTTAGACCTTGACACATCATTTGTCCTCAATAAATATTTTAAAATAAAGTACTGACTGGTGACCTAGAACAGTCCTGGCAAAGCAAGCAGACAGTCCCTTCAAATGAAACTAGTTTTCTGGTTTTGAAAACAGCCTGTACCCAGAGAGTCTCAGTCCCCTCTGCTTGAAGCCACCTGTCCAGAAAAAAGCCAAAATCATGGGAACCACTGCAGAAGAACTGGTTTTCCATAGAGCTTCTTGAGTATAGGGCCTGGCAGACAGTAGGTACTCAAGTCCTATTTGCTTAATTGATGAATTAATTCAGTACTAGCCCCTGCAATCAACGACTGTCTTCTCTTCTGTGCCTCCTCTGTGCTTGGTGCTGGGGGAGACACAGTAATGCAAAATGTCACCTCTTCTTTTACAACCTAGTTGGAGAGATAAGTAATGGCTATGTGGATTCACAAAGGAGGACTATAGGAAATCCAGAGAAGGGAACGGCAAGGTTGGGAAAGGATTCAGGACTAAGGTAGGATTTGAGCTGGGTTTTGGAGATGGCATTTATTGAGCAAGAGGGACACAAGGGGGCCCTGAAGAGTGGGGATGGTGAAGAGACAGCATGACATAGGCACAGAAACGGGAAGAAGCTGTGGGCAGAATAACTCGATTAGGTGATTGATGGGAAGTGAGGGTTATGTGTGGTTTGTCAGGGGCCTTGAAATCCAGGGAGAGGACATGTTCCCCTGTAGGCAGTCCTGAATGCAGCAAGGAAGGACCCCCAGGTCCCTTATCAGTGGACCCCTGGAATCAGGATGGCCCTCCATAGTCCCAGGCTCCCACAATGGTTGCTGTGGGAATTGCTTATAAGTAGGTTCAGGTGTCAAAGAAAATGAGGCAGCAGAAAGGGAAATCAGGAGGCTGTTAAAGCTTCAGGAACCTGAGCTCCATGTTCTTAAAATCCTTTCACAATTATCAAAGTGGGGCCCTATCGTACACTTAAAACATTCAGCCATATACCTGTCTTCGGCCAAGATATGTGAACACAACCCTGAAATCTGTACTAATAGAGTCACCAAATTAAAAAATGGTCAAAGAATCACCAGCTGCTGAATTCAGCCCTGAGGGAGAAGGCAGACTGTCTCCTCTATTGCTTATTCCACCAAGCTGCTGGCTTCATATTTACTTCAAGGGGCTTGCAATGGCCCTGGAGGTACTTAGAAATTCTAGTCCCGTGTTTCAAGCCAAAATTCATTTTTGCTAGAAAGGGTGCCTGTTGCAAAATGAGACTTCCAGCTGCTTAGAGGAAAAATGGGGTCAGTCAAGAGCTCAGATGTCCCAGCTTTAAGGTACTCAATTAATCTATGCTTCGTGGATTAGGACATTTTCAGCAATTCCTCGGCCCTACCCTCTCAGAGAGTCTGACCTTTGAAGTCTGAAATGGGCTGAGAAATCTGTGTTTGTTTTGTTTTTGGCCATGCCACTCGGCTTGTGGGTTCTTAGTTCCTGACCAGAGACTGAACCTGTGCCCTGGCAATGACAGTGTAGAGCCCTAACCACTGGACTTCCGGAGAATTCCCAAAGAAATCTGTGTTTTAATAAGCATTTCCTGGTGATTTTTAGCATCAGGTAAGGTTTAGAAACATGAGTGAGAGTATGCTAATGAGTTAGTGCAGGAGTCTGTGAACTTCTTCTGTAACGGACCATAAAGTAAATACTCTAGGCTTTGTGCTTCCCCAGGGGTTCAGCAGTAAAAACTTTTCCTGCAATGCAGGAGACATGTCAGGAGCCACGGGTTCAATTCCTGGGTCAGGAAGATCCCCTGGAAAAGGAAATGCCAACCCACTGCAGTATTCTTACCTGGGAAATCCTACGGATAGAGGAGCCTGGCAGACTGCAGTCCATGGGATCACAAAAGAGTCAGACACAATTTAAGTGACTTAGCACACATGCATGCAGACCATATGTGGTACTACAGAAGTAGCCATAGGCAATGCAGAAATGAAGAGAATGGCTGTGTTCTAATAAAGCTTTATTTACAAAAAACAAGTGGTAGACAGGAGCTGGCCCACACAGGCCCATAATCTGCTGACCTCTGAAATGTGTTCATTACTCCTTCCAGGTACATTTGAATTTGGGCCAGGGCCTTCCCAATTCTTAAGACTTTAGTTCAGATGGGCCACTCTAGTATCAAAAACCTCAGGCCCCATAGTTGCACTTTGAAGATGCTTTGGGACAGGGCAACCTTTGAGAGCCACTCACGTCACACTGCAAGGCAGGCGTCATCTGTGTCAAAGCACAAGGCTAGACATGACTCTATGACATATAGCAGAGACCAGCTGGCAATGAGTGAGTCACTGTCAGTGATCAAGGCTGAAGACTGAGAGTAGGATGGAGTCTTAGAAACCAACAGGCAGGGGTCAGTGAGTAATGAGGCACAAACAAGCTGAAAATGGCTGTACAACAGACACTGGAAATGACTAAAATCCTTGAAAATACTGGCAATCCCACTTTCTGATTTTGCTCCTATAAATATCTGAATTTTTTGTTGTTGTATCTCTAGGACAGGATATAATCATGGACTTTTGGTAGAGATAGCAAAGAGGCTGTCCCCTCTGCCTATAGGGTACCAGTTAGGGTTCTTTATTTGTGCAAATCCATTCGCTGGGACCAAGATAGAACCAGACCATTGAACAAAAGACCAGGAATGGACTTCCAGCTTCAGTCCACTGCAGGGGATTGTATAGCTAATCCAGGACTCAGAAAATCTAGGTTCTGGGTTTTGCTCCACTACTCAATTATTTTGATACTTTGAATAAACCATAGCCTCTTCCCTGGGCTCCATTTCCTATGTAAAAATGAAGGGTGGACTGCATGGCCCATTCAGGTCTCTAGAGATGCCTCATTCCACACTGTACATGAGGATATTCGAGGATGACAGATGATCACAGAGAAAATACAGGGTGACTGTCGGGTGGAACAAAGAGTTCCCCTACCTTGTGTCTGGCACCTCCAGTGGAAATGGGACTACTGTGGAGACGAGTCAAGCAGAGCTGCCTGAACAGAACTACAGATCTTTCTGCCTCGCCCCTTCCCTTGTTCCTGCCATAGCCCATGCCCCCTCCACCCCCGCCCCTAGGATCTGAGCACCAAGCTGTGTAACACAAAGGCATTTCTGGACTCCTGTGAACAATCGATACTATAATCACTTTCTGCAGCCATCTCCAGCCCTGGATTTCCTTGTGCTATATTGTCTGCTGCCAACAAATTGTCCCTGTGGCTCAGGATGAGAAGTCTAAGATTCCTTTAGCACAGTGGTTCCCAACCTTAGCTGTATTTTGAAATCATTCGAAGCTTAATACCTGGGTCCTATCCTCAGGAATTTGACGTCATTGATCGGGGGTGGGGACTGGGTACTGGTGCTTTGTAAAGCTCCTCCCTCCGGTGTTTCTGCCCTCTAGCCAGGACGGAGACCCACTGCCTGAGGTTCGGCTGGACTTGGGTTGAACAGGTGGCTTTCTGCAATCTGCCCTCCGTGGGGAATGAGATTGTTGGCTCCGGAAGAGAACACAGCTGGGACCAGGGCCCAAGAGCTGATGAGGACGTTTGTTTCTGGTGTGTCTTTATCTTAGGGCCCTGCCCTCCTGTGGCTGATCTGGTAAATGAATCTCAACTACAGCATTAATGGCAGAAAATTGCTTAATGTATTGCCTTCCCAGCTGGCAGGGACCCTTCAGGGCTGGGAACACAAAGGAATGCTTGATTGTAGGGCTCACAGGCTGCATGGCAAGGCTGGTAGTGGTGGTGGTTTGAAAGAGCCCCAAACCTGATTTTCTCCTTCCTTACTGGAGAGGTCCTGCTCAGAGAGGCAGCTGGGGGCTGCGTCCAGTAGGGCCTTGTGCGTGCGTGCGTGCATGCTAAGTCATTTCTGTCATGTCCGACTCCAGGGGATCTTCCCAACCCAGGGATCGAACCTGCATCTCTTATGTCTCCTGCATTGATAGGCAGATTTTTACCACTAGTGCCGCCTGGGAAGTCCAGGCCTTGTAAGCCATGGCAAAAACTTTGGATTTTGTTCCACCGGAAGGTTTTGAACAGACAGGGTCTGACTTGCATTTAAAAAGGACGCCTCTGTCTGCTGTGTGGAAAATAGTACCAGAGGCTGGCGGCCGGAGGAGGGAGACTAGTTTGGAGTCTCCTGCAAGAATACAGTTAAAACATGATAGAGGCTTGCGCCAGGATGGTAATAATGGTGCTATGATGACGAGTGAGTGGATTCTGGCTAGATTCTGAAGATAGCACCAAGAAGTTATGTTGATGGATCGGTTGTGGGAGGTGAGAAAAAGAAAGGAGTCAACTGGAAGACTGGAGATGCCATATACTGAGATGAGGAAAAGGACTTCCCTGGTGGCTCAGATGGCAAAGAATCTGCCTGAAATGTGGGAGACCTGGGTTCAATCCCTGGGTCAGGGAGATCCCCTGGAGAAGGGCATGGCAACCCACTCGAATACTCTTGCCTGGAGAATTCCATGGACAGAGAGCCTGGCAGGCTACAGTCCATGGGGTCACAAAGAGTCAGACATGACTGAGCAAAACTGTTCAAAGCCTTCCGGTGGAGCAAGATCCAAAGTTTTTGCCATGGCTTACAAGGCCCTGGGCTTCCCAGGTGGCACTAGAGGTAAAGAATCTGCCTGCCAATGCAGGAGATATAAGAGACGCAGGTTCGATCCCTGGGTTGGGAAGATCCCCTGGAAGAGGGCATGATAACCCATTCCAATATTCTTGCCTGAGAAGCCCATGGACAGAAGAGCCTGGCAGGCTACAGTCCATAAGGTCGCACAGAGTCAAACATGACCAGAATGACTTAGCACGCATGCATGGACGCACAAGGCCCTACCTGACGCAGCCCCCGGCTCCCTCTCTGAGCACGACCTCTTCAGCTCCCCACTCACTCAGCTGTGGCTACACTTGGCTTCCTGACTGTTCCCCATGCACCCCACTCCTCCTCCCACCTCAGACACTTTCTTCTTCTTTCTGTTTGGAAGGCTCTTTCTCCAGATATCCTCATGGTTGTCTCTCCCTCATTTCCTTCAGACCTCTGCTTAAATGTCACCTCCTGAAAGAGGTCTTCCCTGCCTGTCTTGTCTAAAATAACAACCCCACCACTCTCTCCCTCACGACTTCAATCTCTGCTGTAGTCCCTCAGTCTGCTCAATTTGTTCTCATAGCCCTTATTTGCCTCCTAAGAGGTGTTTCAGTATTTCTTATCTGTCTGTCTGTCCCTGCTAGGATAGGCACTCCTTGAAGCCAGAGTTTTGTCCATCTTATTCACTGCTAGATCCTCGTCATGTAGAACAGTGCTTGGCACAGAGTGGGCCCTCCCAAAATTTGTTACACGAATGAATAAATGCCCCAGAGACATGAGGGTGCCCCTCACTAGGACTCCTGCATTTTCTCAAATCCACAGTGCACCCAGGAAAGACTCAGTTTCCAGCATTTGCTAACCATGCATCCTGCTGAATTTGTGGGAGTTTTCAAAAACGAGAGACCCTAGCTGATTGTTTGAGTGTGTCTTACAGAGTTGGATGAACAAAGTAGTAGAAAGCCTAGAACTTGGAAGCCAGGACACCTGGGTAAAATCGCTAATGTCTCTTCTGTCAAATAGTGTAGAAACTGTGGATAAATCATTTTGGCATGCTAAGCCTCCTTTCTTCTGCATCTAAAATAATATTTTCTATGAACCTCCTTCCTAGGGGCAGGACATATCTTTGAAATGAATAAGATTATTTCCTTAAATCCTTTGCAATGTTCATATTCAGATGTAATAAAAATCACCATTTAGGTATATCTCACATTAAGGAAACCAAATATATAAAATTTCAGTGTACGTTATTACAAAGAATTTTTGCAAACTCCCGTAGGCCTAGAGCATTAATAATGGGATTCAATTTACTCAAATTCGATTCATGCCCAGCTTACTCAGAACATACCAATCATCTAAGGAAGCACTTAGCACATTGTCTTGCACCTAGTAGGGAATCAATACTTATTTATTGGCTTATTGATCCACAAGGCAAAAGGGGGTACCCGAACTGAGACGTCTTAACTCCATGCAGCAGATGTCAGGTTTTCTCCAAGTATGGTGAACTCATGAGCCCTCTCTGTTTTTTCCAGTCCCCCAAATCTGCCTTCATTAGTGCGGCAAAGAAGGCCAAGCTGAGATCCAATCCTGTGAAGGTCCGATTTTCCGAGCAGGTGGCAGTTGGAGAAACAGATGCAGTAAGTGAGCTTTCACCTCCTCCCCTCAGCCCTTGGCCAGAGTCAGCCAGGCTGTCGAAGTATCCCTCTGGGCCAGTTGCTCATCTGCTGCTCCTCAAAGTGGACAGCATTATGAAGGGGTCAGAGGAGGGACCTTGGGGCTCTGGGTGGGGAGCGAGTGAGGGGTGTGTGGCATCCAGAGAAGCCCTGGGCATCATGGGGAGAAGGAATATGTATCAATTCACTCAGAATCTTCATGGTACTTCAAGAAATTTTCACCTCTAGCACAGTACTCGGAACAAGTGCTCCATAAACATTTGGCTACTTGATAGAAACAGGAAGGAAGTAGTGGTTTTCTGTAAATGCGGCGAAATTGAGCCCTCGGCACGTTGAAGTGATCCTGCAACTCCAGGTCTCATTTGGAGAAGACTGGGCAGTGAAGGGCGAAGCAGCCTAGGGGAAATGATATAGACTCTCATTAAGTCACAGAACTTTTATTAATACTAGATGCCTGCTGTGTTCCCAGCACTACAAGGGATGCAAAACAGATACCTGTTCCCTGCCTCTGGATTCCTCTCAGTGATGTTGGGAGGACAGGCAACTCAGATTGAGACAGTATAGAATCCACCCCTGGGTGGTAGGGTTTTGAGGAGCAGGTGGTGTTTGACCACCCATGTCATGCAGCAGCCAGTCTGGAGGGGTCATGGCCAGCCCACTGTCTTTATTACTGCCTTGTGGGGTTAACATGAACTGAGCTGTCTGCTTCAGATAAGCAAATGAGAAGAGGCGGGTAGAACACACAAAGATGTGTATTAGGTGGCCATGGATGATAACTTCACGTCCTCTAGGAGTTGGCAGAAGTTGGTGATATCCCATGGGGGTGGGTGGGAGGAGGCCAGCAGCGCTAACAGGTGCTGTGTGCTTTCACAGGCTGTCATGGACTGGGCTCTCGGGAGGCCCATGGCATTTCTGTAGTGAAGCACAGCTGCAGCTGAGACAAGGTAGGAGGCCCAGCCTGAGTGGAGAATCAGTGGGGCACCAGCACCCCTCTAGTTCTTTGAGGCAGAACCACCCAGAGGATGGTATGGATAGAGGTCAGAGATGTCTTACGACTCAATTTCCCTGACCCTTATCCCCAAACTCTGCCAAGGCCCTCCTCCCTCCCCGTTTGAGGAAGACTGTGAGGCCCAAGGGACAACTGGGCCCCACTGGCTAAGCCAACTGAATAATTGGTGGCTGGGCTTCATGTCAGTCTCAGCAGAAGAGGTTGAGGAAAAGCAGGGGCCACAGAGAGGAAAGGGAGCTGTGTGGAGTCCTTGTGTGTCAGCTGAGGTACAAGTCACTAAGGGTACATTTGTGTCCTGAGCCCTGAACACCCAAAGGAAATGAGACCTGAATTTGGAGGGTCTAGGTGGCGCTAGTGGTAAAGAGCCCACCTGCCAGTGCCGGAGACATAAGACAGATGGTTTGATCCCTGGGTTGGGAAGATCTCCTGAAGGATAGGGCATGGCTACACACTCCAGTTTTCTTGCCTGGAGAATCCCATGGACAGAGGATCCTGGCGGGCTACAGTCCATAGGGTCGCAAAGAATCAGACAGGACTGAAGAGACTTAGCACACACAATAGACAGGTGCAGCTTCTCCCATCTCAGTGAAGTGAAAGTTGCTCAGTCATGTCTAACTCTTTGCAACCCTATGGACTATATAGTCCATGGAATTCTCCAGGCCAGAATACTAGAGTGGGTAGCCTTTCCCTTCTCCAGGGGATCTTCCCAACCCAGGGATTGAACCCAGGTCTCCCACATTGCAGGTGGATTCTTTACCAGCTGAGCCACAAGGGAAGCCCAAGAATACTGGAGTGGGTAGCCTATCCCTTCTCCAGCAGATCTTCCCAACCCAGAAATCAACCTGGGGTCTCCTGCATTGCAGGCAGATTCTTTACCAACTGAGCTATCAACATCACAGAAAAACCCACCAAGGCCTGGTCACCCAGTGAAGAATCCTATCCCTCCTCCCCCTTCCATTCTTTCCCCCCTTTTTTCTCCCCTTTCTTCCTCTCCCTTGTGTTCTCCCCTCTACCATGACTCGCCTCTCCATATGTCACATCTAGCCACAGGCAGAAGCAAGCCCCCACTCCAGACCAATCTAGACATAAATGCCGCAGAGTGGCTAGAACCCACCCCAGGTTACTCTGTTGCTCCTGGTCAGGTAAACCAGAGGTGGTGGCAGGCTCTTGTTTGGGAGAGACCGAGACATCAACCTTCCTACCCTAGCTGTGCTCAGGAAATGACCTGATGTCACAACACTCCCCCCCCCCGACCACCGCTGCCACCAGCGTGGACCATAGCAGCCTCCCCATTGTTTAGGTCCAGGGTTGGGGGTGGGGCGGGGTGTCCAGGCCCAGGTGACTCCAGAATCCCTTTCTCTTGTTGTTCCAGACTTTATTAAGCAACAAGAGCAAAAATAAATCCTATGGGCATTCCTTGCCAACTCTATTTTTAAGCAAAATCAATTAAGTAATTATCTGAGTCCAACCCAGTGTGCTAAATAAAACCTGCCACCACAGAGCGTCATCAGCCTGGGAATCTGGGGCCTCTGGGCTTGGTGGGAGTGAAGCATCTTGGGATCAGGGAGAGAACCAGGGAGTCACTTTTCTAACTTTAGATCCCATCACTCCCCGATGTGGCTTGACTCCATCAGGAAATGACCTGATGTCACAACAGCACCACCCCCTCCTCTTACCACATCCCGACCCAAGAGGACTTGCTTTATGTTTTTGTACTTGTCCATGACAGTCCCTAGATCTGGACTGTTCTTGTCTGGCCTCTCTGATAGTCCACGCCTGCCATCTCCTTTACAATCAAAATCCAATTCACGCCATCTAGGAGACCTTAACTTATACCTTTTGGTTTGTTTTGGTTTTATTGTTCTCTAGTGGATCATGTGTGTGCCACGTCACTGTAAGAGTGTAAGGCTTGGAGTTCCCTAGTGGTCTAGTGGTTAAGAATCCACTTGCCAGTGCAGGGGTCACAGGTTCAATCCCAGTCAGGGAAGATCCTACATCCCACGGAGCAACTAAGCCCATGCACCACCACTACTGAGCCCATGCTCTGCAACGAGAGAATAGCCCCTGCTCACCAGCAGCTAGAGAAAGGCTGCTTGCAGCAACAAAAACCCAGCACAGCCATAAATAAATAATGTTTTTAAAAACAGTATAAGGCTAGACCCTGGTCCTCTGCTTTTGCTGTACCCTCATGAGGCTTAGTATAGTGCTGAGTGTGTAGCAGAGGCTCAGAGAATTCAGGACACTGCACGTCTGAGGCAGCTTTTCAGGTCCTCTAGAACTGATGATGTTGGCCCAAGGAAATGGTTGGATTTCCGTAATGAGTCTAATCAAGCAAGCACATAGTAAGCACCTCCTGCTCATATGTTCAGCAGCCATTTATTGAGCACCATCTGTGCGCTGGGAACTCTGCTCAATGTCAGGGCCACAAAGATTGAATAGGACATAGTCCCAGTGCTGAGTTAACTGTTCGGTTACAAAAGACACACATTCTTCAAAAAGAGCACTGGGACTTCCCTGGCAGTCTAGTGGTTAAGACTCCATGCTGCCAATGCAGGGGATGTGGTTTCAATCCCTAGTCAGGGAACTAAGATCCCACATGCCACACAGTGTGGCCAAAAGATTAAAAAAAATTTTTAAAAATGAATGCATAAGGAAATACTTAAATATTTAAGAGCACTTAGAGAGGTGTGTGAAGGACAAGGAGGTCTGGCATGCTGTAGTCCATGGGGTGGCAAAGAGTTGGACATGACTTAGCGACTGAACGACAACAACTGATAGGTGTGTATAAGTTGCTAAAAGAACAATGTGGGAACACCAGGTTCAAGTACCTAATGATATTAGACAGGCTTTACAGAATTCATATTTAAGCTGGGTTTTGAAGGATGAGTAGAAGTTTTCCAGGTATCAAAAGAGGGAGGCAGAGGAAACAGTCTTTATTTAATAAAGGTTTATCAAGAGCCTAACATGAACCACTCTATAAATACAGAAATGCCTAAGCCAGGAAAGCTTTAAGGAGTTGTCAGGTGTTCAGAACTGGGCTTTGCAAGTGGTTCTCAATCAGGGTCAGTACTGCCCACTCTCAGAGAGCTTTTGGGAATATCTGGAGGGTGTTTGGGGTCATCCCAATGATTTGGCTTGTTATTGCATTTAGTGTCTCAGAGTCAGAGATGCTAAATGTCCTTTGGGGAGTGAGGCAGTCCTCAAATGATGAGTTGCTAGAGGTATACAGGTATGAAAGAACAGTGTGGGTACCAGGAATGATAAGACATGACTGGAGAAGTAGGCATGGACTAGGTCAGAGAAGACCTAAGATGCTTGGACGGAGGGAGACTGGCAGGGCAAAGGCGTGGAAGTGATCTCAATGTGTGAGGGGCCCGGTGGAAAGGAAGGAGGCAGGAGATAGGAGCTGGTGAGTGAGGTGGGCTCCTAAGACCTCCCATCAGCCCTTCAGGGTGTGGTGGTCTCTATTGGCCAAGCCCCCTCTGAGCTGTGGAGCTTTGAGCCACAGTAGACCGTGGGTGTGCTGTGACATCAAATGAAGGGTGAGCTTTGGATATGGCCCATTGTCTTCTTGGAGAATTTGCTTTTGGTCTCTGTGTAATGTTATCTTTGATCAGTTCTTTCTTCTGTCTCTGTCCTTCCATACCTTTGGCTCCCTCTCCTTCACTCACTCCTCTCTCTTCCTTTCTGCTTCCCTCCTCCTTCTAAATGAGCCCCCTCCTTGTCCTTTCACAGAAAATGATGAAGAAAGAAGCTCTCCTCCTCATCCCCAATGTCCTGAAGGTTTTCTTAGAAAATGGGCAGATCAAGTCATTCACGTTTGATGGCCGGACTACTGTTAAGGTACCCACAAAATCTCCTCTTGCGGGTCGGTACTGTACTCTCTGGAGCACACACAGCCACTGGTCTCAGAGTTCCTCTGAGTCTGCACAGGGCTGCTCACTGCCAGAGCAAGGTGCTCTTGGTCTTTGACCTCCTGCTCCTGGAAGTACCTGGTTGTAAAAATGTACAGTCATTGGATGACTGTAGTGGGGGGAAAGTTGCCTGCCCAACTGTGTGCTAGTGATTGTAAATGTGTGTGTGTGTGCATTCATGTACATGTGCATGCATGTGGGTAGGCATGCATGTGTGCACACATCTGTTAACAAACTGCTTTGTGTCATGTTACCTTGCATCCTTCATGACTTTTAGGAGCTAAGGAGTGTGATGATCATTAAACCATTTATAAAGCAAAAGTGATTTGTATTGCTACAATAACACCTATGCAAGTTTACACACAGAAATCAACAAATGATCTCTCAGGAGATTAGCTTAGCCATGCCTTGCTTTTTAAATAACAACCAGCTCTTAAGCACTGAACAAGATTGAAAAAAGTCCACCAACAGTCCCTTTGGCCAGTCCTTTCACAAGAAGAGCAACTAAAGAGCTCTGATTCTTAACAACTCAGCCAGGCATTTGGGGAGAAGGCAATGGCACCCCACTCCAGTACTCTTGCCTGGAAAATCCCATGGGCGGAGGAGCCTGGTAGGCTGCAGTCCATGGGGTCGCTAAGAGTCAGACACGACCGAGTGACTTCACTTTCCCTTTTCACTTTTATGCATTGGAGAAGGAAATGGCAACCCACTCCAGTGTTCTTGCCTGGAGAATCCCAGGGACGGGGGAGCCTGGTGGGCTGCAGTCTATGGGGTCGCACAGAGTTGGACATGACTGAAGCGACTTAGCAGCAGCAGCAGCAGCAGGCATCTGGAAGTTGTAGCAATTCCCTTAGTCCTGAGGATGAGAAGTATGTACCATTAACCACCTGGATCTACTCTGCTCTGGGACAGAAATATCTGTTCCTGCTCCTTCTGGATTCTCTCCAGAAAGAGAATGCCATCCTCAGAGTGAATGTTTCCATGCAGTTAATGCTTCCCAGAGCCTGGCAGGCTGCAGTCCACGGAGTCACAAGAGTCGGATACGACTTAGTGACTGAACAACAAGACTGCCAGGCAGCTACAGCACCTGCCCAGAAAACCCACTTGGCCCAGGGCTCTCCTGGGGTACCCCTGCTGGGACCAATACAACCCTGTACTAAAGCAAGCTGTGGGCCAGGAAACTTTCCCTAAGAGGAGTTACCAGGTGTTCAGAATTGACTTTGCCAGCGATTCTCAGCCTGGGTCAGCGTTGCCCCCTCCCAGGTAGTTTTTGGGAATGTCTGAGTGTATGTGGGGTCATC
This sequence comes from Bos indicus x Bos taurus, assembly GCF_003369695.1. Lineage (NCBI taxonomy): Eukaryota > Metazoa > Chordata > Mammalia > Artiodactyla > Bovidae > Bos > Bos indicus x Bos taurus. The sequence goes on along the minus strand of NC_040105.1, from coordinate 88,516,883 downwards.
CCCATGGTTTGGCGTGCTACTGGCATTTAGTGTCTCAGGGTCAGAGATGCCAAGTGTCCCACAAGAAATGGAATAGTCCCCAAATGATGAAGAATTGTCCTGTCCAAAGTGCTAGTAGCAGCCAAGTTGCAAAACTCTAGGCTTTATTTAACCTGTGTTGGTTGAACCGAGAGTTTCTTTGGAAGGCTTAGGCCTGGGTGGATTCCCCAGGGAACCTAGGACTAAAACACACTCCCAAAGCTGTCCTGAGGTGGTCTCTTGACTGTTGAAGGCTTCCGTCTATGGGACAGACATTAAAACTAAGCCACCCAGTGATGTCCAAGTGCCCTCCCAAGTCCAAGTCCAAGAAGTGGGTATGGGTGTGTCAGAATCTTCCTGTGTGTTACATCATGGACTGGTATGGCCATGTTGATCTGTTCCCACACTGGAGCATTTACCACTCTCTTTTGCCTGAGTAGCTTCTCTAAGCATTCTCTCCCCTCACAATGTCACCACCATTGGTGCTTCCAGGTAGCCCCAGCTTTCCAAAACAATGGCAGCCCCTGGTTGGTGACCATACCCTGACTTCAGGGTGCACTGGCTGCTTCATTGGAACTTGGACAGGTTGCCAAGCCACTTGTCCTGGAGAGGTACCTGGGTGAATTGACAGCCTGGCACGGGGGCCATTACACTTGTAATACAATTTGGCAATCACCAGCTTGGCCACCCACAGTCCCACTGCAGTTGAAAGGCAAAGACAACCTCATTTGTCTGTGCCAGCACTCCAGCAACACTGGGGCCTCTGTGACTACTTGCATAATACAAAGAGATACTCTCAAGTACCCGCCAGTTTCCAGCCTGGCATTTGAATAGCAAATCGGCTTTCAGTGTTCACTGAGGGGCTTGTTTGGCAACCCTGGCTAGAAGGGAGCTTTGCATTCCCAAGTCTGCTTCTCTCTGGCCCTTGGAGGCTTGAGCCACGCTGACTCTAAAACACACGTGTTAGAGGTCGGTGTATGCCAAAGTCACAGCAGGTAGATGGGAAGTCTCAGAACTGACATGTGGGCAGCCCCCACAGATCTGTTCCAGACACCCTAATATTAAAAGGCAGGCAGCAGAGCAGACGGAGCTTGGAAGTCATCAGATTCCTGACTGTACATAGAACATGTGATGTTGTTCCTCTGCATGGACACATTTTTCAAGTTGGTAAATTGATCATCTCTAAAAGCCAGTGACAAAGATGAATATTTTGCCAGTAACTGCAAGTCATTCAATTTAGATTATGAATCCAGAAATCATGTACCCTTGAAATCATGTAATTGTGGCCTTGGCTTTTGTTGATTCCTAAGTAAAGAGTTGCTGGACAAACCAGAGGGAACATCCTCATTTACGTGAGAAGCTGAGGGAAGAACCCACACCACACATGGCACTAAGGACAGGCTCAGGAGATCATTGGTTGAATGGAGAGGGGGGAGGGGGAGGAAGGGCCATGACCTTCTTTTGCCATCTACATGGACCAACCAAGTTTAGGAAGACCTCCCTTCACCCCTTCTGTGTTCTCCAGGGCCTAGGCCTCTGAACAACACTCCTAGGTCACTCTCCTCGTCCTGGAGCCCTGTGCCTGGGCCACCCTGAAGGCCAGTGGCTCTGTCTGACCCACTTTCCCACCCTCAGCCTTCTCCCCAGGACTCTCTTGATGTTCAGTCCCCTTCTGCCATGTTGGGTACAGAAAGTATCTTAGAGCTGGAAGGGATCTCTCTCTCTCAAGGCTCCTTTGTCTTTATAGGATGTGATGGTGACATTACAGGACCGGCTTTCCCTGAGGTACATTGAGCACTTTGCTCTTGTCCTTGAGTATGCCGGACCAGAACAGAACCAAAAGTTCCTGCTTCTCCAGGACAAGCAGCCCCTGGCTTATGTAAGTAATTCCTCTGTCACAGCTTCATACCTTTGCAAGTGGCCTCTAGTAGACAAGAGGCCACCAGGCAATCTCTTACTGGAAAATTCATCATGACTTGCTCAGCCAGCTCCTAGAAGTCCCAGTTCTCAATCAAGATCTGTCCCAACCACCCACAGAGGCCTTTAAAAATGTCCCTTGAGGGACTTTCCTGGAAGTCTGGTGGTTAAGACTTTACCTTCCAATATAGGGGGTGTGGGTTTGATCCCTGGTCAGGGAGCTAAGATCCCACATGCCTCATGACCAAAAAAAAAAATTAAAAACAGAACATAATAGAAGCAACATTGTAACAAATTCAATAGAGACTTTAAAAATGGTCCATATCCCAAAAAAGTTTTAAAGAAAATGTCTCTTGGGAATTCCCTGGTGGTCCAGTGGTTAGGACTCCCTATGTTTTCCGTGCTGAGGGCCCACGTTCAATCCCTGCTTGGGGAACTAAGATCCCACAAGCCACTCAGCTCAGCCAAAATAAATAAATAAATTCTTTAAAATGTCTCTTGTAACCTAAAAAAGGCATGACGGTTGTTAGTCTTGGTGGTCACTAGTTAGGGAAGGCGTGGAGTGGCAATTCATTGTGTGGAAGGCTGAGTTGAAGAGCAGTGTCAACTCCACCATCTCATGGAGTCCCTGCCTGCTAGACGTTTCTGCCTCTGAGAGGACACTCAACCTTCAGATTAGCGCTGTAATATGGAGGAGTTGGCGAGTGGAGTCTAGTGAAACCCCCGAGGCTGACACGTGGACTGAGGAGGGGCTGAGTGAAGCCGAGAATGGACAGTGTGTCACCCGTGTCACCCATGTGACAGCCATGTCAGGTTCCACAGTGGAGTAGGGGAAGTGTCTTATCTTCCCCGCCTATGGAAAAAAGCCAGTGAAATCTAGGATTGCTGGATAACGTTTCACTAATGGTGATTCACCACGAAGAGGAAGACAGGCAACCAGGGCCAATCAGTATTCCCAGGCAGTGCAGACTTCCCTGGAGGTCCAGTGGTTAAGAGTCTGTTCTCCCAATGCAGGGGGACACAGGTTTGGTCCTTAGTCAGGGAACTAAGATCCCACATGCCACATGGCATGGCCAAAGAAAGAAAGAATCTCTCATTTGCTTTAAAAAAAGAACATTCTCAGAGAGGGAGAGAAGGAGTTGGAGAGGGACGGCCAGAAAGAAATGTCTAAAGGAAGCAAAGCAAAAGCTGAAATGAGACACACCAAAATGAAAGGATTTAAGAGAGAGGAATTCTTCAAGGGTAGTTCTCAGCCAAATGTAGTCCAGAGACTTAGGTTCCCATCTATGAAGGAAAAAAGGTGGATGGCCTGCCTGGATGGAGGCCTAATCACCTCCCTGCCCATCAGGGGAGCTTATGGATCCAACTGATCTCTTGTTCCAAATGGGATTTTTAAGCATTTTTATTACGGATTCATGTTGATGTATGGCAAAACCAATACAATATTGTAAAGTAATTAGCCTCCAAATAAAATAAATAAATTTATAATTTAAAAAATCTCAAACATACACCAAAGTAGAAGGAATTGGATAATGAACCCTCATTACCCATCCCAGCTTCAGCAGTTACTGGCATATTGCTGGCTTGTTTCAGCTACACCTCCAAATAGGATTTTAACTCTTTGATTTGGTTGCTCATCAGCAACTTCCTCTGCCAGAGGCTGAGCCCCTCTGCAAGGCAAAGGCCCCACAGCAAGAAGAGTCAGAGAAGTTGCCGGGAGCTCTTTCTTCCTACCTTGTGTCCTGGGCCTTGGGTTGTTGATAAAGACCAAGTCATGGATCAGTGGTTTGAAAAATTCTAATCACTTTGGGTCAGAAGAGCAAAAAAGACTCAGCTCCTCATCACTTTCCCCGAGGGTAATTGGAATCAGCCAGGCAGAAGACAGAGTAGGAAATAGCAGCTAGCTCTGTTTGGGGGGCCCTGAGCAGACTCCTGCCACCCCAGCCATTGATTCCTGATCTCTTTTCCTCCCACCTCTCACTTCCGGGATTCAGGTAGTGCAGCGGACACACTATCATGGAATGAAATGCCTCTTCCGGATAAGCTTCTTTCCCAAAGACCCCGTGGAGCTGCTGCGTCGGGATCCTGCTGCTTTCGAGTACCTGTACATCCAGGTAGAGTCTGGTTTTGGGGTACACAGACAAACAGACCAATGGACAAACAAGCAGGCAGGCTGCTCTGCTGTCACAATGTAAATTTTTCCAACCTTCAGGTAGCTCTTTCCTTTTTGGCTACCATGGTAGGGCATGGTCAAGTTAGTTGGCCTGGCAACTTGGGCTGTCTGGGGCGCCAGTCTGTTTGTCTGTTTGTCTGTTTGTCTAGACAGATCCCATCAACATTCAGGAGGAAGCAACCCTGGTAACTCTGGCATCTTCGCAGGATACCCTGGTTTAACAAGTGCATTTGGGTACCAGAAGGTTCCACTCCTCAGTTCTAAGCTCCAGTAAGGAGACAGTTCCCAAATCAGTTCATCCAGAAACATTTGCCAAGCACTTACTCTGGGCCAGGCCTTGTGCTAGGTGCTGGCAATCACAATGATCAAAGAACTGTCGCAGATTGCTAGAGCTCAGACAGATATGTGCACAAATAAATACAAGACAGTGTGACAGGCACTATGAGGATGGCAGGCTACAATGTCAGTAGGGGTGCTCAGGAAGCAATTTGCCAACTCTTCCTGGGTGAGGCATAGTGAAGGCTTCACAGTGGAAGGGATAGATGCGTGTTCTTAGCCTTGAAGGATGAGTGAATGTTTGCTGGGCGCAGAGATGGATGTTTGGTTCAGATATTTTGGAATTTGGTGACAAGACCTTGTCCACCTTGCCTTTCGCCTTTATGATGATGTGTTCAGCTATATTCCTTTTATACTGAAGATAGTTTTAGTGAGGTCTCATTGACACATAGCAAACTGCACATATTTAAAATGACAATTTGGTAAGTTTTGACATATGTTTATATCCTTGAAGCCATCACCGCAATCAAGATATTAAACACATCCAACACCCCCAAAAGTCTCCTCAGTCTCCTTTGTAATTCGTACCCCTATCCCCAGGCAGCCACTGACATGCTTTCTGTCACTGTAGATTAGTTTGCATTTTCTAGATTTTATAGGCACGAAATCATACAGTATAAACCCTTATTTTGATCTTGCTTCTTTCACTCAGCATGATTTTGAGGCCCACTCATGTTGTTATGTGTATCAGTAATTCATTCCTTTTTATTGTTGAGTACTGTTCTATGGTATGGATATACAAAAATTTGTTTACCAGTCCATCTGCTGATGGATATTTGGGTTGTCTGGTTTTGGCTACTACAAATAAAGGTTCTATGAACATTCATATACAAGTCTTTGTATGATATATGCTTTCTTTTCTCTTGGGTAAATACCTAAGAATGGAATGACCTGATCATATGGTAGATCTATCTTTCCTTAATTTCTTGAAGAAATTCCAATACTGTTTTCCAAGGTGGCTGTGCCATTTTACATTCACACCAGCCATGTGCTAGAGTCCCAGTTTCTCTACACCCTCATCAGCACTTGGCAGTATTTTTAAATTTCCATCATTCTAATAGGGTATAGAAGTATCTCATTCTGGTTTTCATTTGCATTTCCCTAATGACTAATGATGTTGAACACCTTTTCATGTGCCTCTTTGTCATCATGCATCATTTTTGGTGAAGTATCTGTTCAAATCTTTTGCCCACTTTTTAAGTTGGGGTTGTTTGTTTACTTATTAGGAAGTTTTGAGAGTTATTTGTGTATTCTAGATACAAGTTGTTTATTGGATGTGTTATTTGCAATTATTTCATCCTAATCTCTAAACAGTGTCTTTCACAGAGCAGAAGTTTGAATTTTGATGAAGTCCAATTTGTCAATTTGTTTTATGGATTGTGCTTATGGTGTCATATTTAAGAAATCTTGGCCGAGCCCAAGTTCACAAAGATTTTGCTATTGTTTTTTTCTAAAAGCATTATCATTTTAGGCTCTGCATTTAGATCTGTGATCCATTTTGAGTTAACTTTAGTATGTGGTACAAAGTATTGATCAGATTTCTTTCTTTTTTCCATATGGATATCCAGTTGTTCCAGACCATTTATTAAAAAGAGCATCCTTTCTTCCCATTAGTTGCCTTTGTGCTTATGTGAAAAATCAGTTGTCTGTATATGTGTGGGTCATTTCTGAAGTCTCTATTCTATTCTGTTGAGCTGCTTGTCGGTCTTTATGCCACCATCACACTTTTTTGATTACTGAGGCTTTTTATTGATTATTATTATTTTTATTGATTACTGAAGCTTTTTAACAAGTCTTAAAATCAGGTAGTGTTTGTCCTCCAAATTTATTCTTTTTCAAAACTGTTTTGGCCATTCTAGGACCTTTGCATTTGTGTGTGAATTTTAGAATTAGATGGTTAGTTTCTATCCCAAACCTGCTGTGCTTCTGATCGAGATTGTGTTGAATCTATACATTGGTTTGAATCTTCCAACCCATGAAGACAGTATATTTCTATATTTCTTAAGGTCTTCTGTAATTTTTATCAACAGTTTTTTGTACTTTTCAGTGTATAGGTCTTTCACATGTTTTGACAGATTGTCCTTAATAATTTCATGTTTTTGATGCTATTAGAAATGGTTTTGATTTTCAATTTTAGGTTCTGATGGTCGCAAACATGTAGAAATATGGTTGGTTTTGTATATTGATTATGTTGATACTGAAATATTGATTATATCCTGCAACCTTGTTAACTCATTATTTCTAGTAGATTTTTTTGTTGATTCTGTTGGATTTTCTACATAGATGATCATTGATGAAGCATTCCTTTTACACTGTCTCCTCTGCTGTAGTGATACCACTGTGGCTCTCTAGTCTCTCAGCTTATTCTGGTTCCACCTCAACACAATGGGCAACTGGTCTAACCTAGGCTGATCCTTGATAGCTGGGATTCTGACCTTCAGGGTCTGAGGGTTTTCTTACCTTTGGCCATTAATTCCAGGAGATCCTTTTTAGGATAGCATAGGGAAGATCATGGCATCTGGTCCCATCACTTCATGGGAAACAGATGGGGAAACAGTGGAAACAGTGTCAGACTTTATTTTTGGGGGCTCCAAAATCACTGTACATGGTGATTGCAGCCATGAAATTAAAAGATGCTTACTCCTTGGAAGGAAAGTTATGACCAACCTAGATAGCATATTAAAAAGCAGAGACATTACTTTGCCAACAAAGGTCCATCTAGTCAAGGCTATGGTTTTTCCAGTGGTCATATATGGATGTAAGAGTTGGACTGTGAAGAAAGCTGAGCACTGAAGAATTGATGCTTTTGAACTGTGGTATTGGAGAAGACTCTCGAGAGTCCCTTGGACTGCAAGGAGATCCAACCAGTCCATTCTAAAGGAGATCAGTCCTGGGATTTCTTTGGAAGGAATGATGCTAAAGCTGAAACTCCAGTACTTTGGCCACCTCATGTGAAGAGTTGACTCATTGGAAAAGATTCTGATGTTGGGAGGGATTGGGGGCAGGAGGAGAAGGGGACGACAGAGGATGAGATGGCTGGATGGCATCACCGACTCGATGGACATGAGTTTGGGTGAACTCCGGGAGTTGGTGATGGACAGGGAGGCCTGGCGTACTGTGATTCATGGGGTCGCAAAGAGTTGGACACAATTGAGCGACTGAACTGAACTGAGGGAAGACTGACTCATTATTGCTTTTGATCTTCAGACACCAAGGAAAAGAATATCTGCCCCATGCCTGCCATCCATCTCTCACTGTGGGCTTCTGGGCCAGAGCCCTATAGAGAATCCCTCCCAGTGTCTCTCTTATTTTGTTCTTATCTAAGCTGGTAGAGGAGCCTCAGATGGCTGGGGGTGAACAGTGGTGAGTATAGGCCCCAGAGAAAAGGCAGAAAGGTCTCTTGGAACAGGAGGAAAGAAGGGGAGTATTGCCATGTCTCACTTCTGTAGTGCCCTAGACATCCTACCTGTTTGTGCCTTGCCATCGTGTGTACCTGGCACTGAGAAGGGGGCAGTCAACTATCTGCTGAATGAAGCAAATAGTATCTCTTCCCCAAGGGCAGAACCTTCCTCTTCCCTTTGATCTGGGATTCTTAGTGACACCAGGATTCTCTTCTGGGATGTAAGGGAGTCCGTGGTGCAGTGGCTGAAAGATCTCTAACTGATGGGTTTGGACTGCCCTCTCTCACAGAGTCGGAATGATGTCATCCGAGAACGCTTTGGAATGGACCCCAAGCCGGAGATGCTTTTGGGCCTTGCTGCCCTCCACATCTATATCACTGTCTCAGCTACTCGACCTAGTCAGAAGATCTCGCTCAAGAATGTGGAGTGAGTTGTGCCAGGGCACTTCAGGAGGGGGGCACATAGCCACACAGGGAGAAGGTACAGTGGTTGAGCTGTGCTATGCTTTTGAGGACCATGGGCCTGGGATGGGAGTGAGAACTGGACTTCCTCAAACCCCCTAGACCAAGATGCCCTTGAGCTCCAGCTCCTACTTGCCTGCCTCCTGCCCGCCCCCTAGTCTCCATTCCTCCACCTCTGTCTCCAATTTCACTCCGTTTCTGTCTTGCCATCTTCCTTTCCTGTCTCACTTTGTCCCTCTAATTTCCTACTTTTCTTCTGCTTTTAGGAAGGAGTGGGGCCTGGAACCCTTTCTTCCCCCCTCCCTCCTACAGGGCATCAAAGAGAAGACCCTCCGGAAATCTCTCTCTCAGCAGCTGAAGGCACACCAAACACATCCTTCCAGTGGCACCAAGGTATCCAGAGTCAGCCCCGGGGCCCCCTGCTGGGGCACTAGTGGCACTGGGGGACTCCTGCTTGGTTTCCCAGCAAGTCTGGTCTTCTGGGGACTCTCCCTGCTGTTTTTGACCTGGATACACATCCAGCTTGACCAGATATGGAGGATGACTGTGGAGATTTTTCCCCAAGCCTGAGCCTCCCCCAGAGACAGCTCAGTGGCAAGTTACTGGGAGAGCCCAGGATCCTCAAAGCAAAGGGACCAAGATGCAGGCAGAAAAAATTCTTGGGTTGTTTCACCGATTTAGTCATTGCTGATGAAGCACCTGTTGTGTGGACAAGCCCCGAACCCTGAATAGACACATTTCCCATGGAATCGACTACTCTGTCCTCCATTAGCTTTCTAGTTCATCAGTCCTGGTACAGGGAGATAAAAGCCCAACCCCATGGGACAAGGTCTGACCTGGATAACAGGACTCCAGATCACTGCTGGCCACTCCAGGTCACGTTGAGGGCTCAGGTCACTGCTGTACTTTCCTTCCCTTTCTGGGGTGCCCTCTGAGGGACTCCCACTCCCTGCCTCCCCAGCCCTGCAGGCCCTTCTCTGACTTATAAGGCTCAATCCACTTGCCTCCTAAGAGGCGGTGGTGAGAGGCCCCAGAATCCACATGCAGATGGAGACACAAGACACAGTTGCCCTCTTATATCACACCCATTCCAGATTCCCTGCATTCCCAACTAGCTTCTCTTTTAAGATGCAAATTTCCCCGGAGAGTTAAGCCATTCCTACCTTGCTGTGCATATTTAATCAGATTGTTTTCTTCCCAGTGGAGAGTTTCAGGGCTCCTAACCGTCTCCTCAGCAAACATCATTTGTGAGCGCCACCACCCCCCCACCCCCGCCGCACCCCCGCCCAGCACTTGGGCGAGAGACATGAAGATGAAGAAAGCCGAGTCTCTGCCCTGAGTCAAGCATAGGCTGGTGGGAAAACCAGAGGCAGTCACAACAGTGCAATCCAACTCATGCAGGTTCCCTGGAAGCTTAGAGGAGGAACAGCCAGCCCATCCTGAAGGAGATGGAAAAAGCCAGGAACTGGTGCATTTGATGCCAGTTGTTCAGTCTCAGTCGTGTCCGACTCTGAGACCCCATGGACTGCAGCATGCCAGGCCTCCCTGTCCTCACTATCTCCTAGAGTTGGCTCAAACTCATGTGCATTGAGTTGGTGATGCCATCTAATGCCAGAGATGGGTCTTAAAGTACAGATAGGAGTTTGTCTAGACGAGTTGCAGGGAGGAACATCCCCAGGCAGAGAAATCTGACATAAACCAGTAGAGAGGGTTCAAGAAACCTTCCTGGGTAGGGTGCAGACAAGAGAAGAGGCCAGAGAGGTTGGCAGGAACCTGTTCATGGAGGGCCTCATGTGCTGTGGAAAGGGATTATCCTTCATCCTGTAAGCAGCACACAGCCATCAAAGGGTTTAATTGGGCAGCTGATGTGATTTAAGTTTTAGGCTGCTCCCTCTCATTGAAGATGTGAAGGGAAATGAGTGTTGGTACTGAAGGTAACATGGCTGACAGATGCAAATGGCAGACCTTGAGGCAATGACCATGGAGCTAGAGAAGAGGGATGGTAGGGTGGAGAGGGAGTTAAGAGGTAGAATCAAGATGATTTGGTGACATGAGAGGCTGAGGGAAGAGTCCAGTGTGACTCGCAGGTTTCTGGCCTGAATGCCCAGGGAATGCCTGGACCACTGTTGGAAATTTTTCTGCCAGAGGAAGAGCAGGGTGGGGACTTAGGAGTGCTCAGGATAAAGGTATCGAGTTGGGGATGGCCAGCACCTAGTGGTCATCAGGGATCTCAGGAGAGAGGTATAGATGTCATGGGGTGTTGAAGTTGGGGAAATGCATTGAGATTAACCCAGGAAAAAAATGAGTAAGCTGAATTCTTCAGGAATGAGGACCTGGAGGTAGCAGGAGGGTTTAGGAAGGCGGGTGGGATGCTAAAGTCTGGCAAGAGCTGTCCAAACTGGAACCTTCCTGTGATTTTTTCCCAAAGGTCCCACAGTGGGGCTTGCTGGCTGGTCTGACTACTGCCTATCCAAAGCTGTTGACCCTCCTTCCTGAAAACATGGGTTTGCTTTTCCTCTGCACCTCAAGTTTCTCACACTTCTGGGTGGGTTGTTTCCACAGGGCTCTGCAATTCAGGCCAAACTCCAGTATCTTCGAATTCTGAATGAACTTCCAACGTTCACGGGCGTTTTGTTCAACACTGTGGGCCTGGTAAGTGAGGCCAGTGAGGGGGTGGGAGCTCTTTAGGGGCACTTGTCCTTGGGTGGGGGGACAGAAGGGACTCCATTAGATCTTTTGGGTGGCATTCCCTATCAGTGAATATTTCTAAAAGACTTCCCTCCCCTTCCTCCTTCTCCCCATTGGGTCCTGTGGTGTTCTGGTCCCACCTCTGGTAAAATGGTTAAAGTAGGAGGCAAAAATTAATAAATAAATAAAGTAAAATGTAAAAACTTTCGGGAATTCCCTGGCAGTCCAGTGGTTAGAACATGGTGCTGTTGCTGCCAAGGCCCTGGGTTCGATCCCTGGTTGGGGAACTAAGATCCCACAGGCCATGTGGTGCAGCCCAAAAATAAAATGTAAAGTAGGAGACAATATTTGTTTTCAGCATCCCTCCAGGCTCTTTTGTGCCTCCTATTCTCAATTTCAGGGGTCAGCAAACTTTTTTTGTGAAGGGCCAGATAAGTGAATTGCATAGGCTTGGCAGGCAGGCCACAAGGGTCCCTGTCGCAACCACTCAGCCCTGCCATTGTAGCACAAGAGTGGCCATCAACAGTGCATAAACAAATGGGCCTGGCTCTGTTCCAATATCTCTTTGTTTACGGATGCTGAAATGTGAATTTCATGTGATTTTTATGTGTCACAAAATATGGTTCTTTGGAATTGTTTCCACGCATTTAAGAATGTACAAAACCATTCTCAGTTTGTGGGTTGGACAAAAACTGGCAGAGGACTGGATTGGCCTGTGGGCCAGAATTTGCCAACCCCTGCCCTATTTCATTGTTCTTACCCATATTCCCTCAGTCCCCCAGCCTGGATGCCCCTTGCACCAGCCCCCACCCAGGGCCTTCAGTATAGCAATGCTCGCCTGAGGTAGGGCATAAGTGGTCCCCCTAAGACTGTGCCCCGGGCTAGTTTACCCTAGTGTGCTTCTGTGAAAGGAAATTCAAATCATTTGCTTACTGGATCCAGGTGTTAGTCATGCTCTGGGGAACACGCTGTCATGCTCGTGGGGCACACTGATGGAAAGCCACTTATCAAAGTGTCTAGAACAGATGGAAGAGGTTCCTTGGGGTGATGCTAATGCCAGGGAATGGGCTGGCAGAGGACTCAGGCTTGATGGCACCAAGGAGCCTGTCAGGACCACTTAAGGGAATCTAGTCCATCAGGCACAGAGGTGACCATTTACATACTGAGATTTGAGGATCCTGGGAAGTCCACTGCTGAAATTCTTATAGATCATTCCTCTGGGGTAAGACTACTGTGGTCCCTATTACGTGTGTGTGCACTTAGTCGTGTCTGACTCTTTGCAACCCAATAGACTGTAGCCCACCAGTCTCCTCTGTCCATGGGATTTCCCAGGCAAGAATAATGGAGTGGGTAGCCATTCCCTTCTCCAGGGGATCTTCCTGACCCACGGATCGAACCCATATCTCCTGCATTGCAGGGGATTCTTTACTGTTGAGTCAACTGGGGAAGCCCATAGTGCCTATTCAAGAGAGCAAATAGCTTCTTAGGGAGGGAGATCCCCCTCCAGGCTACTTTGTCAGTTTAGCTTTTAGCACGAGGTGAGAAGTGCAAGCTGTTGGTGGGGGAGGGTAAAGACCAAACACCAGATGCCACCTGTTCAGACAGAGCACCAAGGGAGACTTGAGTGGCCCAAGGCAACCAATGGAAAAATCTCTGGGGTTTAGTAGGACAAGGGTACTTCAAAGGCACCAAAACAGACCTCACCTATTTGATGATTTTGCTAGAACTAGCCCTGTTGCTGCCCACTTCACTCTCCCTGCTACTGAGGCTAATGTGTCCATTTAGACCGATGATCCAGGGCCCTGTCCTGGGAACAGGGGCATCCCAGACCATTTTCCCTTCGAGGTTGTCTTCTTGCCCTGACCCTGAGCTCCAGATATTTCCAGATCTCCCAACAGAACCAGTCCAATGCCTGTTTTGTCTTTCCGCCTTCCACCTCCTCTTCCCCACTTCCTTTGCCCTTCTTTCTGTGAATGCTGTGCACCACGCTGGGGCCCCAGGATGAGAAGCAGTCAGCCACCACCCTCCTGGTGGGACCCCGACACGGCATCAGCCATGTTATTGACCTCAAAACCAACCTCACCACTGTGCTGTCCGAGTTCAGCAAGATCAGCAAGATCCAGCTGTTCCGGGAGAACCAGGGCGTGGCCCGGGTGGAGACCAGCATCATGGATGCCAAGGTAAGTCCAGCCTCGAGGGGTTCCTTCCCAGGAACAGGCCTGGGGAAGAGAGGAAGAAGTAAACTTGACAAATAGTTTTAGCCCATGAGGTGAGGTTCAGTGATTCTGAAGTGGTTCAGATCCTGGGCCTTTGGGGGCTTATCTTTCTTCCTCTTTTCAACCCTCTGGGACATGCTATCTTGACCTCATTTTTTTTAACCACCTTTGCAATTTAAAAAAAATTTTGATTTATTTATTTATCAGCTGTACTGGATCTTCATTGCTGCACAGGCTTTTCTGCATGGGCTTTTCTCTAGTTGCGATGAGTGGGGGCTACTCTTCGTTTCGGTGCATGGGCTTCTCGTTGCCCCTCATTGTGGAACATGGGCTCTAGGGCACAGTAGTTGCAGCTTCTGGACTCAAGAGTACAGGCTCAGTTGTGGGATCTTCCAAGACCAGAGATTCAACCGGAGTCTTCTGCATTGGCAGGCAGGTTCTTTACCACTGAGCCACCAGGGAGGCCCTTGACCCCCTATTAAGGTCAGCCCATGCTAGGGAAGGCTAGAAAGTGTCTGATCTACCCGTGAGAGGTTTTTAGCAATGGGCACAGAGATTGGGGAACTTGGAATTACCCCTAGGCCATCTCTTCCCAATCCTTCTCATGTCACAGCACACATAGAATTTGATATTCACGTGGGGCATTGGGGTAAATGGACCAGCCCCTGGGACTCTGGCCTCCCCAGCCCCGCCGCCGCCCCCGGCTTCCCCCAAGGCTGAAGGGATGTGTGCACACCATTTGGGTGCCATAGGTGCACACACTTGGATTCATTGAGGAGGGGAGTGTCTGAGTGTGTGGACAGAACCAAGGGGTCCTGGGGGGACAGGGAGCAGGCAGAGCCTCGTCCCCATTTCACCTTCCAGAGTCAAGTTCTTCTAGGATCTTACAACCTTTCCCATAGATCAGCTCCTTCAGACTGGCAAGCAGCTGTCGCCTGTACAGAATCTGGCAGCCGTGATCAGCCGCCCCCTCTATGGCTCTCCTGTTTGAATACCCAGTGACCAGTGTGGATGGGGGGCAGGCCTGCCTGCCAGCTGGTGGAAGCTGTTAGAGGAGGTGCAAGTTTCCTTTCTTAATCTTAAAGGATTTCCCAGGGGGAGATATTGTTAGCAGATTAAGAGGTGGAATGTTTGCTGTTTCTAAAAGAGCAAATTATTTATTTTTGTCTTTGTGAAACCCAGGAAGCTTTAATATATTAATTTTTTCCACCTGTGATTCATAGGCTTTCCATTGGTTTAGGAACCTTCCTGGAGCCAGTATTTAATTGGCTTGTGGCCACTTCCTCAACCAATGATTGCTGGCCTCCTCAGATGTTGTTGGGTGAAAAGCAAAACAGACAGGGAAGTAGGGGAGGAAAGACAAGACATACAGGGAAGATATGACTTCCTGAGAAATTAAAAGGGTTTAAAACTGAGAAACGGGTTTCCAGCTGAGTCTCCTGTTTGGAGAGTGATTCTCAACATTGGCTACACAACAGAATTTCCTTTAGAGTTTTTTTTTTTTTTTTTTTTTAAATACAGATGACTGAACCCTGTTCCCAGAGTTTGTGATTTAATTGGTCAGGCTGCAGCCCGAGCATCAGGATTTCTTTCTTTTTCAGTTCCCTGGTGATTCGGTAGTACAGTCAAGTTTGAGAACCACTGACCTCTGCATCTGTGGTTCTGGGAGGAACCAGCCCCAGCAGAGTTGCTGGGTGTTGCCTGAGTGAGGAACCCTCCTCTCATTTCTAGGAGTGATCTGGCCACAGTTGTGGGCATGAATGCCACCCAGGAGGGGTCACACTCTTATTGGGGAGACTCACAAAGGCACATGACCTGCCTTAATCATACCACATCAGAACATGTATGGACCTCTGGAATCAGACGGACCAGGTTCAAATCTCAGCTCTGCCACTTCCTAGCTGTGTGGCCTTGAGAAAGTGTCTTAACCTCTCTGAACACTGATTTCTTCAACTGCAAAATGGAGTGCCTGTCTCCAAAGGTCGTCATTCAGGATTAAATGAGAAAATGAGGTAAAATGTCTTAGGACACTGTCTGACACAGAGTAAGTACTCAACAAATGCAACCTATTATTTTTGCCAATGCAAAACAGCACTGAGGAAAAGTTCATATGAAGTCAATTTTGTGGTTAAGTGTGGTGTGAAACCATTGGAGAAGGCAATGGCAACCCACTCCAGTGTTCTTGCCTGGAGAATCTCAGGGATGGGGGAGCCTGGTGGGCTGCCGTCTATGGGGTCACACAGAGTCGGACATGACTGAAGTGACTTAGCAGCAGCAGCAGCAGCAGTGGTGTGGAACCTGGAACAAAAGAAGAGGAAGGGGTTAATCAGAATTTGCTTCCCACAGGAGAGTGTTTGAAGCTGGATCTTGAAGTGATAGGCATGGATTAGCAAGGAGAAGTGGGATGTGTTCACAGACAGAGAGCAAGCACGGAAATAAGTAAGCCATATGTGCGGGTCGATAAGCATAGTTGCTTGGCTGGAGAGGAGAATAATGAGAAAAGAGATTGGAGAGAGATTGGGGGTGGGCAGAACGAGCTGGTGAAAAGTTTCAAAGGCCAGTCCGAGGAATTGAGATTCAATGTGTTAGAATACTAGGAATCCACTGTAGGCCCTTGAAGAGAGGAATGACAGGCCAAAAGCTGACTGGGACCAGTGTACCAGATGGATGTTTGCAAGGCTAATGTGAAGCCAGGGAGGCAGAGAGGGGAAAGTAGTGCAAGTACAAGGGTGAAGTGACCAGGGCAGGGTCTGAACTGGAGGAATAGCTGTGATAATGGACAAGAGTGAGGGTGAAACATAGAATTACTACGAGTTTGCTTGCATATCCCCATACACATTCCTCTCTTCCACACACAATGCAGAGGTCTTATACCTAACCCTTGCTGCCTGCTGCCTGTATCCTGAATGCACTGAAGCACGGTGCCGTGCAGACGGCTCACAGACGGTCCACACTGTGGCTGGGTGAGGTGGTGAGACACTACATCGCAGGGTAAACAGGACATCTTGTTGGTGCATGGAGGGGGGTATGAGAAGGTTATGCTTTGCTGAGTGAAAAGCAGCAAATCATTAGGTAGATGATACAACCATCAAGTGGTAGATAGATCAGATTGGCTCTACTTAAAGGTGCTGATAAAATGCATATGAGAAACTATGGGAGAATTCTAATTTATATTAAAATGTTTCTACTTTGTCAAAAGGTTTATCATGTGTGGTAAGCAGAATCATACACCTCCCCTAAAATTCCCATGCCCTAAGCCCAAGATCCTGTGAATACACTATGTTATATGGCAAGGGGAATTGTGGTTGTAGATGGAATTAAGATTGCTAGTCAGCTGACTTTAAAATAAATAGATTAGCCTGGATTATCCAGGTGGGCCCAGTGTCAACATAAGGGTCCTTGTAAGTGGAAGAGGGAGACAGAAGAGAAGGTCAGAGTGGTGTGATGTGAGAAGGAATCAGCCCAACCTTGCTGGCCTTGAAGATGGAAGAAGGGACCATAAAACAAGGAATGTGGACAGCCTCTAGAAGCCAGAAAAGGCAAGGAAACCTGTTCTCCTCTAAAGCCTCCAGAAGGGACGCAGGCCTGCCTACCCTTGATTTTAGCCTATGAGACTTGTGTCAAACTTCTGATATCCAGAACTGTAAGAGAACACACATGTACTGTTTAAATCACTAAGTTTAATTTGTTACAGAAGCAACAGGAAACTAAGATTCCTTCAAATAGGAAGCTCTCATTCACTCCGTTAAAGTGTCATTTCTTTGATAAATGTTTCATCTGCAACCCAACTTCTGTTAACATAAAATCTGATGCATCTGTGTTCAGAGATGTCTGACATGAGCATCTCTATTTACAAGTCAGTGCCCTATGAAATGGACAGGGAAGTGTCCCTTTCTTGGGTAAACTGGCAGAATTGGTGATATACTGGTAGGAGGAAAAGAGGAAGGGTGGGGACAAAATGATCCAGGTTTCATTAGGCAGTCATTTACTGTGAATTTACTGTTGCTTGGAAGGACACTAAACCCAATGGGAGATACAAAGATGAAAAAAAAAAAATGGCTCCTAGCCCTCAAGAAGCTTACTGTCTTGTAGGAGAGAAAGAAGTACACCCTTATATGCATACCAAAGAAGGTACCTTAGAAGAGGTAGCAAGATCATGTTAGAGTATGTGCATGCATGCTCAGTCACATCCAACTTTTTGTGACCCCATGGACTGTAGCTCACCAGGCTCCTCTGTCCATGGGATTTCCCAGGCAAGAACACTGGGGTGGGTTACCATTTCCTCCTCGATGCAGAGACTGAAACTGTGTCTCTTGAGTCTCCTGCATTGGCTGCCAGGTTCTTAACATGGGAAGACCATGTTAGAATACAGAGGAGTGTGAAATTAATTCTGGCTGGGGGATTAAGGAAGCTTCCAGCAGGCACTTTATATTAGCAGGATCTGTGGTTACCAAGCAGTGCCTCTTCCATATATGTGCACAAGGAGGAGGATTTGGGAAGACAGTCTGGGAAGCTCTGCACTGGAGGGTGACTTCCTGGGCTCAGTAGGAGTCTCTCTGTAGGGCCAGTGTCGTGCTGGACCCAACTCACACAGGCACATAAGAGCTGATTGGGCATATGTATCTCTCCCAACTCTGCATTCAGTGAGGTCATATTGATAACTGGAAAGCAGCCATGGTGGGAGTATGTATGCCAGGGAAGTTAGCAAACGCTACAAATCAGAACTTTGGAGAACTGGTTGTTAAATGTTTACCAGCACACCACTGCATGAGGTACACTGAGGAAAGACTCTTTGAACTTCCTGAACAAGGAACATGAAGTTACAAACCAGAATTGGCCATTTCCCCCTAGATGTGCTATTCTGGTTTGGGAATATTCTGGAAGGGCCTTAATAACTGAGACTGTTCACTTAAGGCAGTCAGCTCTGACTGCACATTTGATTCACGTATGGAGATTTAAAAACCACTGGCTGCCCAGGCCCTTCTTTTCAAACCATTTAAAAACCAGAATTTCTGGGGATGAGGTCAGGAGTAGATAAGTTTTTAAAGCTTCCCAGGTGATTCTAATGTGCATCTGGCCTGAGAACCACTGCCTTAAAGTGATATTCTGCCTTGCCCCCGAATTGGCCGACTATTACAATTAGCCTTTCCTGGTGCTGTGGAGGCAAGAATGCAAAGGCACCAGTCCCCTGGGACTCAAGGACAACCATCTTGTTCCTTACTCCTCCAGGCCTCTAAATTTCCATTTTTTCCTGTTTTCAGGGATGCTAGTGTGAGCTGAGGCTCCCCCAAGGCCAGTCCCCTCCCTAGCTGGCATCCCCAAGTGCTGGGTGCCTTCAAACTCCCAGGGCACCCCAGGAAGGTGGTGCTAGAGCATGTCAGATGAATCCCTGCTGTACCTTCTCAGGGCTGGCCATGCCTCCAACTCCATTCTCCTCTTTTCCATTTGAAGATGGCTTGGGCCTATTTAAGGGCTTCCCCAGTGGCTCACACAGTGAAGAATCCACCTGCAATGTCAGAGACCTGGGTTCAATCCCTGGGTCAGGAAGATTCCCTGGAGAAGGGAATGGTAGCCCACGCCAGTATTCTTACCTGGAGAATCCCATGGACAGAGGAGCCTGGTAGGCTACATCCATGGGGTTGCAAAGAGCTGGACGCGACTGTCACTTTCACTTTTTCACTGGGCCTATTTAGTTACAGTTTTCACTCAGTTTACTTGCTCTGAGTGAGGTAAACATGAGGTAGTCTGCAAATATCTTTCTCCAGGAGACAGCAGTCTGGGACTGAGATGGCTCTGGGCCATTACCATACCCCATTACCACGGAAACCCATAAGGGGGAGAAAGAAATCATCACGCTAAAGTCCCAAAGGATCTCTTGTGGCCCAGTATGTCTCCTGTTCTCATGTTTGAGCCTTATTGCTCTAGTGGTTTCTGTCGGGACAAGCATTACATTAGGCGTCATGATCATTAAAATCCTATTTAAAATAAAATGTTGTTTTTGAAGGTTTCTAAGAAAACCTATCCAATCTCTCTGCTTGCCTGCCTCTGATTAGATTTTTTTTTTTTTACCCCTGATGGCAAAAACTGCCTCTGTTCCTTTCATGAGCTACATTTGGCCCCTGCTGGAGCCGATTGGGTTGTATGGCGATGCAGATGAGAGGCTGCTGATGTGCTTTGCTGAGCCAACTCAGGCTACGTTTGGCCCTCTCTGGGCATAAGATTTTGTTTCATACTGTTTTATTACTGACATTGGGCCATAGTGGGGGTAGGAGAGAAGAGGGGACATTGAAGGCAGACAGTTCAGTCAATCAGCCAGTTAGGCACTCAGCCTCTGATCTATCCATTGGCCAGCTAGCCAGCTAACCAGTCAAGATGTCAGGCTGTTAGGCATTCTGCCTGCCCTGCAGCCAGCTCATCAGCCAGTGCATCAGTGAGTCAGACTGCTTGCAGCCAGCTAGTCTGTCATCAGTCTGTCCATCAGTCAGTCAGCCTGTGCTTTGGTCCAGTGGTCTCTCGTTCTATTTGTCAGTCAGTGCCATTTCCACAAAGAACCTCTCTCCAGCTTCTGAACCCAAAGTAGTCACCCATGCACACATTCACACCCACCCACCCACCAGTCCAGTACATTCTATGTTCTGATCGGTCTCTCTACTTTCCCTTCATATTGGGTGGCACTAGTTGTAAAGAACCACTTGCCAAGGCAGGATACAGAGAGACAAGGGTTTAATCCCTGGCTCAGGAAGATCCCCTGGGGAAGGGAATGGCAACCCACTCCAGTATTCTTGCCTGGGGAATCCCATGCATAGAGGAGCCTGGCAGGCTACAGTCCATGGGGTCGGAAAGAGTCAGACACGACTGAAGTAACTTAGCATGCACACACACTTTCCCTTCGTAGTGCTTATCACACCTTGTAATCATATTCCTTTGTATGATTACTTCATTTATTTTTTTGGCTGCACTGAGAGGCTTGTGGGATCTTAGTTCCCCAACCAGGTATTGAACTGAGACCACCACAGTGAAAGTGCTGAGTCCTAGTCACTGAGGAAGTTCCCTTCATTTATATCTTATTTCCTGATGGATTATAAGCTCCATGAGGGCAGGACCTAATTGGCCCCACTCTAGGATGAACGGCTGCATCTCTCAGGGGGTCATGTGGTCCTTGAGCCGTTTAGCCAGTGTGTAGTGGCTTGCTAGGTGGACAGGGCATGGGAGCATTTCAGCCAGAGGGAACAGCATAGGTTAAGGTATGAGGGGGCAAAGACACAAGGCCTGTCTAGCACCTTGTAAATGATGTGGTGTTGCTGTAGCATATGGTGAAGGACAGTGATGAGAGGAGTCAGAGTTAGTGGAAGATGTGCTTGGAGCTGTAGGTTGGGTCACGAGAGGCTTTGTGTGATGTTGGAAGGCAGTAGATTTTAGGTGATGAGATATTAAAGATTTTAAGTGAGAGTTGTGTTTTAGACAGATGCTCAGGCCGCAGGATGGAGGTGAAGTGAGTAGAGACTGGAAGCAAAGAGGCTGGGACTTCCCTGGTAGTCCAGTAGTTAGGACTCTGTGCTTCTACTACAGGGGCATGGGTTTGCTCCCTGGTCAGGAACTGAGATCCCATATGCTGTGCAGCATGGCCAGAAAAAAAAAAAAAAAAAAAAAAAAGGCAGGCCAATCAGGAGGCTATCAAAGGTCCTCAGGTTAGTGTATCCTCACCTTTTCTTAATCATGAAAATATCACAATTTGTATGGCCCACTGGAATAAACAGATGAGGCAGTTTTGGCCAGAGGCTGAGGGGCTCAGGATCTCAGCACACTTGTGACCCATTTACATGTACCTTGAGAAGATTTGGTCTTAGAGGAAGATTATGAGGGTCCAGAATGAAGCAATGGCCATGATGTGTGTGAATGCTCCAGAGGCCAGCCTAGCTTGTAGTAATGGCAAGAGGCCTTAGTAATGGCAGTAGCAGCTATCTACACCCACTCTATGTATCCTTCTGCTGTTGGTGGCAGGGGGTGACGCAGAAAGGAAGGGGATCTTATTCTCCCCCTGCCTCACCACCCCATCCCATTCCCCTCTGCCTCTGCTTTGTTGTACACAAAGTTGACCATTCTGTGGTGATTGAGAAGCATGTGTTAACTGGAGGTACAAACATCTCCTCTACCCCTTCCAAACAATGATTCAAAGGTAGTGTCTCATCCCTGGTCCCTTTATCACTGGAGAATAGAGTCATTGCTCTTCTGGGTAAAGATGGTTCCTTTTTGTTTTTTTCCTGATGGTGTTGAATGAGTTCCACAGGAACATCACTAACTCACTGTCTGTGGGGCAGAATCCAAAATGCCTTACTGTGGCGTGCAGTATAATTAGATGAACAATAACTATTAAACAACTTAAGATAGGATTCGATCCAGCACAAGACTGTGTGATATAGACCCAGCACGGTACAAGCTCTGAGATAGGAAAAGAGTTCAAGAGGGGAATGGACTAGAAATAGTGACTTTGGGATCCCTAGCTCAAAAATGAAAGTTGATGCCTGAGGACTGAGCCTGAGACAAGAAGAGACCCAGAGAGAGAGAGAGAGACAAATGTGGTCAGAGCTTATAGAACTAGAGCACAGTGTCATCTCTCGGAAACAGAAGTCCAGAGAAGAATTTCCAAAGGACTATGAGATCACTGTTGACAAATGAAACAAGCTGAGAGGTGTGAATGTGAATACAGACTATTGTATTTAGTTGGAAAGTAGCTTTACTCATAGATTAGGTGGCAAACTATGAAGCAAACCTGACCCAGCAGCACTTGTTTCTAGAAATAGTTTTTGGAGAAGACCACCACACCCATTTGTTTAGCCTACAGATTATCTATGGCTTTTTTCACATTACAATAGCAGAGCTGTAACACAGCCTGTGTGGCCTACCAGGCCTAAAATATTTACTATCTAGCCCTTTGCAGAAAAAGTTTGCCAATCCCTGGTCTATATGAACTGAAAATATTCAATGCAAGCTATGTTTCAGGATCCTGAGAGATAGCAAAAAAACTGACTGCTGCAACTTTAGCTAAAAGCTGAGCTGGTTTGGATTCAGAATTGTTCCCAAGGTGAGGGTCCAGCCAAACAGGGCTCGTCAAGTTGGTGACCAAGTTCCATCAAGTGTTTGTGATGTGCCTTTTTACTGCTACTGCCCTGAAAGTAGAAGTGTTAGTCGCTCATTTGTGTCCGACTCTGTGACCCCATGGACTGTAGCCGACCAGGCTCCTCTGTCCGTGGGGTTTCTCCAGGCAACAATACTAGAATAGGTAGCCACTCCTTTCTGCAAGGGATCTTCCTGACCCAGGGATCGAACCCAGGTCTCCTGAATTGCAGGCAGATTCTTTACTGTCTGAGCTATCAAGAAATCCCCTAGTAGGGTCCTAATCACCCCTCACCTGTACTGTTGCAGTAGCTTCTTCACTAGTCAGAGGAGGCTCATTCCCTCCTCTTAATTCCTTTTGCTCTTAATGCTTGGTCCAGAAACACTCAAAAGACAAGATGATGCATGACCCCATGGCTTCCTCTTTAGCTAGTCTTCAGTGGTCTTTACCTGGAGGCCACTTCCCTATGGCAGGGAAAATACTCTCATGGCTGGCTTCAGTCTGACCCAAATTTATTTTCAAGCCACACTTGAAGAATACAGATATTGGGAAGGTTTCTGGAAAAGGTGTAGGTGTTTTTTGGGGTTGGGGGGTTTTTTTGTGTTTTTGTGTGTGTGTGGTGTTTTTTTTTTGTTGGTATATCATTGCCAGGTCTTTGAAGTAGTCAGCTAGCTAACCCCAAGATTAATTTGACTGATTTAGGGTCAGGAACAGAAATCAACAGAGTATGCTAGTATTTTCCAGTGTGGGTTAAATAAAACAACCCCCCCCCCAAAAAAAAGCAGCCCTGCTACTATGAGATGTTCTATAAAAATAGATTTTTTTGATCAAATAATTGGAAAAAGTTGCAGTATTAAAGCCCTCCTCTTGAAGTTTCACAGCGCACATTAAAGGATCTGAGAATTCCCATAAGTATAATTGTGTGCATAGCTTTGTTTAACTCATTGTTTCACATACATATTTGACCAAGAAACTCTTTTAAGTGGCACCGATTAACACTGTGAGGGCACTTAGGGAAATAGAGGGAAATGCGGGGAACAGCATGCAGGTCTGAGCAGGACTACAGACCAGAAAGACTTTGTGGCCCAGAAGACACAGGGAGGACTGGATTGCTCAGAGTGTCCATGTCCGGGGAGCTCTCCTGGGTATCATAGCAGGTTATAGAGTTGAGTAAGAGATAGTTCATGCATTTGAGGAACTTCCTGTCAAGGATCTTCCCCAACCTAGCCTAGACTCCCAGGTTTAGCCTTGTTCTCTCAGCAGGCTTGCCCATCTGCCGAGCCTCAGTAAACCCAAACAGCCACACAGCAGTCATGTGATGTTATATAATTTTAGTCTGTTTCAGTAAAAGTGGTTCATTAAATGTGTAATTAAAGGTTGATTTAGTTTTGATACCTGGGGAAGAGTTGACTATAAATAAATTCTCAAATCAGAAGAAATTATCTGTCAGCCTAGGTGCCTTAATGTGGGATTCAGAAAGGATGTTCTCGTTAACTATTCAAGTCATCTTGTCTTTGCTGTTGTTCTCCTGGACATGTACCTGTTCCCCTCCCTCCTGCCTCCTCACGTTTTCTCCTGTCTCTCCCCCAGCCTCTGGTGCTGTTGATGGAGTGGCCCGAAGCCACCAACTTTGCCTGCCTGATTGCGGGGTACTGCCGCCTCCTGCTGGATTCCAAGAAGATGGTCTTCTCCAGGCCCGCCAGCCAGCCTCTACCACCTCCAATGATCAAGGCAGGTAGGGCTCAGCCTGAGTTTTCAGTGTCTCAGAGGCCCTTTGGACCCTGCAGACATGGAGGAAGGCTCACCCCTTTCTTCCAGCTCCTGGTTTACCAGGAGTCCCTGATACACCATTGCGTCTCCCCTGGCCCAAGCCAGTGGAAAAGACAGCTGGCCTTCATATGGGCCTGTCCCACAAAGGATGCCGGTGACAATACTTTGTGTCTGAGTTGGTCAACAAGCATAACATAAAAATAGCAAACGAGCAATGCATAGAACCAATTGGAGAATCACATGGGATCTAAGGCAAAGCTTTAGAGGTACAGTGATCTAGGAGAGATGCACAGATGTCCTGGCGCAGTTGAAAATGAAGCTAAAACCTTTCTTTTGTTCATCAGAGTGGGCACTGACGGAGCTGCCTGGAGTAAGAGGCCATGGAAGGCGGGGGTAGGAAGGGCTATGCAAGCCCAGCAAGAGGCTCAGAGATAGGAGGGAATGATCACTAGGATCAGATAGAGTCAAGGGCTGCCCCCCAACAGAAGGCTTCCCAGTGAGGCAACTCAGTGTATCACCCAGAGCTGTGCTGGTGATGCGACACATAGGGGCCTTAGGACAGATCAGCCCAGTCCAGATACTGCTGTCCTGAACCACAGTAGGAGGAGAGGGAGGAGACCCAAAGAACAGACATTCCATGTATTACACCCGAGGCTTGCCTTGTCCCAGCACCCAAACATCGTGGGCGGAAGTTGAGACTGACTGCCCAGGAGTCGCCTTCCTCACATGCTGATGACTCCATCCGCTTGCCTTGCTGCTTGTCTCTTCTCTTTAAGGCTGTCTTGGTTTGCAGTATGGTTACCTGTGATGTAGAGTGAGGAGTAGAAACACACTTTCAGGGGATGAACCAGCAGCCTGTGGGCTGTGTACACTCACACCCACCCTCTCACTTCATGATCTCTTCACGAACGTGGTGACAAGCCTGTGTTTACATCTCATCGCATTGTTCACAGGAATTATTATTATTTTATTTGGCTGTGCCAGGTTTTAGCTGCAGCATGTGGGATATTCCATCTTTGTGTGGCATGCAGGATCTTTTTTTTTTTTTAAGTTGTGGCATGTGAAATCTTAGTTATGGCATGTGAGATCTAGTCCCCTGACCAGGGATCAAACCCAGGCTCCCTTTCATTGGGAGCTCGGAGTCTTAGCCACTGGACCACTGGGGAAGCCCCTGACCAAAGGAATTAGAAGGCAATCCACCAAACACAGATGTAGGAAAGGATCAGTGGCCTTAAGGCACATGAAGGAGGTTCTACGTAGAGAAGCATAGGAAGTGACTTAGAATAGAAGGAGCCAAGGGGCTGAGCTGCCATCTGCACTATCAAACCTCTGATGGTCAAAGGATGCCAAGGCCAGCATTAACCTTGTCAGTGTCACCTGTGGTCTTCCTCTCTGTCATCACATCCAGTGATACCTCTTACTGAACAGCACCAAGAGGGAGACATGGAAAAGGAAAGCCAGAAAGAAAAGCCTGGAACCCAGCTGAGGACCAGGTGTGGAAATGACAGTTGTTTAAAGGGATCCACTTTCACAAGACCCTGGGAGTGACTCTGCCAGTCCCACCCGGCCTGACAAAGTGTTTCTGTCATCCCACCCTAGCCAATGCTGTCCTTAAATACTCTCCTTGCTGTGGGGACAATGGCACCAAGTAAGCAGCACAGTCTTCTGTGTCCTGGCAGTTCCACTGAGCACATTGTATGTTGCAACCCTGCTGCTATTCCAAAGGCAAATCCATTTCTCATGGAGGTGTTGCAGCCTGCAAAGAGGTTTCCAAAAAACTGGATGTGGGTTTTGGTCCTTCCTGATTCCTGAGAGCCCCCTTGGGCCTGCAGAGTGATGGGGGCTCAGGCTGTCTCTACCACAGGGCCTCACTTGTCCATGTGGGAGCCACACAGACCACAGTGGTGTCCCTGCTGTTTGCAGTGCTTCACCTCCCCAAGGCCTTGAGTCCACAGCAGGGCCTAGTTGTGTGGCCTTTGGGACTGTCAGATGCTGGGTTCAACAACAGCCACCCAGTGTTCTCAGCCAGTGGCACAGGGCAAGCCTCCCGGCTCTGCCTGTCAGGGGCTGGTGTGCACTTCTTCTCCCTTGGCCCCAAGGACAGGCTAGAAAGACAGCAATGGGTACCACTGAGGAGCCCTCTGCCCAGATTACAGTGAGGGGCCATCAGTCCCTGGTACAAAGCTGAGATGGCTTTCCTCTGTTGGCCCGCACTTTCATTTCAGAACACAAGGCCCAGTGCTGTGTTACTTAGCCAAGGCCTATAGGGAAAAGGAATCCTGCCAACTTCAGTTGGGCTTTACCTTCAGGAACCAAAGCTCCAGACCACTCAGGGCCTGGTATCCCTGGCCTGCTCTCTATTCTTGTCCCTCGGCAGTTACTGGCTGCCAGCTAGCTCGACTCAGTTCTCAGCTGGCTGGGCCAAAAGGATGCTGTTAAACCCACAAGTAGAAAAGAGAAAGCACCTCCTCTCCTCTGAGACTGAATGAAAAAGGAAAATGGGGATGTGGGAAGGAAGGGATTACCTCTTGGGTTTTATCAGTAGTTTCCCCACAGGAGGTATTTCATTTATTCACTCAACAACTCTTTCTCTAGTATTCACTATGTGCCAGGCAGTGCGGATAGAGCCAGGAGTAACAGACATGGTCTTTGTCCTCGCCAAGCTTACAGTCCAGCGGGGGAATACGGACAGATGATGAAATGGATAATGTCAGTGCAGTAAGTGCCTTTGCATTTATTTAGGGGAAATTCAGCTGACACAACAGAACAATACCTGGGCTTGAGAAAGACTCAGACAAATGCCTGTTCTCCAGCTGTGGGAAATCCAGAGGCAGCTACCTTCTCTCTCCAGCCTTGAATTCCCTTGTATCCTGGGG
The DNA here is from genome assembly GCF_003369695.1 of Bos indicus x Bos taurus. NCBI lineage: Eukaryota > Metazoa > Chordata > Mammalia > Artiodactyla > Bovidae > Bos > Bos indicus x Bos taurus. The sequence goes on along the minus strand of NC_040105.1, from coordinate 88,489,912 downwards.
AAATCCATGAAAGTAAGGTTTGGGGGCCCCAACTGGGATGACAGTTGGAGGAACTCACTCTACATTTTCTCTCACGGTTATAAGGCAGTTTGGTCTAGTGAATCAAGTATTATGCTTAATGGCTACTACATAGCCCATGCATGGCTTACTGATTTTCATGAAGTTAAAACTCCATGACATGCACAGAGTGCTAAAGCTGGATTGAACATAACAGGCTTTTTTAATGATGAGTCAGAAAGAACATGAACTTATTCCAAAGCCTCTAGGTCATTATTATAACCAGTAATGATTACTGGACTGTAGAATATAGCAAGGCCAAGTAATAGGAGGCTAGCTAAGTCAACATCCTGCTGTATGTGTGTGTGTGTGTATGTGTGTGAGATATACTTGAGCATATATAGGTAAAGAACCCGCCTGCCAATGCAGGAGACGCAAGAGATGCGGGTTTGATCCCTGGGCCAGGAAGATCCCCTGGAGGAGGAAATAGCAATCTGTTCCAGTATGCTTTCCTGGAAAAGTCCATGGACAGATGAGCCTGGCAGGCTACAGTCTGTGGGGTTGCAAAGGGTTGGACACAACTGAGCACACGCACACACACACACACACACACACACACACACACATATACTTATATAGTGATCTAGTTGGACCACCAGGCTTCCCTGGTGGCTCAGACGGTAAACAAACCACCACCAATGCGGGAGACCTCAGTTCAATCACTGAGTTGGGAAGATCCCCTGGAGGAGGGCATGGCAATTCACTCCAGCATTCTTGCCTGGAGAATCCCCATGGACAGAGAAGCCTGGGGGGCTACAGCCCATGGGGTCACAAAGAGTCAGACACAACTGAGCAACTAAGCACAGCACAGTTGAATCACTATCCTATTTCTTTGCAAGCATTTAAGTTACCCTTGAGAGTAACTGAGTACAGAGGGCTAGACTAGGGCATCCCTCTTGGGGAAAGCTGATGAGCAATTTACAGCAGATTCAGTCTGAGAGGCATGCTGTCCCAGCCGTCAGCATATCATAGCTGACTTTACTGGCATCTGTAACCTTCTGTCCTCAGATGTGGGCTTTTGCAGGCACACTGTCTCTGCCACACAGCCCCATGCTGCTCCTTGGATCTGCACATCACAGCACCAAGTGGCAGGCTGTGTTTCATCTGGCCTTGACAACCTGGTGCTGGGAGATGTTTCCATCTTGCAGGGAGGGAAGCCACCTTTGGACATCAGGACCTTGGCTGAGAGAAGTCACCACCTGCTTAGTGCACATGCCTCTGGGACCCACCTATGATGGCAGCTTGTTGCCAGGCTGGCTATGCTGATTATTCATCTGCCTCAAAGGGAGTTAGCACCTGGTACATGGCTGAGCCCTGTGAACAGTGCCTGTGGGTAGAGACCTCCTGAACTGCTAGTTCGTGCTCCTGGCTTGGTGCTCCCCTAGAGCACTTCTTACCTAAAGCACAGAGGTCATTACATACCATTCTCCCGCTGACCTAGAGTTCCCTAGAGTCAGCCACTGTGATCTAAATTAAACCCACTCAATGTGGTTACATTGACTATATGTTTAGAGAGGCAGCATGTGTGTGTGTGTGCTCAGTCGTGTCCAACTCTTTTCAACACCATGGACTGTAGCCCACCAGGCTCCTCTGTCCAGGGAATTCTCCAGGCAAGAATACTGGAGTGGGTTGCCATGCCCTTCTCCAGAGGATCTTCCCAACTCAGGGATCGAACTCATGTCTCCTGCATTGGCAGGCAGATTTTTTTAACCACTGAGCCACCAGGGAAGCTCTTAAATTGGCCTATTTGACCATAAAAAAGGGATTTTTTTCTGGACTCTCAGTTCTATTCCATATGACCTATAATGTCTAAACTTATGCCAGTACCACAGTTTGAATTACCATTGCTTCGTAGTGAGTTTTAAAATCAGGACATATGAGTCCTCCTACTTTGATCTTTTTAAGATTGTTTCAGTTATTCTGGATCTCGTGATTCCATGTGAATTTTTGAATTAGCTTGTCAGTTTCTACTTAGCTTGTAATTTCTACTTGTGGCTCAGCTGGTAAAGAATCCACCTGCAATGCAAGAGACCTGAGTTCGATCCCTGGGTTGGGAAGATCCCCTGGAGACAGGAACAGCAATCCACTCCAGTATTCTTGTCTGGAGAATTCCATGGAGTATAGTCCATGGGGTTGCAAAGAGTTGGATGTGACTGAGTGACTTTCACTTCACTTCTATAAAGTCAGCTGGAATTCTGATAGGGACTGTGTTGAATCTATAGATCAATTTGGGAAGTATTGCTATCTTAGCAATATTAAGTCTTTCAGTCCATGAACACATAGTATCTTTCCATTTATTTAAATCTTCTTCAATTTCTTTCATAAATGTTTTGTAGTTTCCAGTAGTTTCCAGTTTCTTTTATTAAATTTATACCTAAGTATATTATTTTTATGCTATTGTAAATAGAATTGTTTCCTAATTTTATTATCAGATTATTTATTGCTACTGCATAAACATACAATTGATTTTTATATATTAAGTTTTTATACTGTAACCTTGCTGATATTGGGCTTTTTTTTGTTTTTCTGGCTGCACAGTGTGGCATGCAGGATCTTAGTTCCCCAGCCAGGGATGGAACCTGTGCCCCCTGCAGTGGAAGCACAGCCTTAACCACTGGACTGCCAGGGATGTCTTGCTGAGATTGTTTATTAGTTCTAATATTTTATTAGTGGATTCTTTGGGATTTTCTATATATAAGATCTACAAATAGAAATAGTTTTACTTCTTTCTTTCCAATCTGGATGACTGTATTTCATTTTAATAATTGTCCTAGCAAGAAATCCAAGTATGGTGTTGAATAGAAGTGGTGAAAGTAGAAATCCTGGACTTTTTCCTTATTTTAGGGGGAAGCTTTCAGTCTTTCACCATCAAGTATGAAATTAACTTAGGTTTCTCACAGTTAACCTTTATCATGTTGAGGACATTTCCTTTTATTGCTATCTTGTTGAGTTTTATCATGAAAGATGTTGGACTTTGTCAAATGATTTTTTTGTGTCTGTTGAGATGATCATGTGGTTTTTGTCCTCTATTCTATTAACGTGGTATATTACATTAATTGATTTTCAGATGTTAAACCAATGCTGCATTCCTGCAATAAATCCCTCTTGGGCATGATGTGTAATTCTTGATATATGTTGCTGGATTCTGATTGCTAGTATTTTGTTGAGGACTATATTTTGTATCTATATTCATAAAGAATATTGGTCTGTAGTTCTCTTGTGTGATGTTTTTGTCTGCTTTAGTATCAAGGTAATATTGACAATCATAAAATGAGCTGAGAAGTATCTGTTCCTTATCATTTCTTGGAAGGGTTTGTGAAGAATACTATAAATTACTTCTTTGAGCACTTTATGAAATTCACCAGTGAAGTCATTTTGGGCTTGGACTGACTGACTGACTGACTTGATTAATTTGGGGAGAGTTAATTACTGATTCAATTTATCTTCTTGCTATTGGCCTATTTAGATTTTCTATCTTCTTAATTCAGTTCTGGTAATTGGTGTATTTCTAGGAATTTGTCCATTTTATCTTAGCTTATCTAATTTGTTGGCATAAGCTTATTCAAAATATTCACCTTATAAATGATTCTATTGATGGAGAGTGAGTAGTAATGTCCTTTCTTTCACTCCTGATTTTAATAATTTGAATTGTCTCTCTTTGAGCTTGGTCTGTACAGCTAAAAGTTTGTTGGTATTATCAATCTTTTCAAAAAACCAACTTTTAGATTCACTGATGTTTCTCTATTTTTCTGTCCTCTATACTGTTTCTTTGGCATAGTCAATAAAGCAGAAATAGATGTTTTTCTGGAACTCTCTTGCTTTTTCGATGATCCAGCAGATGTTGGCAATTTGATCTCTGGTTCCTCTGCCTTTTCTAAAACCAGCTTGAACATCTGGAAGTTTATGGTTCACGTATTGCTGAAGCCTGGCTTGGAGAATTTTAAGCATTACTTTACTACCGTGTGAGATGAGTACAATTGTGCAGTAGTCTGAACATTCTTTGGCATTGCCTTTCTTTGGGATTGGAATGAAAACTGACCTTTTCCAGTCCTGTGGCCACTGCTGAGTTTTCCAAATTTGCTGGCATATTGAGTGCAGCACTATCACAGCATCATCTTTCAGGATTTGAAACAGCTCAACTGGAATTCCATCACCTCCACTAGCTTTGTAGTGATGCTTCCTAAGGCCCATTTGACTTCACATTCCAGGATGTCTGGCTCTAGGTGAGTGATAACACCAACATGATTATCTGGGTCGTGAAGATCTTTTTTGTACAGTTCTTCTGTGTATTCTTGCCACCTCTTCTTAATATCTTCTGCTTCTGTTAGGTCCATACCAGTTCTGTCCTTTATTAAGCCCATCTTTGCATGAAATGTTCCCTTGGTATCTCTAATTTTCTTGAAGATATCTCTAGTCTTTCCCGTTCTATTGTTTTCTATTTCTTTGCATTGATCACTGAAGAAGGCTTTCTTATCTCTCCTTGCTATTCTTTGGAACTCTGCATTCAAATGGTTATATCTTTCCTTTTCCCCTTTACTTTTTGCTTCCCTTCTTTTCACAGCTATTTGTAAGGCCTCCCCAGACAGCCATTTTGCTTTTTTGCATTTCTTTTTCTTGGGGATGGTCTTGATTCCTGTCTCCTGTACAATGTCACAAACCTCCATTCATAGTTCATCAGGCACTCTGTCTATCAGATCTAGTCCCTTAAATCTATTTCTCACTTACACTGTATAGTCATAAGGGATTTGATTTAGGTCATACCTGAATGGTCTAGTGCTTTTCTCCACTTTCTTCAATTTCAGTCTGAATTTGGCAATAAGGAGTTCATGATCTGACCACAGTCAGCTCCCGGTCTTGTTTTTGCTGACTATATAGAGCTTCTCCATCTTTGGCTGCAAAGAATATAATCAGTCTGATTTCGGTGTCAACCATCTGGTGATGTCCATGTGTAGAGTCTTCTCTTGTGTTGTTAGAAGAGGGTGTTTGCTATGACCAGTGCTTTCTCTTGGCAGAACTCTATCAGCCTTTGCCCTGCTTCATTCTGTACTCCAAGGCCAAATTTGCCTGTTACTCCAGGTGTTTCTTGACTTCCTACTTTTGCATTCCAGTCCCCTATAATGAAAAGGACATCTTTTTTGGGTGTTAGTTCTAGAAGGTCTTGTAGGTCTTCATATAACTGTTCAACTTCAGCTTCTTCAGCGTTACTGGTCGGGGCATAGACTTAGATTACCGTGATATTGAATGGTTTGCCTTGGAAACAAGCATAGATCATTCTGTCATTTTTGAGATTGCATCCAAGTACTGCATTTCGGACTCTTTTGTTGACTATAATGGCTACTTCATTTCTTCTAAGGGATTCCTGCCCACAGTAGTAATTATAATGGTCATCTGAATTAAATTCACACATTCCAGTCCATTTTAGTTTGCCGATTCCTAGAATGTCTATGTTCACTCTTGTCATCTCCTGTTTGACCACTTCCAATTTGCCTTGATTCATGGACCTAACATTCCAGGTTCCTATGCAATATTGCTCTTTACAACATCGAACCTTGCTTCTATCACCAGTCCCATCCACAACTGGGTATTGTTTTTGCTTTGGCTCCATCCCTTCATTCTTTCTGGAGTTATTTCTCCACTGATCTCCAGTAGCATATTGAGCACCTACCGACCTGGGGAGTTCATCTTTCAGTTCATCTTTCAGTGTCCTATCTTTTTGCCTTTTCATAATGTTCATGGGGTTCTCAAGGCAAGAATACTGAAGTGGTTTGCCATTCCCTTCTCCAGTGGACCACATTCTGTCAGACCTCTCCACCATGAGCTGTCCATCTTGGGTGGCCCCACACAGCATGGCATAGTTTCACTGAGTTAGACAAGGCCATGGTCCATGTGATCAGATTGGCTAGTTGTCTGTGATTGTGCTTTCAGTCTGTCTGCCCTCTGATGCCCTCTGTCAGTGCCTACCTCTTACTTGGTTTTCTCTTACCTTGGATGTGGGGTATCTCTTCACGGCTGCTCCAGCAAAGCAGAGATCAAATTGCCAACATCTGCTGGATCATCGAAAAAGCAAGAGAGTTCCAGAAAAACATCTATTTCTGCTTTATTGACTATGCCAAAGCCTTTGACTGTGTGGATCACAATAAACTGTGGAAAATTCTGAAATAGATGGGCGTACAAGACCACCTGACCTGCCTCTTGAGAAACCTGTGTGCAGGTCAGGAAGCAACAGTTAGAACCGGACATGGAACAACAGACTGGTTCCAAATCGGAAAAGGAGTATGTCAAGGTTGTATATTGTCACCCTGCTTATTTAACTTCTATGCAGAGTACATCATGAGAAACGCTGGGCTGGAAGAAGCACAAGCTGGAATCAAGATTGCCGGGAGAAATATCAATAACCTGAGATATGCAGATGACACCACCCTTATGGCAGGAAGTGAAGAACTAAAGAGCCTCTTGATGAAAGTGAGAGAGGAGAGTGAAAAAGTTGGCTTAAAGCTCAACATTCAGAAAACTAAGATCATGGCATCCGGTCCCATCACTTCATGGCAAATAGATGGGGAAACAGTGGAAACAGTGGCTGACTTTATATTTCGGGGCTCCAAAATCCCTGCAGATGGTGATTGCAGCCATGAAGTTAAAAGACCCTCCTTGGAAGGAAAGTTATGACCAACCTAGACAGCATATGAAAAAGCAGAGACATTACTTTGCCAACAAAGGTCCATCTAGTTAAGGCTATGGTTTTTCCAGTGGTCATGTATGGATGTGAGAGTTGGACTATAAAGAAAGCTGAGCACCGAAGAATTGATGCTTTTGAACTTTGGTGTTGGAGAAGACTCTTGAGAATCCCTTGAACTGCAAGGAGATCCAACCAGTCCATCCTAAAGGAGATCAGTCCTGGGTGTTCATTGGAAGGACTGATATTGAAGCTGAAACTCCAGTACTTTGCCCACCTGATGCAAAGATCTGACTCATTGGAAAAGACCCTGATGCTGGGAAAGATTGAGGGCGGGAGAAGGGGACAACAGAGGATGAGAGGGTTGGATGGCATCACTGACTCAGTAGACATGAGTTTGGGTAAACTCTGGGAATTGGTGATGGACAGGGAGGCCTGGCATGCTGTGGTTCATGGAGTGGCAAAGAGTCGGACACAACTGAGCGACTGAACTGAATGGATTCTTCCCCAAACTCTCCTCGCATACAGGCTGTCATATAACTATATAAGCCTATGTTTTTAACCATTACCCTATAGTTCATCATAGTGGTCTAGATGCTGGGGGGGGGAAAAAAAAAACTTCCAAATGCCTTTCAAATTCCAGTTTGACGGGGGCAATGAATCAGTGTTACTTTTCACTAGAGCTTACAGCCAGCACAAAACTGTGATGATGTCACTTAACAATGGAGCCCCAAAATACATGAAGCAAAACCTGATTGAATTGAAAAGAGAAAAACACAATAAAACTGCGATAGCTGGAGAATTCAATACCCTACTTTCAATAATGGATAGAACAACTAGGCAGAAGATCAGTGAAGAAACAGAGGACCTGAACAGCACCATGAACCAATTAGACTTAACAGAAATCTATAGAATATGTCATTTAACAATAGCAGAATATACACTCTTCTTAAGTACACCTGGAACATTCTCCTGGACAGACCATATATTATTAGGTCATAAAATAAACCTCAACAAATTTAAAAGGAATGAAATCTTATAAAGTATGTTTTTTGAGCACAACAGAAATAGAAAAAAATAATAACAGAAAGAAACCTGGGAAATTCATATGTACATGGAAATTAAATAAAGCATTCATAAATAACCAATGGGTCAAAAAATAAATCACAAGGGAAATTGGAAAATACTTTGACATGGATGAAAATGAAGATACAATGCATGAAAACTTATGAGATCTAACTAATATAGGGCTTAGAGGGAAATTTATAAACACCTGGATTTAAAAAGAAAAAAAGACTTCATATCAGTAACCTGACCTTCCACCTTACAAAACTTGAAGAAGACAAAGTATGGGAATTCCTTGGCAATCCAGTGGTTAGGCCATGGGACTTTCACTGCTATGGCTCAGGTTTAATCCCTGGTGGGAAAACTAAGATCCTGTAAGCCACAAGGCATAGACAAAATAAACCCCAAACAAACAAAATCAGTGAACTAAACTCAAAACAAGCAGAAGGAAAGAAACAGTATCAGTTCAGTTCAGTTTAGTCACTCAGTCGTGTCCGACTCTTTGCAGCCCCACAAACTGCAGCATGCCACGCCACCCTGTCCATCACCAACTCCTGGAGTGCACACAAACCCATGTCCACTGAGTCGGTGATGCCATCCAACCCTCTCATCCTCTGTTGTCCCCTTCTCCTGCCCTCAATCTTTCCCAGCATCAGGGTCTTTTCCAATGAGTCAGATCTTTGCATCAGGTGGGCAAAGTACTGGAGTTTCAGCTTCAATATCAGTCCTTCCAATGAACACCCAGGACTGATCTCCTTTAGGATGGACTGGTTGGATCTCCTTGCAGTTCAAGGGACTCTCAAGAGTCTTCTCCAACATCAAAGTCAAAAGCATCAATTCTTCGGTGCTCAGCTTTCTTTATAGTCCAACTCTCACATCCATACATGACCACTGGAAAAACCATAGCCTTAACTAGATGGACCTTTGTTGGCAAAGTAATGTCTCTGCTTTTTCATATGCTGTCTAGGTTGGTCATAACTTTCCTTCCAAGGAGGGTCTTTTAACTTCATGGCTGCAATCACCATCTGCAGGGATTTTGGAGCCCCGAAATATAAAGTCAGCCACTGTTTCCACTGTTTCCCCATCTATTTGCCATGAAGTGATGGGACCGGATGCCATGATCTTAGTTTTCTGAATGTTGAGCTTTAAGCCAACTTTTTCACTCTCCTCTCTCACTTTCATCAAGAGGCTCTTTAGTTCTTCACTTCCTGCCATAAGGGTGGTGTCATCTGCATATCTCAGGTTATTGATATTTCTCCCAGCAATCTTGATTCCAGCTTGTGCTTCTTCCAGCCCAGCGTTTCTCATGATGTACTCTGCATAGAAGTTAAATAAGCAGGGTGATAATATACAACCTTGACATACTCCTTTTCCGATTTGGAACCAGTCTGTTGTTTCATGTCCGGTTCTAACTGTTGCTTCCTGACCTGCACACAGGTTTCTCAAGAGGCAGGTCAGGTGGTCTTGTATGCCCATCTCTTTCAGAATTTTCCACAGTTTATTGTGATCCACACAGTCAAAGGCTTTGGCATAGTCAATAAAGCAGAAATAGATGTTTTTCTGGAACTCTCTTGCTTTTTCGATGATCCAGCAGATGTTGGCAATTTGATCTCTGGTTCCTCTGCCTTTTCTAAAACCAGCTTAAACATCTGGAAGTTCAAGGTTCATGTATTGCTGAAGCCTGGCTTGGAGAATTTTGAGCATTACTTTACTACCGTGTGAGATGAGTATACTTGTGCAGTAGTTTGAGCATTTGGCATTGCCTTTCTTTGGAATTAGAATGAAAACTGACCTTTTCCAGTCCTGTGGCCACTGCTGAGTTTTCCACATTTGCTGACATATTGAGTGTAGCATTTTCACAGCTTCATCTTTTAGAATTTGAAATAGCTCAACTGGAATTCCATCACCTCCACTAGCTCTGATACACGTATAAATATGCCTGAGTCCCTTTGCTGTCCAAGTGAAACTATCACAACACTGTTAACTGTCTATACTCCAACATAAAGTAAAAAGTTTAAGAAAAAAAAAATACATGGGCTTCGTCGTCTCTCAAACCTGGGCTCAAATACAGACTGCCAGGGAATTCCCAGCTGGTCCAATGGTTAAGGCTCTGAGCGTTCACTTCCAAGGTCGTGGGTTCAATCTCTGGTTGGGAAACTAAGACCCCAAAAGCTGTGTAGCATAACGCCCCCCCCCAAAAAAAATCCAGACTGCCATTTACAATTCATGTGACCTTAGGTAAGTCACAAAATGAATGGATCAGTTTCTTTCTCTGTAAAATGGGGATAATGATAGCACCTACGTCATTGGGTTGTTGTGAGGATTAAATTGGATCAGGTATATAGCCTTAGCCTAAGATAGTGTTTGCCATCGGTCTGTCTGCTGATAGCAAAGAAAACTGGCATTGTCTGAGTATATTCTCACAAGTAACATGGGAAGGGGCCAAAAAGCAGCCTAAAAGAGAGAAGCCATTCAGAAAGAAAGCATTTGCTATGAATAATCCTCAGATCTACATACTTACCATTGTTAAATCTCCTCTGTGAAAGTCTTCTCTGATCATTCTAGACTGAAGGCCTCTGTCTCTTCTGTGAACTCCTCCTGCACTTACTGTCTCTAAAATACATTTGGTAGCAGACTTCCATGGCAGTCCAGTGGTTAAGACTCTGTGCTTCCAATGCATGGGGCATGGGTTCCATCCCTGGTCAGGAAACTAAGATTCCTCTTAAGTGAGGCATGGTCAGGAAAATAAATACTTGACTAGAATATTTTGCCACATGTACATAGAGCAGGCAGGCTAGCCCTGTATGAATACAGAGAAGTGATGTGATTTGAGGAATTGAAAAAAATGCTCTTCCTACTCTCCTCCCACATAATATACATGCCAGCATCTGTCTCATATGCTTGACACATTCAGATGCCCCAAATTCTGCTAGTAGAGCTCTGTTCTTTTAGGTGCCCTCCATTGACCATCCTCTTTGAAATACACACTCTTGGAATTGTACTACCTGTTGTACACTTTCTCACTAAAGCACTACTAACTTGTCAGACTCATTTCCTTCTGCTAGAAGAGATACAACCTCACACAAGTATAACACAGGCTCTGAATAGAGGGGGTTGGAGACAGTGACAGTTCCGAGGGAACATGAAACAAACCTCACCCGTACAGCTGACTCTTGGACCAGACATATACCCATGTAAGAGTCCAGCTGTGCCCAGACACCAAGGTGTTCATCCCTACACCACCTCACCCCATGCCTTTGCCCATTGCAGAAAAGGCCCCCCATGGGGGCCCCCATTGCCCCCATCCCTGGGGGCTCTTAGCCACCCAGGCCATTCAATTCTACTCACTCTACTTTCAGGGTCAGCAGCAGCCTGGCTGCCCCTCCCCTCATCTCTAGGAGCCAAATCATGCTCTTTCTCAGTACCCACCACCCAGCTGGGCGCCAGAGACCCAGGCCCAAGACGCCATGTGAAGTCAGCCACAGTCCTCAGCACCAGGACTCATCTGTTGATTCTCTTTCTGGGTTTAGATTACATGCACAGCGCCCACCGCCCTGTCACTGGGGGCCACCTGGGGAAAAAGGAGAGTAGTTATGTGGGCAGCGTGGGCACCAGCCCCAGGAAGTCGAGCCGCTGCACGCCCCCACCTGCCGACTCTGAGCTTGTCAGCTTTTGCTACCTCCACATGCGGGAACAAAGGAAGGAACAGGAAAGCCGGATGGATGTCAATGAAAACTTAATCTTTTTTGAGGAGACCAGGCCCCGGACCAAGTCTGACCCCACGTCCAAGAGCTCTGGCCAAGGTTATGAGGCGATCCCTGATGACTTTGATGCAGCTAGCCTAGACCACGAGCCCTGTGCCAGCAGGGCCCGCTCCTACACCTTGGACAATTCCCTTGGGGCTGAAGCCCTGAACTTCTACTGTGACTCTTGCAAAGCCAAACTCCAGGAGCAGCTGGGCCCTCGCAAAGGTGGGAGGTCTGGCTCCTCTCGTGACAATATGGTGGACTTGATGTCTCTCCCACCCCCTGGGAGTGAGGAGGAGGAAGAGGAAGAAGATGAGAGCACTTCGCTGTTGCCTGCCATTGCTGCCCCACCTCCTGGTTTCCGAGACAACAGTTCTGATGAGGATGACCCCAAGCGCCGGGCTGCCCAGAGCCAAGAGCAAGGACGCCACCTGCGGGGGCTCCTGTACGATGAGATTCCAGTGACACTGATTGACAGCGTGCAGACCCGGACAGTCCGAGATCATGCCCAGGAGCTAGATGATGCCCTGGTGTCCACTCTGCAGGCTCTGGAAGCCCTGGCAGCCTCAGAGGATGGACCACATCCCCCACCCCCACAGACTGCAGGTAACAGCCCGTTCCTCCTCTCTCTTGCCTCCCCTTCCTTGTCCTGGCCAGGCAGGGCCAGCAGGTGACATTTCTTCTTCCCAAGCAGAGGTCAAAGTCAGCGTGGTGTGTCAGGGCAGTGGATGGCCCAGAGGCAGTTCAGATAGGGTCAGGGGAGCGATGATGCTGTGACAGGGAGCTACTGCTCAGCCCCCACTACAGGTCTGGCTCTCACCATCCCATCGCTTTGGAAATGTCTTGCGGATGGACCCCAGGGATTGGGGCCATGACAGCTACGGAGCCAGGCCAGGATGGAGGATCAGAGCAAAATTGTGAGAGAGATAGAAGACAGGCAAAGAGCATCCAGCATGCATGTGTCTGGAAGAAAAACAAAATGACCAACTAACCACGTAGGGACCTGGGATCAGAGGAGCCAGGAGCCATCACTGCTCAGGGCTAAGGCCTTTATCCCACCTCAGAGTTTTGGCTCTCAGTCAGAGGCACCCAAGTCCTGGCTCCTTCACCACTTTTCGGTGTCACCTTTGCTTTTCCAAGCCACTTAACCTTCTCTGAGCCTCACTTTCGTCATCTTAAATGGATCTGAGAACAGTCCTATCTCATAGGGGTGTTGTGAGGATTAAATTGAGATCATTCTTGCAAAGTACATAAACACTTCCTAGTACATTGTAGGGATTCAGTAAATTGTAGCCATTGTTATTATTATTTGGTAGGCAAGCCATACAACATGCATGTTATTCCCTGTTATAGACCCACATACATCCATCTTATAAACAAGCCCACATGTCTGACATGCACCCATAGCCACATGTACATCCTTCCATACACATATGCCTAAAAGAGGTCAATGCTGTAGTGAAAGGAAAGAAATAGGGAGGAAGAAGGCATATGGGAAAGCATGTGAGGCAAGGACAAGTGTGGACAGAAAGTGAAGCTATTGGGGTCAGAGGGAGCCTAGCTGACCAGGGCGAGCGTGTGCCTTTTCTGTCTGTAAGAGCATCCTTGGTGTTGGGCAGCCCCTATGTGTTCGGCCCCTAGGCCTAGCGTGACTCTCTACTCAGAGTCTGGAGCTCCAAGCACTAGCTGCTCCCAGGCTAGAGGCCCATGTGGTAGCCAGAGAGAGGCCAAGGTCTGCTAAATGGTCTCAGCTGCGGGGACAGTAGGCTGGCCTGGCCAAATGAGGAGTGCCAGAGAGAGGGAGCTCTCTTTGTCAGCTCTCTTCAGGACAATTAACAAAAATTTCCTAGGCTGTTGAGTCTAAAAATAGTGATGATTATTAGCATGTTATGTTGCCTGTGATTTGCATGTTAATTTGCCATCAAACTGCCCAGATCTTCTCTCTGGCCTCTTTTGTTTCTCTTTTGGATTCCAGCCCTTCATCACCCCTCTCCCAGCTTGCCTCTCTTTGTCCCCTCCCCTCCCCGCTTCACACCCTCAGCCCTGCAGGCCCCCCAGGGCTGACTGGATTTTCCCAGCTTGAAATCCTATTGACTAACCTTTACCCTCACAGACCGTCTACATATGATCGGAAAGGACTTGACCTGAGTAAGTGCTGCAGACCCCTCTTCCTGTCCCCCCAGGTCTGATTGTGCTGGCCACAATCACCCCTGAATCATCACTGGACTCGGGCCATGAGACCAACTCTTCAGAGCTCACAGACATGTCGGAGATGATGTCGGCCATGAAGCAGCACCAGAACACCACCTACTTCCTGGCCCAGCACCTCAACAAGGACAGCCTCCTGGCCCGCAAGGACCTGCCCTTCCGGATCCAGAGTTGTGCGGCCCAGGCTGTTCTCACGGCCCCTTATTCTCTCGGGCGCCCGGATCCCAACTCATCCCTCCAGCCAGTGGTTGCAGGTCAGAGTCCCGGTCCCCCTGGTGCTCGGAGGAAGCTGCCCTCATCGGAGGCCCAGCCACAGCGTGAACGAACATATGCCCTGGCAGTGCACCCAGCACTGTCCCCACAGCTGAGTGAGCCGAAGAATCTGAGCCTGCTGTCCCCAGTTCCTGAGGACAAAGGGCCTGGCCACACTAGGGCAGGCCTAGAGATGTCACTGAGGGCAGCCACACCATCCCTTAGTGAAGAGCAGGTCTCTGAGCTAAGGGAGAATCTGCCCAAGGAGGTCAGGTTGAGCCCCAAGCTTATCCTGGACCCAAAGGGCAGCATGACCCCAGCCATCATCTCAGCTGCCCTCCAGCAGGTGGTTCACACTAAGAGCCTACCTGCCCCTGCCGGAGCCTTGGGGAACACTCCCAGCAGTGGAGAGAGAAGGCTAGAGGCCAGCATGGGGAGGTCAGAGGTCAGCCTAGTAAGGCCAGAAATTAGCACAATGAGTGGCAGTGCCACTAAGAATCTGAAGTTCAAAATGAGCCCCGGTGCTCCGGAGACCTCACGCAGTTCCCAGCAGCAGCTGAGCCCAGAGGTCTCTTCCAGCTCCAGAGCACCCACAGGCAGCCGAGCTGAGAGCCTGCACCTCTCCCCACAAGAGGACAGGCTGCCTGTTCAAACTTTCCCTCCCAAAACCTATCTGTCTCGAGCGAGTCGAGAGTCAGCAGGCAAGCAAGGTACTGGGGAGGTGGCAGGCAAGGGTGGGCCCGAGGGTGCCAAGCCTTCTGTGCACAAACAGGGCACTGTCTCTGGCCATGGGGAGAAGGGGCAGCTGGAGAGCACCCCCCAAAGCAGCAAACTTGAGGAGACCAGCCTGGTCCCCCGAGTCGGCTACCCCATGATTCTGCAGAGCCCCAGCTGCCTGACACGAGGCCAGAGCCCACTGAGGCCTCAAGCCATCAACCGGCAGGTGAGCACTATGCCCTCCAGAAAGATCGAAACCACCCTGGATGGAGGCCAGTCAGCCTCCGAAGGTCCTGTCAAGCCCAAATCTTCCCGGGGTCCTTTCCGGCTCCGTAATTTATTCTCTGCCACCTTCCCAACACGCCAGAAGAAGGAGACCGATGAGCGGCAGGCCCAGCTGCAGAAGGTGAAGCAGTATGAGCTGGAGTTCCTCGAGGAACTCCTTAAGCCGCCAAGCCAGGGGGAGCTGCCAGGAGCCGAGTACCTGCAACCCCTAGCGCCAGGCCGCTGCAGCTGCCAGCTCCGCAGCAGCCCTGTGCAGCAGGGACCCGGCATGTCCCGTGAGCAGAGGCGCAGCTGCGATTGCAAGCGCATGTGCAGGGGGGCCTGGCCTCAGGCTCCCCAGACACCAGTGCCCAGCCTCCGGGGGAAGGATCGGGACAGGGTCCCCCCTACCCAGAGGCAGCCAGAGGCTGGCCCAGGCTTGAGCCTCGACACCCCCACCAGTGTCAGGCGCATCCGCTCCACCAGCCTGGAGTCCCGAGAGTGCCGATCGGACCCTGAGAGTGGTGTTTCTTGCCTGACCACGTGTGCCTCCGGGGGCGAGTGTCTCGGAGCTCCCAACTACAGGAAACTGATGCGCCGCTACAGCATCAGTGAGCTGGACCAGGGTGACAGGGCCTCACTGACCTCAGACATCTACCCGCACCCACCCCTGGGCATGCTGCCCAGGGAGGCCAAGGAGGTAGAGGCGGGCCTCCCCCTAGGCATGGGTCCCAAAAGCAAGTCGCTGGAGTCCCCAACCTTGGGAGACCCCTCTTACGTCCATGTCACCCCTGAGACCAAAGGGCCCCGACAGATGGCCGTGTTCTCACTGCCAGAAGAGGTGTACCGGAAGCCCGCAGAGCTGGACGAGGACAGTGAGAACGGCAAGTGCTGCTCCATCCGCTACTGCTTCTACTACCGCAAGTGTGACATGGCAGATGATGCCAGTGATGGCAAGGATGAGCTCTCGTACTCCATCCCCATGAAGATCCTGCCCGGCATGAAGCTGGATGAGCAGGTAGTGCCCGTGGTGAGCAGGACCCTGCAGGTGCTGGATGCCACCACCTGCAGCAGCAGCAGCCCCGAGGCATCCCGCACCCAGGAGATCGACCTGCGGGTGTCCACCTTCGAGGGAAGCCTGGCCAAAATCAATGCCCTGCGGGCCCATGCCTATGGCCTGCCCGACGGCTTCCTGGCCGCCCGGCTGGACACCAACGAGCTGCTGACGGTCCTGCGGCAGTGTGTGGCCAGTCCTGAGGCCCGCGCCCCCAAGCCCTACGTCTCCCAGATCTCTGAATACAAACTGGAACTGGCTCTCAAGTTCAAGGAGCTCCGGGCCTCCTGCCGCCGTGTGGCCAACGTGGACAAGAGCCCCACGCACATGCTGGCGGCCATCACAGGCAGCTTCCAGGTGCTGAGCAGCCTCATTGAGACCTTTGTGCGGCTGGTGTTCATCGTGCGCTCTGAGGCCCAGCGCCAGGAGCTGCTGGCCAAGGTGGAGGAAGTGGTGAGGAACTACACCTTCCTGCTGCGCGCAGCTGAAGAGTCCACTGCCCGGAACCTTAACCAGCAGCAGCAGCAGCAACAGCAGGCAGCAACAGCCTTGGGGGCAGCTGGGGGCCACCCGCCAGGCTCCCCAACTTCAGCGACTGTTATGAGCACATTCACCCGCTCCTTAAAGACCCTTATTAAGTAGGCCATCTGCCCAGGCCTGCCCCCCTTCTCCAACCGTGGCCCCAGGTTTGAGCTTTGTGGTCTTTGCATCTTGTGGTGAGTATATGTGTCTGCTGGGCCAGTCAGGGCCCCCCTGAGTCCTCAGTCTCCAGGGACTGAGAAGTCCCTGGATTGGAGGCTGTCCCTGAGGGCTCCAGGCAGCTGCCACCCTGGGTATCCTCGCCCCTTCCCTGGCCTCTGGGCGTCACTGTGAGGGCCACGGCCCCCCCGTCACTACGCCCGTCACAGAGCTGTATTTTCTCTCTTCTCTAGGGCTGAGACGTGACGTCAGGTCCACTTCCTGCTCCATCGTGGGAGTCAGAGGGAGGCAGGCCTGAAGCCAGAGGCCCGTGGGTCTCGAGCTCCTCTTGGCACCTGTTTCCCTCCAGGGCCACGGCGGTGCCGAGCGAGCAGAGGGGAGAGGGCACACAGCCCAGATGTGCCCAAGCTCTCACTCACTTGGCAGGAGCCACCCTGAGGGCTGGTGCCCAGGTGGTGGGTCTGCAGAAAACAGCCACTCTGGGCTGTTGGTGGCCAGCTCTACAGGCTGGCAGCCTTGGGAGCACTCGCCCCTGGGCCCAGTAGCTCCACACCAGCCATTCCCAAAGTGCCCTGTCCCTCGCTGACGGGCAGGGCAGCTCAGTCCACTAGGGAGCAGGCATCTGGGATTACCCCGCTCGTCCTGGGTAAGGTACCTGGTGACCATGTCTGCCCTGGGGAGACCCAGTGCAGGCCTTGGAGCCCACCCTGCCCAGCCCGGCCCAGCACAGGGGCTGTCGCTGCCAGCATGCGACTCCTCTCAACATCTCTCTACCAGACAGACTGTCCTTAGGAGTCCGACTTAGCTACAGATTGGGGGTGGGGGGTGGGGGGTGGGGGGCAGGGGGTCGGGGGTGGGGGGGTGTCGATGACTATATCTTAAACTTCTGGAAGCTAGCGTGATATGTTAATCCTGAGTATATGCTTTTGGCTGTGTATTGACCCTGTGGATTTGTCTCTCTAAGAAAAGAAGCTGAGCGCCTTACCCGGTGCAGTCCTGCACCTCTCTCTCTCCCTTTCTCTCTCTCTCTCTCTCCCCTCCCCTGGAGTTATCTGGAAGGGAATTCACACTGTTTTGCATTCTTCTTGACACACATCTGCTGCCGTCACCGTCCCCCCACAGTGTTCCTGGGAGTGAAGACACGGAGTCCCTACTAATTGCCCATTGTAGGGAACAAAGAAAGCCAATGTTTCTTCTGTATAGATTGCTTCTCATGCACCTCTCCATATTCCCCATTTCCCACATGCTCGTGCCCTGTGTCTGCCTCATTCATCGTTCTGTGAGGGGCTCATGTGAAACCTCCCGTTCTTATGTGAGTTTTATAAAGATGTACACTGTGCTCAACCCCCACCTATCCTTGGTACCCCCGAGTGTGATAAAAGACCCCCTGAGTGGCAATTCCTCCCGGCAAGGATTAGAGGAGCTCGTTCTGCAAAAGCCAGCGCCCCCCGCTCTTCCTTGCCTCTCCTCCCACAGGACCAAGTTGTTTAATGGGCCAGAGATGCAGCCAGGTGGGGAACCCTTGCCCCCACGACCACTGTGAGCCCACTTGCTGACATGGTCTCCCTCTTCTCCCAACCTCTTGATCCTGCCTCTTCACCATTTAGGTCCCGCCTGTGTCATTCATTCCACCGCCATCCTTCACCTCTCCCTCAACCTCATGGAGAGGACACATTTTCTAATGTCTGTA
Organism: Bos indicus x Bos taurus; assembly: GCF_003369695.1. Classification (NCBI taxonomy): domain Eukaryota; kingdom Metazoa; phylum Chordata; class Mammalia; order Artiodactyla; family Bovidae; genus Bos; species Bos indicus x Bos taurus. Next base: position 88,471,487 of record NC_040105.1, on the reverse strand, counting down.
TATAGTATATATACTACATAAAATATATAAATTCTATATATATACTAATTTATGTCTTGTTTTTCAAACAAGAATGATTAAATCTATTCATCTTACTATCCCAATAAGTCTTTGCAGTGCCTCTGTGTGGGAGTCCTTGTGTCCTTGAATTGTTGATTGCTGGCAGCCCTCTGAATGCTCCCACTGGGCCCCTCACCCATCTATCTGGGCCCCGGTGGACAAGGAGAGCTGAGAACCCTGCTCTTCCAGCCTCCCCTTTGCCCCTCTTAGAAGTCTCCTGTTGGTCACAGGAGTTGGATACTGTGCTCCTTTCACTTGACCCTGGGGCCTTTGGCTCCACTGGCCACCGTGGCTGCCAGCAAGGGCAGCACAGAAACACCATGTGCTCTGTGCTGGGAGAACTGGGCAGCCTGGGAGCTAGGAGACAGAGGTTCAGGTCAGCTTTCACGTTGCTTTGGGAAATGGGGCCTCTCCCTCTGAAACTGCACCCAGTTACCTCAGAACTAGCCTGTAGTTAAAGCTAGCCAATCCTTTGCAATGGCCTCTAGCAATTTCTAGGGACAGGGGTATTTCCATACAATAGAAGCAACAGGACCCTAAGCAGAGATGGTTTTTCAGAGAGTTACCTAGTCGGGGGTGGTAATTCTATTTCTCCTGTTCTGGGTCCTTGTGGTAATCACAGATTCCACAAGTCTATGAGATACCTTTGTGCCAACTAGGAAGTTTCTCCCTGCTGCACCCACCTGCCATGACGAATTAGGGGAGGCAGATCCAGTCCTCTGGGTGATGCTAGGCCTTTGGACACATAGCTTGGTAATTTCAGGCCCACTTGCTTCCCTGGCCGAGTGTACATCCTATACAACTGTGTACAGCAGCCCTAATGAGTTACTTCCTCCCAAAGCTTGGACACAGATGCTTTTCCTCATGTTTGCAAAGGTCATGGCTAAAGTGGTTTGGAAGCCACACATGGAGGAGGAACCAGAGACAGCAGTCAGGCTGGGTGGCTCTGCATGTGGGAGGCTACCCAGGGTGACCTGGTGGCAGAACTCTTTGGGGAAATACCCACCAGGGATACATCCCATGACATCAAGGTTGGGACTCTTGAAGTCAGTCCCAGTGTGAACAGAGGCCACCACTCAAAATGACCTGATTGGACAGTCCAGAAACTTGTGGTCCTGTACCACACTGGTAGCTCCTTATAGTCAGAAAGCATATCTTATTCAGTTCTATAGTCTGGGTGTGCACCCACACAGTACCTGCCTGGCACATAGTAGGTGTTCAATAAACATTTGTTGAATGAATGTGTTGAATGAGATGACTGCCGTGAGAGAGTCCTGCCAGACCTCTGACCCTCGTGAAAAAGGTCCTCTCTATGGGAATGGCTAACCCTAGTCAGTGCAGTTGGATGAGGCGCAGCAACCTGGCATCCTCCTATCAAAGATGAGGAGTCACGTTCATTACAGACTTTGCAATGGCCTCTGGCGATTTCTAGGGAGAGGGGTATTTCCGTACAATAGAAGCAGCAGGACCCTAAGCAGAGCTGACATCTCTGGTTTTTCAGAGATATCTAATGGTGGGTGCTGATTCTATTTCTCCTGTTCTGGGTCCTTGTGGTAATCACAGGTCCCCACAAGTCTATGAGATACCTTTGTGCCAACTAGGAAAAGTGTACCACAGACTCAGAGCTGAGTTTCACCAGTTACTTTCCAAAAGCTTCACAAACTCTCCTGAGGTGCTCAATGGACTCCTCTTCTCCTGACCTGGGGTGGTTCTCTGCAGTAGCTGGGAGACCTGGGTGGGGTTGGCACAGGCTTCTCCCCACAAGCACCTTCCTCACCATCTTTGGCCTGAGCTGGAGCCGGAAGCTGATCCTCTCCAGCCATCCTGTACCTGACACAAGTCCCCAGAGCCTGCCTCCTGCCTTTCCAACTTCAGGCCATTTGAGGAAAATGGGTTCACACTACTGGCGTGGGCCCAGGATGCCAGTGGTGTTGGCACAATCACATTTTTTTTTCCAAACTGCTATCAAGACACTGTGGATCATAGTCAATTTCATCAACAATGAATTGAAAGGGGCCGCCTGAGCCAGAACTTCTACTGCCAAAGGGACCGGGGAGGATCGGCTACCAGCACTAGGAAGGGGTATGGTTTTCTGTCTTAGGATCAAATTTCTCCAAAGAGCCACTAGGATGGGAGTACTAACTCCATCCCATGCCCCATCCTGTCAGCCTGGGAGCCAGACTGTGTGTGTGTGTGTGTGTGTGTGTCTTCAGAGGAAATGACCCCTGAGGGTTCAGTCTCGGGTCTGGGCAAAATGTCCTGGATTCCAGGTGGGTTTCTTGGTTTCAACGCCCTGACCTGCTGGGAGCAACCATTACATGGAAACCATGGAGGCCTGACTTCTCACAGGTACAGAACTTCTTGTTTCAGTTTGGGTTTCTGCTTCCCACTCATGATCACGGCCCACACACCAGTAAGTCTGCAGGTGCTGCCCATGCTCCCAGTATCTCAGGGACACTGCCGGGCACCCTCACTGACCTTTCCAGCTGCAGGTTTTGGACCTACCACTTAGCAGTGTGCTCACTGTGAGCTTCTTGCCCTCCCATCTGCGATGACTGTCCTTCCCTCTGCATACTGACGCCTCATTCTAATGTTCACTGCTTTGGCTGAAAGGAATATGAATAAGTTGGGAGCCTTCCACAGCACAGAAAAATTTGATCCCTGCCTTTAAATGTGTGCGCATGCACACACACACACAAACGTGTATGAGTATCTACCCTATGCTGGGCACTGTGTTAAGTACTTTACATGCATGATCTTATCGGGTTTCCCAGGTAGCACTAGTGGTAAAGAACTTACCTGCCAATGCAGCAGACACAAGAGACATGGGTTCGATCCCTGGGTCAGGAAGATCCCCTGGAGGAGGGCATGGCAACCCACTCCAGTATTCTTGCCTAGAGAATCCCATGGACAGAGGAGCCTGGTGGTGGGCTACAGACCATGGGGTCACAAAGAGTCAGACACAACTCAGTGACTTAGCACGCATGCACACATGCATGTTCTTATTTAAACTTTCTAAGATCCTTAGAGAGAAATACCACAAGCATATCCACTTTTCTTGGAAGAAACTGAAGCCTAGAGAGGTTAAGTCACTACCTTGGTCATACAGCTGGTAAGCAGTAAGCTAGCTGGTTTCCAAACTCAGACCAAGCTTTCACCTGCTACCCTGCAGTACTCAGCCTAGCGCCAAATTTAAAGCCCCTCCCCCTGAAAACAGAGGCACAGGCGCAGCCACACTCGTCAGAGGATGGCCTATAACTGTTGCTCAAGGTACAGGCAGCGTGTGGGTCATTGATAAGGTTGGGGTGGAAGGTGCAGGATACTGCAAGCCCAGCTGACTCTTCACCCAGCGGCCCCAGTGCCATGTGACTCTCAGAAGCAGTGGAGTCATATAGAGCAGCTGTGTCCAAAAAGTCACCATCATCAAAATGAGGGGAACATCCCTCCCGCATGTTCCTCAAATGGGAATCTGAGTTTCCTATGGGTATGACCCATACTCATTATGCACTGGCATTTTTCTCAAAGATTTTGTAGGCAAATACCACATGAATGATATATTTAACTTTTCAAAAATATTTATTTTACTTATTATTTTTTTATTTGGCTGGAGAGGGTTGTAGTTGCAGCATGCAGGATCTAGTTCCCTGACCAGGGATTGAACCATTCCCTGCATTGGGAGTGCAGAGTCTCAGCCACTGGGCCACCAGGGACGTCCCTATCTTCAATGTTTTTATGTAAAACTTTGGAGAGGAATGAAGAAGTTGAACTTGCTGTAAAGAAAACATATCATTTCAAAAGACACTCGAGACGCATGGTTGATACTTCTGGCTTCATTACCATGTCTACTGCACCAGCGTCCAGGTTCACCCTTCTCTACCCCTAGATGTGCGTTGGTGAAAATGCTGGACACGCTCTGAGTCCATCAGATGAACTATATAGTGATGTAGGCCCCAAGGGGAGGACAGCTAAGGCTCACCTATTTCTGTGCATCTGGGCCCTGGCGGTCAGGCACCTCTTTGGGTATGAGACACCTGGCATGACAGAGTGCCAGGAAGGGGCGCCAGGAGGAGATTGAGCACATTATCAAAGTCTCCTTCTCAGCCCCAGTGTTGCCTCTGACACACTTTAGCACAGGGTCAGTCCCATGATTTAGTGGTAAAGAATCTGCCTGCAATATACAGGAGACATGGGTTCGATCCCTGGGTCGGGAAGATCCCCGGGGGAGGAAATGGCAACCCACGCCAGTATTCTTGCCTGGGGAAATCCCATGGACATAGGAGCCTGGCAGGCTACAGTTCATGGGATCACTAAGAGTCAGACACGACTTTGCAAATAAACCACCAACCACAGCCCTGGGTACAGACAGGGAAGTCAGATTCTATGCCACCCAAAATTTCTTCCTCTGCAATGAGCAGGCAAAGCAGGGTGGCCATGTGCGTAAGGTGAGTGGTTCCCCCTAGAATCAGGGCTCGGTTCTATTTTCAGCCTGGCCGCTAACTTGTCATCTGATGGGAGTACAAATCATTTCTTCTCTTTGGATCTCTTCTCTAAAACGAAGATGACTGAGTCTTCAGCCTCCCTCTGCAGCTGGGAGGATTAATGAGGTGGTACTGAAAAAAACAGCTGTAAAAGTCCTAGCTGTAGAGCTTAACAAGTGCAAATCGAACTGCTCCGTTTGCAGCCAGTCCACAGAAACTAATTAAGCTTGTACCAAGAGCCTGGCACTAGGAAATTGGGTGTCTATTTCCTTCAAATATCCATTATTTTCTGACAAAAACCACCTTCCCCTCAAAAAGGCATGTGTGAGGTCTCTGCCCTCTCGGGCCTTTCTTTTGAAATTGGGAAGCCCACCTGCTCCCTCAGTACACACTCCCATCCTGGACCCAAGGCTCCCTGTCAGGCAGACCCAACGCTCTTTTCAGCCATTGGCCAGTACCCCAGCTTGTTTCTCTGACACCTTCCTCTCCTCTCCATTCTCATCCTCTTTGCTTTAAAGCAGCTATAATTCAAGGAAACTTGAGCTTCTCATTTTTTTTTTTTTTTTTCAACATTCAGGCTTAGTTCACAGGAAACAACTTTCCATTTCAAATTCTTAGCCAGCTTCTCAAGGACAGCTTCGAGTTCTTGCTGCAGTGCCTGTGTTTAGCTCCTGTGCATCCCACTCCCACCTTAGAAGTTTGCCAACCTATGGCAGTGGGCCAAGGGCAGCAGGAGAAATGATTTTTGAAGACCCATGGGGGCAGGGGGTGGGGAGGCAGTTCAGCTCCCAGATCACAGCAAGACGGCTTAGAAGGCAAAGCTGGCTTTGGTTCCCACCCCCTGGTTCTTTCCCTACCCCTGGTTCTCCCTTGCCAGGACACTCTGGGCCCTCAAGCATTCCTCTAGCTTGTCAATGCCCTGCTGCTGCTAAGTCGCTTCAGTCGTGTCCGACTCTGTGTGACCCCATAGATGGCAGCCCACCAGGCTCCCCCATCCCTGGGATTCTCCAGGCAAGAACACTGGAGTGGGTTGCCATTTCCTTCTCCAATGCATGAAAGTGAAAAGTGAAAGTGAAGTTGCTCAGTCGTGTCCGACTCCTAGCGACCCTATGGACTGCAGCCTACCAGGCTCCTCCGTCCATGGGATTTTCCAGGCAAGAGTACTGGAGTGGGGTGCCATTGCCTTCTCCGGTCAATGCCCTACATGGTGATAACCCTCTAGGCATTCCCCCCCTACAAAATGACCTCTTCCTCCTCTTCCTCTCCCCACATAAAAACTAGTATTACAGGCCTATGTTTGGTTTCGGAGCCATCTGATTAACACACAAATCAATTTATACCATGCCTCATGGCTTCCTATAAAGCTAGCTTTAGTGATAACCAGTGCAGGATGCAATGAATGTGATATTTGAATTTGTATGCATGCCTGTGACCTAGGTAACATGGCCATTGGAAATCCCTTCTCTCGGTTATGGCATTATGCCAGTGGGGATGGTCTAAGCCACTGAGGTAAACAGAGTTCTCTTTGCCTTCTCTAGAATCCTAATCATTCAATCCCTCAGCCTGTCTACTTGTAAACTCAGAAACCCACCCACCTCTCCCTACCTCATATGAAAAATATTGGGGTGGGGGGCAAGCCACACAGCTTGTGAGATCTGAGTTCCCCATCCAGGGACTGAACTCATGCCCCCCATCAATGGAAATACAGAGTTCTAACCACTGGACAACCAGGGAATTTCCCTCATATAAATTTGAAGGTAAATCTGCAGTATGGGCAAGCTGTTTGCAGATTCTTGTTTCCTAGTACAATTTTTAGGAAATGGTACATTTCCTATAAATTCCTGCTTCCTAGTACAATTTAGAGGAAAAGGGGGGAAATGCCATATGGCAATGACGTGATTCTTGGCCCCCAAGGACAGGAGAATTGGTAGGAAACGGAGACAAGGACAAGCATTCCTGCCCCTTTCCTTGCCTGGCACAGCAGGAATGTACAATGCCTCCAGGGACCTGGAAAAATTCAAAGAACTGAGTCAAAAACAGGCAGATGTTCCCCGTGCTGAACAATGGAAGAGGCTTTGATCTGACTTGCCGTTTCTGCAGCCCTGAGCCCATGCTAGCTTGGCTCTGTAACAGAGCGGCACTAGGAGCCAGGAGATTTGGGTTCTACTTGCAGCTCTTTCAAGAACTAGCTGTGTGACCTTGGGCATTCACTTCCCTCCCCTGAGTATCAGTGTCTTGCTATACATTAATAAAAGGAGTGGGTTGAACTAGAGGTCCTATTAGCTTTAAAAGAGCACATTTTCCCTACATTCTTTCATATAAGCATTTTTTTAGACAAAGACAAGTACTTCTAGCATCACCCAAACATTCGCCAGGTCAGTAATTAAACTGGGAGAACTCTGCAACCTCATAAAATGTAAGCACCAGAACAGACCACCGAGCCAGCTTGGCCCTGCTGCTTTCATCTAATCCCCTCTGTCAAGGGGGATAAAATCTCCTGTTTCTTAAATCCCTGGATGATTCTCACTCCCTGGAATACTGACCTTGTACAATAAAGCCTACATTCACATGAAACCAACTCACAAGAACCCTAGAGAGTGAAATCCATCTAAAGGGTTCAGGCAAATCCTAAGGTAAAGCAGCAAACTTGGCTTTATGAGATAAATCTTCTGCAACAGGACTGCGTTTTGTTTGTCTGTTTGTTTTTGTTTGTTTGGCCTTGCTGCATGGCTTGTGGGGTCTTACTTCCCCGACCAGGAATAGACTGGAATAAACTTCGCAATGAAAGCACGAAGTCCTAACCATTGGAGTGCCAGGGAAGTCCCAGAACTGGATTTAAAAGACTTCTGTTGGACTTTCCCGGTGATCCAGTGGATAAGATTCCACCTTTTTCCAGTAGTCATGTACGGGTGTGAGTTGGATGATGAAGAAGGCTGAGAGCCAAAAAACTGATGCTTTTGAACTGTGGTTCTGGAGAAGATTCTTGAGAATTCCTTGGACAGCAAGGAGATCAAATCAGTTCATCCTAAAGGAAGTCAACCCTGAATATTCATTGGAAGGACTGATGCTGAAGCTCCAATATTTTGGCCACCTGATGTGAAGTGCCAACTCATTAGAAAAGATCCTGATTCTGGGAAAGATTGCAGGCAAAAGGAGAAGGGGATGACAGAGGATGAGATGGTTGGATGGCATCACTGACTCGATGGATGAGTTTGAGCAAACTTTGGGAGATGGTGAAGGACAGGGAAGCTTGGCATGCTGCAGTCCATGGGGTCACAAAGAGTCAGACATGACTTAGCGACTGAATGACAATGCAGGGGGTACAGGTTCGGTCCCTGGTCAGGGAACTAAGATCCCACATGCTACAGGGTACAGCCAAAAATTAGAGGAAAAGAAAAAGTAAACCTAAAGATAAACTGTTGAGAATTCCTTGGCAGTCCAGTGGTTAGCCCTCTGAACTCTCAATGCTGAGGGCCCCAGTTCAATCCCTGGACAGGGAACTAAAAATCCCACAAGGCACATGGAAAAAAAAAAAAGAAGAAGACTTTTGTTAATAAAACCATGACTTACATTTATGCCTTTTGCTCTTTCAAAGGACTACTAAAGTTAATCCTTTTGAAAAGCTGTTACTACTCACCTCGTAATATATCTTTGGCATCAGTTCAGATTTTCAGTTCAAATTCTTAAATCTTTAAAATGCATCCACTCTAAGGGTCTGTGCTAAGGGCTGTGAGAGATGCATGGTCTCTGGCCTCAAAGAGTTTGTGTGCTCACTGAAGACACAGAGAACATAAATTGGGAGTTCAGGGCCCACAGAAGGGCTAACTCTTGAGAGTTGGTGCACTCAGTGTGGGCTCAGCACATCGGGCTGTCTCTACAGATGTACTGTGCTTTGTGGTGGCCTTTGAAAGCCCTCTGGTGTGCTGACAAAAGAGAGACACCCACCTGCCATCACCCTGGCACTGAGTTAGGAGTTGGCTGAAAATGTGAAGGTGAGGATATGAACAATGAGAGGCCACACTGGCCTCGAGAGGGAAAGAGATAGAACTAAGGCAGGAGACAGAAAAGAGAAAATAGCTTGAAAGAAATGCTAATACCCAGAAGGAGCAGGAAAGTTTGCTTGAAGATGACAAGGAAGTCCAGCTGGTCAAAGCCGCTGCTTAGAAGGAGCCCTGCGCACTGGGATTGAAATGGCAGGACCAGAAGAGACTCTACTGTAACTCCTTCCTTATATTCCTGCAGGGGATGGGAGGAGAGAACCATAACTTTCTCTCTGCCTGCTGTTAAAGTAGTCATTTACGAATCTGTAAAGCTTCTCAAGGAAAAGGTCATGTTTTATTCATTTCTGTAATCCAAAGGCTGACCACTGTTATCTTGCCCATAGTTGCTGCCCAAGAAATCCCTGCAGAAGAAGTGACTGAATAAATGGATAAATTTAGACCCTCCTATAAGGCTATGGTTTTTCCTGTGGTCATGTATGGATGTGAGAGTTGGACTGTGAAGAAGGCTGAGCACCGAAGAATTGATGCTTTTGAACTGTGGTGTTGGAGAAGACTTTTGAGAGTCCTTTGGACTGCAAGGAGATCCAACCAGTCCATTCTAAAGGAGATCAGTCCTGGGTGTTCTTTGGAAGGAATGATGCTAAAGCTGAAACTCCAGTACTTTGGCCACCTCATGCGAAGAGTTGACTCATTGGAAAAGACTGTGATGCTGGGAGGGATTGGGGGCAGGAGGAGAAGGGGACGACAGAGGATGAGATGGCTGGATGGCATCACTGACTTGATGGATGTGAGTCTGGGTGAACTCCGGGAGTTGGTGATGGACAGGGAGGCCTGGCGTGCTGCGATTCATGGGGTCGCAAAGAGTTGGACACGATTGAGCGGCTGAACTGAACTGAATAATGCTACAGTCTTCCCAGGTGGTGCTAGTGGTAAAGAACCTGCCTGCCAGTGCAGGAGACATAAGAGACAAGGGTTTGATCCCTGGGGTCGCGAAAATCCCCTGAAGAAGGAAATGGCAACTCACTCCAGTATTCTTGCCTGGAGGATCCCATGGACAGAGGAGCCTGATGGGTTACAGTCTATGGTATCGAAAGAGTCAGACACAACTGAAGTGACTTAGGATGGATAATGCCTGCTTCCCTGGTGGCTCAGACAGTAAAGAATCTGCCTCCAAGGCAGTGAGACAGGGGTTTGATCCCTGGGTCTGGAAGATCCCCTGGAGAAGGGCATGGCTACCCACTCCAGTATTCTTGCCTGGAAAACTCCATGGACAGAGGGGCCTGGCAGGCTATAGTCCTTAGGGTCACAAAGAGTTGGACACGATGGAGCGATTAACACTTTCACTTTTATAATGTCTGGAGAAAGGGGTGGCAGAGGATGAGATTGTTGGATAGCATCACTGACTCAAAGGACATGAATCTGAGCAAACTCTGGGAGACAGTGGAGGACAGAGAAGCCTGGCAATAACAACATAATGCCTGGAATCTCAGAAGGAAGCAAAACCAGACCTGCCCTATAGAGGAGGGAGGGGACTCTCTCAGTGAGGAAGGTGCTTACAAAATTCTCCCACTAGCCCTGAGCTTTGGAGTTAGTTGGAAATATGAAACAGGCAAGAGGACATTTCTCAGCCCTTTCTAGAACAAAATAGTTTGAATTCTCCCCTCCCCTTCTCTCCTATTTGGGGACCAGGACTCTAGTCCTTTACCCTTAGCAGCCTGAAACTGGCATTCAAAACCCTCCACAACCTGGTTGTGTATAACTCAGTGTCAACCAGAGAAACAGACCCAGTAGGAGGTGTATATTAAGGGATTTATTATAAGGAATTGGCTTATACCATTGCAGGGGCTGGCTGGACAAGTCTGAAATTTGTAGGCCAGTCACCAGGAAGGGGAGATTAGAATTCTACTAGTGGAATACCTTTATCCTCAGGGAAACTGAAATTGTCCTCTTAAGACATTTCAACTGATTGAATCAGACCCACCCAAATTGTCTAGGAAAATCTCCTTTACTTAAAGACAATCATTAGAAATATAAATCACATCTACCAAATACTGTCACAGCAACCCCCAGATTAGTGTTTGATACAATAACTAAGACCACTGCCTAGAAAAGTTGATACATAAAACTGACCATCATAAGCTTCTGAGTTGCTTTCTTGCCTGAGCTCCAAACATACCTTCCCTTACTTCACCTCCCCATCTGTGCATTTACCTGCCCCAAGGCCTTTGATAAACCTGAGACAGGAAAGGGGCAGGGCACAACCTTTAAAAGAATGACTTAGATGTTGAGAACACAATATAAACTGGTTAGAAGTAAGTAAGCCCAAGATGGTAGAAGAGTCAACTTCCACTAGAAGAGCTTGAACCTCATTAAATGCCCATTGTAATACATCAACTTTCCTAAATGACACACTTGGGAATTCCCTGGCAGTTCAGTGTTTAGGACTCTGCATGGGTTGGGAAGATCCCCTGGAGGAGGGCATGGCAATCCACTCCAGTATTCTTGCCTGGAGAATCCCATGGACAGAGGAGCCTGGAGGGCTACAGTCCATAGGGTTACAAAGAGTCTAACACAAATGAAGCAACTTAGCACACACACACGCAATTCCACTACAGGGGGCATGGGTTAGATCCCTAGATGGGGGAGTAAAATCCCACATACCATGTGGTGTGCCAAAAAAAAAAAAAAGAGAGAGAGAGACACACCCACCAGCGCCATGACAGTTCTGAGGCTAGCCATAAAAGACTAAAAAGTGGATGGTGACCCAATTCCCTGGAAATCTCTGCCCCTTTCCCCAAATAGTTGGACTAATCCTAATCCTCCAACTCATTAGCTATGAAATTACTCAGCCCATAAAACCTAACCACCCCAAGGGTGAGGGAAAGGGTTAGTTAGGGAGTTTGGGATGGACATGTACACACTGCTATATTTAAAATGGATAACCAACAAGGTCCTACTGTATAGCACAGGGAACTCTCTTCAATGTTATGTGGCAGCCTGGATGGGAGGGGTGTTTGGGGGAGAATGGATACATGTATCGGAGAAGGCAATGGAACCCTACTCCAGTACTCCTGCCTAGAAAATCCAATGGACGGAGAAGCCTGGTGGGCTGCAGTCCATGGGGTCGCTAAGAGTCGGACACAACTGAGCGACTTCACTTTCACTTTTCACTTTCATGCATTGGAGAAGGAAATGGCAACCCACTCCAGTGTTCTTGCCTGGAGAATCCCAGGGACAGGGGAGCCTGGTGGGCTGCCGTCTATGGGGTCACACAGAGTCGGACACGTCTGAAGCGACTTAGCAGCAGCAGCAGGATACATGTACATGTATGGCTGAGTCTCTTTGCTGTCCACTTGAAACTATCACAGCACTGTTAATTGGCTATACTCCAATATAAAATAAAAGGTTGGAAAAAAACTAACCATCCCATATTTCAGGGTCTCTCACTTTCTGAGATGGCCCACACTCTGTGGAATGTGTTTCTCCCAAAGCCTCTCTCACTTTCTGAGACAGACCTCATTCTGTCTGTGGCATGTATATTGTTAAGTAAAACAACTTTCATTTTACTATGGCTTGCTCTTGAATTCTTTCCTGCATGAAGCCAAGAACTCACAGTTCATGGCCCATCCCAGGGACTCACCTCAGACCTGGGATGTGACCATCCTTTTTTCCCATGCAACAAACCTCACTAATCTTAAGAGACCCATTTCCTTCAAGACTCTTCCTACATCTTCTCAACTTGACTGCATTTCTCACACCCCTGCCCCCCATATTTAACCTTATTTCTGTATCTGTCTTGCATGCTAGGAAGAAAAGAATGTGTACTGTTTGCATTTCCGCCCTCCATATAGAAGCCCTGACATATAGAAGGATCTCAGCATATTTCTTTGGAATGATATCAAACTTACAGAACTCATCACCATTTACATATAACTCAGCACACTCTTTTCTAAATTTCGTATTTTAGGATCCTTATGCCAGCCTCACATACATTGTTCCTATTCTGATGACCTAATTTCCAGTAGTCATGCACAGATATGAGAGCTGGACCATAAGGAAGGCTGAGCACCTTTGATTGATGCTTTAGAACTGGGTGCTGGAGAAGACTCTTGAGAGTCCCTTGGACAGCAAGGAGATCAAACCATTCAATCCTAAAGGAAATCAACTCTATATTCATTGGAAGGACTGATGCTGAAGCTCCAATACTTTGGCCACCTGATGTGAAGAGTCAACTCATTGGAGAAAACTCATGCTGGGAAAGATTGAAAGCAGGAGGAGAAGAGGGTGGCAGAGGATGAGATGGTTGGATGGCATCACCGACTCAATGGACATGAGTTTGAGAAAATTCAGGGAGAGGGTGAAGGACAGGGAAGCCTGGCATGCTGTGTCCATGGGGTCACAAAGAGTCAGACATGACTGAGCAACTGAACAACAAATTTGGCCATGTTCATCCATCCCTAAAGGTCTGTGGACATTTTTTCCTGGATCACTTTAATTCAAGTCTCCTTTAAACTTTCTCCTCCCGATTACCTTACCTAAAATAAGGACTAAGACTCCCATCCCCCATGCCCTAAGGTTGTTTACCTTTCTAGAGAGAGAAAAATTGAATAAAGATAACAGCATTTTCCCCACACACATTTATATTCTGGAATTCTCTGATTAGGTGACTTAGTTTTTGTCCTAATGGGATCATTATTAGTTTTAATCCAATAAGCCCAGGGTTCTTTGATCATTTATATGGGGAGAAGATCCCTTGTGTTCATAAAGTTCTCCAAGGGGTCCATGACATCCAAAAGGTTGAGATTTACATCTCTCATCCCTCCTCTTAAACCTACAGCTACTGGCCCAATTAAGGACATTACTAACTTACCCTCCCAAGCTGGTTTGCCTGCCTCCAATCTTCTCTTCCCTATTATTAACCCACACAGTTAAACTTGCCAAAAGCACAATTATGATCATGTCATTCCCTTATTCCAGAATAGTAAATGGCTTCCCATCACCCGCAGAATAAAATCAATATGGTACCTGATACGCTAGTCAAGGCAGACTACTTACCTTTCTTCAACACATCTACTTCCTCACCTTTTCTTCTTGTCAGGGGAGAACCACCTCCTCCCAATCATTGTCTGCTGTCAGCAAAAAAATTAATCAACAATCGACCTAAGAAAGAATGAAAAATTTTATTCAAGCCAACCTGAGGATTGTAATCTGGGAAACAGTCTTTCAGACAGCACTAAGGACTGTTCTGCCCATCACAGGTCAAAGCAGTTATATAAGTTTTTGAGACATTTGTTGTTGTTCAGTTGCCCAGTCAGGGATTCCCTGGTGGCTCAGATGGTAAAGAGTCTGTCTGCAATGTGGAAGACCCAGGTTCAATCCCTGGGTCAGGAAGATCCCCTGGAGAAGGAAATGGCAAACCACTCCAAGATTCTTGCCTGGAAAATCCCATGGATGGAGGAGGCTGGCAGGCTACAGTTCATGGGGTCGCAAAGAGTTGGACACCACTGAGCGACTTCACTTTCAGTTGTCCAGTCATAGCTGACTTTTTGTGATCCCATGGACTGCAGCACGCCAGGCCTCCCTGAGACATAGAGTTATACATCAAATCACAGTTTGATTGACAGCTTACATAATCCTGATCTGTGCATACAAAGTGAGTAGTGGGTCATCATGACCCATCACAAGAATGAGAAGGAAGTTTATCTTCTAGAGAGGTCTGGTTAATAATAATAATACACACTAAAAGGGAAGGAGGAGTCCCAGATGGGCAGAGAAGAATTTTGTCTTGACACAAAATATGAATTTTATTTCATCACTGCCAAAACCCTGCCCATCCTTCAAGGCCTAGCTCATGTGCTTTCACTGCCAGAAAGACTCAGGATATCCCAGGTAGAGGAGACATTTTTTACCAGAGTCTGCATTATCACTTTGTTTGGGTTGCATGTCTAGTTGTACCTCCAAAATCCCTTTTTCCTCTGCATCCTGAGTATAAGACATTTCCTAGTCTTTCTTGCAGGTAGGTGTGACTTGCAACTAAGCTCTTGCCATGTGACTAAGCTCATTCCAAAGGGATGTGATGGAAAATGAAATGAGCAATTTCCATAGCCCTTCAGTCAAGTCTGACTCTTTGCAACCCCAGGGACTGTAGCCCGCCAGACTCCTCTGTCCATGGGATTCTCCAGGAAAGAATATGGAGTTGCCATGCCCTCCTCCAGGGTATCTTCCCAACCCAGGGATCAAACTTGTGTCTCTTACGTCTACTGCATTGGCACTCGAGTTCTTTACCACTAGCACCATCTGGGAAATTCCACGTGACTTGATTAAAAAGCTCAACATTCATCATGGCATCTGGTCCCCACACTCTATTCCTTTTAAGAAAGAAGTCAGCTCATGTCATTCTCTGGACCTCTTCTCTTTCCTCCTTCCCACAGACTGGAAGGTGGATGTGCTCATGACATAGCATGGAGCAGAATGGTCCCATCGGCCTGGGAGCATGTTATACAAGAGAGAAATAGTCTGTGTTCTTTGAGCCACTGTGTTTTAGGGTCTATGTTACAGCACCTTGCTCTTTACCCGAACACAGAGTTCTGTAAGGTAGTGTATTAAATTGTACTGTGTCTTAAATATTTGTATAAATGTCTCATCTTCTTTACTAGGAAGTCATCTCCTAATTGGTCTCTCTGCTTTTCTTGTTCAGTCTCCGACTCTTCGAAATCCCATGAATCACAGCACACCAGGCCTCCCTGTCCATCACCAACTCCTGGAGTTCACCCAAACTCATGTCCACCGAGTCAGTGATGCCATCCAGCCATCTCATCCTCTGTCATCCCCTTCTCCTCCTGCCCCCAATCCCTCCCAGCATCAGAGTCTTTTCCAATGAGTCAACTCTTCGCATGAAGTGGCCAAAATATTGGAGTTTCAGCTTTAGAATCGGTCCTTCCAAAGAACACCCAGGACTAATCTCCTTTAGAATGGACTGGTTGGATCTCCTTGCAGTCCAAGGGACTCTCAAGAGTCTTCTCCAACACCACAGTTCAAAAGCATCAACTCTTCGGCTCTCAGCTTTCTTCACAGTCCAACTCTCACATCCATATATGACCACTGGAAAAACTATAGCCTTGACTAGACGGACCTTTGTTGGCAAAGTAATGTCTCTGCTTTTGAATATGCTATCTGCTGCTGCTGCTGCTAAGTCACTTCAGTCGTGTCCGACTCTGTGCGACCCCATAGATGGCAGCCCACCAGGCTCCCCCATCCCTGGGATTCTCCAGGCAAGAACACTGGAGTGGGTTGCCATTTCCTTCTCCAATGCATGAAACTGAAAAGTAAAAGTTAAGTCGCTCAGTCGTGTCCGACCCTCATCGACCTCATGGACTGCAGCCTTCCAGGCTCCTCCATCCATGGGATTTTCCAGGCAAGAGTACTGGAGTGGGGTGCCATTGCCTTCTCCAATATGCTATCTAGGTTGGTCATGACTTTCCTTCCAAGGAGTAAGCATCTTTTAATTTCATGGCTGCAATCACCATCTGCAGTGATTTTGGAGTCCAAAAAAAATAAAGTCTGACACTGTTTCCACTGTTTCCCCATCTATTTCCCATGAAGTGATGGGACCAGATGCCATGATGAATGTTGAGCTTTAAGCCAACTTTTTTGCTCTCCTCTTTCACTTTTATCAACAGGCTTTTTGGTTCCTCTTCACTTTCTGCCATAAGGGTGGTGTCATCTGCATATCTGAGGTTATTGATATTTCTCCTGGCAATCTTGATTCCAGCTTGTGCTTCTTCCAGCCCAGCGTTTCTCATGATGTACTCTGCATAGAAGTTAAATAAGCAGGGTGACAATATACAGCCTTGACGTACTCCTTTTCCGATTTGGAACCAGTCTGTTGTTTCATGTCCAGTTCTAACTGTTGCTTCCTGACCTGCATATAGGTTTCTCAAGAGGTAGGTCAGGTGGTCTGGTATTCCCATTTCTTGAAGAATTTTCCACAGTTTATTGTGATCCACACAGTCAAAGGCTTGTTGCTTACACTCTATTCCTTTTAAGAAAGAAGTCAGCTCATGTCATTCTTTGGTAAAAACCCTTACTTAGTAATAGCAAAAATCCTTTAAATGATCTTCACAGTCCTACATGGTTGACATCTTCCCACCAATCACTCTTATCTCACTGATCTTATTTTCTCTTACAGGTGTGCTCCACCCCTGTGGTCCCAATATTCACTCTGTACCAGACACACCAATCTCCTTACTAGTCTGTGAACAAGTTAGGTGCACTCCTTCCCTAGAGTTTTTGCTGTGCCTTCTGCTTATCCCAGATATCAACAGGCCTCATTCCTTTATCTCCATGAGGTCTTTGCTCAAATGTCACCTTCCCAGATAGGCCTTCTCTGACTCCCCTACTTGAAATTAGACTCTCCCTTTCCTCCACAAGCACCATGGCACATTTCCCCTGATTTTTCTCCATATGGTTTATCACCACTTGATATATTACACAGTTTCTTCACTTACATGTTTATTGTTTGAGAATGTAAACTCTATGAGAGCAGGGGTTTCTGATTGTTTACTACTGCATTCTTGTGCCCAGAACAGGGCCTGGTACATTAGAAGAATTCAACAAAAATTTCAATAAATATTGAATGAGCAAATTCCCTGGAGGCAAATATTTTATAGTCCCCTCAATGCCTAGTATACTGCCTTGTATGCAATGAAGCACTCAGTAAATATTTGATGAATGAATTGTGATGGAACACTGCTAATATTCTGCCTGTAGTCTACTTCCTTCTTCAAGTATTCCTGTACTCCTGGGCTTATATTGAATTTCTGAACTCATAAAATTATAACAAAAGGTCAGAAGGAGAGGTCCTCTGTGGGCACTGCTGAAAATGGCAGGAAGAGAAAGCTAGGGTGCTGCCTGAAATATTTTTTGCCTTTGCCACTTGGACAAATTCCTTTCCATGTCTGGTCTCCGTTTCAACCGTATGTAAAATGAAGCTAGTAGACTAGATGATTTCTGAAGTCCCTTCTATTTTTACAGCTTGTAGTTATGAGCATTATGGCACTTCTAACTAAAATTGTATGATTCTAAAATTACATGAGTTTTGTCTTACTTCTAACCCATGGTTGGGATATGCTTAATGAAAATGTGGTGTGAGAATAAAGGCTGTCTTTGGTCTAATTAGCTGGTATCATCACACAAGTAATAAAATAGTGGTGTAAAACAACACATTAGCAACAGGTAGAATATGATGCTGAGGATAACATCAGGCAGATAGTACCCAAAACTAGGTTTTCTGACTCCTTCGGGGATCTTTATCTGAAGTCCTGTAAGTATACTGTACTTTCTTTCCTTTCCAAGGGTCAGATAAATCAGACCATTTATCACCCAGATATTGTGGAAAATCCATACTCCAGCACCTGTTTGAACGTACTTGGTCCCAGTGCTAAAAACGAAATGTGACTTCTCTTGCAGTGTCTCTGGATGACTCAGGTAGCTTGCCCTCAGTCACTTACCCCTTGGGACTTGTCTATCAGGCACAGGGGATAGTGAAATTACCGGTGTGCCCTTTGGATGAGCCTGTGCTATGGGCGTCTGTCTGTGAGGCAATCATGCTTTAAGTTCAGCTCCATCCTTACAAAAAGATAAAAATCATGTTCAGAACTGCGGCTGCTATCCTGAGAAATAGATATTTTTAAAAGAAACTGTAAAAAAGAAAAGAAAAAGGAATTGTAAACCAGAGCCAGGCTTACTTTCAGGTGCTGAAGGAAAAAAAAAAAAAAAAAGCGTGGCTGATTTCCCGCTTGCAGGAAAGATCTGGCCCTACGCGTCACCAGCATCCCTCCACCCCCATCCGAACCCGGGCTTCTAGGCGTTCTGCCCTCCCCAACTGCCTCGCTGCAGGGGGCGGGGCGATTCGTTAGCCTCGCCCCCTTCAGGGCCTCCAGTCAATCCTCGAGACAGTCGGGGGTAGGCGGAACTACAACGAGGACCCGCCCCCCGCTAGCGCTCAGCCAATCGGAGAGGGCTGGGTGTTAACTTCCTCTCTGACTCCGCCTACCCAGCGCTGGGCGATTTAGAGCCGCGCACCGGGCGGGAATGTAAGATGGCGGAGTAGAAACGCGAGTGCTTAGTACTGAGTCTCAGGGCCGACTCGGTTCGGGTCTCGGAGGCAGCACCAGTGATCGTTAAGCAAAGAGAGCCTAGGGTAGTTGGCCAAGATGCCGAATATCAAAATCTTCAGCGGCAGCTCCCACCAGGACCTATCCCAGAAGATTGCCGACCGCCTGGGCCTGGAACTGGGCAAGGTGGTGACTAAGAAATTCAGCAACCAGGAGACCTGGTGAGGATGAAGTTGGGACGCCGACCGGCCTCACCTGCCGGAGAGGCCAGGGCAACCGAGGGTAGGGGGATGAGGTCACAGCATGAGTTCCAAGGGGCCGGGTTTGGGGGGAAGGGGCAGCTCTGTGACGAGCGTGCCTCACGGGCTGTTTCCGTTATTTTACCTCTCGCGGGAGGGTCACGTTCATTCTCACTGTGAGGTGGGGTGGAGTCAAGATGGAGCAGGAGGCGAAGCTACTGGGTTTGACGCCAATCGCCGGAGGACCCAACGCGGGGATGGTGGCTTCCTAGAGCGGCTAGAGGGGAAGAACGCCTAGGCTCCGCGGTGGGGACACGTGGCTTTGCCGCTTAGCTGTTGAGCCATCCAGACTGGGTTCTCTTCTGCTCTTAGACCGGCTCGCTTGGGAGATCTTACTGCGTACTGAACCCTCGTGGTGTTTCCCCTAGCGTCTGAGAAGCAGCTTTTCAATTTGAAACCGTGTTGATCGGATTTACTGTTGAGGGAACTTGACATTATGTGCTGAGGGCGCCAAAATTAATACTGAGGACTTCCTTAGATTGGCGAGTGTTGAATTTTCACATCTTTAAACTCGAAGTTAACTCTAGTCGCTTGAATAAAATGATGCGTTAACTGCATCCCGATTGCCAGCATCTTGGTTTGAGCCATCCAGAAAATAATAGGGAACCTTAATTCTGGAATCCTTGATCTTCCCAAGCATAGCTGTTTGTAAAACAGTGCAAAAGCATATTTTTCAGAACCAAAGTCTATCCTGAACTTGCCCTCTTCTAATGTGTGGGGGATTTAAGAAACATTTTTATCCCTGAATATTAAGATAATAGAAGAAAGATAATGGAGTGGAAGGCTGGAAATGCATAGTTAATTGCAATGACTTTTTTGTCATTGCTTTGCTGATTACATTTGCTCCCTCCCCCCACTTCCACCATGCTCCTGAACCTTGGGGCCATCTTAGAGATAACTTGGTCACCAAATCCTTTCAGTACCACTTCCATCTAAATCTAGAATCTTCTGGTTCTGATAAGTGTTTTTCTGTGTTTTGTTGTTACCCTGTTGATCAAGTCAGAGCAGTACCCACAGTCAGTCCTCTATTAAGGGGAAAATTCACACCAAACCTAATGAGTCAGTTAAATTAGTGAAGATTGCCTTGAACATTTTTTCCTAAGTGCTTTTGTTTTCCTTTTCTCTTCCCAAAGTGTAACTTCCCCTGTCCTTTGTAGACCCTGCTGGTAAAAGCATTCATCTCTAGTGGACAGCTTCCTTCTGGATGCTTGATCATCGTGCCATTGGTTGTGATGCAAATGATGGTGCAAGCCCTGATGCCCTCTGTAACCAGACAATACCTTAGTCGAAAGGCTCGCCAAGCTGCTGTCTTTAGCTTTAACCACACCATTATGACTCATGGGCTGTAATAAAACAGGACCAGACTTTGCAAGTGGCAGTATAGCTAGGGGACCAGAATGATTTTCATTTGGAGGTTTTTTGTTGTTCCCTAGAGAACTGTGACTATTAAATCTTTTTTCTATGCTTCCAGGAAAAATACAAAGACTTTATTTTCCCTGTGCACCCTCTGCCTAGTGCACCACATCAGAACCTGAGGCTAAATTGGGAGAGGGGAGGAGGAGAACAGTTTAGTGGTCTACTGATTGATTTCTCTAAAATTGTCTGGAGTCCCAGTCTACTGAGACTGAGCTAAAAGGCTGATTTCATTTTTAAATAACCAGACAGTAACATGCTTGGAAACACTGGATAAGATTAAGCCCAATGTGGAAAATTGCTGACTGGTTCGGTTGCTTTGTTTCTGGCTTTATCATTAGCTTTTTGGCTCCTTAGATGTTCTGAAATCTTCATTCAACATAATCGAATATGTTGCCGATGGAGCTTCCCCTCACCTCCCTCCCCCAACCTTTGGCTTTTCTGCACTGCAGAAGTGGTAATTGCTGCCCTGACTCTGGGATCTAAAGGTCATGGACAGGATAGCCCCTACCCACAGTGGGTGCTATGGGTCATTAGATGGGGAACTGCAAGCCCATCCTCAGATGAGACTGTTTTGCTGCAATTTGGCACAATCTCAGGGGTTGATGCTCTCCTGAGTAGTTTTCTCGTGAAGTCAGGATCATCCTTTGCTGTCCAGTTTTTTTTAATTAATTAATTTTTGATTGCGCTGGGTCTTCCTCGCTGTGAGTGGGCTTTTTCTATTTGCAGCGAGTAGCAGTTGGCAGGGGAGTGGGGTGGGGGCACTACTCTTCATTGCTGTGAACAGACTTCTCATCACGGTGGCTTGTCTTGTTGTCAGAGAAGGGCTTCAGTAGTTGGGGCACATAGACTCAGTTGTTGCAGCTCC
This sequence comes from Bos indicus x Bos taurus, assembly GCF_003369695.1. Classification (NCBI taxonomy): domain Eukaryota; kingdom Metazoa; phylum Chordata; class Mammalia; order Artiodactyla; family Bovidae; genus Bos; species Bos indicus x Bos taurus. The sequence continues at coordinate 88,450,253 of NC_040105.1, read as the reverse complement.
TGGGCTCTAGAACATGGGCTCAGTAGTTGTGGCACATGGGCTTAGTTGCCTCGTGGTGTGTGGTATCTTCTCAGGAGGGATCAAACCGATGTCCCCTGCATTGGCAGGCAGATTCTTAACCACTGTGCCACCAGGGAGTTCCTGCTGTCAAGTTTTTAAGGAGAAACATGCATACATATATGTGGGTGTATGGCACACAGATAGCTATGAAAGAGATTGAGGGTTCCGGCTCTGGAGTCAGAGAAGCTGGATTTGAATCCTAAGCCTTTCTTTGCCTCAGTAATCTCACCTGTAAAATATTATCTACCCAGAGTATTGTGGTGGCTCAGACAGTAAAGAATGTGCCTGCAATGTGGAAGACCTAGGTTTGAAGACCAAGGGAATGGCTCTATAAAACTTTAAAATAATAAATTTGGGCTTCCCAGGTGGCTCAGTGATAAAGAATCCAGCTGCCAATGCAGGAGACTCGGATTCCATCCCTGGGTCGTGAAGAACCCTTGGATGGGGAGATAGCAACCCACTCCAGTATTCTTGCCTGGAAAATCCCATGGACAGAGAAGCCTGGTAGGCTACAGTCCATGGGGGTCTCAAAGAGTTGGACATGATTGAGCATACACGTTTTTTAGAGTCTTTTGTGACAATTAAATGAGATGGGAGTAAAATTCTTAGAACATTGTCTTAACAGATTCTCAGTGTTGGTAAGGGATGGTGATGGTATTGCAAAAAATGTGGGGAATATAGGATAAAAGATGTCCCAAATAATTCTACCACCCAAGACAAACGGTTCACATTTGAGTTTATGACCTTCCAGGTGTTTGTGTGTTTATATACTTTTTCAAAAAAGTATGGCATATTGTTTATAGCTTTCTTCACTCAGCACTATATTTTGAACACTTCTCTTAATATTTAGTCTCCATTGTTTTAAATAGCTGTACAGTCTTGTCATGATTTTACTATAATTTTAGATCACCAAGTCCCTATTCAATATTTATAATTTTTGATCTAATGCTTTTAAATGAAAACTCCTGGATCTCTAGAATTACTAGGTTAAAAGGTATACACTACTTTTCAGGCTTTTTAATACTTATTGCCAAATTGATCTCCAAAAAAGTTGAACAAGTTTCTGCTATTAGTAATGGTGATATTAATAATAATAAATACTGAGTGCTTAAAATGTGCTAGTTCCCATGCTGAGTACTTTATACACATTTCACATATAATCCCCTCAACACTGCTGTAAGAGATTACTCTTACAATCTCCATTTTATGGATGAAGGAACTACGATTCAGAGGGTACCTTGCCCACCTCTGGGGCAAGTCCTTTAATTTTTTTGCTGATACAATATTTATCTGGATTTTGGAACTTCTGAATGTATTGAGTTTTTTACCTGAGGTGTAGTTGACATGCAGTATTTATATAAGGTTTCAGGTGTACAACAAAGTGATAAATAATTTTTTAATGTTATAGTCCATTTATAGTTATTATAAAATGTTGGCTATATTCCCTGTGTTGTACTATATACCCTTTTAGCTTATTTTATACACAGTAGTTTGTACTCTTAATCTCCTACCCTTATCTTCCCCCCTTTCCCTTCTTCATTGGTAACCACTGGTTGGTTCTTTGTATGTGATTCTGTTTCTTTCTTTTTCAGAACTATTTTGGCTGTGTCGGGTCTTAGTTGCAGCATGCAGGCTCTTTGTTGTGGTGCGTGGGCTTAGTTGCCTTGCTGCACATGTGATCTTAGTTCCCCAGTCAGGGATCTAACCTGCACTCCCTGCATTGTAAGGCAGATTCTTAACCATTGAACCACCAGGGAAGTCCCCTGGGTCTTTTTCTTTTTTTATTATATGTACTAAATCAGTTCAGTCACTCAGTCATGTCTAGCTCTTTGTGACCCCATGGACTGCAGCACACCAGGCTTCCCTGTCCATCACCAACTCCTGCAGCTTGCTCAGACTCATGTCCATTGAGTCGGTGATGCCATCCAACCATCTCGTCCTCTGTCGTCCCCTTCTCCACCTGCCTTCAATCTTTCCCAGTATCGGGGCTTTTCCAATGACAAAACATGGTCCACTGGAGAAGGGAATGGCAAACCACTTAAGTATTCTTGCCTTGAGAACCCCATGAACAGTATGAAAAGGCAAAAAGATATATACTGAATGTTTGGATTCAATTCTCTTCAATATTGTTAAATAACTTTGTTTTATTTGGTTACTCTAGATAGGCTGAAAGGGCAGTGACTAACCTTGGTTACCTAGGATTTTCCTATAGTTAATCCTTGTTTTGCATGTGCCAGCACCCATCTAAATTCTTGAGATTTTCTTAAAAATACCACCAATTAAAAGGCATTTTTAAATTCACTGTATTTTCTGTTTTATGTTTAAATGGAATGGATGGAGCTAGTCACCTGGCCTCCCCAGAACAGCTGAGAGAATCACTGGCCCAAAGCCAATTTGGAGGACATGCCATTAGCTAGGAGAAGGAAATGGCAACCCACTCCAGTATTCTTGCCTGGAGAATCCTGGTGATGGAAGAGCCTGTTGGGCCGCCGTCTGTGGGGTTGCATGGAGTCGGACACGACTAAAGTGACTTAGCAGCAGCAGCAGCCATTAGCTAGAGGGAAAGAGCAAGAAGAGTTACCTTTCAGTTGCTAAACCAGGTCTTCCTACCTGGTTTAAAAGCAAACAGGTTTCAGGCACACCATAAATTCTTCTGCCATACATCACTGCCTAACTTATTATCTCTGAGACTTAGAGGAAACCATAAGAATAATATTAAGGTTTTTTGAGGATTCATTGAACTGTTCATTGACCAAGCTGTATAATCTAAGTGTAGTTCCTGGGCTTTTGAAAAAGACTTTGTGAAAGTACATCATAGTACTAACTGGAGGAAAAGATTGGTCTTGATTAGTGAGATTGGAATTGCATACCGTAAAACAAGGACAGTGTCCTAATTTACATGTGCTACTTTTATTTTTCATATAGTTAAATAACTTTTTCTAGTTATTAAATGCATGTCTGGTCATAACATCCTCCTGTGCTTGAAAGGTAAGTGCTAGTCCTAAGTTTGGCTTTGGGAAACGGCCGCACTGTTGGTTGATTATCCTTAGGTGATATAATACAAAAGTGGTACAAGTTGGCAGTGAAAATTTAATTTTGTAATTAATACCTTGCCTGCTTTCAAGAAAGGTTTAGTGTTTCATGATGCTCACAGGTACAAAAAGTTAGATAAGTACAGCAGAAGCCTATTAGAACAAAGGACTATAGTAACTATGTGAAGAATTTGGCATAAAGTGATTACTGAAGTTTATTTAGTGTTACTTTAACTGTATCCCTTGGCTTCCTGGCAGCCAAAGGGATAAAGGCATAAAGGCTTGTGCAGTAAATTATGTAATTTTTATTTTCATAACAATCTTTAGATACTACTTCCAGACACACAATTCTATGAAGTTTTTGGGTGGGATCCTTAAATAATGATACCCAGTAACATAATGAACAATGTAAGCAATTTTTTGTATTGACTTTGATAGTGGAGGCATTTGTTAAAAAGAGATAAGCCACCATGGTGTTAAGTATGTTGCTTTCTGGCCTTATTTGATAAAAAGACAGCTTTAGAGTAGTAGATAATTAGCCTGTCCCTTATACTGTCTTAGGTCAATTGTCAAACTGCTCTTTCCTGGCTCCTAATCCAGCAGTCTGACTGGTGAGTGAATGGAGCACAGATGATTCTCTTAGTGTTCTTGACTCAAACGAGAGCCATAGGCTTCCTATACCAGATATGGAAGATCCAATTGGCTTTATGGGCAATCAATGTGCCTGACTTTCATTCTCCCCCAGAGAAGTGGAGAGCTTGGTCTTGGACAAGGAGATGATGTAGTGGGGATGACAGTGGGCAGGACTAAAATTTTCTTGAGTTTTGAAGTTGCTCAGATATTTGAAATACTACTTTGTCAGGACCATAGAGTTGTGCACCATAAAGCATAGAAGGGACTCTTAGCCTGGAACCTCTCAAAGGGCAGGCAGTGTTGGTAAAGGAGATTTGGAAGTACCTTGAAACTCCCTCGGCCTCTTGTTTGGCCCTCCTCAGTGAGGAACTTGCAGAGCAGGCTTAGCTCCACAGGTGTTACTGAATTCTATCCATTTGAGTGGTATTTTTTTAAGTTAACATATAATCGATATAAAAATCAATACATTTAAAAATTTTTTACTGTCTTTACAGGAAGGTATGGTGTTAATATTACTTCGCATCTCAGTTCCCTTCCTCAGTTGCAGTAGCCACATCCAGGTGCTCAATAACCACACGAGGCCAGTGACTCCCACATTGGACAGTAGTGCTCTTGGGCCTACTTTTAGACAACATGCAAGTTGTTCTTCCAGGAAGCTTTCCCTGGTCTCCTCCTGCGTGCCCATTTGAATTTAGAACAACGTCTCCCGAAAGCAATTTTGGCATTAGCGTAGTTGACGTTGCCGACAGATTTAGTTGTTTCTTTCTTTCTTTTTTAAAAATATTTGATTGCACCAGGTCTTAGTTGTGGCACACGGATGTTCAGTCTTCTTCAGCATGTGGGCTCTTTAGTTGTGCCGTGGAGGATCTAGTTCCCTGAGCAGGGATTGAATATGGGCTCCCTGCATTGGGAGTGTGGACCACCAGGGAAGTCCCTTTAGTTGCTTTTCTTTTTTTTTTTTTTTTTAATAATTTTTAAAATGTATTAGTTTTGGCTGTGCTGGGCTCTAGTTGTGCGCGGGCCTCTCATTGTGGTGGTGGAGCCTGGGCTCTAGGCTTTGCAGCTTCGGTAGTTTCAGCAGGTGGGCTCAGTAGTTGTGGTGCGTGGGCTTAGTTGCCCCACCCCATGTGGGGTCTTCCCAGATCAAACTCAAGTCTCTTGCATTGGCAGGCAGATTCTTTACCACTGAACTACCAGGGAAGCCCACATTAGTTGTTTCTTAAGGCTGATCTTGGTGATTAATAGATGTCTGTTCAACTATGTCTTAGGGTCCACAAAATTGATGTTTGGCTCATTATGTTCCTTGGCATCACTGTTTCAGGATCCCACCATAAAATTCTTTGTAGCCATCAAATCCTGGTGAACTCATCAGGTTGTAGTTCCACCCCCATTAAATATCTGTCAGCTGAGTATCTGTTAAAGGGATGAGCAGATCTGTTAAAACCTTTTGAAGAAACATGTTGGACCCACTTACCTCTAGTGTGAGGTGAGTTAGTTTGTGAGGGACAATCAACTGTCTTCTGAATTCACAACAGCAGGCGTGCAGAAGGTTCATATTCTGCCTTAAAGTGAGCAGACTCAAGGGGCATCCTAATCCTGAGTGGTATTCATTCTTTCTTTGTGTTATTGACACTGGCCGGTTGGGCATGACAGATCCGGTTCCTGCCTTCATGGAGCTGGCTTGCATTCTAGTAAGGGTGACAGATAAACAAGTGCGTAAAATATAAGGTGATGAGAAACTGTGATGTGTTCTGCAGAGAATAACCAGGATAATGAGAGAATACCTGGGGAGAGTCACTTTATTTATTTAACTCAGTTATAGAATATTTCAAACATACCTGCAGAAGTAGAGAGAATAAATGATCTTCCTACCTTGCAAGGATGGTACCTTCCTCCCATCACCCAGTTCAGTTTAGTTCATTAGCTCAGTCGTGTCCAACTCTGTGACCCCATGGACTGCAACACGCCAGGCTTCCCTATCCATCACCAACTCCGGGAGCTTACTCAAACTCATGTCCATCAAGTCGGTGATGCCATCCAAGCATCTCATCCTCTGTCGTCCCCTTCTCCTCCTGCCCTCAATCTTTCCCAGCATCAGAGCCTTTTCCAATGAGTCAGTTCTTTGCATCAGGTGGCCAAAGTATTGGAGTTTCAGCTTCAGCATCAGTCCTTCCAATGAATATTCAGGACTGATTTCCTTTAAGATGGACCAGTTGGATCTCCTTGCAGTCCAAGGGACTCTCAAGAGTCTTCTCCAACACCACAACAAACTGTGGAAAATTCTTAAAGAGATGAGAATACCAGACCACCTGACCTGCCTCCTGAGAAATCTGTATGCAGGTCAAGAAGTAACAATTAGAACTGGACATGGAACAACAGACTGGTTCCAAATAGGAAAAGGAGTACGTCAAGGCTGTGTATTGTCACCCTGCTTATTTAACTTATATGCAGAGTACATCATGAGAAACACTGGGCTGGATGAAGCACAAGTTGGAATCAAGATTGCCGGGAGAAATATCAATAATCTCAGATACACAGATGACACCATCCTTATGGCAGAAAGTGAAGAACTAAAGAGCCTCTTGATGAAAGTGAAAAAGGAGAATGAAAAAGCTGGCTTAAAACTCAACATTCAGAAAACTAAGATCATGGCATCTGGTCCCATCACTTCATTGAATATAGATGGGGAAGCAATGGAAACAGTGAGTGTCTATTTTCTTGGACTCTGAAATCACTGCAAATAGTGACTGCAGCCATGAAATTAAAAGACACTTGCTCCTTGGAAGAAAAGCTATGACCAACCTAGACAGCATATTAAAAAGCAGAGACATTACTTTGCCAACAGAGGTCCATCTAGTCAAAGCTATGGCTTTTCCAGTAGTCATGTATGGTTGCGAGAGTTGGACTATAAAGAAAGCTGAGTACCGAAGAATTGATCACCTGGTTCAGCAGTTATCAATTCATGGCTAATCTTGTTTCATCTAATATTCCACCTCGCCACACTCCCCATAATTGGATTATTTTGAAGCAAACCTCGATATTCTGTCATATGATCTGCATACATATCATTGACCACAATACCATTTTCTCGCCTAAAACAAATTAACAGTAATGTGGTTTTTTTAACAGTTGCTTGAATTAGTATGCACATAAGGTTCACACAGTGCAATTGGTTGATATTTTTAAAGTCATTTTTAATGTTATAGGTTCTTAAGGAAGTCACTTGTATTAAGATGGTCAGAAATGATATTTTGATTGGAGACCTAAGAAATTAATGAGTTAGTTGCAGGTAGAGCATTCCAGATAGTGGGAATATGTGTGCAAAGGCAGGAAAGGGTGAATCAAGGAATGTAAAGGAAGACGGTTTGACTGATGCCTAGTAAACTAGGGAGAAAATATTTTTCCAGATGAGCTACTACTCAAGTTAACCTCAAACTAGAACTCATTTCTCAGAAAATATTGATACAATCGGACTAGTTTCTTTTGACTTATTACAGAAGTGCCTGTTTTAAGATATATTGGATTGGCCAAAAAGTTCTTTCCATAGAATGTTACAGAAAAACCCGAACGAACTGTTTGGTCAACCCAGTACTTTTATGACCTCAGCTTTCACTGAGGGTTGCAGTAATTTACTCAAGTATACACAAGGTATAACAATACACATTTTGTTAAAATAGAATTTTGAAGTCATCCTAGATTAGCATGGAATTGTAAGAAATAACACAGAGAGATCCTGTGTACCCATTATGCAGTTTTCCCAAGGTTCCCAACTCTAGTTTTTCCAAACTGTAGTTTTCTTGGCTGTTGCTGTTGTATAATGCAACCACCAAGATATTGACATTGATAGAGTCAAGGAAAAAAAAAACCATTCTGTCATCGCAAGGATCCTCCCTGTTGCCCTGTCGCAACCACACCCATTTTTGTCTTCCTCCTCCTCTGTAGATTTCTTTTTTTATATTGCCTTTGTCTGGCTTTGGTATCTGGGTAATAAGTGGCCTCATAAAATGAGTTGCAAAGTATTCTCATCTATTTTCTTGAAAAGATTACGCTATCTGGGTAATAAATGGCCTCATAAAATGAGTTGCAAAGTATTCTCATCTATTTTCTTGAAAAGATTACGCAAAAATCAGTTTTTATTTATTTATTTGGCTGTGTCAGGCCTTAGTTGGGGCATGTGGGGTCTAGTTCCCTGACCAGGGATCTAACTTAGGCCCCCTGCATTGGCAGCTTGGAGTCTTAGCCACTGGACCACCAGGGAAGTCCCCCAAATTCGTGTTAATTCTTTAAATGTTTGGTAAGCTTCTCTTGTAAAGTTATTTTAGGTCAGCCTTTCTAGAGGTTTATCAATTTTATTGATTCCTCCCCCCCCCCACCAAGAGCTTTTTGTTTCAGGGGTTTTTCTTTATTGTTTTACTGTTTCATTGGTTTCTGCTCTTATGTCTGATTTCTTCCTTCTGCTTATTTTGGGTTCATTTTGCCCATTTTTCAGTGCCTGAAGGTTTCTGTCCAGGTATTCCAAACTAATATGTTTTTGTCTTTGTTTGGACTACTGTGAATTTCAGCATCCCTGTTCTAACTGGTTTCTGGTTTGATTTTTACCATTTGCTTTTATTTTTCTTGCTTTATAATATAAAGTAACCCCATTCTTTTAAAAAGTAGGATCCTTACAACTGTTACTTGGATTGGGAACAAATAAGTTTTAAATAATAATTATCTCTGATATCAGCTTCTGACAATGGAATTATGTCCTGTTGAAGTTTTCCTCTTCATCAGTACAGGTTATTAACTGTTCTGATCTACTTGCCTACACAAGCATGCACGTACATATACCCACACACCCCCCTCTCCTCCTCGTCACCTACGATATTAATTGGGGAAATGGTTTTGCTTTGAGGTATCACTGAGGTTTTTTTTTTTTTTTGAGGTTATTTTTAAGAAGTTATTTTTGGTAAGGATCCAAGTACAAATATTAAAACTTGCATTTTATAGTAAATAAATATTAAATATTTATAGTAAATAAAATATTATTTTATTTAAAATAAAATAAAATATATAATAATAAAATTATTATTTTATTTAAAGTAATAAAATATAAAATAAAATATAATAAAATAAAATATTAAATATAGTAAATAAAATATTAAAATATTTTACTATTTTATAGTAAAATATAGCTTTACTCCATAATTAGAGTAACTTCCTATGGAATTCTTTTAAAATAAGACTTACTAATTGGACCAGCGTACAGTTAGCATAGAATGAAGGCAAGGACCATGTCTGTTCTCCATCGTGTCCCTGGCACCTAGCACAGTGACTGGCATATGAACATTTGTTCAGTGAACTGCCAGTGTGGTAGACGTGGTACGGTCTTCTGTAGAAGGCATCATTCTAAAACAGTAGTGATTCATTCCTTGTATGAGTTTTCTGATTCCTTTATTATATACTGATGACAGTCATAGATGCTGTATCTAATTTGCATTCACACATATGAAATGAGATACAGCCTGCTTACTGAAATTATGGTCCAATTACTAAGTACCTTAGCCAATTTTTTTCATGTCGTGTCACCTATAAAAACAGGTATAGGACACTGGAGTAAACAGGCAGTACACGGTTTCTGGTACAGGGGCTCCTCCAGGGGAATCTCCTGTAATCCATTCATAGCATACTAGTGGGGAAGCTGTGACTTTTAGACCTTACTGTAGATGTACAGTATAGTGCTTTAAAATCTGTTTTTGTTGTCCTTCCTTTTCCTATAGTGTGGAAATCGGAGAAAGTGTTCGTGGAGAAGATGTCTACATTGTTCAGAGTGGCTGCGGTGAAATCAATGACAATCTCATGGAACTTTTGATTATGATTAATGCCTGCAAGATTGCTTCAGCCAGCCGGGTTACTGCAGTCATCCCGTGCTTCCCTTATGCCCGGCAGGATAAGAAGGATAAGGTAGGAGTGGAATCTCTCTCTTTTTTTTTTAATTCTTTCTTTTCTTAAATCAGGAGAAGCAGGAGCACTTGCCCAAAGTTAAAAAAACTTCCTTAATTATCAAATGTATATTTAGAGGATATTATTTTTTTATCTTAGGCATTACCTGATTTTCTAAACAATTGATGTGATTGGTTTGTATAAAGCAACACATTTGCAGTCTGTCTGTTTTATCCCAGTCATACATATGTGACTTTTGGCTAACTCAGTGATATTTTTTTCATTGTATCAGTAAGACTAAGCACCAGCTCCCATGGAGCAGAGTATTTTTTTAAACTGGTAGATCCTCTGGGACCCTCTTGGTTATAGTTGTGACCTCTTCGTATAACTTGAAGTCTGTTACATGAATACACACACGCACAGCTCACCTTCTTTGGAGTATTAGAAGATAAAGCATATAGGTAAAACTTTGCTGGTCCATGGTAGTTGGTGCCCAGATTTTATTAATATGTCCAATACCTGGGAGAAGCCTAGATATTTTTATTTCAATAGAATACAGTGCTGCTAAGACGAAGATCATGGCATCTGGTCCCATCACTTCATGGGAAATAGACGGGGAAACAGTGTCAGACTTTATTTTTTTTGAGCTCCAAAATCACTGCAGATGGTGACTGCAGCCATGAAATTAAAAGATGCTTACTCCTTGGAAGAAAAGTTATGACCAACCTAGATAGCATATTCAAAAGCAGAAACATTACTTTGCCAACAAAGGTTCGTTTGGTCAAGGCTATGGTTTTTCCTGTGGTCATGTATGGATGTGAGAGTTGGACTGTGAAGAAGGCTGAGCACTGAAGAATTGATGCTTTTGAACTGTGGTGGTAGAGAAGACTCTAGAGAGTCCCTTGGACTGCAAGGAGATCCAACCGGTCTATCCTAAAGGAGATCAGCCCTGGGTGTTCTTTGGAAGGAATGATGCTGAAGCTGAAACTCCAGTACTTTGGCCACCTGATGCGAAGAGTTGACTCATTGGAAAAGACTCTGATGCTGGGAGGGATTAGGGGCAGGAGGAAAAGGGGACGACAGAGGATGAGATGGCTGGATGGCATCACTTACTCGATGGATGTGAGTTTGAGTGAACTCTGGGAATTGGTGATGGACAGGGAAGCCTGGCTTGCTGCAATTCATGGGGTGGCAAAAAGTTGGATATGACTGAGGGACTGAACTGACTGAAGGAGTAGAGTGTAGGACATGGGCCTTGTTATTTTATGGTGCAGTCAGGTGTGTTTACCTGTTATTTAAGGGGATTGAGGTTACTGGAAGTTGGGCCTCCGGATGAGTAAGGGGAGTGGTGTAATTAATAAAATAAAACTATACTTTTCATCCTTTGATGTGCCTTTAAATGTTGACATGTTAGATGTTGTACAGGTTTGAGTATGTATGTCTTAAAAGAGATTTTAATACAATTCTTTCAAAAAAATTTGTATACAGTCTGCCTAATTTAAATAATTGAGCATTGGAAAGACTTGAATAGGCTGAAAATATATACATGAAGAAAGTGAAACGTTGGGAAGGTTTTTCTGATGTATGTATCCTGATTTGGAAAAATGATATTCCACTTCCTATTTGTGCCAGATTGTGATGAAGTGAAAATCAGTGGCTATGTCACTTTGTATGAATTTTCTGTTAGCTCAGTGCCTTAAACACAATAGGTATACAATAAATAAATGCTTCCTGAGCAAATGAATTGTTTTTCAGATTGGCTTTTTTTCCTCTTTCCTTCCCTCCATTTAGAGCCGGGCTCCAATCTCAGCCAAGCTGGTTGCAAATATGCTGTCTGTAGCAGGCGCGGATCATATTATCACCATGGACCTTCATGCTTCTCAAATTCAGGTATCATTGGGAGCTAAATATTAGCTTAGGGATTATTAGGGATTAGACATGGGGTTAGAGAGGACTGAATGCTGAAAATCACAGGGAAGCAAAAACTGCCCAAGTACAGCTCAGATAAACTAGACATTGATGACATTTTCAACATCCTCAACTGAAGCATAGTTTATGGTCTTAGTCATGTGGGCTGGTTGTACAGGGAGGCAGTTTGGGATTCTGGGAAGAGCGTAGTAGGCTTTGGCATCAATCTGAGTTTGAATACTGGCTCTGACACTTACAAATTTTGTAACCTTGGGCAGGTTATTTAACTTCTCTGAATACACACTGCTTTGTTATCGTGAGTATCAAACAAGATGTAAAATTCATAGTGAAACACCTGGCTCATGAAAGATATGAAATAAATGGGAGTTGTTATTGTCATCATTAAATTTAGATCCATAGATGTTGGAGCCTACTTTCTAGCATTAAAAGAGTTTGGGGAGCAGAATACTACCTTATAGTTGATACTTTTTAAAGAGACTTTGAAATCATTATCTTTGGAGGCTTCTGGGAATTCAGTGAGATATAGGCCAGATGATTATACAGCCATTTTATAGAAGAGGGACAGATTAGTTGTGAAGTACAACAAATCTGTAGCAACTAGTATTAGAACACAAATCTCCTGACTACTAGTTACTGTGACCATTTATTATAAATGCCTTCCACTAGGTTTATATACCATAGCATCTCTAACTGGTTTACCAGTTAGCTTTGGCTCTCTTAACAAGCCAGCCCATCACTGAGTGGCAGAAGGTAGTAAGTATGTATTACCCTGTGGGTCTGCACATTGGCTGGGTATTTCTGATCTTGGCTGGACTTGGGTGTTTTCCTCAGGAGCTTGTTCATGTGTCTATGGTCAGTTGTGGGTTAGCCGGGGGCTCACTTTGTGGCTGGGCTTTCTTGCACAACCCACACTTTAGGAGTCTGCTTTTACAGTCTGCCATACCAGGCATGTTTTCGGATCAGTTTGAATGTTCCAGTAAAATATTCTTTGGGCAAGTTACTATTCTCTTTGTGTTCATTATTTGTAAATGGAAGAGAAGGAAAACAAGCCAAACTGACCCAGGTTCGTTCTTTCTGCAGGGCTTTTTTGATATCCCAGTCGACAATTTGTATGCAGAGCCAGCGGTCCTCAAGTGGATAAGGGAGAACATCTCTGAGTGGAGGAACTGCACAATTGTCTCACCTGATGCTGGAGGAGCAAAGAGGTATGGTTGAAATTCATATTATTCCCAATGTATTGGGGAAAGTTTTCAGACAGTTGTGTCAGAAAGTGATCTTTTGTTGTTGAACTGAGTTTTTCTTTTCTTGAAGTATAGTTGATTTACAGTGTTAAGTTTCAAGTATACAGCAAAGTGGTCTGAAAAAGACTATAAAGACTACACATATATATAAAGTCTTTTTCCAATTCTTTTTCAGTATAGGTGATTACAAGATACTGAGAAGCAACAGTTTTTAAGTATTTGGATGTTCTGATAGCTTAGGACACAGGCTGGATATGGTTTTACTCACTCTTTTACTGGTCTGAGTCACTGCCTGAAAGATAAGATAGCAGCAGAGGGGCACAAAATAGTCTGGGATCATGGGCTTGACCAAAACCCATTAGTGACTCAGCACTGCAGGGTCAGTGACAGCACTATGACCCATTAGGAGGAGGAGGCAATTTGATTTTCTAATGAATGCCACTTGCTATCAAAACCCATGATGATAGTGAACAAGTAAGCTTTTACATGGACTTCCCCTGTGGCTCAGTGGTAAAGGATCCGCCTTCAATGCAGGAGACATGGGTTCAATCCCTGGGTCAGGAAGATCCCTCAGAGGAGGGCATGGCTACCCACTCTAGTATTCTTGCCTGGAGAATCCCATGGACAGAGGAGCCTGGCAGGCTACAGTCCAGAGGGTCACAAACAGTTGGACACACTGAAGCAGCCTAGCACTCATGCACAAGCTTTTACATATCTCTTAATGTTGTTGGTTAAACCATTTTGATCTTTTGAATTAGAATACTAAGCAGGACGGAAAAGAAAGTGTGGTGATTTTATTTAAGCCAAGCGCTGAACATTCGAAACAAACTGATTGCCAGGGATCGCTAGTTGCAGTGCTTCAGCTCACGTGGTACAGACTAAGAGCTTTTCATTTCCTTAGTGGCTCACTCATTAGTAATGCATTCAGAAGTGTGACACATGTTCTTCTTGTTGTGGAAATAGAATGAAGAGCTACAAAACACAGATGATTAGGAAATGCCAATTCACATCTTTGCAAAAGCCATTCAAATTTTCAATGACTATTTCTCAACGACCTCTTTATTTCAGGAACTTCAACAGAACTGATAAGCTGAGAGCTTGAGTTCTGTTCTCCAGCCAGATGCATGGCTTTGCGAGTCCCTTGTTGTTGCTAGTTACCATCTGTAATACTAGAGATAGAGCCTAAAACACATCCCCTCACAGTGGTTGTCATACTTGTGAAGATCATCTTCTACAGAGACTGAGCAAACAGTCTCATTTGAAATAAGTAATCAAGCACATTTTTCTTTCCAAAGTTGGGTATAGAAAAACTGCCTTCAGTAGATGGTTTATTGCTCCATAATTTTGTTTACTGTTTTCTTTTTTAAATTATTTATTACTGTACTGGGTCTTCATTGCTGCTCTCGGACTTTCTCTAGTTGTGGCAAGTGGGGGCTAGTTGTGCTGTGTGGACTTCTCGTGGTGGTGGCTTCTCTCGTGGAGCACAGGTTCAGTAGTTGTGGTGCATGGGCTCAGTTGCCCTGAGGCATGTGGAATCTTCCTGGACCAGGGATCCTATCCATGTCCCCTGCATTGGCAGACAGATTGTTAACCAGGGAAGTCCTGTAATTTTCTTTTAGTGGTGGAATCTTTTCAAAGTGAGTGGCTATCACATCTGTCTTGGCAGGGTTTGGGGACTAGGTAGAAATGCCTGTGCAGTTGTGACTTGCATGTAGTTCTCCCCTCAAGGATATAGGGAGTGACTTTTTTGAGCCCTTTACACTTTGTCGGTCACTGAGTTTGTTGGCCACTGAGTATGGATGGCTTAGGATGCTTGAACTAAGTGATCATGCATTTGCCTCATCTAAGTAATCATTCCAAGCAGATTGGTAGCTCTTGATGTTATGTGCCTGCACAGTGGGGGTGGAGAGCACACAGGATATGGGTCGTTTAGGTCAGGTGCAGATGCTGCCTAGGTTGTGGTCCAGGTCTTGTCTGTTCTCTATTATATGGTCACAGCTTCTCCCATATTTTGCACAAACTCAAAATATTTGAGCATAGTCACAAGGGAAATAGGACTTGATACTTGGTTGGATCAGCACTACATTAAAAAACAAAGCCCAAAGCACAGGCCTCTTCACATATAACAAGATGGCAGGGTGGAATGTGGCCACAGATGTCACAGGCAGCAGTCATTGCTGATGGAGAGATTACGTGGTACTTTGTCACCAGACAGATTTGTCTTCTATCCCACCTTCTAGTCTGGTTTGTATTACCTTGTAATTTAAACAAAAGGAATTCTGTTTTGATTTGGAAATCCTTTGGTCTGTACAGCAAGATGCCCAGTCTGCCTGCTTAATTGGTATAACTTTCTTTCTAGCAGTCATTAAAGGAACTCCCAAGCTTGGTGTCCAGGTACAGTTGACATTGACAGTTGGTAGATCACTGAACTGAGTGTGATGAGGGCACAACAGAACAGGCTGGGCACTGCTTCTCTCCCCTCAAATTCAGGTTCACTTCTCACCACATTTGCATGTCATAATGGGACCATCTACACTCCTGGCATTAGTTAACCAAGTCGTATATCTCTCCACTTCTGCTGCCAGTCCAGTAAATGAACATGCCCTAGCATTCATTATACTGCTTCCTGGGATTGGTGAGAATTGTCTATCTCCTACTGTAACCCAGAGTGAATTTTAATCTAAGTTTGACTAATAATTCATAAACTGCTCTTAGGATGTGGGAGGCATCTACATCTTGGAGTATGGAGGCATTAGTCTATGAAACCCAATTTGTGATGCCAATTAATTGCAGTTACTTTCTTCCAACCCTGGGACCTGTTGAGTTTCATGGAGTATTCTCACCTAGAAAATAAGTCCATCCTTTAGTTCCTTTCTTTGTCTTAAGATACACACACACAGTGGTTTTAAGTGAGGTTTTACCTGTGAATACACTGTGTTGCAGAGTGACTTCCATCGCAGACCGGTTGAATGTGGACTTTGCCTTGATTCACAAAGAACGGAAGAAGGCCAATGAAGTGGACCGCATGGTGCTCGTAGGAGACGTGAAGGACCGTGTGGCCATCCTCGTGGATGACATGGCTGACACTTGTGGCACAATCTGCCATGCAGCTGACAAGTGAGTGCCTGCTGGTGGGGCTGGGCGCTGGACGTGAAAAACTACTGCCTGACTGCCCTAAGCCTGTTGATTTTCTTTGCAACTCAGTTTAGGGAATTCTAACTGACTGTTTTGTCACCCTAGGCTTGAATTGCAATGCATGTAAATTGATGAGTATTCTTACTTTTTTTTCTCTAGTTTCTTAGTTTTATTTTTCCTTGTTATTGTGCTAGACTGTATACAACATGAAATTTGACATTTCAACTTTTTTTTTTGGGGGGGGGGGGGCGGTGTCGTGCAGCTTGTGGGATTTTAGTTCTCTGACCAGGGATTGAACCCATGCTCACAGCACTGAAAACAGAGTCCTAATCACTGGATTACCAGGAAATTCCCCATTTTAATCGTTTTTAAGTGTGCAGCTCAGTGACATTAGTTATAGTCACAATGTTGTGCAACTATCACCACTGTATTTCCAAAAAACTATCTTATCTCTCTGAGTATTGTACTTGTTTTTGACCATACTTTGTGGCTTGTGGGATCTCAGTTTCCTGACCAGGGGTTGAGCCTGTGCCCTCGGCAGTGAAAGTGTATGGAGTCCTACCCACCAAACTGCCAGGGAATTCCCTGAGTAATCTACTTTTGATAGTTCTTTAAAACAGGTTAAGGTAAGAAATCCAGAGTCCTGAGCAGACAGAAATATATCCCCATTTTCATATTTTATCTAAGCTGAAAGCCCTGGCCTTACCTCTAGACCATTTTGCTGCTCCTTCCTTCATTCTTACTCCTTCTCATCGTTTGCCTGCACTGTTCTGAATTACCTTGCCTCTCTTCTCTGCTGCCATTCACCAGTCTCTTACCTCCCAGTCCATTTTTCACATTGCTGCCCCACTGGCTTATCTTCCTAAAACTAGATTCCACTCATGCCTCCTTTAAAACTGTAAGTGGCTACCCATTGCTTATAATCCAAGTCACTATGGACAGCATTGTTTCTCATAATTTTTAAAAATCTCATATATATTTGTTGTTGTTTAATTGCTAAGCCGTGTCTGACTCTTTTGCAACCCCATGGGCTGTAGCCTGCCAGGCTCTTCTATCCATGGGATTTTCCAGGCAAGAATACTGGAGTGGGCTGCAGTTTTCTTCTCCAGTGTGTGTGTGTGTGTGTGTGTGTGTGTGTGTGTGCTAAAAACAAAACTTGTATGTGGACTGATTTCCTGGCTTGGATCCTGGAGTATGCATTTATAAAACTCCTTTTATCATATTAGTAAGATAATGCTAATTGCTCATAACAGATCAGCTCCCTTAACACAGTAAAGTTACTTGTTCATGGTATTCTCCAGTGCAAGTATGCCCCTTTCAGTCTTATGGCACTGCATCTTTAACATTTCCATTGTGGCCAGCCAGAAAGGGAAAGAGCATGGAGGATCATCCATGGGAAGTTTTTTATAAGAATCTGTCCACATTTAGATAGCCAGAAGTAAGTCACTTGGCTATACCTAACTATGCAAGGGAGGCTGGGAAGTGTCCAGCTGTGTACTAGAAAGAAGAGACAGATTTTGTTGAGCATAGCTGTCTGTGCCACAGTCCTTTTACACTAATCCAAACCTATTCAGATAAGTTATTGACTGAACTGTATCACCCAAAAATTCAACCCTAACCCCCAGTGTGATGGTATTTGGAGATGGGACCTTTGGGAGGTAATTAGGTTTAGGTGAGGGCATGAGGGTGGGGCCTTAAGATGATGATATTGGTGTCCTTATAAGCAGAGACACCAGAGAGCTCTTCCCAACCTCATTCCTCCTCTCAATCTGTGCACACAAAGAGATCACATAAGCACATAGTGAGATGGCCACCAACAAACCAAGAGAAGAGGTCTCAGAACAAAACCTACCTTGCTGGCCCCTTGATCTTAGACTTCCCAACCTCCAGAAACAAGCGAGAAATAAAATTCAGTGTAAGTCATCCAGTCTGTGGTATTCTGTTATGGCAGTGCAAGCTGACTAAAACATTCCTCTTCACTAACTTTGGTTTTATAGTAACAAGTAAGATTACTCCTAATCAACTCTCCTTTTTCCTCTAGACTTCTCTCAGCTGGAGCCACCAGGGTTTATGCTATCCTGACTCATGGAATCTTTTCTGGCCCAGCCATTTCTCGTATTAATAATGCATGCTTTGAAGCAGTAGTAGTCACCAATACCATACCTCAGGAGGATAAGATGAAGCATTGCTCCAAAATACAGGTGAGACTGAGATTCTTGCAAAACAAGACTCCCCTGAGTATTTAGGAGGTGATTACATGTGTTGAATTAGGTGTCTGGGTGGGTTCTGAAGATTTCCTCCATTGCTCTCAAGGGTTAACCATTAGGATCTGTGACCCAAAAGGAAGGATCATGTGTCTAAAAATTCAAACAGCTTGACCTCAGACTCTCTGGAGGATGGAACCCAGAATTTTGTGTTTTAACAGACTCTCCCAGTGTTTGTGATGCACATCAGGTCCATGCTTTACCGTTTGTGTGTGTCACTCTTGTCTGTCAGCCCCTGCAAACATAATGTGAAACCTTCAAACTGGTTTTTAAATGCCAGCCCACCGCCATCTTGGTGAGTCAAGAGTGTTTCCTCCATTAGCATTTTGACTCTTTCTTAAGCGGTTGGTTATATTTAAAATGTGAGTATGAAGAGCAGCTGGTTGTGGGCTCACTTGGGGAAACAGCACAGTGCACAGTCTCAAGAGGAAGGACCCTCATTGGGCTGCTCATCAGTGTCTGCAATGACCAGTCAATCATCTCTGTCTGTATACTAACCCGATGCTCCCCTTGCCTTCCTAGGTGATTGACATCTCCATGATCCTCGCAGAAGCCATCAGGAGAACTCACAATGGAGAATCCGTCTCCTATCTGTTCAGCCATGTCCCTTTATAAT
This sequence comes from Bos indicus x Bos taurus, assembly GCF_003369695.1. Classification (NCBI taxonomy): domain Eukaryota; kingdom Metazoa; phylum Chordata; class Mammalia; order Artiodactyla; family Bovidae; genus Bos; species Bos indicus x Bos taurus. The sequence goes on along the minus strand of NC_040105.1, from coordinate 88,431,421 downwards.
AGAATAACTCCTGAGGCTTTTCAAAAATAAAGTGAGCCTCACCCCTTGTTTTTTTCTTTGGTATTTGATGAAAAATCCAGCAGAAGACCCAGCTTGTTGCAGTGTAGCTTTCTACATCCCTCATCAGTTATATGAGCGTTACTACTATTGTGTTGGCCAAAAAGTTCATTTGGGTTGTTCCTTAACAGCTTATGGGAAAACCTGAATGAACTTCTTGGTCAACCAAATACGTTAGAGAAATATAGAGTGACATTAGCCGCTGGGATTTTCTACCTGTATTGTCTCATCCTGGCTTCTTTGATCTTGTGAGCCTTGCAGCTTTAACTGTTCGGCTGCTACAAGATGTTGGACTTTGGAAAGCTTTTTGTAGAGTGTCCAAATATGTTTGGGGAAGCTCAGACTACTTTGTATGTGAATGCTTCAGCACACCCACCCCCCTGCAATGTGTGATAAGTTCTCTAAAGTCTGTACTAAATTATAAAAGAACCTAGGGCAACCTGAACCCAGATCTGGTTGCTGAGCCCCTGTAGGCTGGAGAAGCCCTAGGGCAGGACCCTGAGGGGAAGCAGCCCACCATAGAGCAAATGCTTCTTGGGAGGAAAAAGCCTGATCCATCACCCTTTGCTTGGATTCTGTTACTTGGATTCTTTTTTGTCCCTATTCCTTTCCATTTGGCCTGATCTTCTATCCACTTGGTCCCAAGTGATTGTTGTGCCATCATTTTCTGGAAAGCAAACTCAATTCCTGCTCTATGATCTGTAACATTAACATGAGATGATTTTGCTGTAGCTTGATCTTCCTTAGCCCACTACCACTGTGGTGTAGTGCCTTTTGATTAATTTAACTGTTTATCATCTTTCTTCTTTGGATCTATTTGGCCTCTCAAATGACCTGAGATTTCTGTTTAAAAAAAGTTGGTATTACTGTCTCTTGTAGAAGAAACTAATAAAGTTATCTCTTTGATTGTGGGTCTATATCTGTACTGGTCTCCCTGCTGAAGCTTTGGTTTAGGTGTCTTGGCCGCCCAATCATGGTTCTTACTTCTTTGTTTCCAAGCTGTTTATTGTTAAGCCAAGAATAGACACAGCTGCACTTTTCTTCAGTTATAAGAATTGAAGATGCCTGGGGTTAATTGAGAACTAGGTATAGTGTAATTCTTTGCATTATACCTGAGTTGTAGGCTGTATATGCCTGTTGGATCTCTGGTTCTTAATCCTGATGATAGGAATTAGGTCTTTTCTTAGAGGAAGAGAGTAGTTTTTATAATTTATTCATTTTTGAGCCAGTTTTGCCGAATGTGGTTAAAACTTCCCTCCATCTGTAGTTGACACACATTTAGCATTTAATTTCAGCTCTTCTAATTATAATGCGTTCCAAAATGTTACATGAGGGTTTTGTGTGTGAGTGTGTGTGTGCATCATCAAATAAGCGCACTGACTTTTTGGGAAACTAAATGCTTCTAGAGCTTTGTGAAGGGTGCTGCCTTGTCTTTGAAGCCTGGTTTGGCTTTTGTTTTTGTTTTATATTGAATATCAGGGTATTTACAATGATCTTTTGGAAAAAGTGATTCAAAAGGGAACCAAATTGAGCTGTGAAATGTGTTCCTCTGACCCTCTAGGCCTCTTCTATTTCAGGTCTTTGCTCTGGGGCCAGCTGACGTGGAACACTGATGCCATAAATTGCTGATTCTGCTATTTCTTGAAGTATTGGGTCAGTGAATCAGGGTTTGCTAGGTCAGAATTTTTTTGACATCAGGACCCTCTTCTCTGGGCCTTGGGCAATCCAGTTTCTAGGATGAGGTTTTGAGGCCCTCAAGAAAGGCCCTTAGCCCCCATCTTTGATTCCTATGCCTGAGGGAAGGTCAAGATTCAATTCCCTGTGACACCCAGCAGTGCCTGAAGTACTGCCAGGACTGTTTTTTTCCTCCAGTGAGAGAGTCCCAAGTGTCCTGGATGGCAAGCAATTCTTAACTGGAGAACAGTAGCAGGAACAGGCCTGGAGGGGCCAGGGAGGAGGCACAAAAGCTGAATGGAGTTGCAAGGAAAGCACAGTTTAGAAGAAACTGTAGCCTTAATAGCTTTGTAATTACTTCTGAGCAAAAGACATCACCAGGTTTAATTTCACATGCCCTCACCTCCCCTTACCCTTAGAACCAGAGAAAAGGAGATTACTTAGACCAAGGCTGAACTGGGCAACTCTCAAACCTAATGTCTTTATCAGAGGTTTATTTCATCTCAAGTTGGGGCTTTTCCAGATTTGAAATAAAAGCATTTTCTGCTCGAGTTTTTTTAACTTGCCCATCAATAGTATGTAGCCCTTAACCTGAGGGTTATTAGAATCATGTAAAAGTTGAAATTAAAGAAAAAGCTCTCCTATTAACTTGCCCTCCTACCATCTCGCTCTTGGTTGTGGGGGAGGGGGAAGAGACCTCCAGAAAGAAGTCACGTTGTGGGCTGTGGGGGCAGGATAGAAAGCACTGTATTGCCACCCCGAGGCCCCACCGCTTGGACTGGAGACCACTAAAAGTGTAAGTACCCTATTTGCAAGAATAGCCCTTATGTCCGCGGTCAGAAATTGGAGCCAGCCCCCTACCCTGGCTTGAATCTGCACCTCCAGTCTTAAGATGGATGCTTCTTCAGCCCTGATGATTGGCTCTTGCAGCCCTGAGCCCCAGTCTCCTCTGTGTCTGGTTTTCCCTTGCCCCGCCTTTGCCAGGGATTCATTTTCATTACCATGAAAAAAGGCACAGGCCTTTTTCAACCTGTGCATCAAGGACCAAAAGAGGTCCTTATAGGAGGGCCCTGTGTCGGATCCTCTAAGGATTGCAAAGGGGCTTCCCCTGGTGGCTCCGTGGTAAAGAATCCGCCTGCCATTGTAGGAGACTTGGGTTTTTAAATTATTGGTTTGGCGGTGCTGGGTTTGAGTTGTGGCACGCAGAATCTTCTATCTTTGTTGCAGTGTGCAGGATCTTTAGTTGTAGCATGTGAACTCTGAGTTGTGGTATGTAGGATCTAGTTCCCTGACCAGGGTTCAAACCCAGGCCCCTTGCATTGGGAGCGTGGAGTCCTCGCCACTGGACCACAAGGGAAGCCTGAAACAGGTTCTTTTGACGGTCATGATTGAAATGGAGCTACAGCTAAAGATTCTTCCTCCTGCTTTATTCTTTGGCTAGGTTTTGAGGCTTGTTTTCTCTTGGGCTTTTCTTGCAGGTCTTACACGCCTTGTTTAAAAATAAAGCAAATTCTCCAAATTATGACAGATTTTTGATGACTTGATGTTCTGTAAAATCTTGCTTGGTTCAAATATTTCTTCTAAAAAATCACCTTTTCCAAAGTCTAGGTCTTGGTAGGACAACTGCAGGGGAGTTAAGATGCTAATAGGTATGTTCAGGTCCCTTGTACTAGGCACACATGAGAGTTAGGATCCATCAGGCCTTGCCATTGGTTCTTGGGTTGCCCTTCTGGGGTGATTTCTGCTGGGGCAAGTGATGTTAGCTGCCTCAGACCTTTATGCTGTTAAGAAAAACCTGTTGTTAGAAAAACGTATTTCAGGGATAAAATTGAATGTAAGGCCAGGTGTTGTCGAATCTCAAGGAAATTGCAGTGTAAAGTCAGTTTCTCATAAATCTGATAACCAGGAGACTGATTTGAGGTAACATTGGGGCTTTCCTGGTGGCTCAGAGGTTAAAGCGTCTGCCTCCAATGCAGGAGACCCAGGTTCGATCCCTGGGTCGGGAAGATCCCCTGGAGAAGGAAATGGTAACCCACTCCAGTATTCTTGCCTGCAGAATCCCATGGATGGAGAAGCCTGGTAGGCTACAGTCCACGGGGAAAGAGTCGGACACGACTGAGCGACTTTACTTTCACTTTCTTTTGGTTCATTTGGATGGTGGTGGGCCCACTGTATGCTTTTTTCTTTTGGCTGCACTTTGTGGCTTGCAAGATCTTAGCTCCCCAACAAAGGATTGGACCCAGGCCCGGCAGTGAAAGAGCTGAGTCCTAACCACAGGACCACCAGGAATCCCCTTGAGTGTATGTTTTTGTTTTTGTTTTTATTGGAAGATAATTGCTCTACAATGTTGTGTTGGTATCTGCCATACATCAGCATGAATCAGTATAAATACTTCCCCTCCATCCCTTGAGTGTATGTTAATGAGAAGGATTGAAATGAAGGGCGGGAGATACAGAGGGTGATATCAACCTACAGAGGTTAAAAGAAGCAAGGGTAGGGTTCTTTCCTTAAAGCTTTCAGGAAGTTGAATTGACCTCTAAGATTGCAAAGGCCTTGCAGGGGCTGAACAGGCCCTGCTGCTTCTCCCTTCCCGAGGCTGCTTTCCTGTCTCAGCACTGAGGGCCTGTCCACCACCTTCCATTCCCCCAACCCCCATTCTCCTGCCTGGATGCCCTTAGTCTCTGATGTTCCTAAGGACATTGATTATGCCATGAAGGTCTTTAGGCCCTGTGTTTTTGAGTATGTTCCCTTGGTTTTTAGCTTCCAGAATGAAAGGAAAGGAAACCCAGAGGGGCAGGGAAACTTTCCATCCCAACCCTTGGTAACCTTACCCGCCCCAGAGCCTCAGAAAGCTGGCTGGCTCCTCTTCCAGCTGAGTCCCTGTGGCTAGCTCCTCTTCCAGCTGATCCTCTTTGCTGCTGATCTATTATATGCCCCCCCCCAGTGACAGCTCACTGTCCCCACCCCCATGCCCCGAGGGAGACCAAAGCCAGCCATCAGAGTCTGACTGTTCATCTTTCCCTTTCCCCGAGGTCTTTTCCCCAGCACATTTCTTCAGTAGCTAGGCAGCCACCTGTGAAAAACAGAAGGGGCGGGAAGGGGAACTTCCAATCCAGTGTTAAGACCACACAGCCAATGCAGGGAGCATGGGTTTGATCTCTGGTCAGGGAACTGATTCCCACATTTCTCACAGCATGGCCAAAAAGTAAAAATTTTTAAAGGTAAAGAGTGACATGTTGAAAAAAAAAAAAACGGAGGGGAAGGCTCCTTTTGAAACAAAAATGTCTGAAGCCCTGCAGAGTGACAAGAAGCCTTTGTCCCATTCCTCTCTGTCCTTCGTTTTTTCAACTGGCTCAGTTCTGTATCTGTATTCTCCAAGTTTACCTCCACACCTGCTGTTCCAGCCAGGTCTTGTCACTTCACCCATACAGTTGCCATGAGCTCACACACATACTGGGGTTTCGATTCATGGTTTGAATGTAAAAACAGGACAGTCAGCCTTGTCCATTTCACCCGGGCAATACACAGAGCAGTAAGTCAGCCTGGAGCCACTCCACTGAACTGTAGTTCTCATCCTCAAAGTTCTTGGGGTAGGGCCTCTGATGACAGGGGTTGGGGACTTACTATGCAGGAGGGCTGCAGCCATGGGGAGAGCTGCTGAAGCCTGGCTTGAGGAGGATTCCCCCTCCCATCCTTTTCCTGCAGCCGTCTCCCACGGGGCCTGTTACTACTACTCAGCTGCCACCAGGGGGAGCCAAACCTGCTCAGGGCTCTAAGCACCTGCTAAGAGCTTAGAGCTCTCCAGGTCCCCTCTTCCCCTTTATGTCGCCAGCAGTCAGGGTGACAACACGGTGCTCAATTCTCACTCATTCAGCAGACAGGAAAGTGCACACAGTGTAAGCACATTCCAAGTGCTGTGCTAGATGCTTAGAACTCAGAAAGGAAACTGTTATTTACCCGAAGCACTTGTCTAGAGGGTGAAATAAGGCATTACAACTTGGTGTGATAGAGATTATGATGAGGGAAGAGCCAAGTGCGATGGGAGCACAAGAGGGTCACCTGAGCCAGTGGTGGAAGTCAGGGAAAGCTTCCTCAAGGAAAACATTTTGACTTAAAGCAGTTGCTTACAAGTTGGCCAAAGGGGTTCGGGGAGAAGGGTCTTTCAGGCAAAAAAATAGCAAAAAAGAATGCAGCTGAGGAGGACTTCCCTGGTGGTCCAGTGGTTAAGACTCTCTTCCAATGCAGGGGATGTGGATTTGATCCCTGGTTGGGGAACTAAGATTCCCCATGCCCTGGGGCAACTAATTCTTTGCATGGCAATGAAGACCCAGGGTAGCCAAAAAAAAAAAAACAAAACCAAGAATGGGGCTGGTATGTGTGTGTGTGTTTACAGGTAAGATGGGGAGCTGTAATGAGTAACGGGGGTGGGAAGACCAGATCATAACGGATGGTATAAGAATGACTGGATGCCTGTCTTCCCAGGGTACTTAGTAACAGCACCCCCTTCCATGCTGTCCTGGTTTGGATAATTGAGTAAGCTATCACATGCTATCCTACTTGTAAGACATACTAAGGAATGTGAACTTCATTCTAGGAGCAGAGAAGAACCCCTGAAAGTTGGAAGAGGGACCTGACAGGATCAGATCCAGACAGATAAAATAGACTGGCAGTATGTGAAGAATGGATTGGGTGGAGCTAAGTGTGGAGGAAGGTCAGTTATGGAGCCATGCAGTTGTCCAAGGGAGAGATGAGGGTGGCCAGGGCGAGAGAAGTGTTGGTAGAGAGAAGACCAATTTGTACTTTTGGGCAGCAAAATGCAACAGAACCTGGTGGATGCTGGTACCGTGGAGGATGGGGCTGCCTGTGGAGAGGTTGTGGTCATCAATATATTTTTGCCCAAATGCCTTTTCCAGATAGTTATGAGGCAGTGGGGCTGCAAACCGGGCCAGCCTTAAGTATCCTGGATATTTGAATCCAAAGGATAAGGAAAAGTGGGAGGAGGATATGTAACGGGAGGAAAGCTAGGGAACAGTGAAGAAAGGTAAAAAGAGTTTTAAATGCACAAGGTAAAAACCTGGATTATAGGTTATCTAAAAGAGAACAATAAATGGAAGCCAACATAGAAGGCTGTACAGGAAAGAAAGGTGGATATTTTTAAAATTACAGTTTACAACAGCATGTGACCATTAGGGAGACGTGTGTAAAAAGCCTTCACCCATAATCTGCTGCTCCATGACAGGGATGATGATTTTGGTGTATTTGGGAGGTAGGCATGAGTGAGGCAAGAGCGGAAACAGCAGGTGAACTAGAGAAAATCTATGGTAACAGTTTAACAGGGTCCAAGGCCAGATTTACAAGGCTACATCACCAACCCAGCTAGGGAATGGCAGTCAGAGACTCATTGCAAAGGAGGGCAAAGGCTTCAGAGCCTTGTGTCCATGCTGAACAGGATCCTTGTTTTCTTCTTAATTAAAATGTTCATTTTGAGATAGTTAGATTCGCATGCAGTTGTGAAAAATAATTCAGAGATCCCATACCCCCTTTACCCACTTTCTCCTGCTTGTCACAGCTTGCAGAGCTAGAGTGTAATATACAACAGAATCAATATATTGACACAAGCAAGATACAGACAGTGCCATCGTCACCAGGAGCCCTCACAGCCGCTTCCCTCCCACCCCTGCACCCTCCCTTGTCCCTGGCAACTACTAATCTGTTCTTCATTTCCATAATTTTATCATTTCAAGAGTGTAATGTAAATAGAACCACACAGCATGTAACCTTTTGGGATAGACTTTTTTTCTTTTTAAACTGAGCCTAATTCTCTGGCTATTAATACAAAATGCATGTTATCAATAGTTTGTTCCATGGTATACATGTACCAGAGTTTAACCTTTCACCCATCTAAGGACATCTGTGTTTCCAGTTTGGGGCTATTAAGAATAAAACTGCTGCGAACATTTATGTACAGGTTTTTGTGTGAACAGAAGTTTTTTATTTCACTGGGATAAATGCCCAGAAACACAGTTGCTGAGTCTTATAGTGGTTGCATGTTTCGTGTTTTTTTTTTTTTTTTAATTGCCAAACTGGTTTTCACAGCGGCTGCACCATTTTAACATTCCCAGAAGCAGTGTACGAATGGTCCAGTTTCTCCGCAGCCTTTGGTTGTCACCATTTGGATTTTCGCCCTGTGTTTAGCCAGTTTGAGTGGTGTGTAGTAATGTCTCCTGGTTGTCATTTGTGCTCCCTAGGCTAATGATGTTAAGCATCTTTTCTTGTGCTTACTTGCCATCCTTAGATCCTCTTTGCTGTAGTGTCTGATCAAATTTAGGGGGATCTTTTCTAAGCCTTCTGTTTCAGCTTAGCTCCCTCTGACAGGGCTCTAGCACAAAAAGGGGAGGGGATTGGGGCACCACCACAGGACTGCCAGCTGGGGGTCAAAACACAGGTCCCCACTCAGCCTCCACAGACAACTGTGTAGGGAACCTCCCTGTTCTTGGTGGGCAGGGTTGGGTGTTCCAGTCTCCACTGATACCTCCTGGCTGGGGGGCCTAGGAATTCCTCATTACCGCTCCCCACTTGGCCTCAATAGACATCACAGGTGGAAAGGGTATGGCTCTATTACTGCTGGGTGACAGAGAAAGTCTTAACTCTTTACTAGAGCATCTGACACCACCCAGCCAGGAAGGAAGTGTAGTAGTCAAATTACCGCCTTGTGGGTGTAGAAGTCCTGGCTCCCCACGTGGTCTCCACTGATGCCCAAGCAGGGACCAAATTACCACCTAGCTCCCTCCTCTGCCTTCTCTGGCATCCTGTCTGGTAAGGGACTCAGGTGGGAGCTTGGGAGCCTGATGTTGAAATCTCTGCTCCCTACTCAGCCTTTGCTGGTGGATGTGTTCAGCGACACTAGAGAGCTTCTTATCTAAAATGGTCTGTCTTGGGACTTCCCTGGTGGTCCAGTGGCTACGACTCTGTGCTCCCAATGCAGGGGGCCTGGGTTCCATCCTTGGTCAGGGAACTAGATCCTACATGTTGCAACTAAGGGTTCGCATGCCCCAACTAAAGATCCTACCTGCCTGCATGCTGCAACTAAGACCTGGTGCACCCAAATAAATAAATAAATGAAAGTAAAAAGATGAAAATAAAGTGTTCTATCTTGCTAAGCTGTCCCTCTCCTAGAGAGAGATGACTTTTCCTGGGGCTTTTTAATCTGCAACCATTAGCCTTTCCAGGTTGTCAGTTTCTTGAGCTCCAAGGCTGAAAAAATGAGGCAAGAAGAAAACTCAGGAAACTCACCACCATGTGTCATTGCTTGAGTCTAAAAACCCCTAGCCTGTCTGCCTTCTCCATCTTTCAAAGTCTCTTGTGGTTTTTTTCATACATACTGTCCAGAGTTGTCAGTTGTACTTAGCTGAAGGAATCGGCAAAATTAAGTCTACACTGGCTTCCCTGGTGGCTCAGATGGTAAAGAATATGCCTGCAATGCAGGAGATACAGGTTTGATCCCTGGGTTGGGAAAATCCCCTGGAGAAGGAAATGGCCATTCCAGTATTCTTGCCTGGAGAATTCCATGTACAGAGGAGCCTGGCGGGCTACAGTCCTTAGGGTCGCAAAGAGTCGGACACAACTGAGTGACTAACACTTTCACTTTAATTTTCATCTTCCTAAACCCCCTTTTGCCTTTGGAAAAAACCATAACTTTATATTGATGAGTAACATATTGGAAAGTGTGCGATTCACAAGTTTACAGCTTAATGAATTTTCACACACTGAACCCACCTAGCACCCAGATTAAAAAAAAGAAGAAGAAGAACATTACCAGTACCCCCACAAGTCTCCTCACAGCCCTTTCAACCACATTCTCCACACTGGAGTAGCTACTGCCTCTGTGGCTCTTACATGGTGGTCCAGCAGAAGGGCAGCAACAGCTGGTGATCCACCTTGACTGGTTTGTAGCTCTCTTCAGCATGCGAGCATGAGTGCGTGTGTGTGTGTGTGTGTGTGTGTGTGTGCTCACACCTCTCCCCTCATGCACAGGCTGGTAGAGTTTTTCACACAACTTCTATTCATCTGACCTCCTCACCTAGGCACCTTAGGTTTGCAATTTCTTCACAGACCTGGGTTCAAATTGGAGTTCCATTATTTACCAAAAGTTTAGTGACTAAGAATGTGGGCTTTGGGGTCAAGCTGTGCTAAGTCACTTCAGTCATGTCCGACTCTGTATGACACTATAGACTGTAGCCCACCAGACTCCTCTTCCATGGGGTTTCCTAGGCAAGAATACTCGAGTGGGTTTCCATGCCCTCCTCCAGGGGATATTCCCTACCCAGGGATTGAACCCATGTCTTTTATGTCTCTTGTGTTGGCAGGCAGGTTCTTTACTCTTGGTGCCACCTGGGAAGCCCCCAAACATGACTTAAAATCCCAGCTCTCCCACTTGACTGTGTGGTCTAGAAAAGGGTAATAACAGTAGGGCCTTATGTCTAGGTGCTGTGAGGATTACATGAAACAACTCATGTGAAGTGCTTAGAACAACGCTTGACACAGAGGCCAACCAACCCTCAATCAGCTTAGGTATTACCATGGTTAGTGTGAGGGCTGTTGTGATTCTTAAAGGATTTCAATTACGTCAAGTGCCTGATACAGTTCCTGACAGTAAGTGTGAGCTCTCCTCCTTCTTGCCTGCCTGCCTAGTCACTCAGTCATGTCCAACTCCTTGCGACCCCATAGACTGTAGCCTGCCAGGCTCCTCTGTCCATGGAATTGTCCAGGCAAGAATACTGGAGTGGGTCGCCATTCCCTTTTCCAGGGGATCTTCCCGACCCAGGGATGGAACCCAGGTTTTCTGCATTGCAGGCTGATTCTTTACTGTCTGAGACACCAGGAAAGCCTTGCAGGGGAACACTAAGGAGTTGGTACTGGTAATTTTGTTCTCATGGGTTGGGGGAAGAGAAGGAAAAGTTTCAGTGGGGATAGTAGCTGTGCTGTGGTGTCCTTCCCACACTTCCTGGGAATATGCATTAGGTTCCCTTTTGACAGACTTCCTTCCCCTGCTTGGGACCAAACTCAGCTCCCACTGCCTCCCTTTATGCCCTGACTCAAGACTCTTCTGGGCAAAGGCCTAGATGGAGCAGAAGGCAATGCTCATGGGAAAGCCAGCCTGCTCTCCACAGGTTAAGGTGGACCTGGCCCCTCAGCTCTGACGCTATTGTATTTCCTCCTTAATATGGTGGAATAAAGGCCCTGGAGGGTTCCAGGCTAGTACCACTCCATACTCCAGGATGGCCCCTGTGAGTCTTTTCCTTTCTCTGGCAAATGGTACTGACTGCCATGCCCAGACCTACCTCCATGAAGCTCCAAGTTGTCTCCCAATTTGGGGGTTAAGGAGAGAGTTTGTCACTAAATATACAAAATGTAGTTTGACGTAAGTTTCATTTTCAAACTATCTCACTACACATTTCTGTGAGAAGAGAAGGAAAGAGTATCCTGAAGTTGAAAAGAGCTAGGGCATTACAAGTCCCCAAGTTTGGGGATCAGCTGCTGTGATAATTGAATGTAATTTATAAACTGCTCTGCCTTGTTCCAGTGTAGAAAAATTTGCTACATCCTTTAGATTTATGGCGGAGAAGGCAATGGCAACCCACTCCAGTCCTCTTGCCTGGAAAATCAATGGGAGGAGGAGCCTGGTAGGCTGCAGTCCATGGGGTCGGGAAGAGTCGAACACGACTGAGCGACTTCCCTTTCCCTTTTCACTTTCATGCATTGGAGAAGGCCATGGCAACCCACTCCAGTGTTCTTGCCTGGAGAATCCCAGGGACGGGAGAGCCTGGTGGGCTGCCGTCTATGGGGTCGCACAGAGTCGGACACGACTGAAGCAACTTAGCAGCAGCAGCAGCTAGATTTATGGTGTTGCCCTTCTCTCTGCAGACAGCAGAGGGCCTCATTAGCACAAACTCAATGTCACTGACATACATGGGAAGGGATGTTTGTAAGGTTCTCAGTTCAGTTCAGTTCAGTCGCTCAGTCGTGTCTGACTCTTTGTGACCCCATGAACCGCAGCACACCAGGCGTCCCTGTCCATCACCAACTCCCAGAGTCCACCCAAACCCATGTCCATCGAGTCGGTGATACCATCCAACTATCTCATCCTCTGTCATCCCCTTCTGCCCTCAATCTTTTCCAGCATCAGGGTCTTTTCCAATGAGTCAGCTCTTCGCATGAAGTGGCCAAAGTATTGGAGCTTCAGCTTCAACCAGTCCTTCCAATGAACACCCAGGACTGATCTCCTTTAGGATGGACTGGTTGGATCTCCTTGCAGTCCAAGGGACTCTCAAGAGTCTTCTCCAACACCACAGTTCAAAAGCATCAATTCTTTGCTGCTCAGCTTTCTTTATAGTTCAACTCTCACATCCATACATGACTACTGGAAAAAACATAGCTTTGACTAGATGGACCTTTGTTGGCAAAGTAATGTCTCTGCTTTTGAATATGCTATCTAGGTTGGTCATAGCTTTTCTTCCAAGGAGCAAGCGTCTTTTAATTTCATGGCTGCAGTCACCATCTGCAGTGATTTTGGAGCCCCCCCAAATAAAGTCTATCACTGTTTCCACTCTTACCCCATCTATTTGCCATGAAGTGATGGGACCAGATGCCATGATCTTCGTTTTCTGAATGTTGAGCTTTAAGGCAACTTTTCCACTCTCCTCTTTCACTTTCATCAAAAGGCTCTTTAGTTCTTCTTTGCTTTCTGCCATAAGGGTGGTGTCATCTGCATATCTGAGGTTATTGATATTTCTCCTGGCAATCTTAATTCTAGCTTGTGCTTCATCCAGCCCAGCATTTCTCATGATGTACTCTGCACATAAGTTAAATAAGCAGGGTGACAATATACAGCCTTGACATACTCCTTTACCTATTTGGAATTAGTCCGTTGTTCCATGTCCGGTTCTAACTGTTGCTTCTTGACCTGCATACAGATTTCTCAGGAGGCAGGTCAGGTGGTCTGGTATTCCCATCTCTTTCAGAATTTTCCATTTTGTGGTGATCCACACGGTCAAAGGCTTTGGCATAGTCAACAAAGCAGAAATAGATGTTTTTCTGGAACTCTCTTGCTTTTTTGATGCCAAGGTTCTAGAAGCACTGTAAAACTTTGATTAACAGAAATGTGCAACAAAATTGGCTGTTTAGGTTAATTCCCTAAAAATAGAAAAAGATTTTCTGAGTTAATAGGGGTTAAACAGAAAGAAGGGCTTCCCAGGTGGTGCTAGTGGTAAAGAACCTGCCTGCCAATGCAGGAGACATAAGAGACGCGGATTCGATCCCTGGGTTGGGAAGATCCCCTGGAGGAGGCATGGCAATCCACTACAGTATTCTTGCCTGGAGAATCCCATGGTGTAGCCTGGTGGGCTACCGTCCATAGGGTTGCACAGAGCCAGAAACAATTGAAGCAACTGAGCATGCAAGCAGAAAGGAATCAATAAAAGAAGGAATCAAGTCTTAGAACATGAGAAAAAATGAAAGAATATGGTTAAGCAAAAACATGGGTAAATGCAATGGGCTTGCTTTCTCTTCTTGAGCTTTCTAAATTATGTTTGATGGTTGAAACAAAACATAACTATGTCTGATGTGGTTCTCAACATATATAGAAGTAATATTTAAGATAATTATATATTTATAAATTATACTTTATTAAAGCTAGAAAAAATGTAAGAAAATAAGAAAAAAGACCACTATATTATATATAATGGCATGTAAAGAGAGATAAGAATTTTATACTTCACTCAAACTGGAAAAGTATTGACACCAGTAGGCTGTGATAAGTTTATTATATTATTATATGTAATATATATTATATAATGCCTCAGGCAGCCACTAGAAAAATTATACAATCAGCTAAACCCCAAAAGCACTATAAATAATTAAAATAAAATTCTAAAAATGATACAAGTAACCAACAGGAAATTAGAAAAAGGAAAACAAACAACAACAAAAAAACCAGAATAGGAAAAAAAAAAACCACGGTAAAATAGTGGTCTCAATCTCCAGAATATATAGCAAATAATTCTATCTGATGTACTATATATGGTTTAAATACACCTAAAAAGTCTTCAAGTTACATAATAGATTTAAAAACATGAAAAAAATACTGGATGGACTTATTGTGGTAATCATTTAAAAATATATATGTATAGTGAATCATATTGCACACCTGAAACTAATATAATGTCTTCTCTCAATTAGATCTACATTTGTAAAAAGCTAAAAAAAATACTGGATGCCCAGCTAAGTTTGAATTTCAGATAAAAATGAATAATTTTTTAAAAAATGACTAATTTCTGTGATATAAGTAAGTCCCATGCAACTGCTCTTTTACGTTCCTCATAGCTGGTTCTTTTCTTCCCAATTTGCAAACCTCTCGTACAAAAATCAATAGTCTGAAGAAAAATAAGCAGTTTAACTCAGGTCTCTTCTCCAAGGAAACTGAGTTGATTGTCTATGAGGTAGATTTCTCTCTCTGGATTATTGTGTGGATTAGACAAGTAAATGGAAATGAAAGCTCTTAGCACCCAAGAGTTGCTCAATAAATATTAACTTTCCATAAACATCAAGGAGAACTTCCCAACATCCTCGGCCTGTCTGTGGCTCAGAGATAAAAACCCAGCTGACCCTCTGAACTGTGCATGTCATTATTATTTTAGTAACGAATGCTTTTATTGAAAAAGATAAGACATGGTTAACAAAAATCCAAGCAGTACAAAACGGTATACTATGAAAAGGAAGTCTCTCCTATCCCAGCCACAGTCCTCCACTTCCTCTCCCTTGAGGCAACCTCTGTTACCAATTTATTCTTCCAGAGTGGCCCTATGCATATGTATGCCTATATATAACCTTCTTTTTTTCCCACCAGTGTGAACATACTAGCCACACTGTTCTGCACCTTCACACGCTATTTTTAGCATTTAATTGCCTGACTGCAGTGGGATACAGGCCACCCATCCTGAGGGTCCTTATGAAAAACAGTCCTTTGAAACTTGTTGCTACCGCTGTTGTAAGGATGTCGTCAAGGATGTTGTTCATTGTATCCCACAGCATCCTCTCTGAGGACCCCCCAGGAGGAATTCCTGTCTGATCTGAGTACTGGAAACAGTTGCCCTTCTGAGCAACTAGTTTGTTTTTATCTGCTGGACATTGTGAATTGTGTCCAAGATTTCTTTCCCCTTTCCTGTTTGCTGCTAGAAAGCTTAGAGGTGACTTTCAGGCCCACCCTTCGTGGGAGCAGAGGTTTTGATGGTATGCATTCCTACCCTTATTCTTGGCTCTACATTCTGCCCACTCTTGTTTTTCTATCTTTAATCTATGCTGTCTTATCTTGTGAGCCCTGGTAAGCTACTGCAAATCTCTTCTGAGAAAGGGCGAAGTTGGAATAATTAAATAACCTCCTGGCTTTATTCACTCCCTCCCTCCAGTCCCCACTACTCCCCCACAACCCCCATCATATCCTTTCAGCAGCTTCCGGCACTCCCCTCTGGCCTGTTTGGTAATTACTCTCCCCTCCAACCTTTTATCTCAACCTGTTTTCATTGGTCTTGCCCTTGAGGGGCCTCTCTTGCTTGTCATTGTCCCCTCAACCCCTCACCATCATCCCAAACTCAATATACTTTGTGGGCAGCTTTTCCATGCTTCGTTTGATCATTCTAGGACTGAAGACTCTGGTCCCTGGCCACACATGAGAGCCTTTCTCCATCCACCCCAGGTATCACCTTGCACCCCTGACAGCCTGGCCTGCATTTCATATTGTCATTGGTGCATGATAAATGAACAGAGCCTTCACAGACTGAGCTTGCATCTTTGGACCAATATGGTCAAAGCTTCAAGGGAGGATTCCATGAAGAGATGAATTCATTTTGAAGGGAGTTGCATTCTCAGGCCCTAACCTTGTTTCCCAGGTAAAGGATTTGCAGGGCCAGGAAGGCAGGGTGGCCTCTGGAAGAGACCCTGCAGACCCACCAGAAAAATTTGGAGTCTGGAGTTCTGTTCCCAGACTTGCCACTGAGTGGCTGGGCAATGCTGGACATGTCTTGTCTCCTCCTGGACCCTGCTTTTTTGAATTCATAATGATAGAAAAATTAGACAGAAAATTAGATTATAGATGATCTCTAATGGGCCTTCTGGGCTTCCGAGGAGGCACTAGTGTTAAGGATCCCACTTGCCAATGCAAGAGATATAAGAGATGTGGGTTTGATCCCTGGGTCGGGAAGATCCCCTGGCAGAGGGCATGGCAACCCACTCCAGTATTCTTGCCTGGAGAATTCCATGGACAGAGGAGCCTGGTGGGCTACAGTCCATGGGGTCACAAAGAACCAGACTTAAGCAACTTAGCATGCATGCAAGGGCCCTTCCAGCTTTAACAGTTCATAGTCTCATACTTGGGATTGCTCTTTTTAGGGCCTCTACTTACTCCTCCTGCCCTGAGGTGTTTCCCAGCCTCTGTTAGCCAGTCCACAGATCTAAGCATGGCGACTGGGTCTATTCCCGCTGGACAATGTGCTCACCCCTCTCATCTGTTGCAGGCCTCTATCCTGGCCTCTCTAGTGAGACACTTCTATCCCTTGGCCACAGAAGAGCAGTTTCAACAATTGCCAATCTTCCAAACTGGCAGAGACGTTCCTATCGACTATAATAGTCTGAATTCAAATTGAACAGCGTAAGTTCAAGGGAAATAGAGCTGGAAGGTCTGATGGGCCCACCGCTTAGCTAGTTGTGTTTTTCTTTCAACGCCTCTGCAGTGTTGCCCATTTCACACTGCAGTGCTATGGCAGGTAAATGGTCTGGATTATAATGAATGGTATTAGCACAGTGATCATTCCCCTAGGAGCTCAAAGTGCTCAGAAGTTAATCGTTACTTTTTCCACAGAGTGGAAATACATATTTAATAAATTTTGAAAGCCTACAAACACACAGAAAAATAAAGAAACAATAATAGCTGCTTTGAAAAGTTCATAGTTGAGTGCAGTAATGTACCAGTCCTATTCAAAGTAGTTTTGGTGGATTAACCATTCTTCACAACAACCCAGTGAAAGTGGTACTGTTATAATAAACACCTGCATAGCCACCTGCCAGATTTAACAAATGTTCACTTTTCCCCATATTTACCTAGTATCCTTTCAACAGCAAACAAGAAAGAAATGTGACACTGCAGAAACAGTTAACATTCTCCCTGTTCCTCTTCTACCCTCCCCACTGTCAACCATTATTGTGGAGTTGGTGGTCGGTGGGGAAGGATCTTTCCTAGTTATGTTGGTTTTTTTTTTTAAATGTCAGTAGCTGGAGACTTCATGTATTCTGACTGTGCCACATGGCATTCAGGATCTTAGTTCTTTGACCAGGGATCGAATCCATGCCCCCTGCATTGATTCTTAATGCAGAATCTTAACCACTGGACCACCAGGGAAGTCCCACCTAGTTATGCTTTGATAGTTTTACTACATGGTTTATGTCCATAAACACTCTGTAGTATTGATTTATATAATTTTTAATTTTTAAAATACTTTTATATTTTTATTTTTTGATGGTGCTGGGTGTTCACTACTGCATGGGCTTTTCTCTAATTGTGTGGCAGGGGCTACTCTCTGGTTGCAGTGTGAGGGCTTCTCATTGTGGTGGCTTCTGTTGTTGCAGAACATAGGCTCTAGGACATGGGTTTCTGTAGTAGAGCAAGTGGGCTCAGCAGTTGTAGTTCCCAGGCTCTAGAGCACCAGTTCAATAGTGCGGTGTGTGGGCTTCTCATTGCTGTGGCTTCTCCTGTTGCAGAGTAAGGCCTCTAGGGCAGGTGAGCTTTAGTAGTTGTGGGACATGGGCTCAGTAGTTACAGTTTGCGGGACCTAGAGCACAGGCTCAGTAGTTGTGCCACATGAGCTTAGTTGCTCTGGGGCACGTGGGATCTTCCCCAGATGAGGGATCAAACCCATGTCCCGTCTTTGGCAGGCAGATTCTTTACCACTGAGCTACCACAAAAGCCCCAATTTCTGTTTTTCTTATTTTCCACTACTGGTGTCATTATGTACATTTCTCTTGGAAACGAGTGCTTAATTTGTATCTTGCTCTAGTGCAGTGGTCCCTAACCTTTTTGTTCAGATCAGATCAGATCAGTCACTCAGTCGTGTCCGACTCTTTGCAACCCCATGAATCGCAGCATGCCAGGCCTCCCTGTCCATCACCAACTCCCGGAGTTCACTCAGACTCACGTCCATTGAGTCAGTGATGCCATCCAGCCATCTCATCCTCTGTCATCCCCTTCTCCTCCTGCCCCCAATCCCTCCCAGCATCAGAGTCTTTTCCAATGAGTCAACTCTTCACATGAGTTGGCCAAAGTACTGGAGTTTCAGCTTTAGCATCATTCCTTCCAAAGAAATCCCAGGGCTGATCTCCTTCAGAATGGACTGCATGAGGAACCAATTTCACGGAAGACAATTTTTCCATGGAATGGCTGGGGTTGGGGGTGGTTCAGGCAGTAATGTGAGCAACGGGGAGCAGCAGATGAAGCTTTGTTTCCCCAACTGCCATTCACCTCCTGCTGGGTTCCTAAGAGGCCATGGACCCGTATTGGTCCTTGGCCCAGGCACTTGGGGACCCCCGCTCTAGTGGATGGCTTCATTGACGTAGTTTCCAGATCATAAATGTCAAGAGTTAGGGCCCATCTAGACTTGCCTTTGGGCTTCCCAGATGGCTCAATGATAAAGAATCTGCCTGCTAATTCAGGAGACATGGGTTCAGTCCCTTGGTGGGGAAGATCCTCTGGAGTAGGCAATGGCAACCCACGCCAGTATTCTTGCTTGGGAAGTCCCACAGATAGAGGAACCTGGTGGGCTACAGTCCATGGGGTTGCAAAGAGTCTGACACGACTTAGCAACTAAACAAGATAATCGCCCTCAAAGAGAGCTCCAATTACTTTACAGCCTTGTGCTTCATGAGGTCTAAACACCAGCCTTCCATAGACCAGCTTTATGTCCCTTATAAATAGAGCCACGCTAACTAGCTCCTATCAGGCCAACAGCCAGGAATTTCCTCAACTTTCGAGCTGCCCTCCTACCAAATCTTCTCTATTTTTAGTCACCACCTTAACTTTCCTTCTTCCATCAGTCCCCAGCACTTCAGTGATTACCTACTGAATGCGTGACTCATGAAACTGTATACAGCCCAGACTTTTCTTCCCATTTCCAGGCCTGTACCTCCATCTGCCGAAATGAACACTCTGGATGTCTTAAAGGCACCTCCCACTCAATTTGCCTCAAGTTGAACTTATTTCCAGCCTCCTCTCTAAAACAAAACACAACTCTTGAAAGAATTGTCTGCACATATGGCTTCAATTTCGCTTCCCAAGTGGTCTTCCTTTTTAATTCATTCATTCTTCAACCCATTCTCTTCTAGTTGTCAGCCCCAACATTTCAGCAAAACCGTTCTTGTCAAAGTTCCTGATTATCTCCAAGTCACCAGCTCCAGTGATCAATTGTGTGTCCTCAACTGACTAGACCTCTCAGCACCAGTTTTGCCACTGATCACTTAGTCCTTCTTGAAATTCTTTCCTCCCTTCATTTTGGGATCTCTTCCACGTTTTCCTGGTTTCCCTGACTCACTGGTTGCTCCTTCTCAATCTGCTTTGCAGGGCCCTTCTCGAACTCAGAGCCCTTGTCTTCTCTCTCTGCACTCAGGCTGATGGGGGCTGATGGGGAGTTCATTCAGCCTCATTACCGATGAATTCCAAGTCTACAGCCCCACTCCACACCTCTTCTCTGAACTCAGAGTCATACAGCCAAGTTCTTACTAGGAGATTCCACTTGGAGGTCACATTGCCCCAACCAATGTGGTTAAGACTTAGCTCAAGTCATTGCCCAAATCAGATTCCCCCACTTCAGGAACTGGCCCTAAGCAGAAACCAAGAAGTCATACTTGACATCTTCTTGACCTCCTTGCCCTATCCATTGCTAGGTTCTGCCAATTCTGCTTCCTAAACCTAGCCCCACCCCCACCACATCTCACCATCTCTATAGCTTTCACCCCTTTCTGAGCCACCATATTCTTTCCTGAACTTTTAATTGTTTTTTTTTTTTTTCTGCCTCCATTCTTGTCCTGGGGCTTCCCAGGTGGCGCCAGTGGTAAAGAATCCACCTGCCAATGCAGAAGATGCAAGAGCCTCAGGTTCGATCCCTGGATCAGGAAGATCCCCTGGAGCAGAAAATGGCACCCCACTCCAGTATTCTTGCCGGGAAAATTCTATGGGCAGAGGAACCTGGTGGGCTACAGCCCACGGGGCTGCATAGAGTTAGACATGACTGAGCAACTGAACACACATTCTTGTCCTAGAATCCATTCTCCATACATATAGCAGATATATCTTTATCTATATATATATACATTTTGATATTTAAAAACTGCTGCTGTGGACAATGCTGTGCTATGCTTAGTCGCTCAGTCATGTCTGACTCTTTGTGACCCTATGGATTATAGCCCACCAGGCTTCTCTGTCCATGGGGATTCTCCAAGCAAGAATACTGGAGTGGGTTGCCATGCCCTCCTCCAGTGCTATGGACAATGGGAAGATACTAAAGGATTGGAGAGTAAGCAAGTTGATATATTTGACTTATACATGTATTTGATTTATCACAATCTTTGATTTATCATATATATAAAAGCATATAAATCAAGTCCCCTATTCCAAATCATTTGACATTTGCCCACTGTCCACAGCAACAGGTTTGAAACTTCTGTGTGGGTGATGGTTTTAACAGAGGAACTTTTAAAAAAGATTTTAGGGAAACAAATGAAACTTTTAAACACAGGTCAGAATGGAGCTGTTCTAGTTGGAGAGGGGCAAGTATCCTAAAGCCCCATCTGCTCAGTGTCCCTCCATGTCCCTTCCTCCCCTCTCAGCTCCCGAGGAGAGCAGGGCAGCTCCACGGAGGCCATGGGGAAATGTGCAGAATAAAGTCCAAATTAACAAAACAAACAGCAACAACCCATGCTCTGGGTTCTGCTCCCCTGCCCATCTTGCCACCCTGCTGCACTCCTTATGCATTGGCCAAGGCCACAGCATGGCCCTCAGCACCCCAGCAGTTTCAGTCCCCTGGTGCATAAGTGTCATGTCATGTCCCCTGGGGGAGTGCCCCATGCCCCGTGCCTTGTCTCACTCCGAAAAACTTCTCTTTCAAGAGTCAGTGCAGGGATTTCCTTGGCGGTCCAGTGGTTAAAAAATAAAAAAGAAATAAAATGCATTTACTAGTAGAAAGAGTTAAAATGATGATCTAAAATAAAAATGAAAAAATTTAAAAAAAAAACACAAAAGTCCACACTGCCTTTTTGAAGTCTTGCCTTATTTCTCTTAGGAGGACTTGTGTAGGTGAGGTCTGTGGTGACCTTCTTTAATCTCTGTGTTCCCATTTTCTTGGCCTGGGTGCCCTGGAGAACAGGCAACTTCCTCTACTTATCTGTGTGAACCATGGCGCCTGGTTTGTAACAGGTACCCAATCAATGTTTGGAGAATGGCTGGGGAGACAGAAGTGATGGTCTTCACCCCATGAATAGACCCTATTAATATATTGCTTTAACCAACAGGACTAAGTAGATAGAGCTATCTTTACTGATAAGAAGGAACTCCCCAGAGCCCGGTTTCTTCTCTCCTATCCTGGAAGCCATAAACAATGTTTCCCTACTGTTTCAGGTTCCTGGGAGGGGAAGAGAAGTTTCCTCAAGCCAGCTGCTCTTGGCAGCTTTCCTCAACCCATGTGGGAGCCCAACAAGGCACCTCCAGGTTAACGAGCACACAATGGCTACAATGTGCTGGGCTGTGGGTGAAGAGAACAATCTCTCTAGTCTTTATTGTTAACAGCAACTTAACAAAAACACTGCACACAAGTGGAGGGGTGGCAGCCTGAGAAGGCAGATCAACACAGGGAAGGAGTGGAGGATGATGGAGGAAGGAGTCTAAAAATTCAACAACAACCCTCCCTGGAAATCAGACTGAGGTGGCACCTGCTATCTCCTGATGGGGTTGTTGTTGTTTTGTTTTTGGTAGTCAAGAAGGCACTGAAGAGGAAAAAGGTGACCTAACAGGTCCCAATTATTAAGAGTTTACTATGCACCAGATGGGCTTATCTGATAGCTCAGTTGATAAACCTCTTACAATATAGGAGACCCCAGTTTGATCCCTGGGTTGGGAAGATAGGCTACCCAATCCCATATTCTTGGACTTCCCTCATGGTTCAGCTGGTAAAGAATCCGCCTGCGATGTGGGAGACCTGGGTTCGATCCCTGGGTTGGGAAGATCCCCTGGAGAAGGGAACAGCTACCCACTCCAGTATTCTGGCCTGGAGAATTCCATGGACTGTATAGTCCCTGGGGTCATAAAGAGTCACACAACTGAGCAACTTTCACTTTCATGCACGAGATGCGTTTCCCTGGTGGCTCAATCTGTCTGCAATGCAGGAGACCTGGGTTTGATCCCTGGGTTGGGAAGATCCCCAGGAGAAGGGAATGGCAACCCACTCCAGTATTCTTGCCTGGAGAATTCCATGGACAGAGGAGCCTGGCAGGCTATAGTCCATGGGGTCACAAAGACTCAGACACAACTGAGCAACTAACACTTACTTTTCAAGCTCTTGAGATGATTACTATCCTTATTGTCCCCGTTTGACAGATAAAGACACTGAGGTGTGACAAGGCTAAGTAGCTTGCCCCAATTTACACTAGGACCAGCCAGGATTCAAACTCCCCCACAATCTGCCCACAGAGCCCACACAGTTTACCATGGCACCACACTCTCTCCCACTTGTTGTACAAAGGCCATGGCAGTTGTGGCTATGGTACTCATGGATTTGACAAAGAAGGCAATCAAAACCAACATGGTCTTCAAGGGGAGAGGATATGACCATAAGTACACAAAGCAGAAACAGTAAATGAAGCCCAGAGAGGCTCACCAGTCAGAGTTTGGCAACAGCCTAGAGGCAGGATGGGGCTTCCCAGGTGGCTTGGTAGTAAAGAATCCACCTGCCAATGCAGGAGACACAGGTTCGGTCCCTGAGTCAGGAAGATCCCCTGGAGAAGGGCATGACAACCCACTCCAGTATTCTTGCCTGGAGAATCCCATGGACAGAGAAGCACAGCCGGTTATGGTCCAGGGGGTCGAAGCATGCATGTTGCAGCAGAATGGGGTGAAGTGAGGAGCTTTTCCTAGAGATGCTGATAGGTGCGCTGAGACAAAGCGGAGTCAGGGCAGAAATCTGTGACAGCAAGTTTCTTCTGAGGAGGGCCAGGCCACTAGCCTATTGTGGGGAAGGGGCTAATACCACAACATCCATTCTAGGCATATTTGCCAAAATGAAAGCAGACTCCAACAGATCTTTGAACACCCATGGTCACAGCATTTTTCACAATAGTCCAAAGGTGGAAACCCAAATCAACATGAGTGGTTGAACAAGATGAGTGGATAAACGAAATGTGGTCCCTACATACAGTGGAATATTACTCAGCCTTAAAAAAGAATGAAATGCCAACACATGCCACAACTGGCATGTAAATATTGATGACATTATGCTAGTCAGTTCAGTTGCTCAGTTGCGTCTGACTCTTTACAAACACATGGACCACGGCACGCCAAGCTTCCCTGTCCATCACGAACTCCCGGAGCTTGCTCAAACTCATGTCCATCAAGTTGGTGATGCCATCCAACCATCTCATCCTCTGTCATCCCCTTCTCCTTCCACCTTCAATCTTTCCCAGCATCAGGGTCTTTTCCAACGAGTCAGTTCTTCGCATCAGGTGGCCAAAGTATTGGAGTTTCAGCTTCAGCATCAGTCCTTCCAATGAATATTCAGGACTGATTTCCTTTAGGACTGGTTGGATCTCCTTGCAGTCCAAGGGACTGTCAAGAGTCTTTTCCAACAGCAGAGTTCAAAAGCATTGTTTCTCCAGCGCTCAGCTTTCTTTATAGTCCAACTCTCACATCCAGACATGACTACTGGAAAAACCATAGCTTTGACTAGACGGACCTTTGTTGGCAAAGTAATGTCCCTGCTTTTTAATATGCTATCTAGGTTGGTCATAGCTTTTCTTTCAAGGAGCAAGCAATTTTAATTTCATGGCTGCAGTCACCATCTGCAGTGATTTTGGAGCCCCCCCCCCCCCCCCCCCCCGCCAAATAAGTCTGTCACTGTTTCCATTGTTTCCCCATCTATTTTCCATGAAGTGATGGGACCAGATGCCATGATCTTCGTTTTCTGAATGTTGAGTTTTAAGCCAACTTTTTCACTTTCCTCTTTCACTTTCATCAAAAGGCTCTTTAGTTCTTCTTTGCTTTCTGCCATAAGGGTGGTGTTATCTGCGTATCTGAGGTTATTGATATTTCTACCAGCAATCTTGATGCCAGCTTGTGCTTCATCTAGCCCAACATTTCACATGATGTACTCTGGCATATAAGTTAAATAAGCAGGGTGACAATATACAGCCTTGACGTACTCCTTTCCCAATTTGGAACAAGTCTCTTGTTCCATGCCTGGTTCTAACTGTTGCTTCTTGACCTGCATACAGATTTCTCAGGAGGCAGGTCAGGTGGTCTGGTATTCCCATCTCTTTCAGAATTTTCCACAGTTTGTGGTGATCCACACGGTCAAAGGCTTTGGCATAGTCAATAAAGCAGAAATAGATGTTTTTCTGGAGCTATCTTGCTTGTTTGATGATCCAACGGATGTTGGCAATTTGATCTCTGTTCCTCTGCCTTTTCTAAATCCAGTTTGAACATCTGGAAGTTCATGATTCATGAACTGTTGAAGTCTGGCTTGGAGAATTTTGAGCATTCCTTTGCTAACATGTGAGATGAGTGCAGTTGTGCAGTACTTTGAACATTTTTGGCATTGCCTTTCTTTGGGATTGGAATGAAAACTGACCTTTTCCAGTCCTGTGGCCACTGCTAAGTTTTCCAAATTTGCTGGCATATTGAGTGCAGCACTTTCACAGCATCATCTTTTAGGAAATGAAACAGCTCAACTGGAATTCCACCACCTCCACTAGCTTTGCTCGTAGTGATACTTCCTAAGGCCCACTTGACTTTGCATTCTGGGATGTCTGGCTCTAGGTGAGTGATCACACCATTGTGGTTATCTGGGTCATGAAGAACTTTTTTGTATAGCTCTTCCGTGTATTCTTGCCACCTCTTAATATCCTCTGCTTCTGTTAGGACCATACCATTTCTGTCCTTTATTGAGCCCATATTTGCATGAAATATTCCCTTGGTATCTCTAATTTTATTGAAGAGACCTCTAGTCTTTCCTATTCTATTGTTTTCCTCTATTTCTTTGCATTGATTGCTGAGGAAGGCTTTCTTATCTCTCCTTGCTATTCTTTGGAACTCTGCATTCAAATGGGTATATCTTTCCTTTTCTCCTTTGCCTTTAGCTTCTCGTCTTTTCTCAGCTATTTGTAAGGCCTCCTTAGACAATCATTTTGCCTTTTTTCATTTCTTTTTCTTGGGGATCGTCTTGATCACTGCCTCTTGTACAATATCATGAACCTCCGTCCATAGTTCTTCAGGTACTTTGCCTATCAGATCTAATCCCTTGAATCTATTTGTCACTTCCATTGTATAATCATAAGGTATTTGATTTAGGTCATACCTGAATGGTCTAGTGGTTTTCCCTACTTTCTTCAAATTAAGTCTGAATTTGGCAATAAGGAGTTCACGATCTGAGCCACAGTCAGCTCCTGGTCTTGTTTTTGCTGACTGTATAGAGCTTCTCCATCTTTGACTGCAAAGAATATAATAAATCTGATTTCAGTATTGACCATCTGGTGGTGTCCATGTGTAGAGTCTTCTCTTGTGTTGTTGGAAGAGGGTGTTTGCTATGACCAGTGCGTTCTCTTGGCAAAACTCTGTTAGCCTTTACCCTGCTTCATTTTGTACTCTAAGGCCAAATTTGCCTGTTACTCCAGGTATCTCTTGACTTCCTACTTTTGCATTCCAGTCCCCTATGATGAACCTCTTTTTGGGTTGTTAGTTCTAGAAGGTCTTGTAGGTCTTCATGGAACCGTTCAGCTTCTTCAGCATTACTGGTTTGGGCATAGACTTGGACTACTGTGATATTGAATGGTTTGCCTTGGGAATGAACAGAGATCATTCTATCACTTTTAAGATTACATCCAAGTACTGCATGTTGGACTCTTGTTGACTATGAGGGCTACTCCATTTCTTCTAAGGGATTCTTGTCCAAAGTAGTAGATATAAGGATCATCTGAATTAAATTCGCCATTGAAGGGAATGGGAAACCACTTTAGCATTATTGCCTTGAGAACCCCATGAACAGTATGAAAAGGCAAAATGATATGACACTGAAAGAGGAACTCCCCAGGTAGGTAGGTGCCCAATATGCTACTGGAGAAGAGTGGAGAAATAACTCCAGAAAGAATGAAGAGACAGAGCCAAAGGGAAAACAATGCCCAGTTGTAGATGGTGATGGAAGTAAAGTCAGGTGCTGTAAAGGACAATATTGCATAGGAACCTGAAATGTTGGGTCCATGAATCAAGGTAAATTGGAAGTGGTCAAACAGGAGACATTATGCTAAACCAGTCACAAAAGGACAAATACTATATGATTCCACTTATATGAGGTACCTAGAATAGTCAAATTCATAGAGACAGAAAGTAGCATAGTGGTTGCTAGAGGCTGAGGAGAGGGAGGACTCAGGAGTTATTTATTGTTTAATGGGTACAGAGTTTCAGTTAGGGATGATGAAAAAATCTAGAGATGAATAGAGGTGATGGTTGTACATATGTGAATATACTTAATGCCACTGAATTGTACACTTAAAATGGTTAAAAAATAAATTAAATAAAATAAAAACAAAACAGGCCCAGCAGCGGCCTGGTACGCTGAGCTTGCAGCCCACAAGAAATGGGTTTTGAGGTCCCAGGACAGAGCCTCAGGTGTCAGAAGCAGGTCACATACAGAGAAGAGCGGCAGTGAGTGGCATTGCCTCAAGAGGGCGCCAGAGAGCTCTGGGAGCTCCTTACTCCACCCCACCCCACGCACAGTCTGTGCCTGTACACAGACACACACGCCCAGACACAAACACCCAGATACACACACCCTCTACACACACACACACACACACACACACACACACACACACACACGCCCCTCTGCAGAGAAGACACTGCCGGCCAAGCCAGCAGTTTTGGGTGTGGCCTGACTCTCAGGGAGTCCTGGGGAATCCCTATAACTGGGCAAAGGTCGTGCCTGTTTCTCCCAGCTTCTCCAGGGAGTAAGTCCTCCCCTCCAAGGCCTGAGACGGTTTATTCTCCAATGAAAAGATTGCTAGGAGGTGCTACATGTCCAGGCTTCCCAGGTGGTGCTAGTGGTAAAGAACTTGCCTGTCAATACAGGAGACAGATGCAGGTTCGATCCCTTGGTCAGGAAGGTTCCCTGGAGGAGGGCATGGCAACTCTCTCCAATATTCTTGCCTGGAGAATCCCATGGACAGAGGAGCCTGGTGGGCTACAGTCCATAAGGTCACACAGAGTTGGACACAGCTGAAGCAACTTAGCATACACGTATGCTACCTGTCCAGTCTTCAGGAACACTGTGGGGAAAGGAGGCAGTCTAATCCAAGTGGCAAGATCAGGGGTTCAGACTAGGGTTCAAATCCTGATTATGCCACTTGGTAGTGTATGATCTTGGGCACACTGTTTAACTCCTCTGTGCCTCACTTTCCTTGTCTGTAAGATGTGACTGATAACAGTACAGGGACTGCTCTTCAGGTGTTGTGAAGATTAAATGAGATCTGTCAAGTGCTCACAACAGTGCCTGCACACAGAGGAAAGCTATAGTTCATGGTCTCTGGGGAAGACAGTAACAGCTAGTCCCCAGAGAGCCCTGCCTTGCCTCCCCCTAGGTTGTTGTTGGATGGGTCTCAGGAGGGAAG
The DNA here is from genome assembly GCF_003369695.1 of Bos indicus x Bos taurus. Lineage (NCBI taxonomy): Eukaryota > Metazoa > Chordata > Mammalia > Artiodactyla > Bovidae > Bos > Bos indicus x Bos taurus. Next base: position 88,403,728 of record NC_040105.1, on the reverse strand, counting down.
CCAAGAGCCAGCAGCAGAGAGCTGGTGGTAATGCTGACCTTCCAAGCCCCAGACGCCTTCAGAGAAGGAGAACGGGAAGGGGGTGTGTCCATCTCAGAGTCTCCTAGGCCCAGCTGTACAGTAACAGCCACTGTTTCGATTCCCCCCTCCTGATGTCTAAGCTTGTTTTTGTGGCTGTAGAGGAAAGGCATGGGCGGGGCTCTGCTGCACAGCACCAAGAACCACAAACCCGTCCCCTGAGTGAGGGTACAGAATGTACCCAGACTGCAAACCACACCCTGTGGCTTGGGGAGGCCCCTGGGGCGGGCTGGGGAGCTGTCACACTACATTGTTTGAGAGCCCTGTGCCTAGCAACTGGCTTGGGATGCCACAGCATTTGGACAGTGGGATGTCCCAAGGGGGCCAGGATTGAGTTAAAGGACCTCCAGCCAGAGCATCTCCCAGGACCCTGGGTCTCTCTGATCTGAAGAGAGGTCTGTGGACCCCTGGCACCCTCCTGGGCCAAACTAGGTCTGGAGCTGACCTAGGAGAGCTTCCAGCCTAAGGCCACCAAGAGGGAGCATTTGCAGTCCCAACCAGACCCTCCTCCACCCCAACCCATTTCGGGGAACAGATTCTGCCCTCCCTCCACCTGTCTGCTCCAAGCCCAGGAGGCCTCACCAGGGTTCCCAGAGCAATGAAAGCACAGAGACAGATGAGACCTTTGGGGAGGGTGGAGACAGTTTATTGAAGCAATTTGAAAATGAAAGCAGGTTGGGAAGAGGCCAAACCCACAGAAAATGACGGAAGGACTTCTGGTCAGATGAGTTGGAGAAAGAAGGTCCTTTGAAACCAGATGAAATTCAGTGGGGACAAGTGCAAGGGGCTTGTTAGTGACAAAACCTGACAACATAATTTGGCTCAACACAAATAAACACAAAAACACCAAGTGAAGGAGGGAGTTGACCACAAGTTGGATATGAATCAGCCTCAGAAGACAGCATGGCTCACTTACATTGGCTGCATTTTCCAAACCAAAGATCAGAATGCCTAGTAAGCAAGGATGAGTATACTTAGGGGAAACAAGTTTCAGTGGTTGGAATTGAGACTCTCCCCAGCAAACCTAAGTCCTAGGCTCACTGAGACCATGCTTTGTATGAGAGCTATGTCCAGAATCTGGGGGAAATGGAGAAGGTTCAAAAGGAGAAAAAAGATGAAAAATGGGACATCTGAGCAAAAATTGGCAAAGGAAAGGTAGCACGACCCAGGCACCAACATTCAGGAGCTGGACACTGAGCTACTTTGCAACATCAGGAAAGGTACTTAACCTCCTGAGCTCCAGTTTCCTTGTCCTTAAAAGTGGAATCACAATATCTGCCATAACAATTTTTGTGAAGATTTAAGTGAATCCAGAGACATAAAGCACAAAACACATAGTAGGTCCTCAATAAATGCATAGCTGTCAGTTTGGAGAGGGAAGAATAAGATACAGAGGATTTTATGAGAACGTTATGAAGTAGTTGTTCTCCCATATCCATGGAACAAGGAGAAATGGATGACAACCGGAGTAGGAAGCACTTTGGTAGGAGTGGGTCAGAACCTGGGGATCATCCGAAGTTGCAAACTGACAGCTGACAGGCTGAATCCAGCCCTCAGGCATGTTTTCTTTGGCTCAAACAGTGTTTTCCAAAAATCTGAATTACTTGCCAACCTTTTAAAATGTGAAAGATTTCACATGAAAGTACATATTTCTGGCCTCTCTTGAGAAAGCAGAAAATCTAGCAATCCGGGACCCACATGTTTGCATGACAGCAATTATGGGAAGGGAGCCAGCAAGGGCTGCTTCTGGAAGGTCTCTCACACCAGTGTTTCTCAAACTGTAATTCTCGGAGTAATCACCTGATGTACGTGCTAAATTGCTTCAGTCACGTTGGACTCTTTGCGATCCTGTGGACTGTAGCCTGCCAGGCTGCTCTGTCTGTGGGATTCTCTAGGCAAGATTATTGGAGTGGGTTGTCATGCCCTCGTCCAGGGGATCTTCCCCACCCAGGGATCAAACCCATGTCTCTTACATCTCCTGCATTGGCAGGCCAGTATTCTGTTAAAGTGCACATGCTCATATCCAGAAGAGGCAAATCCACAGAAAGTATAATAGGGGCTGCCCATGGCTGGATGGAGGAGGGAATTGGAGGAGGCGGGGTGATTACTAATGGGTACCAGATTACTTTGGGGGGTGATGAAAAGTAAATCAGGTAAGAGGTGGTAGTTGCACAAATTTGTGAAACTTACAGTAAAAATGATTGAGTTGTCCTCTTTCAGAGCGTGAATTTTGTGGTGTGTGAATTATATCTTAATAAAGCGGTTACTTTAAAAATGCAGAAACTGATTCAGTAGGGCCAGAGGTGGGGCTGGAGACGCCCGAAGTTCAAACAAGCTCCCGAGTGTGGTCAGGGCTGTGAGGCTGAAGACCAGCTCACTGAGGCTCTAGACACCGTGGGCTCTCAATCTCGGGTGCACACTGGAACCATGTAGGGAGTTTTTAAAAGCTACTCACACCTGGGTCCCACCCCCAGGGACTCAGATCACTTTGGTCTGGGGTGAAGCCCGGGCACCGGAATTTTTTTTAAGCTCCTCAGTTGATTCTACTTGGCAACCAACTTTGAGAACCCCTGTCTTGGCCGGTGGCTGCTTTCCCCTTTACTTCCTTGGCGCTCCCCAAGACATCTGAACCCCTGCTCCGCTCCAAGCCCCCCGAAGGAAGGCTGTGACTGGCCACCCTGGCCCTGCCCACTGCCCTCATCCCACGCTGGTTCTGGGATTCTAAACCCAAACATCTCCTACCCCAACTCCTCTCAAGTGCCTGGGAGTTCGCATAGGTCGTTTGGTTTTCCCGGGGCAGCTTTGGGTGAGGACGTTTGTCAGAGGCTTTTGGGAAATTGAAAGAGCCCCCGATCCTCCCAGGTGCCTCTGGTAAGTAAGCCGGGATTCGACAGGAACACAGGTGGGGCTCCGCGGCAGTCGGGCCTCCCCTCCCCACCCAGCCCTCGTCGGGCGGCTGCCCGGCCCACGCACACGCCCTCTAGCTTCCCCGGCCCACGCTGCATGGGAAGCCATGTGCTCACCGGGGAGGGTGAGCGGGAGGCAAGGGATGCCTTGCATGCCGCTTAAGAACCAACCGCAGCGACTCTTCCTGTGGGACCTGGGCAGCAGTGGGGCAGGAGAGAGGGCGGGGGAGGAGAGCGTCCGCCGAGGTTGACTTGGGTAACTCACGATTGCGATTGCGTGAGAGCGTCTTAGAGCGGCAGCCCTGAGCAAGGTCCAGACACGGGCAAGTCATTCCAAGTGAAAAGAGGTTATAACCACAGAAAGACAGAACATTTCGTTCTGAGTGGGAGGAAGACAGCTGGGCAAGGCCAATGGAAAGCCGCCCCCCACCACCAACCAGCCTTGCTTTTACAGGACTGACACCATTTCCCAGATGTTTTAAGGATAACATCTATATTTTTTCCCCCACTGACTATTTTCTCTGTGTAGTTGCCTTGAATGCAGCTATTTGTGTCCTCTTTTTCTCAAGTGCTTGTCTCTTTTTCCTAGAGATTGGAGAAGATCTAATTGGCTTCTATCTAGAAGGTGCAGTAAAAGCTGTTGTTAAAGGCTGGATTGCCAAAGCGATCCTAATTGATTTAGCACCAGGGACATTTTCACACTTGCTCTTGATAACTCCTGGGAGGTGCAGGAACAAGGAGGTGCCTTTGAGATCTGGTGTACAGTTGGGAGAGCAAACAGATGCCTCCAGTGGTGGGTCACTGCCTGGCCCTCCAAGACTCCCTCTGTTTTCAAGACTAGCTTTTCTCCTTCGTTTTTCAGTGTGTGGTATGAATCTGGGCACATGGGTGCCTGCACTGGAGGAGGGTAGCTGAGTGGCCACGGGGATGGCTAGGTAGGAGGTGATCTTTGAGTTCTTTGAGCTCCTTGTTCCTTCCTTCCACCCAAGAGATCAGAGCTTGGAGGGGGGAAGGGGCCATTCCCCCCGACCCTCCCTCCGCCACATACACCTGCTGCTACCTCCCAGCATGCCTGCTTAAGGCAAGAGTAAGGCTGGACATTCTTACAAAACTTCCTCCCTCGGCGGTAGCTGCCTCCCCACACTGAAAAAGGGCTGATTGGACAGTCAGCATCTCCTTGGCCCCACCTGGCGTAGCCTGCTGGCTCTGCCCTTGCCCTTTGCCCTCTGTCTCTGGCTTCTTCTCCAACAATGGCACATGAGATAAAAGGCAAAAGGCTGAGCCATAGAGGCAAGTTGCTGTGAATTAGGATGAGAGGCCCTGGAAGGACCACTGTCTATGGAGCAAGGACTGAGTCCCTGAGACAAGGGTTCTTAAGCAGGGCTCTGTGGCCACGCGGTGGTGGCCTGAAGGGGATGGTTCTGAGCTGTGACCCTGGGGAAAAATCTGACAAGGGGAGATGGACATAAAGTCAAAGGTGGGCAATTATACCCTTTAGCATTTAATGAATGCTTCCTAAGTGCCAGGTACAGGGCTAAATGCTTTACATATATAATCTCATTTAATCCTCCCAACTATGTGCATGCTAAGTCACTTCAGTCATATCCAACTCTTTGCAACTCTATGGACTGTAGCCTGCCAAGCTCCTCTGTTTATGGGATTCTCCAAGTAATAATACTGGAGTGGGTTGCCATGCCCTCCTCCAGGGGATCTTCCCAACCCAGGGATAGAACCCGCGTCTCTTATGTCTCCTGCATTGGCACATGGGTTCTTTACCACTAGTGCCACTTGGAAAGTCCCCCAACTACCCTAATTGGCTCTATTTTACACATGGCTAGTAGCAATTCTGGCTCAGAGAGGTTAAATAACCTGTCCAAGGCCCATAGGTAGTAAAGGGAAAGCGAAGCCTAGACTTCAGCTCCATCTGAGTTTACAGCCACTACCCTTGGACCGATAGCCCCCTCACCGCCAGCATAATGGCCTCAGAATTACCAAGGAAGGTGCTGGCAACTCCAGCCCAGGCGCTGAGGGACCACTGCCTCCCAGAGATTCTGAAGAAAGACAGTGGGGCTTGTGGAGAAAAAAATATCATCCCATCCTCTGTGCCCAGCTTTGCAGCCTGTGATGAGCCCTTTCCTTCTGTCAGCTGTAGGTGTCTGCCCCAGCCGTGTGTAGATCCACGTGCAGCCCCAAGGATCATGGGACCAGGCAGGACCAGAGGGCGGTGCAGATGTCTTGGCTGGTGGGAAACAAATCAACATGCAGGAGGCTCGGCCTTCTTGGCTCTTGCAGCCCCAGGGAGCCCTAGGTTTGAGCTGGGAGAGTGTTCTAGATGTTCCTGGCCAGCAGGGCTAAGATGGGGCATCTCTTTCATCAGCCGTGCTAAAAATTGTCCCCCAGAGAGAGCCAGCACTGTTTAGACACCTGTTGTTCTCCTCGGTGTGTACTTTTCTGTAAGGGTTCGCACCAGGGGGCCCTTTGGGGTGGTCTTGGGCATGGCCTGGTCCTTGTCCCAGCAGGCAGGGCCTTCTGGCCAGGGAGAGTGAATCACCCAGCCCAGAATTCATGCATCTGTTTGGGAGAACACTGTGTGCTCTGGACTGGCAGTGGAGCCCGAGGGGAAAGGGAAGAGTGCAGAATGGAAGGCAGTGGAGAGCCTGGGAGGGGCTTCTGCCCTTGCCGCTGCTCAGTCTCTTCCTCCCAAGTGTCACCGCTGATGCCTGGATTCCCCACCTTGGGTGGCAAGAGGTAGCAGGTGAAATCACTCACGGGCGCCCCAACTTGGAGGCAGCTCCCTCGATGGCCCTAGGTGTTGAGTCACAGCCCCCATGCCTTACTCCTGCAGTGTGTATTTAGCATTACTGGAGCATCTGATTTGAGCTGGGTTCTCCACCCCTTCCTGCGCCCACCATTTCTGCCAGGACTCAGACCCTTGAGCGTCTGTCTTCTGAATTACTGTTAAAGCCTCCAGCCACCACCACCATGCCTCAGCCCGTTACCCTTGCCACTACGTGAACCATCACTGTGAAAGGTATCTATTCACCTGTGGTTAAAACCCTCCAGTGGCTCTTCATTACCCACCAGGGCACAGGGTGAACATTTTGGCGTGGCATTCAATGTTCTCCAAGTTTGGCCCCATCTTGCTCTCCACCAGTGTAGGCATGTCAGGCGAAATGCAGGGGTGCTCAGTTAAATGTGAATTTCGAATACACACAACATATTATTTTTTAGTTAGTGTGTCCCTTGTATTGTGTCCTGTATTTTCATTTGCTAAATCTGGAAACCTTACTTCAGCTGTGTTGCCATTCCTACTGATAGAGCCCTATTTCAGGCCCTTGGCATCACACTTTCTTGGATGAAGTTGCCAAGGAATCAGCATCCAAACTGATTCCTTCACTCCTGGGCCCTCCCTCTTCCAAACCATCCTCCCCTCCATCCCAAGATGTTTCTTGGGTCATTCTCTTGCTGCCATGGAAGACTGCTTTTTACATTTCCCACTCCTGTCCAGATCCTTCTCCACACTCGAGTTCTTCCTCCATTATGCTCTGTTCAAGAGTCTTAACATTGGTCACTGCCCTCTCTTCTGGAATGCCATTAGGACATCCCACTGTTGCACCAAAACACTTGGTTATGTCATGGTTTCACTGCAATGCACTGATCTGTGGAGAGTGTATCTTGTCCACATCCTCATCATGGCTGCCATCATGTGCGGATGCTCAGTCGCTTCAGTCCTCTCCGACCCTTTACAACCCCATGGACTGTAGCCCACCAGGCTCCTCTGTCCATGGGATTCTCCAGGCAAGAATACTGGAGTGGGGTACCATGCCCTCCTCCAGGGGCTCTTCCCCACCCAGGGACCAAACCCAAGTCTCCTATGTCTCCTGCACTGGCAGGTGTGTTTTTTACCATTAGCGCTTTTTATTCTTTCTTTCCTCCCACCATCACAGAATGGGGCCTCAATCAATGTTCACTGGTGAGTCAGTGGTTTATTTGCTCTCCCACAAGACTGTGAGCGCCTCAAGGGTGGTCTGTGGACTCAATCTCATGCAGTTCTCTTTGGTTTGACAACCGTTTCCTTTAAATTGGAGGATACTTGCTTTAAAATGTTGTATCGGTTTCTGCCATACAACAATGTGAATCATCCATAATTATCTAATCTAATCTAATCTATCTCCCCTCCTTCTTGAGCCTCTTTCCCACCCCAACCCCCCATCCCACTCCTCTGGGTTGTCACAGAGCACCAGGCCGTACTCCCCGTGCTATGCAGCAGCTTCCCACTAGCTGTCTGTTTTACACATGGTAGTGGATATATGTCAGTGCTACTCTCTCAATTAGTTTCACCATTCCTTTCCCAGCTATGTCGGTAAGTCCATTCTCTATGTCTGCGTCTCTATTCCTGAGGATACAGAGATGGCATACAGGGGGCATCATGCTACTGCTCTCAAGGAACTCATGGTGTGTCTAGGGAGGTATGATCAGTATGGTTACTTACAGAGCAACATGAGTTGTGCAATGAATAAAGCATATACAAAGTGTAAAGTGCTTACAGAGGAAGTGATAAGCAGAATTTGGGATATGGAATGTTGGAGACATTTTACCAGAGATTATGCCTCTTTAGGGGGATGGAAAGGGCCTCTGGATGAGGGTGAAAGAGGAGAGTGAAAATGCTGGTTTAAAACTCAACATTCAGAAAACTAAGATCATGGCATCTGGTCCCAACACTTCACGGCAAATAGGGAAAAAGTGGAAATGGTGGCATATTTTATTTGGGGGGGGGGCTCCAAAATCACTGCAGATGGTGACTGCCACCATGAAATTAAAAGATGCTTGCTCCTTGAAAGAAAAGCTACGACAAACCTAGCCAGTGGATTAAAAAGCAGAGACATCACTTTGCAGACAAAGGCCCATATAGTCAAAGCTATGGTTTTTCCAGGAGTCAGGTACGGATGTGAGAGTTGGACTGTAAAGATGGCTGAGTGAAGAAGAGTTGATGCTTTTGAATGGTGGTGTTGAAGACTCTTGAGAGTCCCTTGGACAGCAAGAATATCAAACCAGTCCATCCTTAAGGAAATCAATCCTGAATATTCATTGGAAGGACTGATGCTGAAACTGAAGCTTCAATACTTTGGCCGCTTGATGCCAAGAGCTGACTCATTAGAAAAGACTGATGCTGGGGAAGATTGAAGGCAGGAGGAGCATGGGATGACAGAAGATGAGATGGTTGGACTCATCCAGCACTCAGTGGACATGAGTTTGAGCAAATTCTGGAAGACAGTGAAGGACAGAGAAGCCTGGCATCCTGCAGTCCTTAGGGTCACAAAGAATCAGAGATGAGTTAGTGACTGAACAACAAAGTACATTCCAAGCAGGGAAATTGCAGGCACAGAGGTGTGGAGGCAGGAAAGAGTGTATTGGATTGGCCAAAAAGTGCATTCCTATATGTTAGGGAACCACAGGGTAAGGTATAAATAACATGGAACAGTAACATGAGGTGTCTGATGGGTGAATGATGAACAGCTGCTCAAGATGTTTTTTCCAACTCTACTGAGATGTAATTGATATAAAACATTGTGTAAACTTAAGGTCTATCTGATGATTTGATATACATTTATATTGTGAAATGATTATCACAGTAAGGTTAGTTAACACAACCCATCCACCAGCTAATTATCATTTCATCCAAGGGTTTTAACTGAGCAGATGTGTATATTAAGAGAAGCAATCAAAAAGCCCAACACAAAAGACCACATATTGCATGATTCCATTTATATTGTAATACCCAGAAAAGGCAAATCCGTGGAGACAGAAAGTAGATGAGTGATTGTCTGAGGCTAGGGGTGAGAACAGGAAGTGACTGCTAATGGGCACGAGGGACCTTTTCAGGGTGACGGAAATGTTCTAAAATTGGCTTGTGGTGATGATTACACAACTCTGAATATACAAAGATCATGGAATTATATGTTTAAAACAGGTGAATTGTATGGTGTGTGTGTTGAGTGGTAAGTCACTTCAGTCATGTCTGACTCTTTTTGACCCCATGAACTGTAGCTAGCCAGGTTCTTCTGTCCATGGGATTCTCCAGACAAGAATATTGGAATGGGTTGACATGTCCTCCTCCAGGGGATCTTCCTGATCCGGGGATCGAACCCACATCTCTCATGTCTCCTGCTTTGGCAGGCGAGTCCTTTGCCACTAGCGCCACCTGGGAAGCCCTGAATTGTATGGTATATAACATATATCTCAATAAAGCTGTTTCAGAATAAGACCATCAGTCTGACCACAGTGTGGGAAATGGATCAGAGTGAGGCAAGCCTGGGCTTGGCAAGAGCAGTGAAGAAACTTCTGCAAAGGTCTGCAAAAGAGTGAGCTGCAGTGCTCAGGCAGTGCCAGAGGGGTTGGGGGAGGAGGGCTGAAATCACTAGACATTTAGGAGGTGGAATCAATGAGACTTGGAAAACAGATTGCCTGGAGGGGATAAGGAAGAGAGATGGAAGGGTCTAGGACGACACTCTGGTTCCTGACTTTGATAGGTGGCCAGGTGGTGGCACCATCAAACCTCACAGCACTTAGTACAGGCCCTCAGCACAAGTCTGTGGAATGAAGAAATGATTGGATGAATGAATGAAGTGCATTCGTGTCATCTCCTACTCTGTCGCTCTATTTCACCCATAGGCTAGGCCTTTGGACCCCGGTGTACTCACTGCCCATTTGGAGACGGAGCAGCCTGGAGATTCCACTGTTCCCAGTTCACCTCTAAGAAACCCGCATCTTATTCTTTCCCTTCTGGCCCCAAAACCACCCCAGCACACAAGAGATCCTTGGTCTGGGGGTGGGGGACACGTGGGAACAGATGGCCGCGTAGGCCCTCAGGACTTTTGTCATGGGCTCAGGACTCTTACATACTTAACCGCCACCCTCACCCAGACTCTGTTACTTAACCCTAACCCCTCCTGCATCCATCAGCAATGCATCCAAGTGCTCAGGAAGTACCGTCATCCTAAGCTTCCACTTAAGTTCCCACTCAGGCATGAGTCGCCTGCCAGAGCAATGTGCCAGTGTCCCTCTAAGTGTTCTCTTTAGAGCCCCTGCCTCAAGATGATGTGGCGGGGGATGGGGGGAGGGTGTTTATTAAACAGGCAGATAGCCAGACTCCACACTTGACCCCACTCGATCAGAATCTACAGGGCTGAGTAGGAGGAAGGAGTGGGTTCCACATATTTCAGAAATTCCCTGGATGGTTGTGAGAGCCAGCAATGTGTGACTGTATTTGGGGCGCTGGTGGCCCTGCTACCCCAGCAGGCAGTCCCTGAAGGCCACCCGATGGACAGAGTCCACCCCAGAATGCTGCCCCCGACATGGGCATCCTTCTTTCCATCAGGAAAAGCACTCCTGCCCCGCCACTAATTAGATCACCCTCTTGCACAATCTTCTGCCCCCCCCTTCCCCCACTAAATTTCCACAGGACAATCAATGCTCAATTGCTCTTTCCTCTGTCCTCCCGGCACTCAGCACAGGCTGCAGCGTGTGAGAGCTGGTTGTTTACACGTGAGCTCTTTCGGAGCCCAATACATTTAGACCAGCAGCCTTGAGGAAGGGTCAGGCATACTGTAGGTGCTGGATGGATACTAGGGGGGATTGAATCACTAAAGAAAGGAGCAAGAGGACTGAATGACATAAACCAAAGTCCTTCACATTTGCCTTTCGGAGACCATGTTTGCCTGCCAGTGAGGTCAATAGATCAACACTGCTGCTTTCGAGCCCCAGAGAGGGTGGGAACACAGTGACCAGATTAAGGAACTATGGGGCTGACATTGTGGGCTGCCCAGGCCAGCAAGGAGCTTCATTCATTCACTCATTCGTTCACTGAAGCAAATGTGCCAGGCACTGCACAAGGTGCATTCTTATTTGCTCAGTCATGCCCAACTCTTTGCGATGCCATGGACTGTAGCCCACCAGGCTCCTCTGTCCGTGGGATTTCCCAGGCAAGAATACTGGAGTCAGTTGCCATGCCCTCCTCCACGGGATCTTCCCAAACCAGGGATTGAACCTGGGTCTCCTGCATTGTAGGCAGATTCTTTATTGTCTGAGCTACCAGTCAGGGAAGGTACTAAAGATAAAAAGGGGAACAGGACAGACAAGACTCCTGCCCTCACAGAGCTTACAGTTCTGTGGGGAAGACAGATGTCAAATAATTGTAGAAAGACTTATAGTTGTGAGAGGGCTATGAAGGCAAAAAACAGTGTCCGGTAAAAGCATATATAACAGGAGTACTTGAATTAGCCTTTTGGGAGGGGCGAGCAGGGACAGGGGAGCCTGGTGGGCTGCTGTCTATGGGGTCGCACAGAGTCCGACACGACTGAAGCGACTTAGCAGTAGCATGCTGTCTGTACAAGGAGGATTTTCCCAGGGAGCTGACCTTGAATCAAGACCATAAGCATGACCAGAAGGTAAACAGGCAAAAGGCTGGGGAAGGGCATCTCAGGCAGAGGGTACAGCCACGTGAGGACCTGAGGCAGTTACAAGCTTGACGTGTTTGTGGAACGTGCTGGAATGCTTGGACTGGAACAGAGGGAGTGAGGAGGCAGGGGGTGGGGGGCAGGTGATGAGACTAGACCAGATCACATGGGGCTTTTTGTGGGTCATGGTAAGGACTTCAGATTTTATTTAAAGTGGGATGGGAGGCTTTTAACCTGGAAGAGTTACGATTTAATTTGCATTTTTAAAGAGGGTCCCCTGGCTGCTGTGTTAGCAATGGATGAAAAGGGGGACGGGAGTGGAAGCAGAGAGACAAATCAGGTTATGATGGTGACCTGGTTGAGAATAGTGGCTATGGAGACCTCAGTGAAAGCGTTCAGTCCACACATTTCACAGATGAGGAAACTGAGGCCCCGAGAAGGGGAATGATTTGCCCACACTCACCCTGCCCCGGGTCCTATTCTCCCACAAGAGAGAGGTTAACAGAGGAGCAAGCAGAGAAAGCTGAGTGCATTCTGGTAGGATGAATTCATGGATGCCTCGTGGCACATCTGGGTTCTGGCAGCCAAAGCAGATGCTTGGAGAGGGAAGGAAATGAAGTGACTCTGGTATCCATTATTTGGGGGTGCTCTGTAGTTCCACTGCCCGGGGGTGCAGTGAAGCCAGCACCAACCCTCAGTCGCATATCCCAGCTCTGTTTAGTCTGGCTGTGGCCCAACCAGGAGCTAAGTACTTACTGGCCAGTTCCTTCCTGCCTCCATAGTATAATGAAGTGCTGAGCTGGGCAGAACTCCCAGTGCTCCTGGGTCCAGGAGCAAGCAAGCAGCAACCTCATGCAGGGCCACGTGAGGTCAGGGGCGGGGCCTGCACTCCCCAGCTTGCGTGGAATTGGCTGCTTGTTGACACACCACTTCCGCGGATGGCCAATCACAGGAGCCACAACATCCTTGCTTTCCCCACCCCGCCCCTCACTTGTCCTTGTGAAAACCACAGAACTTCCCACCACAAAGTGAGCTGGGGAGAGAAGTCTCTTTCCTCTGCTACCTCACACCAGGCCTTGAGGAGAGGCGTCCTGCTCACAGTCCAAGGAGTATCAATTGCTTTGCTTCCCAAAGCAGAATGTTTGCTTCTGGGGAAGAACTCCGTTGAAGACCTATTAGGGAGTTCAGTTCAGTCGCTCAGTCCTGTCTTGCGACCCCATGGACTGCAGCACGCCAGGCTTTCCTGTCCATCACCAACTTCTGGAGCTTACTTAAACTCATGTTCTTCGAGTCGGTGATGTCATTCAGCCATCTCATCCTCTGTAGTTTCCTTTTCCTCCTGCCTTCAATCTTTCCCAGCATCAGGGTCTTTTCCAATGAGTCAGTTCTTCGCATCAGGTGGCCAAAGTATTGGAGTTTCAGCTTCAACATCAGTCCTTCCAATGAATATTCAAGACTGATTTCCTTTAGGATGGACTGGTTAGGTCTCCTTGCAGTCCAAGGGACTCTCAAGAGTCTTCTCCAACACCACAGTTTAAAAGCATCAATTCTTTGGCGCTCAGCTTTCTTTATAGTCCAATTCTCACATCCATACATGACTGCTGGAAAAACCATAGCTTTGACTAGATGGACCTTTGTTGGCAAAGTAATGTCTGCTTTTTAATATGCTGTCTAGGTTGGTCATAGCTTTTCTTCCAAGGAGTAAGCGTCTTTTAATTTCATGGCTGCAGTCACCATCTGCAGTGATTTTGGAGCCCCCCAAAATAAAGTCAAAAGAGTCGGACACGACTGAGCGACTGATCTGATCTGATCTGATCTGAAAATAAAGTCTGTCACTGTTTCCATTGTTTCCCCATCTATTTGCCATGAAGTGATGAGACCAGATGCCATGATCTTAGTTTTCTGAATGTTGAGTTTTAAGCCAATTTTTTCACTCTCTTCTTTCACTTTCATCAAGAGGCTCTTTAGTTCTATTAGGGAGAAATGACTCCAAATGGATAGTCAACCAAGGTTATAGCCTTTAGCTGTAGATAATCACAAAAATCACCCTAGACAGGAAAATTCTCACAAAGCCTCGCTTGCTAGTCAGCTCTGGTACCTCCATACACTGCACAGGCCAAAGAGGCATTTGCCATCTGCTCTCCCTGGGCCCCAGCAGGTCAGGCCTGGCCTCACTATCTACTCTCTGCTTTGGGAGTGCCCTTCCTTGGGCAAGAGAGGCATTGAAAAAGTGCACTGAAAAGACTCAGGGAATCTTTCCTTTTCTTTATTTTTTATTGGAGTTGATTTACAATATGTAAGTTTCAGATGTACAACATGTATGTGTGCTTAGTCACTCAGTTGTGTCTGACTCTTTGCGACCCTTTGGACTGTAGACCTGTCCATGGGATTTTCCAGGCAAGAATACTGGAGTGGGTTGCCATTCCCTTCTCCGGGGGATCTTCCTGAGCCATCGATCAAACCTGTGTCTCCTGCATTGCATGCAGGTTCCTTATTCACTAAGCCATTGATTCAGTATTAGTATAAATATTTACAGTTATTATAAAATATTGGTTATATTCCCCGTTGTTATATATATATATATATATATATATAGTGGTTTGTACCTCTTAACCCCTACCCTTGTCTTGCCCCTGCCCCCTTTCCTCTCTTCACTGGTAACCACTAATTTGTTCTTTATACCTGTTGAGTCTGCTTCTGTTTAACCCTGGTTCTTTTATTAGGAGTCTAATAGCTACTGTGCACCAGATACCAGGCCGAGCATTTTGCATTCTTCATCTCATTAAATTCCCACAGCAACTCCTGTGACATAGATACTATTATGTCTCACCTCCTCCCACTTTACAGATAAGGAAAATGAAGCTCAGAGAGGCTAAGTGACTTACCCAAGAACATAAAGCCAGCAAAGGGCAGAGCCAGGATCTGAGTTCAGGTCTATCTGATCCCACATCCCATACTCATAACTGCTTCCTTAAGCTGTGACTTTACAGGCTCCACACCATCCAGACTGCCCTTGGAGCCCTGACAAGCTGGGAAGGCCCAAGAGACAAATGACCTTGCCTCCTCATTTTACATTTTTTGTGCCAGCCTGTTATGTTGGTAGATGGACACTTTTCTGCCATGAGCTGAGGGGTCAAGAGAAGGCCTCTTTCAACTAGTTCCTGGCAAGGGTGCAATGGTGGGGAGTCCTGGGGGCCCAGGAAGAAGCAGGAGGGCACTGCCAGCTGGGAAAACTGGCAGGAGAAATGCCCCATGAGGGCATCATCAGATTTATAGCTTAAGATCCCTTCCCTGGGTTCTGGGATATCTGACAAATATTGGACAAGTTCTCAAGTCTATACCTTAATGATATTAATGAGGGCAGGGGAGCTTAGTGAAAATTTAATAGACAACTATAAAAAGTTTCACAGACTCTGTCTGCAGAAGTTCTTTTGAAGGTCTGCACAAAGCCACAAGGGCTGCTTGGAACTCTTCGTCCAAGGAAATTATTAACCTTCCTCATTTTTGGAGAACGATGCAATCTGTTTATTAAACGCCTAAATTAAAGGGAAAGGATACAGTGCAGTTGGGGGTTTTCAATCATAATTCATTGGAGGCTCTCAGTCAGGGAAATTCGAGCCTGGGGCTGACTGGGCTTCCTGACCGCTTCCGGCTCCCAGGCTCCCTCCAACCATGTTCCTCTAATAAGTTCAGGTTGCTGGGAGTTCAACTCTCATTAACCCTTTGAAGTCTGGGTAGATAAATTACAATCAAAGTCCACGAACTACTTAATGTACATCAAAGATTGGCCAAGGAAGCAATGGTTCCAGCATGGATGCTTCTGTTGTATGGATCAAATGAGACAATGTGTGTGTGTGTGTGTGTGTGTGTGTGTGTGTGTATGAAAGCACTTTGTGATCCTTGAAGCACAGTAAGTTACTTTTATTATTTTTCTGAATAGGATGGTTTATTTATTTACAAGATGGATGCCTGTCCTCATTAGATGCCTTTGAACAAACCAAATTGGTACTCATTGAGCCTAGAAAAGTACGAAACTTTCCTTGAACTTCCTCCTCTGTTCCTCAAGCTGATTGAGACTTAAGAACCTTCTGATAGGTCTGGAGCCTTGCACACGTGAAGCCAGTGTAAAATTTGCTGATTGTTTTTCCTTCACAAATAATGTGGAAGGCAAAAGATGCAGGAGCATTGCCAGCAATGCAGGGTGTGGGTTTCTGCCTTGCTCCACCCAGAAGGAGAATTCTCAAAGGGCAGGATTGTGTGCTGAGAGGCTGAGCAGCCTTCTATGTGCTGGGGTGGATCAGTCACAAAGACAGGTGAGCTGGGAAACAGAGCTCATGCCCTGAGAAAACCCTCTTCCAAAAATTCCTGAGGTGACTCTCATACATTACTGGTGGAAAAGAAAATGGATACAACCCTTCAGGGGAGAATTTGACAACATCTCACAAAATCATATATGCATTTACTTTTTAACTTACCAGTCACATTTCCAGGAACCTACCCAGGTGGCTCAGTGGTAAAGAAACTGCCCGCAATGCAGGTGATGTGGGAAATGTCGGTTCAGTCCCTGGGTCAGAAAGATCCCCTGGAGGAGGAAACGGCAACCCAGTCCAGTATTCTCCATGGATGGAGGAGCCTGGTGGGCTACAGTCCATGAGGTCGCAAACGGTTGTACATGACTGAGCACACGCACACACACACACACAGACACCCTGACAATACACCTCAAACAATATGAAAATGTATATGCACAAGGTTGTTCACTATAGCTTTGTTTACATATATGCAAAATATTTGAAATTACCTAAGTATCCTTACAGAGGAGAGTGGTTGTACAGACTTTGGTACAACCACAGAATGGAGTCCCAAGCTGCTATAAAATAGAAGGAGGGTGCTCTTTATGAACTGATAGGGAGTGATTTCTAGGATATGTTGGTACATGAAAAAGGCCAAAAGCAAACAAGAAAAGTATCTGTAGCATGCTTCCTTTGGTGTAAAAAGAAGAGGAAATAAGTAAATATAGATGCATCTTCTCATTTGTATAGGAACACAATAAGTAGAAGCTGGAAACTCATAGAATTGGTTACCTACAGAGAGGGTGGGAGCAGCACATAGTAGGTGCTTTACAAGCATTTCCTGATAATGACCATTGGGTGCTATAGAGGACACTGTGGAAGGAATGGTAGATTCAGCTGGGAATAACAGGAAGGGTTTCTATTGTCGTCTTGAAACATGAGTCTGTGGTCAAATTGTTGGCTGGCCATTTTGAGAGATTGTACCAGGCAGAGGGAAGAATTGTGAGCAAAGATCCAGAAAGGGGAGAGAGTGTGGCACGGAAAGGGGCTGGGACTTTTGATGGGAAGGGGGACTATTGTGAGAATGGCTGGATAGGGCAGGCGGGAATCAGAATGTAGACTTTCTTTTATGCAATGGTAGTGAGTTTGAATTTTATTCTTAGGAACATGAGAAGCTGTTGGAATATTTTGAGCAGAGGAGTGATATGGTCAGTTTATGCTACATTGATCCCTGTGGCTATAATGTGGGATGTGAACTGAAGTGGGAGAGAGTAGAAGCAGGGAGGCCACTTTGAAGTGACAGAGGATGGTGACTTGGAGCAGGAAGGTAGTATTGGGTTGGCCCAAAGGTTCATTCAGACTTTTTCCGTAAGATGTAGTGGAAAAACACAAATGAATTATTTTGGCCAACCCAATAGTAGAAATGGAAAAGAGTGGTCATGTTCTGGATATGTTTGAAGGTGCAGCAGGTGGGACAAACTGATGGACTGGGTGTAGGGGAGGAAGAAAGAGGAAGAGGGGTCTGGGATAACTCCCAGCTATCTGGCTTCAGTGATTGGGTGTCTAATGGGGCCATTCAGCAAGATGGGGACCACAGTAGAAAGAGTAGAATTTGTGGGGAAATGTCAAGTCACCTCAGATGTGTCAAGTGTGAGGTGTCAGCAGATTGGATCTGTTGGATGTATGGGTCTGGGGCTCAGGGGAGAAGTCTGGGCAGGGACCATAGATGTGGGACCATATAGATGGAGGTTGAAAAGACGAGGCCAGAATGGGGGAGCGTAGGTATCACTGTGAGAAGAGATCCAAGGGCAGAGTCCTGGGGAACACTAACAGGAGAGGCAGAAGATGAAGACCTCATGAAGGTGGCTAGAATGAAATCGTAGTAGTAATTGCATGAGGACCAGGAGAGAATAGGGTCTGGAGGCCCAGGGGGAGGGAGTTGTAAGAGGAGCATGCTCAGCAGTGCCCAGGGCTGCATGGGGGGGCCCCAAGACAAGAGCTGCACAGATGGGGATGGGGGGCAGCTAAAGGCAAACTACAAGGGCTGCAGAGTGAGCAGAAGGGCTCAGTGATGGGGTTCTTCTTTAAGGACCTTTGACTGTGAAGGGAAGGAGTGAGGTGGGATGGCAGCTGGAGGAGGGGATGGTGAAGGGTTGAAAGAGAGCCATTATTATAAGGAAGAAAGAAGGAAGCTCATTTTTAACTCCCGAGTCAGTAGACACACAAGACTGAAAACCCAGAAAAGGAAGGAATTCACCTGTGGAGGAAAGTGAAAGTGTTAGTCACTCAGTCATGTCCGACTCTGCAACTCCAGGGACTGTAGCCCACCAGGCTCCCCAGTCCATGGGATTCTCCAGGCAAGAATACCAGAGTGGGTTGCAATATCCTTCTCCAGCAGAGGAAGGTGGGGGCCTAATGACAGAGAGCCCAGAGACTGGGGCTAGGGTTGAGCAGGAAAAAGCATATATCTCTCTAAAGGGTCACTGCCCGTGGAATCATTTTCAACATGAAGGAAACAGCGAAGATCAAATTATCCACGTGTGAATTGGGGTGGTCTGCAAAGTCAGAGAGTGAGGGTGTAGTCATGTGTCAGTTCAAATAGGGCCCCAGGCCGTGGTCAGAAGCATCTGGAAAGGACAGCGTTGACAGAGGCACTAGTCGCCCACAGGGAACTGCAGACAACGCACACTTCAGGTACACTGGTAGAGACTCAAACATAGCTTCACACACGCTTGGGAGCTTTGGATGTTAATCAAGGTAAAAAGTCTCCCTTAAAACAAATTATGAGACTTTATGATGAATAAATAGGACCTAATGAATGGGTTTACCAACTGTTCTTCCCTGTTCTGGACTTTGGGCAAGAGCTGGAGGGCTGAGAACGGGACAGAGAGCCAGGCCCCAGGCTCCTTTGTTGGCTTTGGCCTCAGGGGCCGCCCCTAACCCTGATGGTTCAGTAGAACTTGGATAGAAGCGAGGCCTGGGTGTGGCGCTGATCTTCTGGGAAGCGGAGAGTTTGTTCTCCAAGGGTGAAGGACTGCAGGCTAAAACATTCTGTCCTTTTGCAGACAGTGGAGCTGGTAAGCTATTTCAGAGGTGTACATGCAAATCATTGTCTAACTAAAAAAAAAAAAAAAAAACACTAATGTGCTGACCCTTGCTACCTGGTGTGATATATATATATATATCAGACAGAGAAACACAACATTTGGTTTAGGCCCAGGCTCTGCTACCAGCTTGCTGTGTGACTTTAGGCAAGTACCTTCTGCTGTGTGGGCCTCAGCTGTTGCATTTGCCAAATCAGTAGAGTGGACAGATGATCTCTAAGGGAAATGCTGCATCAACATTCTGGGTTTTTTCCTTTAATTAATAGACTATTTTTTAGAGCAGCTTTAGATTCACAGTACAACTAAGTGCAAAGTATAGAGTTTCTGAATACCCCTTGTCCCCCCAAATGCACAGCCTCCCCCACTAGGCTCGCCCCCCACCAGAGGGGTACATTTGTTACAATCAATAAACCTACCTTGACATGCCATTATCACTCAAAAGTCCTTATTCATGTTGCACATGTTATGGGGTTTTGACAAATGTATCTGCCATCATAGAGTAGTTTCATTGCCCCTAAATATCCTCTATGCTCTGAGAATTTGTCCCTCCCTCCCCTCAACCCCTAGCAACCACTGACTTTTTCCCTGTCTCCATAGTTTTGCCTTTCTCAGAATATCATATAATTGATACCATGCAATTTGTAGTTTCTTCAGATTGGCTTCTTTCACTTAGTAATAAGCATCTGAGATCCTTGCATGTCTTTCCATGGCTTGATAGCGCACTTATTTTTAGTGCTGAATAATATCCCATTGTCTGATGTACCCCAGTTTATTTATCCATTCACCTACTGAAGGACCATCTTGGTCGCTTCCAAGTTTTGAGAATTATGAGTAAAGCTGCTCTAAACATCCACATGCAAGTTTTTGTGTGGACATAAGTTTTCAACTCATTTGGGTAAGTAACAAGGAGCATGACTGATGGATTTATGAAAGTGTATGTTTAGTTTGTTAAGAAACTACCAAACTGTCTTTTAAAGTGGCTGTCCCATTTTGCGTTCCTACCAGCAAGGAATAAGATTTCCTGTTTGCTCTACATCCTCATCCAAGCATTTGGTGTTTTCAGTGTTTTGGATTTTGGCCATTCTGATAGGTGTGTAGTGGTATCTCATTGCTGTCTTGATTTGCCTTTCCCTGATAGTATATGATGCTGAACATCTTTTCATATGCTACTTGCATCTGTATAGTGTCTGTTCAGGTGAGATGTCTCTTCAGGTTTTTTGTTCACTTTTATTTTTTTATTAAAAAAATTGTTTTTGGCCACACCTCGAGGCTTTCGAGATCCCAGTTCTCCGACCAGGGGTCGAACCGGGGCACTCAGCAGCGAAAGCGTAGAGTCCTAAGCACTGGACCACCAAGGAGTTCTCAGTCTTTTGTCCAGTTTTGAATCAGGCCATTCATTTTCTTATTATTAAGTTTTAAGAGTTCTTTGTGTATTTTGGATAGTAGTCCTTTAACAGATGTGTCTTTTGCAAATATTTTCTTCTAGTTTGTGGCTTGCCTTTTCATTCTCTTGACAGTGTCTTTCACAAAGAAGTTTTCGTTTTAATAACGTCCCGCATAGCAATTATTTCTTTCATGAACTGTATCTAAAAAGTCATTGCTAAACCCATGGTCATCTAGATTTTCTCCTGTGTTAGCTTCTAGAATTCAACGTTGTCATAGTTTTACATTTTACATGTACACATAAAGTCCGAGGACTGACCACTATCTAACGTGAAGACTTACTATGAAGCCACAGTGATAAAGATCTGTGTCTAGATTCATTTTCTTTTGTATGTGGATGTCCAGGTGTTCAAGTATCATTTGTTGAAGAGACTACCTTTGCTCTGCTGTATTGCCTTTGCTCCCTTGTCAAAGATCAGTTGAGTATATTTATGTGGGTCTATTTATAGGGCTCTTTTTTGTGTTCCACTGATCTCTTTGTGTATTCTTTCATCGATACCATACTGCCTTGATTGCTTTAGCTTTATAGTAAGTCTTAAAATCAGATAGTGTCAGTCCTCTGATTTTGTTCTCCTTCAGTCTTGAGTTGCCCAAGAGTTTGCAATATACATTTACAATATACATTATCCAAGTCAACTTTCAAATAATACTATACCATCCTATGGGCAGTGCACATACCTTATAGTAACAAAATATTCCAATCCTCTCTCTCGTCCCTTGTACTACTGCTGTTGTTCATTTCACTTATACACAAACATACATAATCAAATGGTTATTGTTTAGTCACTCAGTCATGTCTGACTCTTTGCAACCCCATGAACTGTAACCCACCAGGCTCCTCTGTCCATGGCATTCTCCAGACAAAATACTGAATTCAGTTGCCATTTCCTTCTCCAGGGGATCTTCCCAACCTAGGGATTGAACTGCATCTCCTGCATTACAGGCAGATTCTTTACCACTGAGCAACCTGGGAAGCCCCATACATAATCAAATACATTATTGCTATTACTATTTTGAAAACAACTGTTATTGTAAGATCAATTAAGAATAAGAAAAAAGTTTTTACTTTAGCTTAACATATTCATTCTCTGATGTTCTTCCTTTCTTTATACAGATCTGAGTTTCTGACCTGTATTATTTTCCTTGTCACTAAAGAACTTCTTTTAATGTTTCTTACAACACATGTCTACTGGCAACAAATTCCCTCAATTTTCATTTGTCTGAGAAATTCTTTATTTCTCCTTCAATTTTTTAAAAATATTTTTTTTGATGTGGACCATCTTAAAAAGTCTTTTGTGAATTCGTTACAACTTTGCTTCTGTTCTGTGTTTTGGTTTTCTGGCCAGAAGCCATATGGATTCTTAGCTCCCTGACTAGGGATCTAACCTGCACCACCACCTCTCACACACACACATGCGCACGCACGCGCGCACACACACACACACACACACAGGTGAATTCTTAACCATTGGACCACCAGGGAAGTCCTTATTTCTCATTCACCTTTTTTAAAAAGTAGTTTTATTTATTTATTTATTTAGGCTGTGCTGGGTCTTCATTGGTGCTCAGGGTTTTTTCTTGTTTCAGCAAGTGGCGGCCACTCTCTAGTTGCAGTGTGTGGGCTTCTGACTTGGGTGGCTTCTCCTGTTGTGGAGCATGGGCTCTAGGGTGCATGGGCTTCAGTAGTTGTGTCACATGGGCTCAGTAGTTGCAGCTCCTGGGCTCAGTAGCTGTGGTGCACAGGCTTAGTTGCTCCACAACATGTGGGATCTTCCTGGATCAGGGATCAAACTCATGTCTCCTGCATTGACAGGAGGAATCTTTACCACCGAGCCACCGGGGAAGCCCTCTCCTACACTTTTGAAGGATAATTTTACAAACTACAGAATTCTCTGTTGGTGTCTTTTTTTTCTCTCTCAATACTTTAAATATTTCACTCCATTCCTTTCTTGCATGCATGGTTTCTGAGGAGAAGGCAAATGTGATCTTTATCTTTGCTCCCCTATGGGTAAGGTATTTTTCTCCCTCTGGCTTTATTTCAAGGTTTGTTTTTTTTTTTTTTTTTTTTTCTTTATCTTGGATTTTTCTCAAGTTTGAATATGATATTCCCTTATGCAGTTTCTTTAGCATTGTTCACTTGGTGTTCTCTGAGCTTCCTGGATCTGTAGTTTGGTGTCTGACATTAATTTTGAAAAGACCCTGATGCTGGGAAAGATGGAGGGTAGGAGGAGAAGAGGGCAGCAGAGGATGAGATGGTTAGATGGCATGACCAACTCAATGGACATGAATCTGAGCAAACTCTGGGAGATAGTGAAGGACAGAGAAGCCTGGCGTGCTGCAGTCCATGGGGTCACAAAGAGTCAGACACAACTTAGGGACTCAATAACAACAACAATTTGGGAGAAATTCTCAATCACTATTGCTTCAAACATGTCTTTTCTTTTTGTTTGCCTTGCGGTATTACTTCATATATATCATGCTTTCTGTAGTTGTCCCACAGTTCTTGGATTCTGTTGTGTTTTTTTCCTGCACTTTTTTCTTTTTGCTTTTCGGTTTTTGAGGTTTCTATTGTCATGTCCTTAACCTCAGAGATTCTTTCCTCAGTTGTATCCAGTCTACTCATGAGCCCATCAAAGGCATTCTTCATTTGTGTTACAGTGTGTTCAGTCTCTAATATTTCTTTTTTATTCTTTCTTAGACTTTCATCCCTCTGCTTGCATCATCCATCTATTCTTGCATGTTGTCTACTTTATCCATTAAAGCCCTTAGCATATTCTTCATAGTTTTAAAAAATTCTTGGTTTGATAATTTCTACATTCCTACCATATTTGTGTCTGGTTCTGATGCTTGTTCAGTCTCTTCAGCTTGTGTTTTTTGCCTTTGAATAGGCTTTGTATTTTTTTTTTTTTCCATTGTTGTTGAAAGGGGGACATGATGCACTGGGTGAAAGGAACCAGGGTAATAGTGAAATAGTGGTAAATTGTCGAGGAGGGGAAGAATTCCACAGGTCTATGGTTAGGTCTCAGTCCATGATGTTGTGCCCCTCGACTTTGAACACCACCAGTGCATCTCAGTTTTTCCTCCAGCTTTGATGGAACAAGATGGTTAGAATTGGCTGGAATTGACTACTTCCTTCTCCTGGGTCAGTTAGGCTCTGATAAAACCCCAGAAGGTTAGGCATTGGTTAATTGGCTTCTCCAGAAGGCAGATCATTTGAAGAAGTGCAGAATGATCTGGTGTATTTCAAAATGATTGCTTTTTGCTTCCCCTCTGCCTAAAGCACAGGAAGTTTTTGTTTTCCAATATTCACTCTAAGGACCTGGTTGAGCTCCTGGATACAAAGTTAACAAAAGTATTATGGCCTCCCTGTGGACTGGGTCCTCTAGAATTTTAAAATCACAGCTTGTCCACACTGAGTAACCTGCAATTCCTTAATTACGTTCAGATTTTCCTACTCCAGTACTGGTTTCGGTGGAGCTTTCTGCTCTAAGTTGTGAGTCTGTATCTCCTTGTCTGTCTCTCCAGTTTGGAGGGCAACAGTTTACTCAGTGACCTCACTTCTCTTATGAATCTAAGCTTTTTATTTGTTGTTCAATGGAGTGCTGACTTTTCAACTCCTTACATGTTTTTTTTTTTTTTTTGTCATTTAGTCACTAAGCTGTGTCCAACTTTGCAACCCCATGGACTGTAGCCCTCCAGGCTCTTCTGTCCATGGGATTTCCCAGGCAAGAATACTGCAGTGGGTTGCCATTTCCTTTTTCAGGGGATCTTCCCAACCCAGGGATCAAACCCGCTTCTCCCATATTGCTGGCGAATTCTTTACCACTGAGCTACCAGGGCTTCCTTACATACTGGACTAGAAACTGTAAGTTTCTCTGGTTTTCTTTGTGTTTATTTATAGAGACGCAGGAGACGTGGGTTCAATCCCTGAGTTGGGAAGATCCCTTGGAGGAGGAAATGGCAACCCACTCCAGTGTTCTTGCCTGGTCAATCCCATGGACAGAGGAGCCTGGCGGGCTACAGTCCCTGGGGTAGCAAAGAGTTGGACATGACTCAGCACGCACACACTCCCTGATTATACTATAAACTCTGTAAGGACAGGAACCCTGTCTGTCCTATTTATCTTGTATCTTCATTGTCTAGCACTGTGCCTGGCACATAGAAGATACTTGACACTCAAAATATATTCAATGAAAAACTGAGAGACAGAGAGAAGACATGGACAATACAATGTTGGGCAAGTCTCTTCCTGTCTTGTAGCCTCAGTTCCTCACTACCTGATGCTGCTGTTGTTTGTTTGCCTCTTTGTTATGGCTGTGCAGCATGCGGGATCTTCCTTGACCAGAGACTGAACCCATGTCCCCTGTATTGGGAGTGTGGAGTCTTAACCACTGGACCACTGGAGAAGTCCTTGTTTGTTTCTTGATTGTCTGTTTCCCTCTGCTAGAATGTAGGCTCCAGGAGATCAGGAACCTCATCTGTCAGAGAGCTCAGCACACAATAGGTTCTCTATTAATATTTATTGAATGAAGCAATGGATGACTGACTGAATCTACTAAAGGAGGGGGTTAGCCTTCGTAATTTGATGGCAGAAATTTCTGGGAACTTTCCCTTTCCCATGCCCTAATGGGCATGCCTGTCTGAACTAGTTTATGTACTTCTAAGAGAGCTTCATGCCTGCCTAGGACAGGAACGGAAATAGGTCACTTGAGTTAAGATGATCAGAAGTGTATGGAAAAACAGCTTGCTGAAATTTGGAGCTCAGTGGCTTCCCTTCACGTCACCCAGGAGAACACAGGCTGCACTCCAATGTGTATCTGAAAACAATTTAAAGCTTGATATTGAGCCCTGCTAAACCACACAGACTCAGATAATGTCACCCAATTCCATGGTTTTGCAAGGAAGAGGGTGTGCCACGGGGAGAAGATAAGGCAGTTTTTACCAGTTTCTTCCTCAGGGCAAAAAACAGAATGTTCAGCATTCGTGGGAGGGGCAGGAGTTATGTTTTGCCTGAGGAATCTTGCTTGCTGGATGGGCAGGGTCAGGTGACAGACTTCCATAGCTTGGCCAGAGGCAGGAGCAATATTTTCTTCAAGTCCTAGTTTCCTCAGCATTCCCCAGCCATTCCCCAGTGGCCCATTTTATGGGCTTGATAGGGAGAATCTTAAGTCATTAACCTGTGGGACCTTCCAAGGAAACTCTTGTAGAAGAATTCAATTGGGAGCCCGAAGGATCAAAGTTCTAAAGGGTCCCTTGCTTTTTGCTAAAAGCAAAACAAACCCATTCCTTCTTGCAAGGCAGAAGCTGCTAAGATGACATGGATGCCTTTGGAGTGAGGAGAAGGGAATTGAGGGAGCAAGCTGGTCCTTCAGGGACACGGAATCGTCTGTTATTCTTCATAAGGTCAGCAACCGCTCTTCAGCAAATGTGAAGACTGTTGAAACAGATCCTGTATTCCTAGGTTTGGGGAACTAGGTGTGATTGGGTAATTTTTACCCACAAAAATCTTTTAGCATTGCAAAAAGCTACAATCCCATAGAAAATAATTCCCTCAAATGCATGTCTTCTCCATGCAGCCTGTCTTCCCTGCCCCTACACAGCATGCAGGATCTTCATTCCCCAACCAGGAATAGAACCCTTGTCCCCTTCAGTGGAAGTTTGGAATCCTAACTACTGGACCACCAGGGAATTTAGTGTCTTGACTGTGAGGTTTTGGAGGGTGGAAGACGGTGACGATTGGTGGGATGTGGATGGACTGGGTGATTTGCAAGACCCCTTGCAGTCCCAAGATCTGAAGATTGTGTGCTGATGTTCCCTTTATATTCACCTAAAAGTAAGAGGATCTTTTCTGGAATTCTGACTTTGACTATTGGTGTCCCAGATTTTGACCTATTGAAAGTGAAAGTTGCTCAGTCATGTCAGACTCTGCAACCTCATGGATGTACAATCCATGGAATTCTCCAGGCCAGAATATTGGAGTGAGTAGCCATTCTCTTCTCCAAGGGATCTTCCCAACCCACGGATCAAACCCAGGTCTCCCACATTGCAGGCAGATTCTTTACCAGCTAGGCCACCAGGGAAGCCCAAGAATACTGGAGTGGGTAGCCTATCCCTTCTCCAGTGGATCTTCCCGACCCAGGAATTGAACCGGGGTCTCCTGCATTGCAGGTGGATTCTTTACCAGCTGAGCTACAAGGGAAGCCCCAGATTTTGACCTGGAGCCACGTATTTCACATATTACTATCCCGTTTGCTTCCACAGACATTTAAGAGGATATAGTTTCTGGAATCTCTCCAACGAGAGGCCTCTTCAGTCAGCTTCTAAGGCCTGAAAATTCTCGGCTGGAAAATTCTGGGAAAAGAGTTTTGCAGCAGCAGAGACACTACGCCCCCAAGGGTTGCTCTGCTCATTTGGTTCCCAGGGCACAGATCTCACCTGCAAGCCAGCTTTGGCCCACTGGAGTAGGCACATCCTCTTATGCAGAAGTCAGCGGCCATAGGCCCGTTTATGATACAGTTTGCTATGCTTTCTTTCTCTTTTCTTCTTCTCCCTCCTTCTCACCTCTCAATATATCCAAACCCCTGAAGAAGAAACTTCTGGTTGTTTACTCCAACATCTGTTCTTCTCTTCCTGATTACCATGGGAAGAGGTAACCGGGCGGGTGGGGGTGGCAAAATAGGGGTAGGGGATTAAGACATTCAAGCTACTGTGTATAAAATAGAGAAGCAACATCTTTAGATTGTACAGCATAGAAAAATATAACCATTACTTTCTTTTATTTCTTTTATTTTTTTGCTGCACCCTGTACCACGCAGAACTTCTCTGACCAGGGATGGAACCTGTGCCCCCTGTATTGGAAGACCAGAGTTTAACCACTGGACACCAAGGAAGTCCCAATCATTATTTTATTTGTTAAAAACACATCTTTTAAAAATGTTTATTTATTTTTGGCTGCCAGGGGTCAGCGTTGCTGTACCAGGGCTTTCTCTCGTTGCAGCGAGTGGGGGCTACTCTTGTTGTGGAGCACAGGCTCTAGGCACTCGGGCTTCAGCACTTGCAGCACATGGGCTCAGTAATTGTGGCACACGAGCTTAGTTGCCCCAAGGCATGTGGGATCTTCCCAGACCAGGGATCAAACCGGTGTCCCCTACATTGATTGCAAGGTGAATTCTCAACCACTGGACCACCAGGGAAGCCCCTCAACCATTATTTTATAACTTTAAATGGAGTATAATTTATAAAAACATTGAATCACCTTGTTTTATACCTGAAACTAATATAATACTGCTACCCAACTATATTTCAATTAAAAAAACTCCACAAAAATGAAAAAGTATGTGCACATCACACAACACCAAATTAAACACTGTTAAAAATTAAATCACAAAAAATTTTTAAATACTTTGAGATGAATAAAAAGAAGCCACTAGGTACCAAACTTATACTGCTTAAGTGGTGCTAAGAAGAAAATGTATAGCTGTAAACATCGCATCCGGTCCCATCACTTCATGGCAAATAGGTGGGGAAACAGTGGAAACAGTGGCTGACTTTATTTTTTGGGCTCCAAAATCACTGCAGATGGTGACTGCAACCATGAAATTAAAAGACGCTTACTCCTTGGAAGGAAAGTTATGACCCACCTAGACAGCATATTGGAGAAGGCAATGGCAACCCACTCCAGTACTCTTGCCTGGAAAATCCCATGGACGGAGGAGGCTGGTAGGCTGCAGTCCATAGGGTTGCTAAGAGTCAGACACGACTGAGCGACTTCACTTTCACTTTCCACTTTCATGCATTGGAGAAGGAAATGGCAACCCACTTCAGTGTTCTTGCCTGGAGAATCCCAGGGACGGGGGACCCTGGTGGGCTGCCATCTATGGGGTCTCACAGAGTCGGACACGACTGAAGCGACTTAGCAGCAGCAGACAGCATATTAAAAAGCTGACACATTGCTTTGCCAACAAAGGTCCGTCTAGTCAAGGCTATGATATTTCCAGTAGTCCTGTATGGATGTGAGAGTTGGACTATAAAGAAAGCTGAGCGCAGAAGAATTGATGCTTTTGAACTGTGGTGTTGGAGAAGACTCTTGAGAGTCCTTTGGACTGCAAGGAGATCCAACCAGTCCATTCTAAAGGAGATCCGTCCTGGGTGTTCACTGGAAGGACTGATGTTGAAGCTGAAATTCCAATACTTGGGCCACCTGATGCAAAGAGGTGATTCATTGGAAAAGACACTGATGCTGGGAAAGATTGAGGGCAGGAGGAGAAGGGGACGACAGAGGATGAGATGGTTGGATGGCATCACCGACTCGATGGACATGAGTTTGGGTAGACTCTGGAAGTTGGTGATGGACAGGGAGGCCTGGAGAGCTGCAGTCCATGGGGTCGCAAAGAGTCAGACACGACTGAGCGACTAAACTGAAACTGAACTGAAACATCTATATTTCAAATAAATATTTTAAGTCAATAACCTCATCTTTCATCTTAAGAACTACAAAAACAACCAGTTAAAGTAAGCAGAAGAAAATATAAAAGCAAATATGGAAATAAAATAGAGAGTACAGAAAAATAGAAAAAAAGTCAATGAAACCACAGCTGGTTCTAGGAAAAGATCAAGGCACATGAGTGAGTATGATTGAAAGAAAATGAGCTCAGTCCAAATCAGCTGAACCCTACAGACTCATGAGCCAAATAAATATGTATTGTTTTCTGTTTCTGATTCTGATGGTTGTTTGCTATGCAGTGTTATCATGGCAGTAGATAACTTAGGCAGTTTAAAATAAAAGGTCTCACAAAAACAGAAACTTAAATTTCTTTGGGGGTGGCCATGCACACAGCTTAAAAGAAGCCTCCCTTAGGAGGAGTAGCCAGACTAAGATCTGGCCAATGAGATGTAAGCAGAAGTACACTGTATTTCTGGGAAGCTTCCTCAGAAGGAAGCAGTGACTTTTTGCAATGGCTGGAGGGTGAACAGCCATTGTCAACAATGAAGCAGCATGCTGTATATCTAGTAGAGCAGCAACTTGGAAGAAACTTGGGTCTCTGGTGACGTTATAGAGTCACTCATCAACCTTGGACTGCCTACCTTCAGACTTTTCTTATGGGAGAGATAAATGAACATCTATTCAAGCAACTATCATCATTTTTTCCATTATTGCAACCAGAGCTAATCCTAACTAATAGTATAGCCTCTCCCTAACATGAGACTGGAGTTTGACAAGTAGCTCTAGGTAATGGGGTGAAGTTTTATAGGTGAAAATGTGGATGTGGAGAAAAGTGAGCATTTAGACTAACTTAAGGGATAACAGAGGGAATTTCCCTAGGAAAGAGGTATGGGAATACAACTAGGCTGTATGCAATTTCCCTTATGAGCAAATCCCATGAGAACCCACACCATACTCTCAGATTTGTCACAATATCCTCAGTACCTCAGCCAGTGCCTGACACATAGGAAAGGCCCAAGTAAAAATCGTTGAAAGAATAAAGAGCTTGTTGTTTTCATAATTGACATAATCAACAGCTCAATTTACTTGTGTGATTTGAAAAACTTTGGGAAAGTTCCCGCCTTGGCCCCATCCACAGTTTCTTCCCTAACTCACCATTACCCGCTACAACATCTGAAACTCTCATAATTTGTATTTACTTATTTATTTTTGGCCACACCGGGTCTTCATTGCTGCATGTGAGCTTTCTCTAGTTGCAATGCATGGGCATTGTGGTGGATTTTCTTGTTGCAGAGAATGGGCTCGTGGGCTCAGTAGTTGCAGCTCACTGGCTTAGGTGCCCCGAGGCATATGGGATCTAGTTCTCCTACCAGGGATCAAACCCATGTTCCCTGCACTGGGAGCATGGAGTCTTAACCACTGGACCACCAGGGAAGTCCTCCATATATATATATATTTTATTGATCAACATGTGTCAGGTCACGGGAGGTAGTGGTGAGCAAAACCAGTGTGGGTCCTTCCATCAGGGAGCTTCAGTGCAGTGAGCCAGAAACAACAAACAAAAATATGTGAAGTAAGGATGGCCCTAGTTGTCCAGTGGTTAAGACTCCATGCCCTCAATGCAGGGAGCACAGGTGTGGTCCCTAATTGGGGAAGTAAGATCCCACTTGCCAAGTGGCGCAACCAAAAAAATATATATGTATGTGAACTGCTCATTACCATTCGGAATAAGAGCAAGGAAAGAAATAAAAATGGGGAAAACTCCTGTGGACAAGGTTAGGAGTGAAACCTGTCAGGAAGGGAGACAGCCAAAGGACAAGAACAAAGAGCTATGGGCTTCCCTGGTGGCTCAGAGGTAAAGGATCCACATGCCAATGCAAGGGACACGGGTTTGATCCCCAGTGCTGGAAGATTCCACATGCTATGGAGCAACTAAGTTCATGTGCCACAACTACTGAGCCTGTGCTCTAGAGCCCAGGAGCCACAACTGCCAAGCTCACATGCCCTAGATCCTGTGCTCCGCAGCAAGAGAAGCCACTGCAATGAGAAGCCCACACACTGTAATGGAGAATAGCCCCAGCTCACTGCAACTAGAGAAGGGGCTGTGTAGCAACAATGAAGACCTCGCACAGCCAACAATTAAATAAGTTAATTTTTTTTTTTTTTAAAAAGGACAAACAGCCATAAAGAGAATTGGATGGCAGAGCTAGTGGGATCATCTGGACTGAGGGAACCACATGCACAAATGCTCTGAGGTGTGTTCCAGGAATGAAAGGGAGTTGGAGCTTGGTAAAAGCAGGGGAGTGACACACATAAAGGCTGGAGAGGTCGGCACAGGTGGGATCACGTGGGCACTTGTAGTCTGCGAGAAGGAGTTTGGACTTTATTCTAAGCACAACGATAAGCCTTTGATAAGCTTAAAGTAAAGGAACACCAGGATCTAGTTTTGCATTAAGAAAGTCACTCTGGCTGCTGTGGGGAATTGCACAAAGGCCAGCATGCAAGCAGGGAGACCCATGTGTGAGACGGTCCCCATGTGAGAGATGAGGATGGTTTAGACCGGGGAACAGTGATGGGGCTGGAAAGAAGTGGAGGGATTCAGGGTGTGTTTTGGAGGCAGAGTGGCCCACGTTGGGTGATGGATTAGATGCGGGTGCTGAGGGGGTGGGGAGGGATCAAGTGTCTGGTTGAGCAACTGTGTAGGTGGTGCTACTTTACACTGAGGTCAGATATGTTGGGGGAGGTGGGAGTCAAGACTTATTTTGATCACATAGATGTTGATGTACTTGTAAAACATACTATATGGGGCTGTCAAGGAGAAAGTAGAATATTTCAGTTTGGAGCTCAGGGGAATGCTTAGGATTGGTAATATAAATTTGAGAGTCACTAGCATGGGGTTGTTCGGAGAAGGCAATGGCACCCCACTCCAATACTCTTGCCTGGCAAATCCCATGGATGGAGGAGCCTGGTAGGCTGCAGTCCATGGGGTCGCTGAGAGTCGGACACGACTGAGCGACTTCACTTTCACTTTTCACTTTCCTGCATTGGAGAAGGAAATGGCAACCAACTCCAGTGTTCTTGCCTGGAGAATCCCAGGGACGGGGAGCCTGGTGGGCTGCTGCATATGGGGTCACACAGAGTCGGACACGTCTGAAGCGACTTAGCAGCAGTAGCAGCAGCAGCATGGGGTTGTTACTTAGGACCTTTGGAATAGATAGAGTCAACCAGAGAGAGAGTAGGGTAGAGCCAAGCCTAGAGGTGCTCCAACATTTAAAGAAAGACAAGTCTGCAAAGGAGGCTGAGAAGGGGGCCTTAAGGTTATTTGTATACTGCTCGTCATCTCCAGCAGAATGGTTTAGAGTTTTGAAGAGGCTAATAAATAGCATCTCTTTTCTTCTGCCTAAAATCAGAATCAATCGAAAGAGACACACTTATGAGTCAGACAGGAGATAAGAATATCACCTCTATTAATCATAAGGCTGCCTGGAGAAAGTAGAGTTGTCTGTGAATAGGCTGCTAATATGAGCAGCCTGTCTCAGCCACCCTGTCCACACAGAAACAGGAAACCAGCCCCAGGATCACAGTGTCCACTTCTGCTCTTGCCCGGCTATAGCTGAGGGCCTGGCACCCAGCAGGTGCCCATGTGCGTGGCACGAATGGATGTCAGAATTGAAACCAACCTCACAGATCATCCAGGAATTCCCTGGGAAGCTGATCAGTGCCAGTGCCCATGTTACAATCCATGTTATAATCTGGTTTTATCAACATTTCTGAGGACAGAGTTCAAGGCAACAGTATTCCATTCAAGTCTTGCTGGGTGATTCCACTGTGCAGCCAAAGTTAAGAATTATTGCTCTTGGGAATCCCCTGGTGGTCCAGTGGTTAAGACTGTGCTTCCACTGCAGGGGGTGTGAGTTCGATCCCTGGTTGGGGAACTAAGATCCCACATACCATGTAGTGCAGCCAAAAATAAACAAAAAAAAACTTTTTTAAGTTTTTTGTGAAAACCAAAACACCATTGCTCTGACCCAGTTCCTCATTTTCCCAATGGAAACACTGAGGCCTAGAGTAATTACGAGGGTCATCTGTAACTTGTGGGCTCGTCCCAGCCCTACTGCCGACTGCCTGAGTGGCTGGGACAAACCTGTTTCTGTCTCTGGATGTCAGTGTCCTCCTCTGGGAAATGAGGAGGTTGGGACAGTTGATCTCTAGCAGGAAGTTCACCACCAAAACAGCAGAGGAGCCCAGCTAAGAAAGGTCTAATGGGCTGGGGATGCCCCTTGGGCCCACATTTGTCCTCTTCTAATTCCTGTCCAGCTCTGCCCACCCACTCCTAAGTCATCTCCTTTTCATTTCTTTCTTGCCCTCTCTATGTATTGGCATCGGTCACAAGTGTTTTGAAGGTGAGCCTATCCCTTCTGCCGACCAGAGACATCGTTGGTGCAACCTGCCCTCCCTCCTGCCATGTGAATTTGGTGACCAAGAACTCGTAAGTGTGTTGTCACAATATAGGCAACCAGAAGTGATTCATGCAATGAGAAAGCCTGGGAAATAAGGATTGTCAATGATTCCTTCTATAAATTCACGTGGAGTGTCGGGAAGCAATGTATTGGCCTTTAAAAGTGATTGTTTCTGCAACATGGATGGACCTAGAGACTGTCATACTAAGTGAAGTAAGTCAGACAGAAAGACAAATATATGATATTTTTTATATGTGAAATCTAAAAAGAAATTATATAAATGAACTCATTTACAAAACAGAAACAGACTCACAGATTTAGAGAACTTATAGGTACCAGATGGAGAAGGCAATGGCACCCCACTCCAGTACTCTTGCCTGGAGAATCCCATGGACGGGGGAGCCTGGTAGGCTACAGTCCATGAGGTCGCTAAGAGTCGGACACAACTGAGCGACTTCACTTTCACTTTTCACTTTTATGCATTGGAGAAGGAAATGGCAACCCACTCCAGTGTGCTTGCCTGGAGAATCCCAGGGACTGCTGGGCTGCTGTCTATGGGGTCACACAGAGTTGGACATGACTGATGCAACTTAGCAGCAGCAGCAGCATAGTTATCAGAGGGGAAAGGAAAGGTGGGGGGAAGGAATAGTTAGGGAGTTTGGGATGGACATATACATACTGCTATATTTAACATGGATAACCAACAAGGACCTATTGTATAGCACAGGGAACTCTGTTCAATGTCATGTGGGAGCCTGGATGAGAGGGGAGTTTGGGGGAGAATGGGCACATGTATATGTATGGCTGAGTCCCTTTGCCATCTGAAAATATCATAATATTATCAATCAGCTACATTCCAATATAAAATAAAAAGTTTAATAAACATAAATGTTAAGAAGTGTCTGTTTCTTCAGCAACTTGTTAAGAGCTCAATATGAGGATGAATAGAATCTGGGCGCTGGAAAGGAAACAGGCCTAGAGCAAGGAGGTAGCTGTATAAATCTCACTCTCACACCGAGAGGGTTCTTCGTGGCCAGAGTACTTACTAGGTACCTGGCTGAGAATTGATTCTGGGTAACTGCTTTGTTTAGCAGATTGGGAAGCTCAGGTCTGGCAACACTGCCAATGCCTTGCCCAAGGTCCTATAGCTTATTGGCTGAAGACAGGACAACAGCCCAGACTCCTGACTTCTCTTCTCTTAATATCTCAACTGCCTCCTTCTACCCCAAAATGACCTTGAGGGACTTGTTTAATTTTATAAGCTGGTGGGGCTTGTGCTAAGGACTTTGAAAAGGAAATGTCAAAAAGAATAGACAAAAAGATAAAGATGGGGAGGAGATCACAAACCTCAGTGTTCCCTGGGGGGCCTGTCTTGTCTTTCTCTGACACTTCCCAGCTGGCCCTCCATCCTGCCTCACCCAGCCTCACTGTGGGCAGCCTCCAAAGTGCAGCTCTAGGCTTTCTGCTGGGCCTCCTTGGCACCCACTTCCTGGAGTACATGTCCCCTCACATCACTCTAGCTCCTGTGACACGTGGACACACCCGCATCTGGTGCTGTAGCCTTGAAGCTGACAGTTCTTTCCATAGCTGGTTCTGGGATTTTTCCCTATGTAAATATGGTTAATTCCGTTGGAGATCAAAATTGGAATTTATCTTTCCTCTGCAAAACTGTCTCCTTTGGGGCTTCCAGGATTCCCCAGTCTTCCAGACACAAAACTTTCAGATCACCTGAGGCTGAGGGGATAGGGAGGCAGGAATGGAGACTTGGTGTCTAATGGGTCCAGAGCTTCAGTCTGGAGGAGGAGACAGTTCTAGAGATGGATGGTGACAACGGTTACACAACAGTGTGAACGTACTTAATGCCACTGGACTGCACATTTTAAAATGGTTGCAGTGGTCCCTTTTATGTTATATGTATTTTCTCACAGTTAAGAAGAAGAGAAAACACAAAACTTTCAAGTCATCCTTGGCCTGTGGCTACTTTGCTTTCTCATCCCAACTCACTGTGTTACCAGGTCATGCTGATTTTTCACTTAGCAGAGGTTCCTCAAACCTTCACATCCTGCAGCATGACCAGGGGAGCTTGTTAGAATTATCAGTTCCCAAGGCCCACCTGCTTCCCTCTTTAGTCTGGGGGTAGGGCCTGGGATCTGCCTTTTAAAATATTTATTCATTTATGTAGCTGCATCGGGTCTTGGTTGCAGCACTCAGGATCTTCGTTCCATCAGGCAGGATCTCTAGTTGTGGCGCATGGCTCAATAGCTGCCACGCACAGACTTAGTTGCCCAGTGGCATGTGGGATCTTAGTTCCCCAACCAGGGATTGAACCCATGTCCCCTGTTTTGCAAGGTGGATTCTTAACCACTGGACCACCAGGGAAGTCCCCTGGAATCTGCATTTTAAATCTACTTCCCAACAAACCTGACACGAGTGGACCGTAGACCACACTTGGAGAAACACCGCCCTTCACCTCCTTTTGGCTTTGTCCCTTTGTCTCCTTTCCACTACCCCTTCCTGCCCCGGCTGGCCTTCATCACCTCACACCTGGATTACTGCAACAGCTGGCCTGCCTTCAGCTAGCCTTTCTCTGCTCCAGCCTCCCCAGCTGCCAGGACCCATCTTCTGCAAATATCTTTGGCATCACATCACTTCCCTGCTCAGAAGTTTACCATGGCTCCCCCAGACCTATGAGATCCTAGCTTAAGTCAACCAGCTGGGAGCCAGCCAACTCGGCCTCCCATTCTTTCCCTCCCCTCCTTTCCTAGTCACTCCGGCCAGCCAGCTTCATTGGTCACTTTTAATGTTATGTTAGCCCCTCTGCTAGTTGGGAGTGATCTTCTTTCTACCCCAACCCCAGGATACCTGCACCGTGCCCAGAACACCTCTTGTGACTTAGGGGGAATTACAAAAACTGTTGAGACTCTCTAGTCCATTTCTCAGCACATCCATCTCCCCTCCCGCTATCGTGGCTTGGCCATTCACTTCGCACAAATTGTTTCACCTCTCTGTGCCTTAGTGTTCTCATTTTCTCATCTGTAAAATGGAGATCTTAATGGTACATCCTCATAGGTTTGCAGAGACGATGAAAAGAAGCTCTAGGTGTCAAGGGAACCTAGAATATTGCCTGACATGAAGTAAGTGCCATGTTAAATGTTAGCTATTATTACTTAATCATTGTTATTATGGCCCCTTCCAGCGAGCTCTTCCCTGGAAACCACTTCTGTTTGGAATAGCTAACTGGTTGAGTTCTCTGTCAGACCTTGCCAGATCTGGCAGAGGTGGTTAATTGCTAAGTATTTGGGTTCCAATAAGCAGCTCTGCATGAGACAACCTGAGGAACTGGGCTGCCTACAAAGCGTTAATTACATCCATTAATTTCTAGCCACCTAGGAGGAGAGGAGGTGAGATTTGAAATCAAGATTTTTCCAGCGTAAGTAGGATGATGTTAGCATACTTTAAAATACCCTAAAGAGAATGTGCAGGTTATTTCCTATGGTCTTTCTAGACTCCTTCTCCCTATACCTCAGGTCCCAGTGGCCCTGCTTCCTCATCTCACTCCATGGGTTCTTTCTTTGGAGCCTCACCAGAAGTACCTTCTTCTGTAGTGGTTCCCAGTCTGAGAGCCCTGTGTCTTGCGCCCCTGCAGTCTTAGTCTGTAAATAATCTACCACCCACATTTCTGTTCTACTTTTCAAATCCACCTCTATACTTGTATGGCAAATACAGTAAGTTCCTTTAAAAGCCCCACTGAATTCATAGTCACTGCTTGTCATTACGTATTCTCTTTCTCTATCTCAGTGAATAATACCCTGGAGACACCATGTGTTCGGTTCCAGACTGTGGCCATAAAGTGAATATCATAATAAAGCAAGTCATGTGAATTTTTTTGTTTCCCAGTGCATATCAAATGTATGTTTACAGTATATTGTAGTCTATTAAGTGTGCAGTAGCATTGCTAAGTCGCTTCAGTCGTGTCCGACTCTGTGCGACCCCATAGACAGCAGCCCACCAGGCTCCCCTATCCCTGGGATATTCCAGGCAAGAACACTGGAGTGGGTTGCCATTTCCTTCTCCAATGCATGAAATTGAAAAGTGAAAGTGAAGTCGCTCAGTCATGTCCGACCTTCGCAACCCCCCAGACTGCAGCCTACCAGGCTCCTCTGTCTATGGGATTTTCCAGGGAAGGGTACTGGAGTGGGTTGCCATTAAAAAACAACGTTCAGTTCACTTCAGTTCAGTCGCTCGGTTGTGTCCGACTCTTTGTGATCCCATGAATTGCAACATGCCAGGCCTCCCTGTCCATCACCAACTCCCGGAGTTCACTCAAACTCATGTCCATCAAGTCAGTGATGCCATCCAGCCATCTCATCCTCTGTCATCCCCTTCTCCTCCTGCCCCCAATCCCTCCCAGCATCAGAGTCTTTTCCAATGAGTCAACTCTTCCCATGAGGTGGCCAAAGTACTGGAGTTTCAGTTTCAGTATAATTCCTTCCAAAGAACACCCAGGACTGGTCTCCTTTAGAATGGACTCTTTGGATCTCTTTGCAGTCCAAGGGACTCTCAAGAGTCTTTTCCAACACCACAGTTCAAAAGCATCAATTCTTTGGCACTCAGCTCTCTTCACAGTCCAACTCTCACATTCATACATGGAAAAACCACTGGAAAAACCATAGCCTTGACTACATGGACCTTTGTTGGCAAAGTAATGTCTCTGCTTTTGAATATGCCATCTAGGTTGGTCATAACTTTCCTTCCAAGGAGTAAGCGTCTTTTAATTTCATGGCTGCAATCACCATCTGCAGTGATTTTGGAGCCCCCCAAAATAAAGTCTGACTCTGTTTCCACTGTTTCCCCATCTATTTCAAGTTGGCTTAAAGCTCAACATTCAGAAAAAACAGTGTACATACCATAATTAAAAAATACTTTATCACTGAAAAATGCTAAGCATCATCTGAGCCTTCAGCAAATCATAGTAATATCAAAGATTACAGATCACCATAAAAATATAGGAATAGCGAAAAAGTTGAAAACATGGCAAGAATTACCGAAATGTCATACAAGGACACAAAGTGAGCAAATACTGTTGCAAAAATGGCACTGATAGATTTTTGTGATGCAGGGTGGCCAGAAACCTTTAATTTGTTTTTTTTAAAAAAAAAGGAGTATCTGCCAAGTACAATAAAGTGAGGTATGACTATATTAAGAGTTCAACTACTTTTGGGTTGGGATAGATTGGGGAAGAGTTTTCACATTTAAAAGGGGCTCTTGATGTCACAAAGGCCCCATGGGATCAGTGGGAGCCATGGGAGTAGCACCAAGCTCTCTAGTCCTCAGTTTTCTTATCTGTGAAATGGAGGTGAATCACAAGTGTCTGTTTTTGTAAGGGCAGGAAACATGGATGTAGTGGTGGAGAGCGGGGCGGCAGGCTGCATGAGGATCAGATGAGAT
The DNA here is from genome assembly GCF_003369695.1 of Bos indicus x Bos taurus. NCBI lineage: Eukaryota > Metazoa > Chordata > Mammalia > Artiodactyla > Bovidae > Bos > Bos indicus x Bos taurus. The sequence continues at coordinate 88,365,098 of NC_040105.1, read as the reverse complement.
GGTGGTAGGAGGGTCCTGGGAGAAGGGGCATGTCCAGGCAGGGGAACATACAGCTTCGGTACTTCTGGTTCTTTTCCTTGTACTGGGTCCAGCCCGACCAGCTGGGCCCGGAAGCCCCAAGCTGTGAAGGTCTTTTCAGGAGTCATGTTTTCTTTTGCCTTTCCCCACCCCTGCTGGTTTTCTGTGGAACAAAAACAACAAGAGCTGCTCCTCTATGTGACTGACAAACAGCCACAAAGTTCCTCTTATCTAGTCTAGCAACTGCTGTGGCCTCAGAAGGTGCAGTGTTTGTCTCTGTTTAGTCATGGTTGCCTGGGCAACGTACTTGTTCTCTCTTTCCCACTGTGTGACTGTGGGTATGTTTTTCCCCTTTCTCGTAGGGAAGGGCTGGATGACCAGAGAGGGCTGTATGTTTGCTGGGCCATCTCCTGAGTTTCCTTTTTTCGTCTGTTTGTTCTTATTTGGCTGGAAATCAGGGTATGGGAAGTCTGCAGATGAGCCTAAGAGTGGAAAAGTCCCTCAGTATGTGAGATGGGGAGGGGATGGGAGTAAGTGGGAACTGGGGAGAACTGGGTTGGTGGAGGGATGAGGGGAGGGGGAGTAGCTGCCTGATACAACGTTTGTGTCCATTCCAAAAGCTGTGAAGTCTGAACAGCCAGGAAATTGATCAAATGGGCAAGTGTAGACAATAAAATTGGCATCATGAGTTGAGAGGTGAGGAGTAGGAAGGGAAGTTGGGATTTGAGAGACCAGCAAGCAGGGTACGGTTGTGAAGAGGAGGTTTAGTGATTTGAAATGAACAGGCCTACATGTGTGACCTTTACAGTGAAAGAAGCCTGCCACTTGAAATACATTTGGTCAGTGATGGGTGCAAGAAAAGGAGCCAAGACCTCTTGGCCCTTGAGGTTTATGGATCAAGAAGGTCAAGGAGTTCCTTTAAATTTCAAGTGACAAAGAGGTAGGTGCATATGCTACAGGAAGCTGAGATGGAATGGAGTTACTCACACAGGAGTGATTCCCTCCCTTGGGAAACTGGGGGTCTTAGACCACGGCTTAGGGCCCATGGTGGCTCCAGGTAAAGACACAGTGGAGGAGACAGTGAATGCCCAGAATCAGAGAAATGGCAGGACCCCAGATGCCAGAGACATGGGGCCCAGGAAAGGGTGATGGGTAAGTAAGGATGCCTCCAAGGACAGACGGAGGAGGGAAATGGAGTTGGGAAACTTAGACTTGGCCATGCCCAAGGGGCTGGTGGGTTTTGTGAGCAAAATCTCAGCAGTAACAAGTGGAGCAGCAGACTTTGAGAGCATCTCCCCTTGGGGGAGTGGAATTGGGTTTGGGCCATGGTATATACTGTGTGTCCTTTTCTCACTGAGGCCCTCTTAGCTCCTTTTCCAGTGTCAGTGATCTCCTGTGGGTGGTATTAAGGTAAATGTACTAAGTGATCTGGATGAGGTTTCAGAAGGGGAGAGGCCCACTTGCGTTTATTTGGTTCCCCCCTTCTTGCTCCTTCACACGGACCCCCTGCCATTTTCTTTTGGGGCCTTTCTTGGGGTACCCTTCCTTGCAAATCACCCCTCAAGCTGAAGTTGTACATTAGTAGTCACCTCCCCACTCACTCCCAAGCTGCCATATGAAAGCAGGAGTGGGAGAGAGGGATGGATGGAAGATTGGGTCCCAATTTGCCGTAACAGCTGTGTAACTTTCGGCAAGTCACTTCAGCGGGCTGAGTCTCAGCTTCCTCATCCGTACAATGGGGGTGTTGTGACAGTTACGCAAGATCATGGCTGTAGCACAGGCCTGCCACTCAGGTGATGCCCATGAGCAGATGAGTCAGAAAAACAGTGCCCCCAACCACCGTTAGAGCCTCTGCCACCCACTCTGTTTTAAGCTCAGGCGGACACCAGGTTTATTTTTAGAAAAAAAAAAAGAGCAAAGTTTATTGAAATTTCAAGCTACATTTGAAAAATCAAAATCCAAATCCTGGAGACATAACATCAGGATAAGGTGTTAGAAAGTGGGAAGTGTTCACTGCCACAGAACTCCCTAGAGACAAGCTCCCTGAGCACATCACGCAGGCATCATTGGGTCAGTTACTCCCTTGTCCATGAGAGGACACCGGCTAGCTGATCGTTCTCTGCACTTGAAAGTTTTCCACAACCGTTAAAAACAAAACAAAGTTTTCAGATGACAAAGTCCCAGCTGATCTTCTCTCAACCCCATTCTATGTAGTCAGCACCAGTGAATGGTGGGTTTGGCATTCAGAAGGGGACCTCACATGTATTCAGGGGACATATGGGGCCAAGGTTGCAGCAGCAAGGCATTTAGAGGCTGGCCCCCTCCCTGCCTTTACTCTTTTTTTAATATAAATTGACTTATTTTAATTGGAGGCTAATTACAATATTGTATTGGTTTTGCCATACATCAACATGAATCCGCCACGGGTGTACTCTTGCCTTTACTCTTTAGTTTTACTTAACCTAAAGGACAAACTGGATCGACTTGGTAAATGAACAGATCTAAGAATTAGCCTTAAGAGATAAGGGACCACTCAATACTTCCAAAGCTGATTAGGCCCTTCAACACATAGGTGTATGTGTATATGTATACATCACTACACTAAGATACAGATCTAGCCCTATGGGTATATATACGCATGTATGGCTATATAGAAAAAACTATGCCAATACTAACCAAACAGAACTTTGTAAGCGGTCATCCCAAAGCCATAATCGCACACTGGGCTGTGCACAAAGCCATGCATTACACCATATTCACCAACAGAAGGCTGACTTGGCTCAATCTCTCCCAACTGTGGCCCTGTCCTGGTGAGGCAATGGAGGAGAGAGAGGTTGCCTCTGCTTAAACCACAACTGGTTTCTTCATAGGACAGTTGTTGTCAGGTTGAAGCTGTTGAAGATGTCCATGGAAATGAAAAAAACAGACCCCTTAGACTTTCTGGAGCGGCCCGTCTCAAACTACCTTCCTCCTTTGCCAGCTGCAGCTAAATTGCTCAGGCCCTGGGAGCCCACAGGGCGCAGTGGCATTAGAGGCTCACTGGCTTGGGGTGATGAGGCCCCATGCAACTCAGCCTCTAGAGACCTACTCTTTGTCAGGGGTCTGTCACTGGAGTGGACCCAGGTGGCCATGTCCTTGGGACATCTCTTGGCACCAGCTAGGCTAGGTGTAAAGTTCTCCACGTGAGATGACGCTTGGGGAGCCAAAAAACAAACTGGAAAGAACTAGGTAGAACAAGTTTAGTGGCTCTGCCCACCCTGAGGACAGAGCCACTTACACCGCAGAACCACCGGGGGCCTCGGGGGTTTCTGGGGTTTCAGGAGCTGGCTCCTCGGGGCTCAGACGGGACTGGAACTTCTCCAGCTGCTCTGGGCTCGCCAGGGTCTTCAAGAGAGTATTCTCCCGCTCCAGCTGGGAGTTCTTCTCCACCAGCTCCCGGATCTGCTCCTTCAGGATCTCCACCTCCTCTCTCACAGCATACATCAGATGATTCTTCACTAGATCCTGACCCGGAGGAGATGACGACAGAGGCATCCGTTAGCCATGGCGGCCCCTCTGCAGCACTGTGCCCTGGCCATTGGGGTGCCTGCTGTCTCTCACATCACTGACCACCATACTTCCCTCAGCATGCTGGCCCTGTGTGGCCCTGCTCCTCCCACCCCTTTCTCCAAGCACCTAAAGCCACGCTCAGAAGAGCCATGGGATTGGGGCCACGCCTGAGTTGGGAGCCCAGCTTTGAACTACATAGGATTCTCCCCCCATAAGTTTCTAATAACTTTCAAAGCTGGCCTCTTGGGAGCCTTTTGGGTGTGACTTACGCTGGCTGGTGGTGGTTTGCTCTATCTCCATTTCCACATAAGGTCCCGCTGCTGGCCCTGATCCCAGGGAACACTGCAATGCACCCCCTACAGTCAGTCTGCTTGACACATCTTCACCAAGAGAGGAAAATGGGCTATTTTGGAGCCTCTCCCACTCCTCATAAGCCAGCATACTGAGCTGCAGCTGCTCTGCAGCCTGGCCAGACAGGACACTGGCCCTGGGGGAAGCTACCAGCATGGCCACATCCTCTCTGAAATTGGATGACTGCACTGGAGGCAGAGAACAGTGTCCTTAGGCTCTGGGGCACAATGAAGTGGTTGCTAACTGCTCGTTGCCCCAAAGCCCTGCAGCCACTGTGGCTGCTTGATGGAATATGACCTCTACCTGGTAAGGAGAGGGAGAAGGGACTGCAGCAGTGGTGGGGGGTGCTTTGCCTCCTGTCTCCTCCCAACTCCTGACCCCAGCCCAGGCTCTGCAGAGGCACTGCAGTGTGCTTATATCCAATGAGCTCTGGCCCCTGCCAAGTGTGGGATGTAGACAAATGCAGGTGTCTGAGCTCCCTGCCCTGCCATGGGCCCAGGAGGGAGCCAGACATGGCTGTAAAGCCCTGAGATTGGAGAAGAAGGAGGAGAAGGAGGAAAGGAGAGGGCCCAGCAAGTGTGGACTGGAAATGCCCTAAAAGGTGCCATTCCTATGGGACTCTACTTAAGGCCTCTAAGGGGAGAGGAGACAGGCTGTCAGCTTCCCCATGCTCTTGGCTTTTGCACCCACCCCCTCACCACTATCCTGAGTTACATAAGCAGAAGCCAGGTCTGGGAATGACAATGACGCAGTGATGCCACTCACCATGGCCTGCTCGATCTTGTTGTCTATGGCCACCACACTGGCTCCGGAGGCACTGTCAAGACAAAAAGGAAAGCGACCACGTTACCCACTTGGTTACAGTCTTAAGTACCTGGTAGTGGTGGCCACAAGGTCCTCTCTCTGCCCCAGCTCTTCCTCTCTACCGCAGCCCTGGCCGGGAGTTTCAGGCACTTTGTCCCCAGGTCCCTCTCTGGCCCCTGCAGGAAGCTGCACCTCCCCACCCAGGCCAGCTGCCGGCCACTGCTGTCTGGAGCTCTGCGGGGAGCGGCGCGCAGGTCCGGGGGTGCACGGGCCAGCGTGGCCTGCTCGGCGACATGCAAACAATGGGGGCGCGCGGCCCAGCGAGTCGCGGGCTGCCGGCCCATTACGGCGCCGGCCCACAAGGTCCAAGGCAAACCTACCGAGCTCTGCAGCTAGCTAGGAATTCCTCCTCGGCTCAGAAGCTTCCGGCTTGCTCCCCAACGGCGCAAGGCGCGCGGCCAGCCTCCCGCCCAGCCCTGCTGCCTCTGCCTCCGGCTGTGGCAGCTCGTTCTTACGGCGCAGCGGCCGCAGGGACGCTCCGACGGCGGATCCCAGCGCGGCGGTGACCCCCCCCTCCCGCCCGCCCGCGTCCCCTACCTCCGCCCCTTCCCAGGATGCTGCACCGCGGGGAACGGAGGCCGCCGGCACAAGGCTCGCTCGGAGATCCCGCTCGCAGCCCAGCCCCCGCCGCCGGCGCCCGGGCTCGGGAGCAGTGGCCAGCCGTTACCTGTTATCCAGCTTAACGGAAACCACATCTCCTCCAAGCAGGGAAGAGAAGAAGGAGATGTTGAAATTGTGCAGCTGATAGACCGCCACCTCCATGGGGGTCTGATACATTTCGGTGTTCATGGCTCGGGCTGCCGGAGAGCTCTGGCCAGGCTGCGGGCTGGACTGGGCTGGGCAGGCTGGGCGGCCGCCGGTGGCTTGGCGCGCTGCGCGGGGCTGGGCTCTGCGCGTTGGGCCGGGAGCTAGGACGGGGGCGAAGGCTGCCAAGAGGACCCAAAGCCGGGCGTGCGTTCCAGAGTTGAAGGGAAGTGACTCGAGGGGTGTCACCTAGTGTGTCACAAACTCCACGGCCGCCGGTCCAACCCAGACTCGGAGATATTTCGGCTCCTTCTTCTTTATATAGGAGGAGCCGGCTGCGTCACATGGCGTCAGGGGCCATGCAAATGAGTTGTGTACCAGGCTTTGTGGCCCAGTTAAACCACATCCCCTCCCTGAACCTTAGGCTGGGCCTGTAAACAGTTCAGCACTTTCTTGTGCCAAGTGGCATCTCCAAAGAGGGCTCTGGAGATTGGTAAAAACCAAACTGGAGCTGATTTCTTAGAGAAATGAGAAGTACAAATGCCATTATAGGAGCTAGGAAGCGTTTGGTAGAGGGTGGCGCAGGTTTTAAAAGCTCTTCCTCAGATGTCAGCCAGCACACTCGCCTGTCTTTGCCATGCGATCATAGGATGCTGCCCTGGATACCCACCCTCACCACCAGTATCCTCACTCCTTCCTGCCACCTGCCTTCTTGGCCTCTCTCCTGCACACAGACTTTGTCACCTGCAGGTCCCCTCTCCCAGCCAGCTTGCCCACTGGCTTGCCCCTATCCCCAGTACCTATCCACTCACCTCATCCTCAGATGTACCTGTCCATGTACTGACACATGCACAGATCTGTGGCATGCACAGACTAGCCATTCAGCATGTGCCAGTGTGCTTGTATGGAGGACACTCTAAGTGTTTAGGAACTCAGATGAATTGGGGAACATGCACAAGGGAGCAGCTGGGGCAGGCAGGTGGCAGAGGGGATGGGGAGGAGCCAGTAGGGGAGTGGGCACTGCAGTGACCACAAGATGCCAGAAAATACTTTTTAAATTTTTTGGCCATGCCACACAACAGGTGGGATCTTAGAGTTCCCTGATCAGGGATCGAACGTACTCCCCCTGCGTTGAAAGCACATAGTCTTAACCACTGGACCACCAGGGAAGTCCCTCATGTCCTTAAAGACAAGATTTTGTTACCTTCCTAGAAACAGCTAATGACAACAAAATTATGAATCAAGGCTATATATAAACCATCCTAGGAGAGTATCTGCCCTGTGATGGGGTCCAGTCATATACAGGGTTACAGGGCACTTCATAAACAGATTCCAAGTCACAAGGAGGATGAGGTGATTGTTGCCTACTAAAAATTACACGTTTCCATCAAAATATATTTTTATTCTTTCTAGCCTCAATCTTAAAAAACAAAAAGAAACCAAACCATCAGAGGCTCGAAGTCCTTTTATCCTGCTCTTTCCTAAGTGAGGCCACCTAGTGGACAGAAGGAGAACTGCAGACAGATGGAGCAATCTAGAGAAACAAGGGACAGGTGACGCAACTGGGAGTATTATTTACACCAACTCAGGACCATAAGGAGAACATCGGGTTCCACCACATATACAATAGTTTGGATGAAGTTAGGGCCAGTACCCATGAATCAGTTTGTGATTCAGGCTATGGTCCAAAGAAATAACTTAGTGCAATCACACTATTGGAAAAGTACTAGGGGCTTCTTATCAGCAAAGGTTATTATTATTTGCTTCAGGATATTTCACCTAACCAGGTGCCTGGCACGGACACCCTGGCCAAGGCCCCAGTTAAGCCTCATCTGAAGGCCTTAATTTTCTCTAGGCTGCCAGTGCAGTTATGCCACCGAACAGCCAACATTTTTTAGTATGATGTGAAGCTCCCAATGGATAGTGTGTGTGTACTAAGTTGCTTCAGTCGTGTCCCACTGTTTGCAACCCCGTGGACGGTATGTAGCCTGCCATGCTCCTCTGTCCATGGGATTTTCTGGGAAAGAATACTGGAGTGAGTTTCCATTTCCTTCTCCAGGGGATCTTCCCAACCCACAGATCAAACCTGCGTCTCTTATGTCTCCTACATTGGCAAGTGGGTTCTTTACCACTAGTACCACCTGGGAAGCCCTCCATTGGACCCCACCAGCAGTAATACATGGACAAAGATCATTCTATTCGCAAAGGACTGACAAACAGATCTACCCAAGCAAACCTACTGCACTAGCCCCGGATGGTGATTTTCTTCACCCCAGTTTGGCTGGGAGACAATCCCAATCTCAGGATATCAGGTTATCCTCAGGTCACAAACTCTCTGAACAAGGTGTTCACACTAAGCTGCGTGTAGTAGATGGAACAAAGTGCAGACTGTATTTATAGATCATCAGGAACATTATCTGAGCAAAAAAACAACAACAAAAAACCAAACCTTCTTAAATCTGGAGCTTAATTGATACTGGAATTCCCTGATATCTTAATCTGCCTTCTGTGTCACATAGCTTTCCTGGTCCAGAAAGGGTCTGAGCTGACCTTTCATTTGCTTGTAAATCTTTCTTAAACTCACTATTGCTACCCACCTCAAGATTCCAAGGGAGATGATGAAAAGAAAAAAGAGAGATAAATAAGCTAGGTCAGGAGGGAAAAAAACACCACCAGGAAAACAGGGCATAGGAGAGGAGAAAAACCGGCTCCTTCAATGGGAACTCCCTTATATGGGGAGAGAGGCATAAAATTCCAGGTAGTTTGGGGAGGAGAAAGCAAAGAGATGAAGTTTGCTAGCGAGGCTGTGTTTGAACTGTACATTGTTGTTGTTGCTCAGTCACTAAGTCGTGTACTGTAACTGTACATTAATTATACTTCAATTAGAAATAAGCTCAGTTTGAGACCCGCTGACAGTAACAGCTACCAATACACTGAGCTTCGGCTATGGGCCAGATGCTGTGTTGGCTGAGTTACAAACCTGGCAGTGTAGGCGCTGTTACTGTCATTTTTACAGATGAAGAAACAGAGGGTCTGAGAGGCTACCTTGCCCAAGGTGGTGGTGCAGTGAATAAATTATAGAGCTGGGACTCCAGCCCAGGTCTTACTGACCTAGAGACCAAGTTTGTTCTTACTACACTTACTAGTGGGGCCGGGAGTTAAGTTTATTGAATGAGTGAATCAAGGCAGTTGGTGGATGTGTTGGAGGTGCCAGGAAAGTAGTGAGGGAGGAAGAAAAGGTGGGGGCAGGCCCACCTAGAAGTGTCTAGGACACTAGCAGGATGTGGGACCAGAAGAATATCCAAAGTGTCTGCTGCTAAGTTGCTTCAGTCGTGTCCGACTCTGTGCGACCCCATAGACGGCAGCCCACCAGGCTCCCCTGTCCCTGGGATTCTCCAGGCAAGAACACTGGAGTGGGTTGCCATTTCCTTCTCCAGTGCATGAAAGTGAAAAGTGAAGTCGCTCAGTCATGTCCGACTCTTCGCTACCCCATGGACTGCAGCCCACCAGGCTCCTCCATCCATGGGATTTTCCAGGCAAGAGTACTGGAGTGGGGTGCCATTGCCTTCTCCGTCCAAAGTGTCTAAATGAGGTTTATAAGAGGGCTTTGCTCACCTGCATTATTTCAAAAGGCAGCTATGCAGTCCTCAATGAAAGCCCTCTCTGTCTAGAAAACTGAAACTATGACTCCCACCAGGTGGCTCCCAGGATGGACTACACAGCGCCCCACATGATATAGGGAGTCTCAGAATAATAATCCAGTCAAACCTAAAGTCCCCAGGGCCCCACTAACTGACGCCTTTAATTAACTCTTTCCCCTCATTCCTGCTGTGCTCAGCTTTTAGAAGAATGAAACTAAGAGCAAGAAAACAAGCTCGTATCAGGGATGTAGTTTTAAAAAACAACTTGGAAAGAATGTCCCAAGTTCAGCCCACACTCAGCGGATCTCTCTCCCCTGCTCACCTCTAGTTCACCAACCGGTAGTGAGAAGCACTTTCTGTGAGGCCTCATGGCTCTCAGTTTACAAATTGTGGCTGGATCCCTGGACCCCAGGGTTTGCTAAACTAAGGCCACCAACCTAAATAAAAACTGTCCCTGTAGGAAGATTTTCAAACAGCAAGCATAAGGGAGATGTGGCGGGTAGTAGGGAGAGAGGGAGAAATTGGAGGAACCCAGAAGGCTTTCTGCTGAACCCTGAGCACACTGGAAAATTCCTCTGTCCAGAATAGCTGCACCAGACCTTGCAGTGAGTGGAAGTGTGCACTGTAGAGGGTATCTGTGATCTGATTTGATCTTTCTGAGTAAAGTGCTGATCCATGAAGCTGTCAGGATCCTTGTGCCCCGTGGACGTGGGCCCCAGGCAGGAAACAGTGGCCTAAGGATTCAACAGCACAGCCACCCCAACGTGTGTGTTTCCCGACTCCCTTTCTCCCGTGCTGTGAGTTACATGACAGGCTGGACTGAAAGGCCCCCCAGTCCCAGCACACAGCTGATGAGCCGGCTCCTTTGCCGGCTCTGATCCTAGCCCTACAGCTGTGGGTTTCTGTGGTTAAACAGACACAGATGACCCTCCCCCTTCCAGGGTGACCTTCTAGATGGAGGGCAGCAGGAAAGCGAGTCAGCTCCTCAACTCCCACCATCTCAGGTGGCCCTGGAAGCCACCTGAGGCTGGATGCTGAGACACTTGTTCCCTCGGAACTGGAAGAAGTGTCTCAACATTATCACCAGTCTCTTCTACTTCAAAAGCCAGACTCTCTAGGGCTGGAGCCCCTTCCTATTTCGGGTTCCCACAGCCCAGGAAGACGGAGAGTGGCCAGTCTGGGCCACAGAACTTGTGGGCAGGATCTGAGCATGCTGCCGAGGTGTGGGGACCAGATTGGGGTGGGTGCGGTAGGTTGGGGGTGGCAAGGAGGGGGAACATCTCACTTCCCTTTTTGTCACTTGAAGCATTGTGTACCACGCAGCCCAGAGGAAACTATTTATAGGCAAGTCTTCCTTATTTTCTACAGGATATGTTCCACCCCCAAGATTCAGCCCTGTTGCCAGCAAAACACAGGGTCTTGTGTCAGGAGACACGGGAAGGTATGGGACTGGCCACCAAGGAAACGCTGAGTTAGGAGCCGGACAAGGAAATCATAAAGGCTATTGAGCACCGGAGCGCCAGCACAGTTGACGAGGTGGCTGCAAACAATCCTCCCCACTTACTCCCCTACGCACCCCCTCCGCCTGAAGCTCTGTCTACCTCTAAGTACTTACTTGTCCCTTTTTCTGAAGAGGCTGGGGGAGAAAGGAGGCTGAAATGCCATCATTTAGTTTGTCCTGGCTTCACTCTTCTCTTCTCTCTTGCCCTCAGGTTCCACGCCAGGGGTGGGAGAATACAGACAGGAAGGACGCTGCCACTTACATGGTTACTTTGGCCTCATGGAAAATCCCCAAAGTCCAGAAGGAGGGAAGCAAGAAGGAAAGACAGTGACAGACAAAGTGCCTTGTCCTCAGTGGGTCACGTGAACTGTCCCGCATGGCTGGGACCCAGAATGTCGACTCTGGGGGGCAGGAAAATGGGGAGGAATCTGTGGGCGAAGATGCAGAAGACAGCGGTGGGCTGCAGGGAGCCCAAGGGGAACTGGGGCAGAGAGGGACACTGTCTTGGAAAAGTGGCTCTAGCAACCAATTTGGGCCAAACCTTGGCACCGAATGGTGGCAGAAGCAATGAATTGTGCCTTTCAGCTCCCTCCGGACAGGGTCCCATGTGAGCTTCACAAACAATCTCCCAGTGACACTATGGATGACAAGCAGAAGCTAAGCCCCATCTGGACAAGGCATTCCACCCTTCTGACCCTCATTCAAAGAAGCCGGAAAGGGCTCTTGTCAAATCACCTTGGTTGCCCCACCTCTGGCGTCTTACTTTGGGGGGGGGGGGGCGCGGTTTGTGTTGGCATCTCAGCAAGACTGGAAGTATTGGCAACGATATCCAGGAATGCAGTTTAGTTCAGTGGATCTTAAATTTCATGAACCTTGTGTCAATATTTATGCTTGTCTCCCTTCTCCTTATGCCTTGCAGCTGGGAAAATTTACCTCCATAATTTTTCTAAGTTCTCTTCCCATTTTCCACTGTCCCCATTACCCATCTACAAGTATGAAACAGACATTCCTGAAAAAAAAAGAGAATGTCAAATTCACCTCAGTAAATGGAATACCCTTCTCCTCCCTCCTCCCCACACTAGTTGCCATTATCATTCAATTCAGTTCAGTTCAACTCAAATCAAAATAGATTAACACCTATTCAAAGTACAAGGCACATTTTATGGAAATTAAAAAAAAAATAAACTGGTAGTACAGGTCAACAGCTGTGCTTCCTTCTACAATATCCTAGGCCTGTGGTGAACTCTGAAGTCTCCCTACTGGTTAGATCTCAGTGAAATGTTCACTTCAGGAAAAAGCCTAGGGCTTCAGGGTGCTCAGGATGGCAGTCTGGGGTTTGGGAGGGCCATACCACCATCATCACTCCATTCCCGAGAATTGGGCACACTTGTTTTCCCCCCACCCTGTCATTTGGTCCTTGTCCATCTAGACAGGGATAACAGGGGCTTCCCTGGTGGCTCAGATGGTAAAGAACCTACCTGACAATGCAGGAGACATATGAGACTCCAGTTTGATCCCTGGGTCAGGAAGATCCCCTGGAAAAGGAAATGGCCACCCACTCTACTATTCTTGCCTGGAAAATCCCATGGACAGAAGAACCTGGTGGGCTACAGTCTATGCGGTTGCTACGAGTCAAACACGACTGAAGCCACTTAGCATGCAACAGAGCAGTCGTAAAACCTGGAATTTCCATGGGACCTAAGGCTCCTGTGACATGGTGGTTGACAGTGCCAGGGTCCCTCACTCTGATTCCCTTCCTTTGTAAACCAAGGGAACAAAGCACAGGTCCTTAAGGGTCTCACAATTGCCAGTGTCTTCCTTCTGATAAGGGGGGATCTATGTTTAGCATGGGCAGGGTGGTCACCTCTGTCTGCCAACCTCCTGGTCTCCCTTCTTTGCCCAGCTCCTAGTGGTCTCATCCTTGTTCATATGGCCCTCCCAACTAGTGAGCATCTTCAGGTGGGCAAATAACCCCCTTCATCGTAGCCCACCTTCTGGGAATCCCTGTGCTCAACAGCCTTCCCAGAGGCTGGGAGAGGAAGCAGCAAGAACACGGCCACTCTCCGTGTTTGTTCGTCTGCACCAGCCCTCCACCAGCTTCTCTGGGCCAGGGCGACCGACACTGGCAGGGCCTCTTCCCAGCCCTTCTGCTCTATGGAGTGGCCACAAGAGCCGAAATTCCAAGGCAAGCCATTTTTTTCTGGCAGTTGCTGGGGTTACTCTGAGTGGTATGTGAAGGACTTGTGATGATTGGCAATGCTTGGAAGATGAGAACCAGGAGGATCTTGTTGGGGACGCTGAGCCAGCAGCCGAGGGGCCTGTGAAGAGGCCAGGGGCTCTGAGGTGGAGCACCTGGCTCTATTGCAGGCCCCCGCGATAGAATGGGTGACCTCTGAAGTGGTCCAGGTTCCCTGGGGAACAAAACGCTGGTAATAATGCCGGCCTCTTCAGGCGCAGGGAGGCTCCCAGGCCAGGATGGGTAAGTATTATGAGCCTCCCCGGGCTCCCACATTGTACTCCTGAGGCCCTTGCTTAACTCACAGTGGAGCTATTCACAGTAGGCTCACTTGAGGTGGCTCCTTGATCCTCTGTTGTGGGACTCTGTGGGCCTCTGGCTCTCCAGCCACCTGCCCCCCTCCCTCGGGCTTCCTGGATGGCAAGAAGGCAGCCCAGTTGAGGTGGGGCAATGGCAGGAAGGGGCAGGCTACACACTACTCTCAGAACAGAAAGAAAGGAGAGAAACAAGGCAAGCTCCTCCCTGGACAGCCCCCCTGCCCCCACCCTCCCCAGCCATGGGAACTGAGCCAGGGAGCTCAAAGGAGTGCTGGGAGACGTTAAGGAAGGCCCCCTGCCCAGGGTTTGAGAACTGCTGGCAAGGAATATACACCTTATCAGGAAGAAAGAGCAGCACAGAAGCACACGCACACACACACTTATGCAAACACCCTTTTGGCCTTTGACGAAGTCTAATTCACAGAGTGGGGCTTCCCTGGTAGCTCAGCTGGTAAAGAATCTGCCTGCAAGGGAGGAGTCCTGGGTTGGGAAGATCTGCTGGAGAGGGGATAGGCTACCCACTCCAGTATTCTTGGGCTTCCCTGGTGGCTCAGACGGTGAAGAATCCAACTGCAATGTGGGAGACCTGGGTTCGATCCCTGGGTTGGGAAGATCCCCTGCAGGAGGGCATGGCAACACACTCCAGTATTCTTGCCTGGAGAATCCCCATGGACAGAGGAGCCTGGCAGGCTACAGTCCACAGGGTCACAAACCATCAGACACGACTGAGCAACTAAGCACAATTCACAGAGATAGGCAAGCCCAGGGCATCATTCAATCTCTGTCTCTCTCTCTCAGCTGATGCCAGCTTCCCCGTGACCCCAGAGGGGTAGTAAAGCAATAGGACATGGCAAGGTGGCAGGGCAGGATACTCTGGACCCAGCCAGAGTGTCTCAAGCCACAGCCTCTACTCTGACATCCAAGGATGACTGAGTACTGTGCAAGGGTCATGGTTGACAGGGTCTTGGGAGTGGAAGTCAGGTGGGTATAGGGGGAACCAGCTTGATACTACACACTGTCCACTGGCTGCAAGGAAGTGCTGGTGCTGCCAGGCCCACAGTTTTCAAAGAGGTCAATTACCCATTCAAAGAGATAAAAACGAGCACCATTTGTGCACCATCAATCATATGAATGCCTAAGAGATGATTCCTGCAGGCTCCTCATGAGATCAGTTCTAAGGAGACCCAGTCCTGGCATAGGCATCATATGTGACTGATGGTCTGAGAAGCATGATTTGAATGGCACTGAGGAAAATTTCCCCCTCAGTCCAAGCTGTTTGCCTGACCAGACTACTGCAGTGCCTACCAACACCACCCTCCAAGTCACACCTTAGAGTTCTAATGGAATTCTTGACACTTTGAGGAATTACGAATTTTTTTTCCCCATGCAAAAGCCCTGGGAGAGTGCCACATTCTGCCACTATCAATTACAAATATTTAAATTGGGATAAACTCAATTTTTGTATTACTTTCAACAGAGTATTCAGTGGCCGATCAGCATAAGATGAGTAAACACAGCAGGTACACCTTGCCGGTGGGCTGTGGGGAGCAAGAAACGGGTCCAGATGAGGAGAATACGAATGTCTGTGGATTGGGGAAGGTCCTTTCAGGAGATGTGGATGCAGCGCTTGTGGCTCCAGTCCACGGAACTGCTTTTGGGAATCATTGGCCTACAGGTGAAAGCCGCAACAGGGTCTACCTGAAGAGTCACCATAACACCAGGCACCACGACCCACTTTGTATCACACACCATGATGAGGTTGAGCACTGTTGTTCAGTCGCTCAGTCATGTCCATCTCTGTGACCCCATGAACTGCAGCAGGCCAGGCTTCCTTGTCCTTCACTATCTCCCGGAGTTTGCTCAAACTTATGTCCATTGACTTGGGGATGCCATCCAACCATTCCGAGCCTAACTTCTGTTCAGTCATCTCCTTCTCTCTCCTGTTTGGCTACCTCTTTCCCTCTCGCTCCTAAAAGCTTAATCAGAAAATGAATGAGAGCCACTATTAGAAAGATAACCCCAATCTGCTCTGATTTATAAGTCAACATTTGGCAAATTTGGCCTCTCCATTATGAGGAACAGATTGCTTCTGAGACACTTCCCAGCTGTTGGTGGGTACTCTTGGCCTAGGAGGTCAGAGGTATGGGGGTGGGCATCAGGGCGACAAGGGAGAAGAAGAACCTGGAGAGAGGGTGAGAATGGGGAGAGGCTGCTTTTTTTCCAACAGCACAGTCTGGTCAATTAACCAGCCCTACCTCCCTTCAACAAAAGCCAGCTCTACTCCAGCCCTGTGGCTGTCACCGCCTGGTCAAACATGGATCCATTCTGAGGTTGGCTGGAGGGCTGTGACTCACTGCCCCCTCAGGAGCTTGCTGGGCTGACTATAAAGACTGGCCAGGATCTCTGCCAATGTACCCATCCCCACCCTGAGCCAAGCCTTGCTCTCCCCTGCCCCTACCACCTCATCCCATCCCATGGCTTGCTAGCGCCTGCCTGGCCAGGAAGGCGCCCTTGAGGCTCACTGACTCCCCCTCTCCCCAGGGAGAGCAGAAGGGGAATTCACTGCTCTCTGTGGTATGCATCCGGCCTGTGTTTTGGTATCTTATTTTATTTTTATGTTTAATTTACACTGCCTGCTAGGTTTGGGGCTTAAGTAAACAAAGGCTGTGTTTCCCCCAAGGCTTGGACTTCCTGGTTCTCTGTCAGCAACCAAGTGACCCTTTTAACCTCTCACTCCTTGAGACAGGCAGTGTTGGGGGCGGGATTGGAAGAACAACATACTTTGCGTCAAAAGCCTGGAAATTCTTAGTGCCAGCCTGAAATACCATCCCCTCGCCCTTCTCCACGTGAATGTTAAGTCCCGAAGCTGCCTTACCAAGTACGGACTGCTTTTAAAGGGCACTGTAAGAGTGTAAGGGTAAAGCACAAGAAAAGGAAAATTCAAAGTATTCACATTGATTTTTTTCTTTTGACAGATATCTTTGTGCATGCTAACTCGCTTCAGTGATAAGCAGCTTCAGTCATGTCTGACTCTGCGTGACTCCATGGACTGTAGCCCACCAGGCTCCCCGTCCATGGCATTCTCTAGGCAAGATGGGTTGCCATGCCCTCCTCCAGGGGACCTTCCTGACCCAGGGATGGAATCCCCAAGGGTTGAATCCGCATCTTTACCACTACCGCTACCTGGAAAGCCCGATGTCTTTGTGCCATCAAGCAAAGTCAGAAAAGCTCAAGTCTTGGTGGGCGGAGCCTTGGCAGTGAGCAGCCTTAAAGGCCTATAGACGGAGCAGAGCACGCTGGGCCTGCCCGGGAAAGGCTTCCTGACAAATCTCATACATCTTAAAAAATAAGAGGAACACTGGCCCCTATGTCCTGGGATAGAGCTCTAACAGCAAAGTAACGAATCCTGGTTAACAGTTCTGACATTCTGTTATTTGCTAAAACTAATAATACCATGGCGTTTGTTGACAGAGTCACAGAAGAACTCAAGCAAACATGGAAACTGAGTAATGGCCAAGTGTAGACAATTACTAACTCAGCAGTTGAGAAGACGGAGTTTCTCAGACACTCCTTGGACCTCTTGGGGCAGCGGGGCCTGAGCACAGTTGGGAGACAATCCAGACGCATCTGTCATCTTGCTGGGTGATTTCTCGGAGTTGAGTCTTCAGACAGAGTAATAACAAGAAGAAGTGAGAGGGACTCTACCAGTGCGCATGGCAGGGGAGGGGCTCCCTGAGAAACACGGCTCTAGCACCTATTTATTTTTTTTATGAGGCATTTATAAGAATGGCCTTTTTTTTAAATATAAATGTATTTATTTTAATTGGAGGCTAATTACTTTACAATATTGTATTGGTTTTGCCATACATCAACATGAATCTGCCACGGGTGCACACATGTTCCCCATCCTGAACCCCCCTCCCACCTCCCTCCCCACACCATCCCTCTGGGTCATCCCAGTGCACCAGCCCTGAGCATCCTGTATCCTGCATTGAACCTGGACTGGCGATTCGTTTCTTATATGATATTATACATGTTTCAATGCCATTCTCCTAAATCATCCCCCCCCTCCCTCTCCCACAGAGTCCAAAAGACTGTTCTATACATCTGTGTCTCTTTTGCTGTCTTCCATACAGGGTTATTGTGACCATCTTTCTAAATTCCATATATATGCATTAGTATACTGTATTGGTGTTTTTCTTTCTGGCTTACTTCACTCTGTATAATAGGCTCCAGTTTCATCCACCTCATTAGAACTGATTCAAATGTATTCTTTTTAATGGCTGAGTAATACTCCATTGTGTATATGTACCACTGCTTTCTTATCCATTCATCTGCTGATGGACATCTAGGTTGCTTCCATGTCCTGGCTATTATAAACAGTGCTGCGATGAACATTGGGGTACACATGTCTCTTTCCATTCTGGTTTCCTCGGTGTGTATGCCCAACAGTGGGATTGCTAGGTCGTATGGGAGTTCTAGTTCCAGTTTTTTAAGGAATCTCCACACTGTTCTCCATAGTGGCTGTACTAGTTTGCATTCCCACCAACAGTATAAGAATGTTCCCTTTTCTCCACACCCTCTCCAGCATTTATTGCTTGTAGACTTTTGGATTGCAGCCATTCTGACTAGCGTGAGATGGTACCTCATTGTGGTTTTGATTTGCATTTCTCTGATAATGAGTGATGTTGAGCATCTTTTCATGTGTTTGTTAGCCATCTGTATGTCTTCTTTGGAGAAATGTCTGTTTAGTTCTTTGGCCCATTTTTTGATTGGGTCATTTATTTTTCTGGAATTGAGCTGCAGGAGTTGCTTGTATATTTTTGAGATTGATTCTTTGTCAGTTGCTTCGTTTGCTATTATTTTATCCCATTTTGAAGGCTGTCTTTTCACCTTGCTTATAGTTTCCTTTGTTGTGCAGAAGCTTTTAATTTTAATTAGGTCCCATTTATTTTTGCTTTTATTTCCAATATTCTGGGAGGTGGGTCATAGAGGATCCTGCTGTGATTTATGTCAGAGAGTGTTTTGCCTATGTTCTCCTCTAGGAGTTCTGTGGTTTCTGGTCTTACATTTAGATCTTTAATCCATTTTGAGTTTATTTTTGTGTATGGTGTTAGAAAGTGTTCTAGTTTCATTCTTTTACAAGTGGTTGACCAGTTTTCCCAGTACCATTTGTCAAAGAGATTGTCTTTTCTCCATTGTATATTCTTGCCTCCTTTGTCAAACATAAGGTGTCCCATAGGTACGTGGATTTATCTCTGGGGTTTCGATTTTGTTCCATTGATCTATATTTCTGTCTTTGTCTAGCACCCATTTTAAATGAACTTGGTCAAGTAGGAAGAAAACATATCAGAAGGCCAGAGTTTTTTTTCCACCTTAACCCTAGACCCCCTGGACACTTAGAAGGCTTCTAAATATGAAGGGCCATGTGAATGGGGGGTAAGGGCCCTGTCCCCAAACACTGCTGGTAAAATGGCTCACCATATGAGCAGCCTTATCACTGCTCTTTCAAAGTCTAGCATTTCTAATTTCCTGTCCAGTTCCAGTTTGTTGCTTCCATGGTTTCACAAGTTGTGGCTACTGCCTATGGGGAGGGGGACAGTGTGAGTGACTGATGTTCAAAAGGGTATCAGCAAGTAAAATGTAGTCTCTTGAAGGTCTTAGCAATTCTTTCCTGCATGGACGACTTATAACCTGCATACAGTTTTGGCATTGAGAGTCTCTCTCCAGGCAAGAACACTAGAGTGGGTTGCCATTTCCTTCTCCAAGTGATCTTCCCGATCCAGGGATCAGACCTGCATCTCCTGCACTGCAGGCATATTCTTTACTACTGAGCCACCAAGAAAGCCCCAAATGGCACCAGCAATCAGTAATCACTTTTAGTCTTTCAAGCAGGACTAAAGGCACAGCCAGATAAGAACATGTCCACCGGAAGTGGGCAGTGCATACGTTCTCAAGTGAGCAGTGACTGGCTTTCTAGACTAGAATAAAAGCTCTTTGAGGGCAGGGGCTTATCTTATTCATCACTGTATCCCTCAGAGTTTGGCCCAGTGCCTGGCACACAGCCTCAATGCCATACACCTGTGCTTAATAAGTAAACAGAAGGTTTAGATAAGTATTTGAACTTGGTTCATGGCCCCCACAGGGAAGAACTATAGGCAAATTCATGAATTTGCTTCCTGTTAATATTTTAATTTGGTGACAATCATTGTCAGAGAGCAACTCTACAGCTAAAAACACGAAAGACCTGTGAAAATCAAACATACTTGGGAAACCCAACCCAAACACAATCTAAGTGGCCACTAATGACCTGGAATCAAGGCCTGACCTCTTCAATAAAAAGGATAATTCATCCATGTGTGCGTGCCTGGCTCTGTGCAAATGCTGGGACTTTGGTCACTTTCCATCTTTAGCTGGAGGAGCTTGGTCAGTTGGGAACAGGGCACCCACAGGGAGCACTAGAGGGTGATGAAGCCTGGGAGGAGGACAGCCAAGTCTCAGCTGGCAGTAACATCAAAGAGGGATTTCAGGCTAGCAGGCCTGATTCTGAGTGAGTGACAGCCATATAACTGGCATGATGGTGCAGTGGGCTGGGGGTGCAGGTAAAAAACCAATCCTGATTAAAAATACTCTGATGTCTGCCAACATAGAGGAAATTCTCACCACTAATGTCACCCTTGGCTTTGAAGTCTTGAGGATCCCTGTTGAAATGAAAAGTCTTTCTCAGAAGGGAAACGTTTGTTTTTCTCAGGGAAGAACATGATGACCTGCTCAGTGTGGTCTGAATATACTTCCTTTATTTGGAGTACTAAGTTGACTATTGAAAATGAGTTGGGGGGCTTCTGGGATTAGTGACCCAGGCTGACTAAGTATAGACTGGGCCTGAGGTGAGGCCTTACAATGGGTCCTGGCTAACTGGTGGCCTTGAGCTTTCAGGGAACAGGCAAATATGCCCAAACATTCCTGAATTCACTGTAAATAAACCAAACTACCTGAGTGGGCACATCTGAATAGCAGACTTTATGACAAAGGAGTTTGTTTTCTCCTGCTCTTCTTGGTAAACACAAGCAAAGTGTTCTGCAGAGGCCATGAGGAGCAATCATATATATGTCTAAGCCCTACTGGGAATATTTCTTTTCAGCGCTCCTTGTGCAGGTAACCTGGTTTGCATGCTCATCAAAGAATCCTCCCTGGAAATCTCCTCCTCAGGTCCTACCAACTCACTGATAAATTGACACAGGTGAGAAACTGACCCCCAGGAAAGCTCTGTGACTGATAAGGGGTACATGGGTTCTCCTTCCCTGGGGTAATTTCTTTTTTACCAAGAGCCTCCTGTTAACCCCAGGGAATGAGTCCAGTGCAGGGAATGCCAGGCAGGAGGTCAGGTTGCTGGGGGAGCTTTCTTTGGCCATTTTCTGCCACTCTCTGTTGGCAGCTGTCTTCTCTGCCTGTGTAGCAGGCGGCCCTGGCGGCAGACACAATACTCACACCAGAGCTGGCCAGGGCAGCCCTTGCCCCTCAGCACCCCTCCTTCTTGCCCTTGTAAAACTGGCAAAACCTCAGCCCCAGAATCCCACTCTAGCTTGACCAGGCGATGGCCAACTGCCTGATACCAGGCAGAGTTGGGCTGATGGAGGGAGGCAGGGGAGTTGGGCTGGGCAGCAACCCCCCCCCCAACCCCTGTGGCTCTGTTGTGAGGTGCTGACAGCTGGGAGAGGACCTGAAACCAGTTAGCTTGGGGCTCCCAGCCAGCAGTGTATTTTCATCTTGTTTTGACTGGGACTGTCCTCCTCTATGTAAACACGTCCATATCAAGAGGAAGAAAATGTAGAACAGCTTAAAGTAGGTGGGTGGAACGCATCCCACCCATGAATCACCAGCTCAGGGAATGCCCTGCAGGTGGGCCTTGCTTTAAGCAAACCTGACATATGAAAACCTCAATTCAGCAAGAGGGCAGGGATGCGCAGCTGTTAGGTCTTGACCTATCTCTGGGAGATCTCACAGCCACATCTGGTCCAAATAATAACATCAGTAGTTCCCATGTACTGATTGCTTAGCAGGCGCTGTGCTAAGATTATATCCATTAGCCTTTTGAACCTTGTCAATAGCTATGGATAGTTGACAGTAGTAGGAATTAGGTATCAGATTATCTCAGGCCCATTTTGTGGATGAGGAAACTGAGGCTCAGACAGGTTTCAGTGACTCTGCTATGTGCTAAGTTGCTTCAGTTGTGTGCGACTCTTTGAGACCCTATGGACTGTAGCCTGCTAGACTCCTCTGTCCATGGGATTCTGCAGGTAAGAATCCTGGAGTGGGTTGCCATGCCCTCCTCCAGGGGATCTTCCCAAGGATCGAACCTGCATCTTCTGCATTGGCAGGTGGGTTCTTTACACTAGTGCCATCTGGGAAGCCCCAGGATAGTTGGTAGTAGGAATAGGGTACTGTATTATCTTAGGCCCATTTTGTGGATGAGGAAATCGAGGCTCAGACAGGTTTAAGTGACTAGCCTAGGGTTACCCAGCCAGCAGCTGCAGAGGCGAGACATGACCCTTTGGTGTGTGATTCTAAACTCCAGGCTGTCTCTGGCTGGGGATTTCACCTTGTTTTGAGATTTCTAAGCAGGGCTGCATTCTAGGCATGAATGCCCATTTACACTGAACCCCCTTCATCACAGTTTGCAAGGGAACTATTAATAGGCCTTTATCAGGGTTAGGGTGGGGAAGCCCCCAGATTGGGGCTGGTTCTTTCCACTGACTAAAAGACTCTCATGGGGAGGGGGGCCCTACCAGCATGCCAGGATGGGATGGATCTGCATTTCAACTCAGGCCTGGCAGACTGGTTAAGGCAGCAGTCCCCAACCTTTTTGGCACCAAGGATCGATTTCATGGGAGACCATTTTTCCATGGACTGGGGGTTGGGGGATGGTTTCGGAATGATTCAAGCACATTACATTTATTGTGCCCTTCATTTCTAATCTGATGCTGCCAGTGATCTGAAAGGAGGACCAGTCCACAGCACAGAGGTTGGAGAACCCCAGGGTTAAGGGCAACTGCTTGACTGGACACAGGGAAGGCCCCTTCTAATTGCAAATCAGTACAAACTACTCCCACAGCAGGCTGGGGCAGGGACAAAAGACTCAATATAATCCAAGTAGAAGGAAAGACCAATTGTAAACACATATTTTTGAAACAAAATGCCACTGGTCAGTGTTGATGTTGGTGCAGGGCTGGCCTCCAGGCTAAACTGTGAAGGAGGAGCCTGTGTTTAGAACCTTCCAGCTTCCTTTTCAGGTACCTTCCTCCTGCCTGTCCCTGCAAGTGACCTGTGCCCTCCTGCTGCCTAGGGTTCCATGGGGCCCCTCACTGACGTTTGGAGGCGCCCTGCCCCACCTAGCAATGCCCCCTTTAAGGGCACAGTTGTTCTCCCTTCCTGTAACGATATGCACCCAGCCTCTCCTGAATGACAAATTGGGGAAATGTGTTTGTGTAAATGGCAGGTAATGGCTTAACAGGTTTTCCCCAGATCATGGGGCTCTAACCCTTAGATTTCAGTTAGTCGTACAATTTTACACGTGGATGGGGACCTGGGGGTGGGGAGGGAACAAGCTAGAGGGGTCACAACAGTGGGAGAGGGGAAATTGCTCATCGGTGATCTTCAAGTCCTGACAAGTAGGCCATGTGCAACTCTGACTATAGGTTAAGTCTGGGTCTGCATAGAGGGATAAGCACTCTGCCCTTACACTCACTGTATTCTTTCCAGAGTATTGTGGACAGGGCACTGGGGTAACAGTCAGGAGACCAGAGTCTGGTGTGGTTTTGCCCCTGGCTGCCAGAACAACACTGGAAATGTTTCATAACCACTCTGGGCCCCAGTTTCCCCTAAATGCAAAATGAGAGGCTTGAGACTACAAATGTACAGTACTTTAGGTGCTTATTTGATGAATGATACCCCCATTTAGGAGGCTTCCCCAGTGGCACTAGTGGTAAGGAACCTGCCTACCAATACAGGGGACATAAGAGATGAGGGTTCAACCCCTGGCTCGAGAAGACCCCCTAGAGGAGGGCATGGCAACCCATTCCAGTATTCTTGCCTGGAGAATCCCATGGACAGAGGACCCTGGCAGAGTACAGTCTGTGGGGTCGCACAGAGTCAGACACGACTGAAGTGACTTAGTACACACACATGCACCTTCATTTAGACCTGAGAGCTCCATGAAGCTACATACCAAGGGCCTATAACAGTGTCTGGCACATAGTAAGTGCTCAACAAATGGAATAATTGAAGGAAGGGAGGAAGGAAGGAATGGCAAAAGTACTTCTAAGGTTGCTGCCAGTTCCAGCTTTGATGTCCTCAAATGCAGCTCTTTATAGTTGTGCCTTTGAGTGGAGAGGCCCAGGCCAAGGGCTGAGTGAGGCCTCCAGGCGCTTGCCCTCAGGACCAGAGGGTACAGGGGCAGTCTGCACTGTGGAAGGGCAGCCTCTGGGACCAAAGGCAGCTGGGAAGAGCTTCCAGGAGGCCCAGGAGGCTTTTAGGATGTTGGATGGGGGCGGTAGTGAGGAATGTAGGAAGGGCAGGGTCGGTCAGGAAGAATCAGGAGAGTAACTTTTACACAGTTTTCTGTAAAACGGGAAGCCGAGATAACAGAGACTTGATGGGTGTCTGGGCTGAGGTAGGAAAAGTGCCGAGTTGCAATGGTGACTCAAGGTCAGGAGCTGGAATGGGGCCCGGAGCTCTCAAGCCTCTGCTCACCCCCTTGGGACGGGCCCCTGGCTCCAGGCCAGCTCCCTGAATAGCTCTCCCACCCCCACTCACCCCTCCACCATTCTAGCTTCTCAGGCCAACCTGCTTCCCTAACCAACCGACCAGTGGCTGCCCTCTCCCTCTCCCCCAAGGTGACGTGAAGTCCACCCCCAACCTCCCTCTGGAGGCAGATTTGCTGCTCCTTCTCACATCGCCTGCATTCACACTCTGACGCAACTCCTCCCCTTCTTTCGCAAAACAGGTGCATTCGCCAGGCTGCCTCTCCTCCTCTCCCTTCCCCTCCTAACATCCCCCTGCTCTCCCCCTCAACCCCACTCCATGGCCAGGGCCCTCTCCTAGGAATATTCATGTGTCCCCACTCTCCACCAGCACCCTTTCACGTTTTAACAGGACCCACAGTTTCAATCCACAAGAATGAGTCTTTAAGAGTGAAATTTCAGGTATTAGTGAGTGGAGAGAGAGAGAGAGAAAGAGAGAGAGAGAGAGATTGATTGATGGGGCAGGGGTCTCTTCCGGAATTCCTGGTATGACATGCCATCCTCTGGATGCTTCTTAGACTAATTCTGTCTTTTGCTGCCCTTGGAGTTGGGAGACCAGAGTTCTGGTCCCATCTCTGCCACTAAAACTGTTTGTGTGACCTTGGGCAAGTCACTTAATCTCACTGAGTCTCAGTTTCTTCATCTGTCAAATGGAAGTAATTACCCCTGCCCCACCCTTGCCACCCTCAACAGAGGTGTTATGAAAATTAAAGGAGATGTGTGTGTGTGTGTGTGTGTGTGTGTGTGTGTGTGTGTTGGGGTGGTGGGGGAGCTAACTCCAAAGCCTGGGACAAGTATCGGGGTTATGTCTCCCCGCTGCTATGTTTGAAGGACTCATGCAGGTTACATGGTAAAGCCCTTTTTTACAGAAATGCCAGTGTGCCTTTGGCCTGCCCCTTTCCCCTGCTTCTCCTCCAGGGCTTGGGTCTTTGCCAAATCTGGTCTCCTGTGCACCTCCGCCCAGCTTTGAGAACATCTCCTGCCCCGCCCCCATACCCCTCACCACCCATCCAGTTGCCCTCAGGCCTTCCTTCACCATCCAAGGGCCTCTTGCTCCATTCTCCCCTTCTCTCGCAGCCCAGTGCTCAGGGCCATCCCTTTGCCGAATGACCCTGCTCTCCTGGCGTGACCTCAGCCCATCCCCATCAAAGCTTTGAAGGGTAAGGACTCTGGGGTGGGGGTAATGACTGAACTTGACGATTCGATATAGAGGCTGAGCACAACACGGAACACCCAGCATGCGTTCCAGAAACGCATCATTGTTTGGTTGCCTGTGCTGGGGGAGACTTGGGGGTGGAGGCAGCTTCAGGGCCCCTGACAGCTCACCAGACAGAAGGTTGCTCCACTTCTAGATCTACGGGGCCCTGCCTGCGTGCTCTTCCCACCCATCTTCCCCTTCACCTCTCAACCCAGAGAATGGGCTGGGCTCTTTCATCTCCAGGACCTGCATGCTAGAATGTGATTTCAGGCCTCCCTGGCCTACTGCCACTGTGTTTCTCCGGTGACCCCACCTTTCCCTCAGGGACAAGAGGCTGAGAGCAGTTTGGAGCACCCTCTGAATTTCCCAGCATAAGCAATCACCTCCCTCTCAAGGCCACACCTAGGAGTCTTCTCACCTGAGGAAAATCTGGGTTTTCCTCTGCAGATGTGGGGGCTCTTGGGCTTTTCCCCTTGACTGGAATGTTTCTTGGACTGGCAAATACTGGAGAGGGTTCCTCCCAAACTGCGGGGGCAAACCCTTCCCTTCTATCCCTCAGGGCTATTGTAACCCTCCTCTCCCCAAAGGAGGAAATTAGAAGCAAAAGGTGACCTTGCTAGGCCTTGGCAGGGAATCGGTGACAGGGTGGCAACACACAGCCTCATTTTGTTGGCCTCTGCCACCTGTCTCCCTCCCTCCACCCACTGCCGGGGCCCCACGTTGGCAGGCAAGTCAGGAGGAGGTGGGACTCTCTGGACAGGCCACCCAGGAAAGCTGGTCTCATATTGGAGGTGACAAAGTTGGTTTCAGAGCCCAGTGGCTGAAGTGGTAGCAGGATTCTGAGGCAAGTCAGAGGAGAAGGAAGTTGATAGTGCAGAGTGTGGGTCCTTGGTGGGAGTGGGAGACTGGTAAGAAAGACCACTACCCTCACATTTGTTAAACCAGTCACTGTAAGAGTAATGATAATAACCACAGCTACTAGTTATTGCAAGTGTATTATGTGCGAGGCACAGCGCCAAGCACTTCTTGTGCATTTTTTCACTTACTCCTCACAATAACTTTATGTAAAAAAAATTATTTTTTTTTCAGATGACAAATAAGGAAATAGAAACTCAGGGAGGTTGTGACCAGCCCAAAGTCACTCAGCTGGAGCTGCTTATCTGAGGACCTAATTGACTCTGAAACACCCCTTCTTCACCCCTACCCAGCCCTCACCGCCCTTGCCCCCAGCGTGAGCTCTGCAGCCAAAGGGCATACCAGGCACTCTTCAGCAGGTTTTTGCCTCCAAAGGTGCTGAGAGCCTCAGTCACCTGGAATTGATTTTTCTTCGCTCCATTCCCTTCTCCCCCACACCACTAAGAAGCTAACAATTCCAATCTGGCATTTGTTTAAGAGCATCCAGGAGGCTGAGTGGTAAAGAACCCACCTGCCAATGCAGGAGACATAAGAGATATAAGAGATGCAGGTTCGGTCCCTGGGTCAGGAAGATCTCCTGGAGGAGGGCATGGCAACCCACTCCAGTATTCTGGCCTGGAAAACCCCATAGACAGAGGAACCTGGCGGGCTACAGTCCATGGGTTGCAAAGAGTCAGGCACTACCGAAACAACTTAGCACACAATCCAGTGAATGGGACAGGGGTCATGCATGAGTACTGGGCTTTGAAGGGATCGGTGATGTATAAAATCAAACTCCCTAACTAATCCTTCCCCTCTGTGCACACCACCCCACTCCTGCCTGGAAACCATAAAGTTGTTTTGAATATAACTTCATTTGAATCATTCTTTTTTAGAAGATATAGTTAGGGAGTTGGGGATGGACGTGTGCACACTGCTATATTTAAGATGGATAACCAATAAGGTCCTACTCTATAGCAAGGAACTCTGCTTGATGTTATGTGGCCGCCTAGATGGGAGGGGAGTTTAGGGGAGAATGGATACATGTGTACGTATGGCTGAGTTCCTCTGCTGTCCACCTGAAACTATCACAGCATTGTTTAATCAGCTATACTCCAATATAAAATAAAAAGTTAAAAAGATTTTAATAGCTTCATGAAAAAAAATCCGAGTGTCCCTTACTGATGGGCCCCTGAATCCTCTGCTCTCCATGGAAGAAGCCCTGCTCATTTGAAAGTGTTTCCACTCCCCCCACTCCACTCAGAGCTTACCCTTTGGAGTGTCTGCTGTCACCCTCACCACCCTTAATCTTTGGTCCACTACTCACTCAAGACCTCGGTGCCAGGCAGTGGCTCCTTAACTGGCATGCCCTCCAACCAAGACCTCTCTCACCAAACATGCATCAATGTCCCTTCCTATCACTCCTCTGAGATGACCTTTCCTTGCCTCGTCCTCCCCCTTCTCCTTGTCCTCTTTTCCCCTTAACTCACTATTGCTCTTTTCTCTTGGCAAACAAGTCTGATCCACAATGGCTGGCTTCCTCCTTAAACATGCAATTCTCCCCTTTGGCCTACTTGGCATAATCTGGCCTCTCTTCGTTGTGTTTTGTTTTCCCACATATTCAGAGAGATGGAAGGAACCTGGAGGATCAGCTAGTTAGTTCCAACCCCTCCTTTTGTGGGCGAGGAAACTGAAATTTGAATAGAGTAAATGACTTGCCCAGGGTCACATGGCCGGGCAGGGGTAAAGCCAATACCCCGTCCAGGTCTGCCTGATTCTGGGGCTTCTGCTCCTTTACTCTGCTCCTTTTACCCTTTAGATAAGGCCTTAACCCACCAGCTGCCAATCCCCTCTCCTTCTTCAGATATACCTATGGCTCATGTCACACCACTATGCACTGATTCTATTCCCTACGTGTTTCCTACATGTATATCTAGGTTTCACAATGAGAAAGTAGTCTGGGCAGTAGGAGCTAACCCCTTCCTCCCACTTGAATGATGCACAAAAAGGGGAATTGAGCTGCCTAAGGTCATGCAGCTCTCTAGTGGCACAACTTGGGGCCTTATCCGTGACACCCCAATGCAGTGCACCTCTCTTTTTATCCCATGTCCCCCTTCAGTACTGCTCTGGGATGGTTCGTTCTTGCTTCTTTTCTTGATATTCTTATCCTCCTTCCCAACTTCTGCATTTTTCACAAACCTGCTGGATTTTAGAGCTGGAAGGGACCTCAGGGATCATTAGTTTCACCTATCACTGCACAGATGAGAAAAATGAGACTAGGAGAGGGGAAGTCATTTGCTTGAAATCAGACAGTTAATTAGTGGCCCAGCTGGGACCCAAGTCCAAGTCACCAACTCCTAGTTCAGTGTTCTTTCAACCACCCTCTTCCTGTCTGTGCTTTTTGTCAAGAATTCTTCATGTCTGGAAACCTGTCCCCCTCCCATGATGCTCAGGTCCTGTAAGATCTGGCAGGGCTTTGGCCCAGGGTGACACAGTGTCACCGGGGAAAGGTAGAAGGAGCAGAGGCCTGGAACTGCCTGTATCCTCCCATGTCTCACCATGGGAGGCCCCGGCCTGGCCTTGCCGAGAGTGGTGACTATCAAGTATGTGTTGAGATAAAGCCATAGCCTCTCGGATTCTCAGTTCATGGCCTAGACACTGGCGTCAAAGCCCGAGCCGGCTGCAAAACGAGGTCAGTTCACTGGCCTCCCAATGGAAAAATCTTATAAAATCAATAGCACTTATAACGTCAACAGACTCAGAGACCTTTCCTCTGTTTGTTTTTTCCTTCTGGGCTGCTCTTTCTCATCCACCCTGCTATGAAGGCATAGACAATACAGGAATCTGGCAAGCAAAGCTGCAAAGGCCAGACCACTGCCTCCAGAGCCCCTGAACTGAATGGGGAGTGGTAGGAGCATGTCGAGGTGTGAATGATTTGTGTAGACCCTGACCAGGGCCCTCCTGGCTTCCTTGGGCAATGCTAATTGGATCTGAGGCCCTCCCTGGTAGCTGGCCCCTGAGAATAATCAGAAGCTGTCCTGAGCTCCAACAGCAATTCTGGAAGCTCAACTGGCCCCAGCTTTGCCGTACTGGGCCTTCACTAAGGAAGAGAGTAACTAGAAAGCCAATTAGACAATGCCATGGGGCCTTCCTGCAATGGGAAGTGTCTGAGGCCCTCAGACTGGAGTGGATGTTGGCCCTTTTCCCAGACATCCTTCCCTCAGCCCCAGTGGGTGTATCCTACCTTCCCTCCATGCACACAGAGGGTGGCTGCCCTCATGCTGTTATCTGCATGGTCACAAACAAGCTTCTTCCTCCTGTCTTGAAACTGGTCCTGAAACCAGACCACAGAGCTTGAGCCTGATATTTCTACCATTAAATGGTGTCCTTTCTATGAAAGTATTATGAACTTATTCCAGTCTGAATTCATTGAACAAATACTTACTGAGTACCTACTCTGTGTCAGACACTAGTAGCTACTATCAACTGTGTTTTGTGCAATTGAAGACTGCTGTACCTCATGAGCTCCTAATGAGCATGTAGGGTCAGATGAAATAGCAGGTTTGTTGCTACAAGGCAGAGGAAGCTTGGGGATAAACTACAAAGGTAGGTCCTGAGAGTAAGTATGTACCACAGTGTGGGTCTTTGGACATCGGGGATATTCAGGTATGGACGCTTAGGGTGGTAAGCTGGGAGATGCCACTTCCACACAGACTCCTAGGACCAGGGACAAATCTCACACTCGTCCTGGGGAGCCACAAATGGCAGAGGTGTAGACAATCGCAGGAACTTCCACAGCTAAGAGACAAGCCGTGCTCTCTGTCCTCAGTCCTTACCTACTGACCTCCCAAACAAGGCAAAGGACAGGACATTTTGTAAGAAGCTGAGATGGTTAGATAGCATCACCAATTCAATGGACATGAATCTGAGCAAACTCTGGGAAACAGTGGAGGACAGAAAAGTCTGGTGTGTTATAGACGGTGGGGTTTCAAAGAGTCAGAGATGACTTCGTGACTGAACAACAGTACTCTCTTTTCTGATATATTCCCTGGGCACTTGAGTTTGTTTCCTTTGCTGCTCGAGAAGTGTTCAAGGCATTGAAAGGTAACTTCAGGGGAAAGCATTCCTAGTTAAACACCCACCTTCCAAATGCATGAACTCAATTGTGCAGCTCATCTTCTCCGAGGCATGGTTTTGGCCCTGTGCCTGGTGCCCCGACCTTGCCCTCTGGGTGATCTTGCTCAAGGATGCCAAGGGAATTGGTGGCAGGGGTTGGGAGCAGAGCCCAGGTTTCCTGGATCCTGGCCTGGCACTCTGGCCACCAGACCCCACTGGCTCTCCTCTCTTGCCCTTTGTGCTCTGTCTGAACCGTCTGGAGGCATGTGCCTGCACCCAACTAGCTTCCACTGGGTGAGATATTTCTGTCTCACACCAGTCAGCGGTTCAGCCATATGGGGCATAGGTAGTCTGGCTGACTGCTGACCAAGGGGCCAGGCCCAGGTGGGGGCGGGGAGGGGGGTCACTCTGCTGGTCTGGGATCTGCAAAGCTGGGTCCCTAATGCAGTTCTTCTTTGTATTAGGGGTCTGAAGTGTGGCCCCTAAGCTCAGTATCCCAGGGCTCAGGCCGGGTCACTGTGGCCCCCCACTCCCAGGCTTGTTGCTACGATACAGGGTTCTACAAGTGCTGAGCGGCATTGTTGGGGCCGGATGCAAATGGCACGCAGCAGGGTCTAGCTGTGAGCCAGTTGGCCAGCTGACATTTCAGGGTCCAAAGAGCTTGTGTGTACTGGACAAGCTGTTTATTGTGGTCTTGGCACTGTCCGGCCCTTCAGACAGCAACAAATGCTCCCAAACTGGGAAAGGAGAGGAAATAAGGAATCAGCCGTAGCCAAAGACGACCTGGAATCTCTCTCCTCACACCATTTGCTCCCTGCAGCTGACATGCTGCTGGTGCCAACCATCGGAAGTGCCCCAGTGAGGGAACCGGAGGGGGCAAGCCCCACAAACCTCCATTCGTGAAGACCTAGATTGCAAATCGTGTACATGCCCACGTCAACATCCTTCTGACTGCCCAGCTCTCAGATGCTGCTGCTGAGGGAAGGTTGAGCAGTCAGAAAATACCAAGAAGGAGAAATCTTGATGTCATAACGTTTAAACACACAGAAGAACTGGGACCCCAAGGTTGCAGGTTGTTGATACACACACACATACATACACATCATCATCATTATCGTCATCTTCAGGGAGATGGTTATCAACAGGACATGACAGAAATGGTCATTTCGAGTGCTGGCCTAGTTTTTTCAGTTACACTCAGAGTTGACAATGGGCTTCCTTGGTGGCTCAGACAGTAGAGAATCCTCCTGCAATTCAGGAGACATGGGTTTGATCCCTGGGTCAGGAAGATCCCCTGAAGAAGGAAATGGCAACCCACCCCGGTATTCTTGCCTGCAGAATTCCATTGAAAGAGGAGCCTAGTGGGCTACAGTCCATGGGGTTGCAAGAGTCGGACAGGAGTGACCATCTTTCACTTTCAGAGTTGACAACACGCTGGAGAAAATGCGGCAAGAGCATGTGTAGTAGAGCATAGGCTGAGGTACAGGTGAAATATAAGAGACCCCAAATGAGGGAAGCTGAGAAGCTAGAGTCCAGAGAAATTGCGGGAAATGTGGCATTTCCCAGAAGACATCTGGCCCTATCCACACTGCCTGGAAATCTAGTCTGGCCTATAGCCTGAGGGTAAGCTGTGCTTGGGAAGGATGGAACCATGGATAAGTGGTTGAACTCTCTCAGGCTCTTGACCTCCAAACCTTGCTCCACCCAAGATTGTGGCTGCCTAGGCTGGGCAAATGGAATTTCCAGAATGCCTTCTGCGTGTCCTGGTCAGGGTCTCCAGTTTATCTGTGGTTAAGCACATAGTCAGTCCTATCAGCCCAGCTGTGCATGATAGACACCTTCAATACACATACACACACATATAGACACAGACACACACAGCAGCAGCAGCAGCAGCAATAAACACCAGCAGTTAACTTTCACTGAGCACCTGTGAGTGCATGTTCAGTAGCTCAGTCGTGTCTGACTCTTTGTGACCCCATGGACTGGAGCCCACCAGGCTCCTCTGCCCATGGGATTTCCCAGCCAAGAATACTAAAGTGGGTTGCCATTCCCTTCTCCAGGGGATCTTCCCGAGCACCTACTTTGCACCAAACATAGTTCAAAGAACTTCATATACGGTATGTATTTTTATCTCAATTAACCCTCCCCAGTTTACAGAGGGGGAATCTGAGGTCCAGAAAGGTGAAATAACTTTCTCAAAGTCCCATCAGGTGCAGTGTCTGAATAGGGATTCAGCAGAGGTCTGGGCCCAGAGCTTGTGCTTATTAAATTACAGGGCCCTTGTGACTAAGCATATCAATGTGCCCATTTATACAAAAAGCCTCAGGGAAGGAAGGAACACAAGGTTGTAAAAGGGAAGATCCAAGAGCTGGGCCTTTGGAGAAGAACCACCTGGGTGGAGGAGATGGTGGGCCATGGAGTAAAAGAGTTAAGATGTGCGGCAGAATGCCCACTAGATGCCAGAAGCTCAGGTGATCTAAGTTTGCAGCCTCACATGTCTCAGGAATTGCCAAGGTCTCCATCATGGTGCCTACCATCACACCAGTACTCAGTTCAGTAAAACAGATCAGGAGCAAACAACACGGCAACCTTGGGGGTTACACACAGACCAAATGCTGCCTCCCCCTTGGTAAGACCCAAGCTTTAAAGTGGCTTCCTCACAGGCCAGGTCACCAGACATTATTTAAGCTCCCAGCACATGGCAGGCAGTGGGGGGCTAGAGACAAAGCCAACAGGGACCCTGCCCTTAAGATGTGGCCAGGCTGGCAGCGGGGAGATGTTAGTTGGGCCTTGAGCTGTCCCTGGGGTTAACTGGGGCAAATGATGCAGGCTGTGCCCAGTCAAGGAACAGAAGGAAGCCCCTGGGCCTCCCCAGACACAGGGCCGCTGCCTTCAGCTCCACTCACAGAGCTGGACAGCCCAGCTGGCACCATTCCCCACCAGGGTTGCTGAGACAAACACAGCTCGGAGCAGCCTTTCAGGGCTGTGCCGGCCACTTCAGCTGACACACCAGGAGCCTGCAGTGGGTGAGGGCTGGGAGAGGTGGGGAAGCCACAGGAGGTTACCCTCACCCTCTCTCACTTGCCAGTGGGCCTCCCGCCTCCAGTAAGGGGAGAATGCTCTTCTTCAGAGCTCTCCCCCACCAGCCCATCATCTCCTCCCTCCCTGGGAAGCCCAAGGCTTAGAGAAATGAGTCCAAGTAATTAACTAATTAATGAATATGGATGGCAAAGTTGCTGAGGTTGCTGGAAAACACCCTGTTGCCGCCAACACACACAACCCGGCTCGGCACCCGCCTCCCACTGTGGATGAAAAGGAAGCTCTGAGGGACTACTTGACTGCGTCTCCCCAAGGTGCCAGCTGCAGCAGAAGCGCCTGCCACCCAGAAACCCCTTGCCTGATGCCAGGAGACCGGCTTCCAGACAGCACATCCCCCTGAAAGGACAGCCACCCTATCCCACCCTCAACCCCAGCTGGGCCTGCAATCTACTCAGTTACTCGGCATCAAGGGGACTCTCTGTGGTCCAAGGAAGTCCGTCTGTGGGCTCTCCCAAAGCCAAGTGCAAGGCTGCAGGAGATGGATGGATGGAGATAGAAGAAGAAGAGAGAAAAGCAGAAGGAGCGACCAAGAGGCACACACAGCTGGCAGGAGCCCATCTCCAGCTGTTGGGCGGGCTGTTTCCTTTGATAAAGCACTTGGCAGTACTCCCAGTTCTGTAGTTTCTGGCCTGTGAAAGCACACCCGGAGCACGAGCCTGCCTGTGGGAGGACTTCAGCCTTGCTTTGTTTTCTTTCTTTCTTTTTTTCTGGAGCTTAAAAAAAAAATGCTCCCCTCCTTTCAGGAAACCTTGTCCCTCCCTGGCACCTGGGTTAGAGTGAGGGTGTACCAACCAGTGACTTGGGCTGGGCCACGAGCCTGTCATCACAGAAAGTCAGTGCCACAGAGGCATGGGTTGTGCAGTGAAGCCTCAGCATGTGTGTGTGTATGTGTATGTGTATGTGTGTGTGTATGTGACAGAGAGGGAGGGAGAGAGAGACAGTCTGTGTCTGAGAGGCTGTGCTTGTTTGTTGTGGCTGACATGGCCTTCTGTGTGGCACATCGTCACTGTTCTCCCCACCTAGGCTCCTTCCAGCCCACTAATGCTTTCCCAGAAAGCACTGGGAAATAGGGCAGTCCCAGGGTCATGTGATCACAAAGAACAACTCACCCTCCCTCAAACCCCTGGTCATGTGGCTTCATAGAAGCCTGTTTCCTCCATCTTGTCCTTTGTGAAACAAGGAGCCAGGCTTGAAGGCCTCCCAGGTCCCTTGGAAGAAGTAGGGCATGTACTGTGGCCCCCTCCTTCGCCCCCAGGATCATTTATAGCCTAATGACAAACAGCCCCCAGATCCACACTTTGACCAGCCCCCACAGGGCCTCCCTCAGGCCCGACTATCCTGGAGGAACTTGATATCTTGGGGGTCAGCACCAGCTCTTCACACAGTCCCCATAAGTTCCTGTTCCTCGGGGCCCTCCTAGCCTAGCACCCACTCCCACACCCAGCCAGCGCCAGGTGTCCATTGGCTGGGTCTCCAAGGGGGCCTCTGGGGTCAGTTCACAAGGCTGCCTCTGAGGGGAGGAGGCTGGCCTGGCCCGGAGGAGTTGGGTGTCTCTGGCAGAAGACAGAGAATTCAGCCTCTGCAGCCAGAGAGGGAGGACCAGGGCAGCCTTGAACCACTGACCCACCACCCCACCGTGTTCAAAGCCCAAGCCCAGTGGCTGCTGGCCCTTACCAATGTGAGAAGCCAGTTGGGAAGAAGCAAACAGGAAAACAAACACAACCTGGGAACTTTGGACCAGCTTCCAAACTGAAAGTCCTCAAATATTCCTTGTCTGTCCCCTTGCAAAAAAAGGCCCTCTCATGAAAAAATGGGGGACCTTTAGACTCCAGGATGCAGAGCCAGAAGCACCTCAGGAATCCTGTGTTCCAACCATTTCACCTTATGTATGGGGGTCCAGAGTAAGGCGGTTAGTAGAAGAGCTGGCACCTGAAGTCAGGGCACCAGGCCAAAGAGTTCTGGGTCCTGGCCATGGTTGACAGTAGATATACCAACCTGAGGCCCAATCAAGAATTCTGGGATCAAGAAGCTCTGGGTTGACATGCGTGGTGTAGCCTGGTGAGCTGAATGTGGCCATGAGGCTGGTATGGGGCTATGAGTTCTTAAAATCCCTTTCATCTGCCAAGGGATATGTCTATTGACTTTACGGGGCCAGGTGTGCAACACAACTGGGACTCAATGTCAAGTCAGACTTGGGTTGGGGACTCTTGCTCTTCCCTGCCTTCATGTTTTCTAGAGTATTCTCCCTACCAAGGCCTTAGGTCTGGAAGGGAGAAGAAACTAAGACCTAGTTTTTCCACTGATGGGAGAGGGCAGTGTGAGGGCAACCCTAGGTATCTAGCCTTTGCCACCCCTTTGAGGTTCAGAGCCCACCTTGCTCCTTCGCAGCCCAGATGTAATAGTCCAATTGTGAACAGGAAAGAAAAAGTGGGTAGGTGGGAGGGCCTATGAACTTCAAGAAGGTAATAAGGCATGGATTAGCTTTCTTTACTTTGAGCAAGCTCTGAGGCCAGATTGTGGGCAGATGGCAAGGCCCACAAGGCTGAGCCTGGCAGGATGCTCAGTACAAAATTATATCGACTGAGTCTGTCTTCAAGCCATGGGCTGGGGTGAAGCTGAGTTGACCCCACCCTCTCAGAAACAGCCAACCCTCCAGTGTGGAAACAGCACATGCTGTTTTCTGAGACAGGGTGACCTGGATATCTGGAAGAAGCTTCATTAAAATAAACAGCTCAGCATGGAAGACAGTCATGCCCCAGACTTTCAGTACTTAAACACATGCTTTAGAACCTACTGTTACCACTTCCATTCCCCTTGTTCTTGCTGAGGGCTATGGCGTTCAGGCGACAGTTAGAACAAGGTCCTTCTTGACCCCACTCACAAAGTCCTGCATCAAGATTCCAGACAGCTGCACTGGCCACTTACTTCCACCTACCATTTTATAGAGACGATTATTTTACAGGACATTTTGGCATGTGTTATTTTGTATGTGTGGACTATCTTTATAATTGTTCTGGAGTTATTTCTCTGCATGTAATCCATCTCCCTGACTTGATCCCAAAGCTCCTGAAGGGTGGGAAGCAGGCCTTTGGTGGCTTTTTCTCCCCTCCTCCCTCCCCCTGTGGCACTCAGGACAGTGGTGTGGCCAAGAGGATGGTCTCAATTGTGCTTGTTCAACTCAGTAACAACAACTGGGGAGGCCAGCATAATTTCTGAATTCATCAGCGAGCGCATCCAGTGATGACGGAAATCTGCAGCTGGATGGATCCGTTGTAGCAAAGAAAGAGCTATTCTTGAAGGGAGGGTCACCCAAAGCCAGCATGTCAGTTGACTTAACCACCCCCTCCTCGTCCCATCTTGATGAAACAACAAATAAGCAGTTGGGACAAGGGTGGGGTGCCTCACACCAAGCGGCCATTAAGCCCACAAGCTGGATATTGCATTTCCCAGCATCCTCCACTCCGATACATCCACCTCTTTGGCAACGGAGTGTTAGGCTGCTTTCTAGCTTCGTTTCCAGATGTGGCAGTTCCCTGACTCTAGCTGTGGGACTCCATTGGACCCAGAGTGAGTTATTGATAGGAAATTATTTGAAGTTAGAGATCATGTTTGCTCATTAATGGTTCTTAATGTATATCTTCTTTAGGGGTTTATCTAGTAGAAGGTATTAGAGGATTGGCTTTGATGGTGGATACACATTTATGGATGGGGACTTTGAGTACTTAGGAACACTCTTTTAAAACACTCATCCCAATCAGAACTGTCACTAGGTTTTCCTTCTCTACTGTTTCACAAGCAACCTCACAGACTGAGTAACTAAAAATCTTTCTGTTTCTAACAGAAATAACACAGAGGTAGTCTGGAGACCTATGTTATAGCTGAGACTGGGAATTTAGCTAATATCTCTAAAGAGTGAGCTACTTACTATTAACCAAGTCATTAATTAAGGTCATGTTTGCACTTCAATTGTCAGCCTCAAACATCTGTTTGTTTAAACTGAGGTCACTTTAGTTTATTACAGTTATAGCCACTGGTGAGATAATCTGCTTAGATTTCACAAGTATGTGTGAATTGCCTACCTCAGCCCTTATTTTCACAGAATAAGAGTTCTCCTGAAGGCACAGGGTCAGACTTAAGATAATAAATGATTTTCCTTCTCAACAGAACTAAAAACAAGGCTTTAATTAAGTCACCAAAATTCTCAGATTGAATATCTATATTATATTTCTTAATGATGGTAATCCTTCCAAGGGTGATCCACAGGATTCCCATTGATCCAAGAACAATCTTTAGGCAGACATTTCATTGGCTCAGAGATTGTTTCCCAATCACTGACACTGCCCTTCTCAATGGTGGAGTCACCCCCACTTTGTTGGTAGAGACTGCAGGTGGCCTGGGAGAGGGGGCAGTGGGAAGGGATGATAGAGATCATGAACAGAATGGGGGAGAAGACATGGTAGAAAATATGTCCCTAAAGAGGATAAAGTAGAGGCAGAGAACTTAAAGATATCTGTGAGTGGAGAAAAAGAAATTGGGGCCAAGATGGTTTTCCCAGGCAAGCCTAAGACTTGAGGATAGTCCAGATATATACATCCTCACAAACCCTCACCAAACCCTCACCACACACACACACACACACACTCGCATACACACACAGAGGCACACATGCCTCTTTCACATATACCTTCCTCATCCTGACTCTCAAGTCAAAAATATAGGAATAGACTCAGACAGTTACACACTCATATGTCACACACACAAGAACACCAACCCTCCCTGATGCCATCCTTACAGCTGTCCCTTCACAAACACAAGTATCCCTCCCCATACACATATAAATACATTTCCCATACATTTCCATAGCTTTTGTGCCTATGATTTGAACATATTTTTATGTATATCTACATTACTACTGAAACTCCCTCCACACAACCAAGTCCTCCTACCCACATACATGAGCTTCCCTGGTGGCGCAGGGGTGAAGAATCTGCTTGCTTATGCAGGAGACATGGCTTTAATCCCTGCATGGAGAAGATCCCCTAGAGAAGGAAATGGCAACCCACTCCAGTGTTCTTGCCTGGGAAATCCCGTGGACAGAAGAGACTGGCGGGCTACAGTCCATGGGGTCGCAAAAGAGTTGGATGTGACATAGTGACTAAATACCACCGCCACCATACATACATACACTCAAACACATCTTCTTCCCAACAAAGGCAAAAAGAGGTCTGTGCTCAATAAATTCTAGTGCTTTCTTCCCTTGGTGGATGGGATTTGAAGGAGTGACTGGATAGCTAGGTGAACTGGAGAAGTACTTTTGCTAATGGTTCTTAGCATGGTGGAAAAGTCCATCAAGGACATTTGAAAGCCTCACAGAGTTCACTCCCTTGGCCTATAGACAAGACACCAGCGGTAACCTTTAGCAGCTGCCAAAAGCGTCTAAGACTCTCTTAGTCCTGCTATGCTAGCTGACCTTTGCAAGGAATCCTGGGTATTTTGAACTAAGAACATTTAGTATAAGAAACAAAACAAAAACAAATATCTTTCCCTGACATTTAAGAACAATACTAAAAGTGTCTATCCAAATTCACCTGGCAGGCTTGGCCTGTGGCAAGATGGTGAAGGAGGAGAAGTTGATTTTAAAGCCCACCAGCCCTGGGTGTCCTCTTGGAGCTCCCACTCCCTTCCATATATGCTCTGGAACCTTACTGTCATCCTCACAAGGCTGCCTCTGTGCTAGCCAAAGAAGACTAGAATTGGGAAAACGCTTTTGGATTCAACCAAAAGGAAGTCATGGGCAAGCTGACAGGGTACAGTTAGTTTATTAGATCTAAGATTCAAGTGGTGGGCACTGTGATCTGTGCAGTGCCATCTGCATAGGAAGTCTATGGTCCAGTTACTTTTTATCCTGGCCCCAACAGCCTGCCCATTAAAAAAGTTCAAATGTGGCTCAGCTGAAAAGCAATCAGATCTGTTATTGACACTGTTTCATTCTGAATAGTACAGAGGACTAAAGGCTTTCTTTACTTAGTTCATTAGTTAGCTAACAAGCATTTTCCAAGGACCTACTGTGCATGGAGCACAGTCCCAGACACTCGCTCTTGCCATTGCTGCTTCTGCTATTTAATTTCTGAATACAGGCTGTTGCCAGACATCCAATTTTCTGAGTGCCTGCTCTGACAGGGAACAATGACTAATGAACCAAACATCAGGGAGGGCCCTCTGATCTCCAGCACAGAACATGCCCATAAAGGCAGAGTCTAATTTGTTCAGCAGGCAGCTGCCAATTCTTCTGGGATCTTAATTACCTGGAGCAGTTTATATGGGCGAATCCCCTTGGGAGAGAAACCCTGAACTCTGTCTTTCTCACACCCTATCATACGCCAGGCCCTACAAATGGCTTGAAACCCCAGCCACTGCACATAGGTACAAAGTCCAGGCCACAGTGGTTCACCAGACAGGCATTTGGGCACAGCACACAGCCCTCCTTCACACCTCTGCATACACTCCCCTACACACACATACATACACACAGCAGCAGCAGCAGAGGATTATAGCGGAAAGCACTATGGATTGCAAGTATCTTGGTATCAACTCAGCTCTGTCTCTGCTTCTCTGGGTGACCTTGGACGAGACTTTTTCTGTCTCTGGGCTTCTGTTTCCTGTCCTATAACGTGAGAGGTGGGACTAGATGATCTCTGTGGGCCTTTCCGGTTCTAGGACTTGACATTCTGCTTCCTGACCCCCAAGAGAGTTGCGTGACCAGGTCAACTTTGTAAAATGGGGCTGAGACAAGATGGGGGCAGTAGTCAGAGTCACAGAGGAGGGAAATCTCTCTGTTTCCTTGGGTTGGCCCCTGCCAAAGCTCCAGTCTATTTCTGAAAAGTTTCACAAACCAAGCCGGGGGATCCGGTGGCACTGTGGGTTCTGCTGTTCCCTTCAGCCTCATCTCCCTCCCCCATCATTCTTTTTATAACACTTGTTCCAACTCTCATTCCTTTTAACTGGCCCTTAAGCTCATACTGACTAGTTCCCTTTAGCAAGCTCTTCAGAGAGACCAATGATTAAATGGTCTCGAGAGTCTCCTGAGTCTGTAAAATGTAAATAACAGCCCCTGCCCTGGCGGCCTTCACAGGCTTTTCAGAGGATCAAATAAGATAAAGTCTGTGAAAGTTCTTTGGAAATTGTCAAGTGCTATGCAAATGCAAGGGATTATTATTAATGATGGGTAAGGAGGTAGCCACGTGAGGCGAGGGGGAGCAGAGTGCCAACTTGCCTGCTCTCATCACCATCTTCACTGGGTGAAGACACTGGCACTGCCAGCTGGCCTGTAGTCACCTAACACATCCGTGGGGGTGGTTCTTTGATTAGCATTACCCCCATTGTCCCCTAGCAAAGTTCAAGCCAGAGGAAAGAGGACAAGGAAGGAGTAGGTTAATTTGGTATGGAGAGAGAAAGGCCTAGGGTTGTGATTTTTTTTCTTAAAAAAGGCAACCTTTTCCTTCAAACAGAGTCTCATATGGAAAACTCAGTTTATAAAACATGAGAGCAGAGCTACTCGAGTTGAAGTTGGGATGATGCCCATGGAATCCCACTGGCTGGAGTCTCTACTTGCCCTCAAGATCACTCTGGTGTGTCCCTAGGGCTCCAAAGGAGCACATGGAAAAATCCTCAGTGTAGAGTGGGTGCTCTTGCCTGGCATCTGGGGCTCCAGACACACAGGGGACAGCCATAGTCTGGGCACTGGAGCGAGGGAGTACAGGGCACAGAAAAGGGGGATGGAAGAATGCCATAGAAAGGCAGAACTGGGGGCAAAACCTTTAGTTTACTCAGCAGCTTTTGTCTGGGCCCCAGGCCTGCATTCTGAGGTTACCCTAGAATGGTTTGGTTTGGTTTGGTTTGGTTTAATAAGTTGTGTCCAACCCTTGCGACCTCATGGACTGTAGCCTGCTAGGCTCCTCTGTCCATGGGATTCTCCAGGCAAGAATATTGGAGTGGGTAGCCATTCCTTTTTCCATGGGATCTTCCCGATCCAGGCAGATTCCTTACTGACTAAGCCACCAGGGAAGCCCAGGGCTGAAGTTTTGTGAATCAGTGCTCCAAAATCAGTGCTACAGAAAAACATGGGTCTAGAAATGGGTGAAGGGGCTTCCCAGGTAGCGCTGTTGGTAAAGAATCTGCCTGCCAATGCAGGAGACATAAAGAGATGTGGGTTTGATCCCCAAGTCAGGAAGATCCCCTGGAGGAGGGCATTTCAACCTGCTCCAATATCCTTGCCTGAAGAATCTACATGGACAGAGGAGCCTGGTGGGCTACAGTCCAGAGGGCTGCAAAGAGTCAGAAACCACTGAAGCAACTAACATGCACACATGCAGAAATGGGTGAAACAAAGGATGGGACCAAATGAATGTGAGCAGGTCTCCTGCTTTCTCACTTTGCTTTGAGGGGGAAGGAGTCTGCTGGAGCAGCTCTTTCCAGCCCATGAGCATCCTTGGCATGCGATGAGGAAAAGGCCAGAAGGAACTGGCCAGACATCTTTAGGTGGGCTCAGTGGCCAGACAGACAGCAAGCTACCACCAACTCTGGGGACTGGGCAGAGGAGGAGCGGCGGACACACAGGTGAGCACAACTATGGACCTGGCATTCTGAGCAGGGGGTGTTGGGCCTGGTCAGGACTAGAGTCCAGACACCTGAGACACAGAACAAGGAGGGAGAGCTAAAGAGTTGGGGAGGGGGCGGGGAGACAGCAGGCTTCCTCCTGGAGTGCTTGCTCCATTTTCCCACCCTCCCCACCCAAACAGGCTCAGCGACAGGGCACAGTTGACTGAGTAGGCAGAAAGCAATCAGATACCACAGGTACAAGCTGAATGTTCCAGATGCAATAGGGGTATGTGTGCCGAAGACTTTCACACGGCCAGGACATGAGTGGTTGCTGACTCCCTAAGGCAGATGGAACAGTGTCAGGGATTTCTTTTGAGTCTCTGGAACTGGGAGGATATAATAATAATAATAATAACAATAAAATCACCTTAGACTAAATGATGCTGGCACCAGAGAAACATCCGGTGCTGGTACTTCTGTATTATTCAGGCCCTTTGCAAAAGTCCAACATCTTTCTTGAGGAGATTCTTA
This sequence comes from Bos indicus x Bos taurus, assembly GCF_003369695.1. Lineage (NCBI taxonomy): Eukaryota > Metazoa > Chordata > Mammalia > Artiodactyla > Bovidae > Bos > Bos indicus x Bos taurus. The sequence continues at coordinate 88,322,639 of NC_040105.1, read as the reverse complement.
TTCCACATGTGTCTTCTCTGATTCCTTTTCCACATGTGGTGGCCTAGAGCTCCTTCTCAAATTACCCTGAGGTAGCTGCTACAGAGACACGTTCTCTGTGCCAGGGTTGAGCAGGAAATGGGTAACCCAGAGCAGAAGGATCAGCAGCAAAAGCCATTTGCGCTCGAAGGAAACGAGAGTATTTGGAATTCCGGTGTGCTTGGGCGGAGGGGAAGAGGTCGTTACACCAGCCCAGACAGTCTTTGTCCCCACTCTTCTGTAAAGGAGCAGTGGGACCATCTCGGAAAATGTGTTGGATGAGAGAATCACTTGGCTAGAGGTTACTTCCCCTGCATAAGCCTGTGTGAGCACAGACACTGGGAAGGAGGCAGAGAGGGGGGTTCCTGAGGGGCCTGGGGAGGAACAGGACTCCAGGAGGAAAGAAGAGCAAATGAGCCAAAAATAGCTTTGCAACAGACCCCTCAGAAGGACTGTAACCCTTGCTCTGTAAGTGGTTAGAGCTCCTCCCTTCAAATGAGGATGGTTTTGCTATTACAAGGATATTTAAATCAAGTACACACACAGACACACACACAGCCAGGAAGGATTTCTAGTCTCTTCCTAGCATCTTCCAAAAGAGCCTGCCTGGCTGGTGGTGGGAAGGTGTGCATGCTAGGTTGCGTCTGATTCTTTGCGACCCTATAGACTAGCCCACCAGGCTCCTCTGTCCATGGGATGCTCCAGGCAAGAATACTGGCATGGGTTGCCATTTCTTCCTCTGGGGGATCTTCCCGACCAAGGGGCGTCTCCTGAGTCTCCTGTATTGGCAGGCAGATTCTTTACCACTTTGCCACTTCGGGGGAGGGCACAGGGGCCTAGGCCGAATTTAGGCTCAGCTGGAGCCCTCCTCCTCTGTCTGGGCTTCTATGAGGGTAGGGTCAGGGCACAGCCAGGACTCTCCCAGTCCCCTCTGCTAACGTCAACAGCATCCCCAGGGATGGTTTTATACGTGGATGGAGAGGGTAGCTGCCTGCTTGGTATGATTTGAGAGGTAAAGGTCAGAGGAACGTTGCCGCAAAAGGTCAGCTCTGCTAGCCCCTAGTTAAGCCTGCAGTTCTCACAGTGCTTACTCTTGGCAAAGGTCCAGGTCTAAAGAGAACTGTGACTTGGGCAGGGGAAGCACGTTCAGTTACTACCAGCTGTTTACACCTTGGCTGGATTCACAGTATCACATTAGCAGAAGCAGTACTAAGCTTCCTAGAGGGGAATGGTTAAGAGACAGGGAGATCAGGAAAGTTCTGGAACATGTGCTATCTATCACCCTGAGCAGCTGGGGGGAGTTTGAGGGAGCTTGTGCTAGAAAGCAGAATGGGGGAGAAGAAAGAGGGTCAAAACCAAATTCTACCCAGTTGGCCATTTTCTGAGGAATGTGCCTGCTTCCTCTATCCAGGCTGAGAATGTTTCAGATTTGACATTTAGGTTTACAACAAAGGAGATAAAATCTCCTCTCCAGAGAGAGGCATTTCCCCAGAATTCAGACTCATCGCCTCCCACTTAACCAAGGGAGCATGTGCTGGTGAGGAGGGCCGAGATCATGAGCCAGGGTGTCACTCACCCTTCAAGGCCTGGTGTGGCCCACTCCTTGCTTCCTGAGAAGAGTGTGACCACCATCACCTGGTCTTTGTCATGGCGGGGAATCTGCTCCCTTGGCCAAGCCCCTGCCCTGGACACAAAGAATAGGAAAGGAACACACAAAGAGCTCCACTTAGATGCCAGGAGTCTGTTTCCATCGGTGCCAGGAACAGACCTGAGCAGTGGGTTGGATGTTGCAGCTGGGGTGCCTTGGCACTGGAGAGGCTAGAAGTTATCCAGGCAATAGAGCCCAACAGATGGAGTCCTGCAGCCCATCTTCTATTCCCCAGAGATACCACGAGAGCCTAATGATGTTGCCGAGGCCCATAGCCAAAACGCACCCGGTAGGTAAAAATGCAAAAATCGATTCACAAAATCCGCAAAGAATTAAGGGTAGATAGAGCCAGATTGAATGAACCCCCTGACCTCTGTGGGCTGCAGGGACCAGAGGAACCCCATTCACCTAGATTGCTACAGTGCCTGGCATGGTGACATGACATCAGCTGCAAGGGGTTATGGCTGGCTCAAGGATCTGAGCTCTGTCCCCTTGGCTTCTCACTGCTAGGCAAAAAGCAGTAGCAAGCCTCTTTCCTTCACCTACAGCTTGGCCCCTGGTGGGACGCACCTGGCCAGCTCTGCTCTGTTTCCTTAAGTGTATGCGGAGCAAGGAGCAAGGCAGGGAGGAGGCGAGCAAGGAGGGAGGATGGACTCCAGGAAGGGAGGAAGGGCCAGGACGCTGGCCTCCTGAGGTAGCCCAGATTCCGCATGAATACACTACTGACTGTGAAAGGTAGCAGTGCTGCCTCTTCCAGTTCTAGCACTTCTGGGAGTCATTTCTCAGCTCACACTTCCCTCCTGTGACAGATACATAAATCCTTGGCTGAAGAGGCTGCCGTGCCCCTTCCTGTCTCAGACGTGATTTTCTTCAGATGAATTGCACCACCTCCTTCAGACTTGCTCAGGTCAGGTGACCAGACCAGGCACAGTGCAACAGCCATCAGGCTATGGTGAGGAAGGAGAATAGAACTGTGATTTCTGGTCAACTCCCTGGCTCTGTGTCTCCCCAAAGCAAACTAGATACCCGCAGACAGGCCCCTTAGACCTTCCTGGACAAGTCCGTTGCATAAACAACCATATGACACGTGCCTAAGACACACAGAGAAGATTTCTGAAAGCCAACTCCCAAGTATTTCTGGGAGGCTTTTCCACTTTGAGAAATGTCTGTGGCAACACTTGGTCTCAGCTTAGCTTCTCCCTACACCCAGGTTCTTCTCCTAGTTTCTGTATACTCCAGGAATGCAGGCTCACTTTCATATTGGCCCAAATAATTAGGAAAGCAGAACTACTGGAAAAAAAAAAAAAAACTAGGCCCATACTGCAATTTAAAAGCTAGCTATACATGATTTCTGGGGGGTATAACTTTTATTTTGGATTATCCATGCCACAGGTCCCATGTTACCCCATCTACATGAAATTCAACTGTAATTGTATCTGGAATCTGTGTGTGAGTGGATGATTTCTTTTTGCAAGACTCTTTTTTATTTATGTTTGACTTGGACTGGTGTCAAAGTGACTTTGCATGCCTGAGTACCCAGAGAGCAGCTCACTCAGGTGGGGGTGTGCTAGCAACCTAGGAGTCAGTGACTCCTATGGATAATCCCCAATGTGGATAATGAATATAAGAACAACCAAAATGAGACGGATACAAGAATGGATCTATGTGGCTAAAGACAGAGGCTGCAATGAATTAGAAGTACACAATTTAGTATTATTAAGGAACATGCAGCATGATCGTGGATGCTCTAAATAGAGAAGGAGCCTGTAGGAACTCTGAGGTCATCTTCCTTCTCTATTCCATGGCCATTGGCCACTAATGAAACCCTATACTGCTCCAGTCTCCTGTGGGACAGCTAGCTCAGGGAGTTAGGACAGGTGATTAGGTCCTCTGAGGTTCGGTTAATTTTGCTCTTTTCCAAACCTGCCATCTTGCAAAATGTGTGTCACTGGTAAGAATAGAGATGGGGGTGACCGGCTAAAGCTGTTACAGAGGACATAATGAAGTTTCTGATAAAGAATTTGGAGATTGTCTAAGGGATAGAGAAATACAAGCTGGTTCAAATTTTTTATAATAGATTTTGTTAATTTGGAAAAGAAAGCTGACAAAGGGCATCAGAACTACCATTAAGCATACTGAGGTGGATCAGAAAGCAGGAGGACAAAATTTGGGAGGAATAGTCTCAGAGAGCAAAGGTTGTTAAACACTGGACTGGACCACCAAAGGATGTTGTGTAGTATTTCCTTTCTTAAAGGTGTTGGAAGCTCAGCTGTCTCGGCTTGAGTCTTTGGCTAAAGACAGTTCCAAGGACAACATAGCAAAGACATGCAAGGCTCCTGTGGTACAGTCCAGGCGGAAGGTAGGAGAACAGACCCAAAACCTTGATCACCTTTCCATTTCCTTCTAGGGCTCACCTCACAATCCGCAAGGTGAGCCCCAGGAGGAAGCAGAACTAATAATCATGTTCCCTATCTCAGAGCAATGGAAGGAGGAAGGGGCCCATCACAAATTCTTCATAGAAATGGGAACCCTCTTGTACAGTTTGATTTTATACAAATTTCCCACCAAATCTTGCCTGAATCTGTCCAGAAATCAGCGCCAGTCCGTGTGAAATTGCCACAGTGACATATTTCCTGTCCTTCTACTGGGGCTTTGTGCATTCAGAGAAAGATTGGAACCTCTTTGACTTACTTCCCGGAAATACTCCTTAAGTTGGAGCTGACTATGCCTGTGAACAATGCTGAGAAGAAATCAGTGGAAGGTGGTGAGGACAGCCCCACCAACTTCTCAGCGACTGTGTCCCAGAGTGTGGTAGAGGCGGTGCCCTGGAGCCAGGGGAAAGGCCTGCTGCTGATTTGGAGTGTTGAGTGTCACAGGGCAGAGCAGGACACCAGAGATATAAAAATAGCAGAGTGTTCTTACACTTGGAAGTGGGCTGTCAGAGGGGGCCTTCAAGCTAGGTGTACATGGATAAGTTAAAAAGTGAAAGTCGCTCAGTCGTGTCCAACTCTTTGCAACCCCATGGATAGTCCATGAGATTTTCCAGGCCAGAATACTGGAGTGGGTAGTTGTTCCCTTTTCCTGGGGGCCTTCCCAACCCAGGGATCAAATCCAGGTCTCCAGCATTGCAGGTGGATTCTTTACCAGCTGAGCCACCAGGAAAGCCCGTATATGGATACTGCTAACTGCTAAGTCACTTTAGTCGTGTCCGACTCTGTGCGACCCCATAGATGGCAGCCCACCAGGCTCCTCGGTCCATGGGATTTTCCAGACAAGAGTACTGGAGTGGGTTGTCACTGCCTTCTCCGGTATATGGATAAGAGGATCACATACACTGTATGATTTCTAAAATATTCCTGAGCTGGAAGCAGTTTTAAAAAATGAATCTCCTGTAAGCTGTTTTAGAGAAAATGTTAAATAAATAAGGTTTCCCATGTGGCTTAGTGGCAAAGAATCCACCTGCCCATGCAGGATACTTGGGTTCCATCCCTGGGTCGAGAAGATCCCCTGGAGAAGTAAGTGGCAACCCACACCAGTATTCTTGCCTGGGAAGTCCCATGGACAGAGGAGCCTGGTGGGTTGCAGTCCATGGGGTTGCAAAAGAGTCGGTACACGGCTGAGCGACTGACTAAACAACAACAAATAAAGAACAATACTGGTGGTCCTCAAACATGGCCTAATCTCCCCAAATCCAGTGATTTGCCTACCACTTTCAAGATTTAGGCCGTGTACCGACTCTTTTGCAACCCCATGGACTGCAACCCACCAGGCTCCTCTGTCCATGGGACTTCCCAGGCAAGAATACTGGTGTGGGTTGCCACTTACTTCTCCAGGGGATCTTCTCGACCCAGGGATGGAACCCAAGTGTCCTGCATGGGCAGGTGGATTCTTTACCACTAAGCCACATGGGAAACCTTATTTATTTAACATTTTCTCTAAAACAGCTTACAGGAGATTCATTTTTTAAAACTGCTTCCAGCTCAAGAATATTTTAGAAATCATATAGTGTATGTGTTAGACGCACTCCTCCCCCTCCATACATGTTGAATAAATAAATAGCTATAAAAATAGAAAAAGTCCACGTACCACCTAAAATGGTCTTGCATACCACCAGCGCCTGTTTACCGTGCTTGGGGGGAACAGTGCTTTCTGTATAATGCACGCAGAAGGTCCCCACCGCCAACAAGCATGGCTTTATTTCCTCCCGCAATGTAAAGCCGGCAGGGCTTTAGAGGGCTGAATGGCCGGGATGCCATCCTGAGCCTGCTTCCGTCACGCCTTCCTCTAGGGCTAGGGCCCCGGCCCTTACTGTTTTCCTCCTTTCAGGTGCCAACCCTGGCCAAGGCTGCAGTTTGCAGCAGAACACAGGGCCCTTATTCTTGGTCAAGTGCTCCTTCCCTCAAGCTATTTTCCCGCTGAGAATTCCTCACTAGACCTCACTTAACTTGGACAGTGCCCTCTGTGGAGCGGACTTCCTCAGCCTTGGCCCCAGGGGCTGCTTTGGCTGGAGTGCCCCCAAGCCCACATCAGTAGCCTGCCTGTCCAGCCCAGTGCTTACACGGGGCCCAGCCACCTCTGGCTGAGAAGCGTGGAGTGCGTGGTGCCCCGAGCTGGGAACACCGTCTTCCCTGGGAGGCTGGCAACGCCCCTTTCTCTGAGCTGGCTCCCCAGGTGGTCAGGAGACAAAGGAAGCCTACAGCAAGAACATGAGCAGTGGGGCCAAAGTGTTCTGCAGGCCAGAAAGATTGTGCCAATGTGGGCTAAACACAAGGACTATCTAACAATCAGGGCTGACCAACAAGGGAACCCGCTTGTGGGTAGATGCCTACAGGCTGAAGCAGTGTGTCCACCCCCTGGGGATGCTTTACAAGATTCCTGTTTCTGCTGGAGAGTTAAGGCCCTTTAGGGGCTTAGAGTCCTTTTTGCTGTTATTAAACAGATAATCATTCCCCATTCCACAATCCCCCGCCCCCACCCCATCTAACTTGGACTCTGTCAGGGTCTCTGAATGCAAAGTCCCCAGAAACAAAACTGCTCTGAGGGAGGCAGGGCTGAGGCAGGGAGATCTGCCCGTTCCACTCTCCAGGCTCCCAGAGCTCCCTAACTTCCACTACCCACTGGGAGATGCTTTCCAGTTCAGGTCAGTCGAGCTTGAAAATACTGTGGTGAAGAAAATTAAACCAGGTGAAGACCCAAACCCCTTCAAGTTTAAAAGACACACACAGATTTTTATTTGTGACCTTGCTTGTTTGGAGGTGTAACCTCTATTTGGAGATGAGGGCGGTGGCACAATGCCTCCTGTCTTTCTTTGTGTCCTCTCAACTCATTCTTCTTCTCCTTCCCTTCAAATTCACTTTCACCCCGGCCTCTCTTCCTCTGCCCTCAACTCTCTCCTCCCTTTCTCTGTTCTTTCCCTTCAGACCCCAAGGCACCAAGGAGGACCTTAGGGCTCTATATAGTGCAGCACTATTCCCTGTGGGAATTCTAAGATCCCCTGCAACCACCGGACTCTATGACTGATTAACTGAGGGACAAGAAATGATTGTCGAACAAACTGAGCTAAGAATAAGGAGGGCTAGCTAGCAGCAAAGGAAGCAGAGTGTGTGACTCTGAGGGTGAGGGCACTAGGGCGGTAGGCAGGTGCCTGACAGGCGGGGCCGGCTTCTCTTCTACTCACCCTCCCCACTTCAGTAGAGAGGCTGGTGGGTACACAGTTGGCAGAGGACATTGGAGAAGATCTGCCATGGAGGGAGCCCTGAGCTCTCAAGCCTCTCCTGGCAAGGAGCACTCTCTGGTTAGTGAAGTGTCACCTACTATGGCTATGGACCCTCATCATATAATCCAGGGAGACATGGTCCACTGTAAAGGAATCAGAATGCAGTGAAATGTACCAAACACTGACTTTCACCAAGCAGATTGGTTTCTGGTGGCTCATCTGTGCATAAGTGAGGGGGAGAGCAGCTATTTATAGCAGCAGTCAAATTCTCAAAGGGCCCTGCATTGAGTCATGCAGCGGTGGTTCTGGTGAAAAGTGGGGCTTTACCAAGAAACCAGATTTCTAAGACAAAGGACCAGTCTAGTCCTTCTTCTTAGGTAGTCTTTTAGATGGGGTGCAAACATCCAAGACCAGAAAATCCCGCTAGTTCAAATGGTAATTTATCCAAAGACACACATGAAGAACTCAAGAAACTCATTCTGGGTTGAGGAGCTGAGCTTTGGGGCTAAAGGGGTCACTGGGAGACATTTGGCGGAGAACTCATTAGCAACTATACCTTGACCACACCCCCAAACACCTTGATTCTCGTTACTAAATCATTCCAAGTCCATCATCCTTGAGTTTTCAAAGTGGACCCTAATGTTCTATTCAGCCTAGATCCTCTCTTGGAGTTATGACTTTTTACACATTTACCATCTTCTCCTTTCCCTTTCTTGCTTATGTGAATCAATGACATATTCATGTGTCCACACATCCCATCTATACACCAAGATGCTAGAGGTGTGATCTTCCAGAATATCTGAATTGGAAGAGAGTCAATAAACCCATTTTCTCTCTCCCCTCTCTCATTTTGTAAGTAGGGAAAGCAGGCCACAGAAGGGCAGGGAGTTACTTACTCAAGCTCAAGCATCAGATTGGTGGCAAAGTCGGGACTTGAACCCAGATCTTCTGGATCCAAATCTGACCCACTTTCTACAACCTCAAGCTGTAGCTCCTCCAGGAACTGTGCCTCCTCCATGAATTCAGGATCCTCTACAAGCTGGGGCTCTTCCATGAGCTGAGGCTCCTCCAGCCTTTCCCCCTTCATTGTCACTGTTGCCCAGGGAAATCTTGATTGCCTGACTGGAGTTGGTTTCTCTCTCTCTCTTGCCTGGCTGGGGTTGGTTCCTTTCTCTCTCTCTCTGTACCTCCCTCTCATGCTCTAGCTCTCCCTCTAGCTCTCCCTCTATAGCTGCCGGGCTAGGGCGGGATCAACTGGAAACTCTTTCCCAGGCTCAGAAGAAAAAGTGCTCAGGGAGCCTCGGGGCCAGCCTGGGCTGGCTCAATTGTGGAGGCGGGAGGAAGTTCCTGGCCCCGAGTGCCTTCGGGGGCTCCCAGGCTCTGAGGGAAGGCTGGAGCTCCTGGGGCAAGTGCTGCCCTCCAGATCTTCTGCTGAGGCCGGGCCAGCTTCCTAAACTAACTCTCAGACTGAAGGGGAGGGCTGGATCCTCCAGGGGAGCCCAGACAGTGGCTCTGCCAGCCAGCCCCTGTGGCTGGAACTTTCAAAAAGACCAATGTTTCAGCAACTTATTTCTTTTCCAACCCGAACAGCAAGCCTTTCTGTCCCCCTTGCATGACTGTGGCTGTGGTGTGAAGCCCCAGTCTGAACAGAAGCAGAATTCCAGGGCTGGGACTCCATAACACCCAAACCACTGGTCAATTCCATTAAATAAAATCAAATAGAAAACCACCATTTGGGCATCAGGGAAACCCAAAGCTGGTCTCTTGGCAGGGAGATGCTGTGTACCTACTGGGATGGGATATGCACAGCCATCTAGAGATGAGAAGTCATAAGACCATTGGGTTAGAGAATCAGGAGACATGGTTTCTCTTTTCAGCTGGTCACTAATTGGCCATTTGGCTTGTGACAGGCACCCACCCATCTCTGGGCCTCAGTTTCCTCATTTGTAAAGGGTGAGGGTCAGACTGAATGACTGCAGAAACCCTACCAGTTCTGAGCCTCTGTCTCTGGCTAAGATGCAAGTGAAGGCAGAAGGTGCCAGCCCCCAACACTGGGTAGATGGAAGTTCAAGGTCTTGAAGAGGCAGTCCCCAGTCTCACTGCCCTCTGAAATCCTTCTCTATTTGCCAGCAGTGCCAGTAGGGTACCCTCATGCTTCTTCAGGTTTCAATCTCTGGTAAAAATGTCAAAGCTCCCAGCAGTTTGTCCCTAGCAAACAGAAGTAAAACTAGAAGCCTTGTCAGTCACTTACACCTGAGTGTGAATGAAGACGGTTCAGAGAGCAAACCTTGACAGAGATAAAGCTTGCCAGACTGGGCTGCAGGTGTTAGCTGGCTTTGGGCAGGACAGGTTGTGTAATTGACAGAGCAACGGGAGGGGTCTGTGAGGGGACTGGTGAAAGAGGGAGATAAAGCATGTCCCAAAAGGTTTTGTTCTGGCTCTTCATATGATTTGCCTAATGATAAGGTAGGCTTCTCTTCACTGAGTGCTTTCTGGAATGTGCTCTCACTTAACCCCCACCCCTCAACCACACTTCCACCATTTTCTTTTTCTTTTTTTACTTCCGCCATTTTCTAAATGAGGAGACTGAGGTCGGGAAGTCACTTGCTAACGTCACATAGTCTGTCAGGCCCTTCTCTACTCCTCAGTGGCTGCTCTAGGGTCTTTTGAGGGTGAATAAGCCCACCCCAGCTCCCCACAAAGGCCAGCACCTCCCACCCTATGGGGAGAAAAACTAGGAAAAACAGAATAGGGCCCTGACCCTCTAGGATCTTGGCTCCCCAGCATTCAAAAGCTATGGACATTCAGGATGGGGAACACATGTATACCTGTGGTGGATTCATTTTGATATTTGGCAAAACTAATACAATTATGTAAGGTTTAAAAATAAAATAAAATTAATTAAAAAAAAAAAAAAAAGCTATGGACATATCTTGCAGTTAATACTAGAACATACCAGCAAAGTCACCCACATCTGAATAGGTGGCTGAAGACATAGCATTTTGGAGACATGGTCATTTCGGGGGGCTAGTTTTGAGTATAATTTTCAGTGCATTAGTTCTTTATTCTCTTCACTGACATTCGCTCTGTTCATCTGGCAGGTGAAGAGCTCTTCAAAGTCTTTCTGATCTTGATTTTCAGCTGATAGGCCATTAGGGCCCTTAGACAATCACTCTGCCTAAATAATGGCTGCTTGATCTTGGCAATGAGAAAATTTCCTTGGGGGTTTGCTCCTATCTGAGACCCCAGTGAGCCAGAGTAACTTCAAAATCCACACCTTAGGGTATTAGCAGTGACTGGGTTCATTTGAACTTTCCTTCCTACTGATTTGGGGCAAGAATCCCTCAAGGACATAAATGATAAAATGCCCAAGGTTTTAACAAGGTAACTTTTGTTTTTGTGAATTTTCTAATCCTGTGGGAAGGATTAGAACACCACTCAGCCAGTGTTCTCACAGCTTCCTGCACCTTTTCTTCATTATGATCAATTGTAATGATATGGCTATTTGTGTAATTATTATTTGATGTCTGTCTCCACTACTAGATTGTAAATTTCCTGCCACGGGGATCCTGCCTGGCTTGTTGGCTGCCACTTTCTCCCCGTGTCTGATTTTCACGTGTGTGTGGAAGAAGAAATCCTTCTCTTCCCCAAGCACCTGGGGTGTGCAAGTCTTATTTCAATGACCTCCCACACTGAGATGCTCCCCAAAATTGTTAAACCATTAGGATGGATGTCCCACGGAAGCTAATCTGCCTAGGAGATAAGAAAGCTGAAAGATTCAGAGGGGAATTAACAGCTCCTTAGTCTGTTCCCCCACATGATTCCAGTCCTAGAAGAGCTGGTAAAGAATACGCCTGCAATGCAGGAGACCCCAGTTCAATTCCTGGGTCAGGAAGATCCCCTGGAGAAGGGATAGGCTACCCACTCCAGTATTCTTGGGCTTCTCTTGTGGCTCAGCTGTTAAGAAAGCCGCCTGCAATTGTGGGAGACCTAGGTTTGATTCCTAGGTTGGGAAGATCCCCTGGAGAAGGGAAAGGCTACTCACTCCAGTATTCTGGCCTGGAGAATTCTATGGACTGTATAGTCCATGGGGTCACAAAGAGTCAGACATGACTGAGTGCCTTTCACTTCACTTCACTTCCATTTCCAATGGAAATATCATATGTGTTTCTATTATGAAAGTATTTTCAAAAAAACATTCATCTCTCACACATGCACTTTTCTTTTCCTTATAAGCGCCTGCATCTGATGCCTTTGCTTTCCCCACCTGTCTGACCCCTTCTGTCCATGATCCTTATTACCAGCCCTCTCATACTTTTATTCAGTTTTTTATCACTAGTCACCACCTTCCCCATGTTTGTATTTTATGTAACATCCCTTGGTAATTCTGTCTAGCTTCTCTGCATGCTGGTAGTCAGGAAGTTCTTTCTGTTATCTAATCACAGTTCTTCATGCTAGAGTAGAGGCCTATTTCCTCTCGTTCTGTTTCTAGTGTGGTTTGGAAACAGCTAGTCACCATCTCTGAGTTGTGACTTTCTTATATTTGAAGATCAACCTCTCTTTGACCACCGTCTGGCCCATTCTTATGCTCCTCTTCAGTCAATCATCTTGGCTCCTTTAGTTTGGCCCCACAGCTCCCTGAAGTCCCAGGCGTTAGCCAGCTGGCTAAGCAAGCTTCTCTTCCCTTCTGCATTCAGACTGTTTTTCAGCCTGGACAAATTATCTGACATTTGCACCCCAGAAAATTTAACCCTGGGGCCCCAGAAACGAATGCAGCCTGAAGCTTTGTGCCCCACAGCCACTGTACAATGAGAAGCATTCACAACATAAAAGGAGGTCTGCAAAGGGAAAATAAAAGCCCGATGACCCTCTGTGGTTCTTTTTTTCTTTACAGTAAATAATTTACAAAAACAAATTTTCCTCCACCATAGGTTTTATCACTGGTCCCCAGGGCCAGCCTTTACGCATTTCCATACCGTCATGGACTATTTTTAGTGAAAGATGACATTAAGTACTGGCTGCCCTGTGGGCTTCAACCCCCATCTCTTCCTCCTGTCAGAATGTTGTCAGGCCTCCCCTTTTGGACCTGCTGGCCACTCATAGCCTAGAAATATTTCCAAGAGTGTGAGTAGCTATGGCATGACTTCAGGGGTTTCTGAGAAAGCCTCTGTCTAAACATATCTCCTTAGGCTTGGGTCTGATGATTAGAATTTCAGCCATAGAGATTCAGAGATTCATTTCTTTAGCTCAATATCACTTCCTCAGGAAGCCTTGTCTGATACTTTGTTACACTCTCAGGGAGGAGCTTATTCCTTTTCCCTCTTGGCACTTCTTTGTAAGTAGATTCATTGGTGTGGTTGTTTTGGTTAATGTTCATCTCTTTACTCTATTATTCCATGATGGCTGTGGCCATGCTTTTTGTGAGTTCCCCACTCTATTCCCAGTGCCTAACAGTGGTCATGTATAGATCTGAGAGTTGGACTGTGAAGAAAGCTGAGTGCCAAAGAATTGATGCTTTTGAACTGTGGTGTTGGAGAAGACTCTTGGGAGTCCCTTGGACTGCAAGGAGATCCAACCAGTCCATTCTAAAGGACATCAGTCCTGGGTGTTCATTGGAAGGACTCATGCTAAAGCTGAAACTCCAATACTTTGGCCACCTCATGCGAAGAGCTGACTCATTGGAAAAGACCCTGATGCTGGGAGGGATTGGGGGCAGGAGGAGAAGGGGACGACAGAGGATGAGATGGCTAGATGGCATCACCGACTCGATGGACATGAGTCTGAGTAAACTCCGGGAGTTGGTAATGGACAGGGAGGCCTGGCGTGCTGCGATTCATGGGGTCACAAAGAGTTGGAGTCGACTGAGCAACTGAACTGAACTGAACAGTTAGCCTGACACATGGAAGGCATGAGAGAAATATTTGTTGTTGACTGAATCTGCTCATGAACCTAAATGTGAATTTCCCAGAGCACTGATAGGAAAGGGTGTAGGCATGCATGCCCAGGACATTAGCTCGGTGCGAGGGCCCCAGAAAGCAAGGTGCTGACCATAAGCAGCAATCTGCTTCCCCAGATGACCCAAGGCTGCTTCCTTTTTGCTACTCCAGCTCCCTTTCCTTTCCTGTCAGCTTGAGACTTCCCTCCTTCCTCAGCCCAACCCCAGGACCTTCATTTATATGGCATCTGGGAAGGAAGGGTTTGACCAAGGTATTGATACAAATAAGCTAAAATGACACCCTGTGGGGCCATCAGGAACTTTTTTTCCAGAGAGATTTGGGTGAGCAATGTGTGTGTGTGTGTGTGTGTGTGTGTGTGTGTGTATTCTTGGGCTTCCCTGATGGCTTAGCTAGTTAAGAATCTGCCAGAAATGCAGGAGACCTGGGTTCAATCCCTGAGTTGGGAAGATCCCCTGGAGAGGGGAATGACAACCCACTCCAGTATTCTTGCCTGGAGAATCCCATGGACAGGGGAGCCTAGTGGGCTAAATCCATGCAGTCACAAAGAGTCAGGCACAACTGAGCAACTAACACTACTACACTACATATGTATTCTCAGGGCAGCGCCTTGAAATGATCCTGGTTCTGTTATCCCCCTCAGAAGAGGCCTGGTGAGACCGAGGCCAGAGATCCACAGATGTGAAGCCATACCCCCAGACTCCTCTGGCACCCACTGTCAACTGCACTCCCACGCTTAGCCTTCTTGGTTCTGATTGGCTTTCTGCAAGCATCCTTGAGGGGTGCCTTTCTGCTCTTGGGCCCTGAAGGCCTCCACCTACCCAAGACTAGCTAGGCCCCTGAAGGGATGCTTGCTCCGACTCAGAGAGGGGCCACAAGAGGAGAGCCAGAGCAGGCCTCTCATACGTGGAAAGTGTTCCTTGCTGTCCCCATCCCAGCCAGCTCCTTCTGACCCATGACCCTTGCTGGACAGGCAAGGTGCCCCTCTCCCCTCCCAACCAGACAGCCTCACAGCTCTTCCCATGGGCCATTCTTTAAGGCCCTGCTGGAAGCTGCTGCCATAAAGAGACTCTCCCTTCCTAGTTTGCTTTGGCGCTGCCTAAGTTTTGGGCTTGCAGATGCAGAAACAGTAAGCTTGAGGCCTTTCCCTCAAGAAGCAGAAGCCCCAGCTTAGCCTGCAGTGGCTGGTGGCTCCGCTGCAACCACTTTGGTCCTGCCGCCTCCCTCCTCTACCCCTCTACCGTGCCTAACGGGGCAGGCATTCAATAAATCTGCAGTAGGTGCTGGGTAAATAGCAGACCCATGGTCGATAAATGATGGATTGATTAACTGAAGTACTTGGCCGCTCAGTACAAGGTCTAATGAGGCACTGCCGTGGTTCATTTTCCTGTGCACCTGGGGAAGCAGAGTTTAGTGCATTAGGACTGGGCCAGGTTTATCTTATTCCTTTTTCTTTGTTTCTTTCTTTCTTTTTTTTTTTTTTTTTTACTGCAACTTACTATGAACTGAAAGGGTGAGGGATAGAGAGAAGTGAGGGGCTGGAGGCCTGGGAGGAGCCTCGAGAAAGGGGAGTCCTGCACCTCTGCCTCAGTTCTCGCCCCTAACTGTCATTGGATTCAGGGAACTTGGGGAGCCCAGCTCTCCTGAGCCCTGAGATGATGGTCCTGGGCTTGTCTGAGATTTGCATACAAATCACACCTGTCAGTAATTCCCGTGCTACCTTTTGACTTTACCTCGCTGTTTCTTCCTCCTTTCCTTGGACAGGAGGGCAGAGTCCCCCACTACACTCAGCCTGTGAGCCATTTACCCACTGACAACACAGTGTGACAGGCTGGGTGGAGACAAGGAAAGAGAAGAGGACCTATTGGTTTAGACAGAAACTTTGAGCCAGTGGACTATTAGATGGGGCTATTCTGTGTTGTAGATATTTGTGTGAGTTTATTAGAGAAATATGTCATAGAATTTAGCAAGTCCCATTTCACTGGGGGCTCAGTTGCACCAAACCAGTAATGCCATTTTCTGAAAAGGCTAGGAAGTGAACTCAGAGAAGGCAATGGCACCCCACTCCAGTACTCTTGCCTGGCAAATCCCATGGATGGAGCAGCCTGGTAGGCTGCAGTCCATGGGGTCGTGAAGAGTCGGACACGACTGAGCGACTTCACTTTCACTTTTCGCTTTCATGCATTAGAGAAGGAAATGGCAACCCACTCCAGTGTTCTTGCCTGGAGAATCCCAGGGACGGGGGAGCCTGGTGGGCTGCCGTCTATGGGGTCGCACAGAGTCGGACACGGCTGAAGCGACTTAGCAGCAGGAAGTGAACTAGGTATCACTGTGAATTCAGGCCAGCCTGGGGACTTTGAGACTTTGTGAAGAATGGATTGGGCCTCTCAGCTTCCACTAAACCCATCTCCCTAAAGTCCCCAGAACAGTACCTGACCCAACAAGCAGATACAAAAGGAAGAAGAACTTGTGACACCTGTTCTGCACCCCCCACCTCCAATGCACCAGGCTGACTTCAGCACTGTACCATCAGGTGACAGCAGGAGATGCCAACCCTCAAGAACACCCCAAACCACGCTTAAGTCCATAGCAGCTCACCTGCCTGCTTACATGTGCTGCAGAGCGTGGGGGCCTCAGGGGGGAATCACCTTCACCACCTGGCACTTGCCTCTGAGCAGACTCTTGGCCTGACACTAGGCAGGGGAGCCTTTTCCTTTGGAAGTGTAGTGAGCTCTACTTAGACCCCCAGCAGGCTTCTGAATGCCTGGCCCCAGGGAAGCCTGCCACTGAGCAAGCAGAAGCTTGATGCCTCAGTAACCTGGCTCTGTTACATAAGGGACACGAGAGATATGAGTCAGGGACCTCAGGCTGGCCCAGGCCCAGCCTAGCCTGGGAGTGAGGCTAAAAGGGAGGTGTGTGTTTGTGTGTGGGGGGAGGGGGGGTAAGCCAGGAAGGAGCTGCTGGAACCACTTCCCTTCCTCTCACTTCTCACCCCCTTCTTCCTCAGAGATAGCTATAGCCAATCGCTGGCCTACAAAGCTGAGTGGGAATCCCGGCCAGACCCTGCGTTGTGAGCAGCTGCTCTCCATCTCCCCTGAAGAGAAGACAAGAGGAAGTAGGCTGAATAACCAAGGCTGTTTCGTGAGTAAATTCTTCCTTCTAGGAAGGATGGGGAAGGTCCCTGTGGGGCTTTGTCCACAGGCAGGGGCCTGATTTCAGGCTGGGCCTATTTGAGGAAAGTGGTTCCCAGGGGAGGAAGGCTGATCGCATGCCTGGGGCATCACTGACCAAGCAGCTTAGGGCTCTGGTTTCCCCTCGGGCTAGTGCTGCACAATGGGAAGCCTCCCAGTCAGTCTCCAAGCTGGCTGGGATCTCACACCTCACAAACTGTTTCCCATAGGGCAACAGCCACTTTGGGGCAGAGATTTCCAGGTAGAAGGTACAAGTGAATTAGCTTTGCCCCATGAAAAGACTCCCTCCTGCCCAGATTAGCATTTGAAAAAGCTTATTTTCTAGACTCCTCCCATCTTATCCCCACTCTGCCTCCTTAGCTAAAATGGATTTTGGCATGGGTACATGGTGGCTTCCATAAGCCATTTCCCCATGCTGACTCCTCATCAAACCTGCTTTGAGGCTGAGATCTAGCCTTCAGCCTTCACAGAGATCCCATTAGTCCACAGGGTCCTGCTCTGCTAAACCCATGGCCCCAAGCGAAGCCCTAACCCTTGTCCCATTATTGCAGGCAATGGGACAGCACAACATGTCCTGGGCCATTATTGCCTTCTTCATCTAAAAGAGAAATTTCGTCTTTTTTGACCCTTGTGGTCAAGGAATGCTCTCCCTTGAGTGCACTGAGCACACTGAGTGCCCCACCAAATGGGCCCAAGCTTCAGGCCCACTCAGCACATTGGCTTCCCCAGGGCTAGTGAGACTACTGCATGACACCAACCAATTTGTTATGTAAACCCAGCCAGTCATGGCAGATTATGGCTCTGTGGTCATATTGAGGGATCCCTTACATAAGAGGAGAAAGTTCAGGTAAGAGCATAATCGTGATGCGCAAACACGACGCAATGGCTACCACCAAGCTAAAGACGTGGCTGACCTTATTCCTCTCAACCAGCCCACAAGGTACAGGCAAGTGCTCTGCTGGGCTCCACCACTCAGGGGACCCAGAGACCCTGGCAGCCTTGGCCAGACACATCCATCTCCATTTACCCAGACTTCCTGGCCTTCATGACCTGTTATGGAAAGGAGCCAAAGCTCTACCTGGAATTGAGAGCTTGTTAGTTTATCTGGAAGTGCAAATATAAGCAGGATTGTTAACCTTCTCTTCAGGCGAGGAGGGAAAATAAGGTCACCCTGGAAAGAGTTATTTTCTGAGGTGTGGGCTCACATGGGCCCATTCCTGGCAAGACTGAGGAGGAGGAGGAGGTGGAATTTGTGTTCTGTTCTTGTCACTTTTCTTGAAGAGCACGAATCTTCCATCCAGACCTCTCGAGCTCTGTGCTGCCCAGAGCCCCACATTGCAGCAGGCCTTTCAAGGACTCTGGCCCCATCTCTCTACTTCTCTTCTCCAAACTTGGCTTTCATAGGTTCCATTCCCATAGAACACTATTCCCAATGAGCTGTCACCCCGAAAGGAAGTTCTGATAAACAAATCCACATAAGGTGGTCAATGGTGAGTAAAACATTTACATGTTACTCTTTTAAAAAGGAAATCTTGGGTAGCAAACCTGGGTAGACCCTGCCCATTCATGAGAGAGACACACTCAAACTTTTTCCAGTCCCTAATTTATGAGCATCCTGAAAGCACATCATTTCCCTCATAAAACTTCTATCATTTGGTTAAACTTCTTGGCTTTCTTTCATTGTAATCACTAGCACTAGCAGCTGACTCAGGGAGGGAGGCCTTCTCCCCAAAGAAATAGACATTTGCTCTTTTCATGGGCATTACTACACCTGAATGAATTGACTATCAGAAAAGGACTACAAAACTGGGTTGAAAAGTAGGTTCTGGGCAACTCCACTCCTAGGTAGAGACCTGAAAGAATTGAAAGGAGCTCAAAAAGATACCTGGACACCAATGTCCAAAGCAGCATACTTCACCAGATCAAGCAGGTGGAAAGAACTGAAGTTTGTGAACAGATGAAATGGATGACACAAAATGTGGTGTATCCATCAAAGGAATGTCATTCACTCATAAACAGGAAGTAAGTGCTGATAAATGGATAGACCTTGAAAACATTGCCTCAAGTGAATGAAACTATACAAAAGGCCACATTTTGTATAATTCTACTCATACAAAATACCTCAAATAGGCAAATTCCTGAGATAGAAGAACGGAAGTTACCAAGGACTGGAGGGAGAGGAGAACAGGGAGTTACTGCTTAATGAAAATGACGAGTTAGTCATTCAGTCATGTCTGACTCTTTGCTAACTCATGGGCTATAGCCCACCAGGCTCCTCTGTCCGTGGAATTCTCCAGGCAAGAATACTGGAGTGGGTAGCCATTTCCTTCTCCAGGGGATGTTCTGGACCCAGGGATCAAACCTGGGTCTCCTGCATTACAGGCAGATTCTTTATCACCTGAGCCATCAGGGAAGGTACTAAATAGGTACAGAGTTTCTGTTTGGGATGGTGCCAAAGTTCTGGAATGGGTAATATTGCTGACTGCACCATTGTGAATATACTTAATACCACTGACTTGCACACTTTAAAATGGTTAAAATGACAAATTTTATGTTATAAATATGTTATTGGTATATACTGATATACCTAATATATACATATTCTTTATATACATATATAACATACACTCATATATAGTATATATAGTAGTTGCTAGTAGAGCAGCAGGGTCACTCACCACCCAAAGCCTCTGAGCACATGGAATTCACATCTGTGTCTCAGTAAAAAGACAATTTCTAACACATCAGGGCTCTCATGAGGTATACAAACCATGAATGTTACGTCTGCAAATGCATTTGTGTTTTCAACAGACAATGTGTCCTAATTCAAGGTGCCTATTCTTTGTCAGACCACTAGGCACTAAGGAAAAAGTTATTTTAAATTACCCTGGGCTAGGAAAGGACTTTCAGAGTTTGATATCAAAAGCAAAACTCACAAAGGCAAAGAATAACAGACTTAAGCACAGAAACTCAAAACCTTTTCCCAGCAAAGTCCACCATCCTCAAAATCAAAGGGCAAAATTAGTTGAGAAACGGTTGCAACCTCTAAATCAGAATTTCTTGTGGTGTGGCCCAAGTACTGCTGCACTATGGAATAGGAACTTTGGATGGCAAGGACAGAAAACTGATCTTAGAGTATAAAATTAAGCTCTACAGCAGGCAGGTGGGAGAGTTTTGCCCCCCAGATCCTCTCAGTTCAGTTCAGTCGCTCAGTCGTGTCCGACTCTGCGACCCCATGAATCACAGCATGCCAGGCCTCCCTGTCCATCACCAACTCCCGGAGTTCACTCAGACTCACATCCATCGAGTCAGTGATGCCATCCAGCCATCTCATCCTCTGTCGTCCCCTTTTCCTCCTGCCCCCAATCCCTCCCAGCATCAGAGTCTTTTCCAGTGAGTCAACTCTTGGCATGAGGTGGCCAAAGTACTGGAGCTTCAGCTTTAGCATCATTCCTTCCAAAGAAATCCCAGGGCTGATATCCTTCAGAATGGACTGATTGGATCTCCTTGCAGTCCAAGGGACTCTCAAGAGTCTTCTCCAACACCACAGTTCAAAAGCATCAATTCTTTGGTGCTCAGCCTTCTTCACAGTCCAACTCTCACATCCATACATGACCACAGGAAAAACCATAGCCTTGACTAGACGAACCTTTGTTGGCAAAGTAATGTCTCTGCTTTTAAATATGCTATCTAGGTTGGTCATAACTTTCCTTCCAAGGAGTAAGCATCTTTTAATTTCATGGCTGCAGTCACCATCTGCAGTGATTTTGGAGCCCAAAAAATAAAGTCTGACACTGTTTCCACTGTTTCCCCATCTATTTCCCATGAAGTGATGGGACCAGATGCCATGATCTTCATTTTCTGAATGTTTTCCTCAGAAATCAGGTTCAGGAATATACATTTATGAAATCATTACTTTGAAGACTCAGAGAAGCACAAATAATTTTTATGCAAATTTTTCTTGGAAGCTTGATTTCTGAATCTACATCTTTCCCTTTACTACTATATATCACATCAGTAGGGAAGGTTAAAAGAATTAACACACGTAAAACAACTAGAAATCTTGCTATTATTTTCTGAGCATCTAAGTGGGGACCAGTTGTTGCTGGCGCAGAAGCTTAAAGGTAGAGTCCAAGGGCTCTCAGAGCTGCAGGAGAACTCAGATTCAAAGTAGCTCAAATCACACTGGCTGGGGTGCTGGGGAGCTGAAGAATAGAGCTGATTAAGTAGTTCTGGATAAAATCTTAGAAATAAATTTGAGATTACAACAATGACAACAACAGAATATGGCAAAAGCTCCCCTTTCAGCTTGCTATACTTTACTGATCAGAGAATTTGTTGTTGTTTAGTCACTAAGTTGTGTCCAACTCTTTTGTGACCTCATGAACTGTAGCCTGCCAGGCTCCTCTGTCCACGGGATTCTCCAGGCAAGAATACTGGACTGGGTTGCCACTTCCTTCTCCAGGGGATCTTCCTGACCCAGGAAATGAACCCATGTCTCCTGCATTGGCAGGTGAATTCTTTACCAATGAGCCACCACAGAAGCCCAGATCAGAGAATTAAGGCCCCTCAAATTTCAACTTCGCAAATTTTTTAATAGGCTGCATTTTAATTGAAAAAAAATTAGCTCTTTGCCCAGCATATTCTATCTGCCACTTAGGTTTTCCAGTTTTAGAAGCATTTTCAACAAATAATACAGTATAATAGATTGACCAATCATCCCAGTTTCCCTGGGACTGTCCCTGTTTGAGCACTGAAAGTCCTGTGTTGGTGGAAAGTCCTGGGATGGTTGGTCACCTGACCTAATTAGGACATTTTAACCATTTGATTAGTTTATGGGCTAATATTTGCCTCTGCTTAACAATTCTTCCTTCATCGGCAATTCTTTAGTGTCCTACTGATCTTAGGTGGAGTCTTGGCTCTGCTCTTCATTGTAAGGCATCGAGAAAGTTATTTAATTTTCTCCAGCCTTAATTTCCTTCATTAAAAAATGAAGAATGTACCACAGGGAGGAGGGAGGAGGGTTCAGGATGGGGAACACATGTATACCTGTGGCGGATTCATGTTGATATATGGCAAAACCAATACCATATTGTAAAGTTAAAAAATAAAGTAAAATTTAAAAAAAGATGAAGAATGGTGATAACAGTACCCATTTCATTGGGTTGGTGTAAAATTAAATGAGGCTATGCAGATATAATGCTTAGCACACACTGTAAACACTCAGTAGATATTTAGCTATTAATCTATTATAGTTATTAGTTACCTAACACAAGATTGAAGGGCTGGTGTATGAAGCACTTCTCCCCCCACAAGTAGTTTAGAGGGACTATTTACACACCAATGAGCTACATGCCCATTACCACTGATTCATACATATATACACAACACTGTTCATCAGGGCTTCTACCAGGCTATCAGAGTTACTGCATGTGGTTCATACCAGAAAAAAAATCATATTTAAACCCTTATAAGAAT
Organism: Bos indicus x Bos taurus; assembly: GCF_003369695.1. Classification (NCBI taxonomy): domain Eukaryota; kingdom Metazoa; phylum Chordata; class Mammalia; order Artiodactyla; family Bovidae; genus Bos; species Bos indicus x Bos taurus. Next base: position 88,300,634 of record NC_040105.1, on the reverse strand, counting down.
TTTCCAAGAGTCAATTAAAGTTGTAAAATCTTTACATAGGACCACACCAACAATTAAGAAGTCATCTAGCCAAAAAAAAACCTTTATTGAGTACTGGCAGTATAATTAGAAGCCAAGGGAAACCCAAGTAAGTGGAAAACACACCTTACCCTCAAATTACTTACACTCTTGTGTTCCAAGGAAACCAAGAGCTAAGCTGAGAGTCAGGGACAGGTCAAAGCAGAAACCAGATAGAAATCAAGAATCTGCCCCACGCTTCCTCCCAAGAATATAGGAGCCCTTGCAGTGGGGGAGTGGGCTGTAGGAGGAAAGGCAGAAAGAGTCGCTTCTCCAGAAGAGATGGCCATGAAGGAGACAAGTTAGAGGAAAAAGACACTCAGGCAGGAATCTGAAGTATCAAATAATTAAATGGAATAGAAGTAACAATGATGGCTGTGGTATGAAGCTAGAAAACCAGGGAATAAATGAAGTAGGAAGAGGAAATTTTCACTCAGAAGACTGTCCAGCCTAGATTTTGGAGAAACCCCATGACCAGCAATAATGGCCTCCTATTTTGCCAATAAGCATGTCATTAGAGGCAAACTTTCAACCAAATTCAGAATCTCCAGTCTCTAAGGTCCCAGTTGTGAAGGCAAATGACAGAATGGTTTGTCTTTCTGGAACTGTTAAAGTGGTTACCACAGGACCCTGTCACTCCCCAGCCTGGGGCTTGAGTTGCTCTGTTCCCAGGAGGGGAGGCAGGGTGCTCAGAGACAACTTCCCAATGATATGTCCTGTTCCCTCCACCAAAGCCCTCAGCCCCCAACCCAACCTGGTAGCATTTCCAGGCTTTGCCAAGAACCAAGAGGTGTCAACAGAGTAGGTGGCAAAGGAGGTCTTGCTGTTTTCAAGAAATCCAGACCACCAGAAAGCCTCCCAAGGTGTGGCACAAGTGAATACTTTGATTTCAGACTTTCAGCCTCACATCTCACTCACTTAGGTCTGACCCTCCCAGGCCTCCAACCTAGGACCCAGAGCTGAGGAAGTGTCCCCTCTTATGTTTCATCAGGCCATTTTGGAGCAGATTCTCTCCCAGTTGAAAGAGTGCAAGTGCTATGAGCCGTCTTTCCAGGTGTCGCTGCCACCCATCCCCCACTACCTACAGCCCTAAGCTCAGTAGACTATTAGGAACCTGTTAGGGCTTTCGCTCTGCAGGGTTGCAGTGGCTGTGGTCTGAATACACTTGTAGTAATCTTTCACCAGAAATGAAGATTCCCTGGAAACTCAGCCTGGTTTCTTAGAGACAATGAGATAAATTGATGCCTAAAGCGAAATAATAGATGAGAAAGGGCTGTGATGGCGTGGAAAATAATGTTATAATAATGCTAATGAAGTCGGCAGCCTTGCTTGTCCCTCCTGGAACTTCTGGGACTGTGGAAGTTAACATGGTTTGAGCACTAAGTGAGGTAGTTCTTGCCTAGCTCGATGGCTTTTAAAATTTCCTATTTGTGTCTCACCGACAAACCATCAAATTATTCAATTACTCTGTGGAAGCCCAAAATTACTTATTACCTTGTCTGAGCACATTACCTGCCCATGACTTGGAATCTCAGAACTAGAAGGAAGCTTAGAGACCAGAGAGGTCAAGCAACTTGCTCAGGGTCACACAGGGAACTAGACACATAACTTGTACTACAACCGAGGTCGCCCACAGAGGGTTTCTCTTTCTCTTACGGTAACCTGTGACCTTGAAGAAGAAGAAAACCCACACACCCCACCCCCACGCGCGTGCACACACACACACTCACCAGTGCCTCAGTCCTGTGGCTCTAAGAACACCAAACCCACAGCTGAGTTTCCTAAAGTTGCCTCTCCTGCCTCAAAATTGCTGCAGTTGTCTCCCCAAGACCGGCTCTTACCAGAGTGCCTCAGACTGGAAGACTGCAGCCACCTTTGGTCTTCCCATTGTGTTTTTCTCCTCCACTCTCCCTTTCTTGCCCTTCAGCAGGATTTCTAGAAAGTCTGACCTGCACTCCAACAACAGGCTTGCCATGACATACACTCATCCACCCTCCTGTCCTGGGATGCTCTTTGGGGCTGCTTTTAGCTGTCACTGGAAATGGAAGGCTATGATCCATGGTGGATCATGGATGGGGAGGGGTCCCTCTATCCAGAGTTTCAAGAAATTCTCACAGGTCTCTAATTTTTCTTATTCCCCATCCTCCCCCACACCAGTAGCAGCTGAATCTGTCGGGACAATTTGCTTGCCCCTATTCTCAGTCAGGGCCACTCAGTAATTTAAAAGCCCTTGCAATTTCTGCCCAAGTTTGCCTGTTTGGAAATGGACTTTTGATAAGCGTGGAACTCAGGTCCCAAGAGCATCCCATGGCAGACTCTCCAAAGTGGCCATAGAAATGTAGGCATTTGGGTAGAAAGTGCCGCCGGCTATCCCCAAAACATCTACCGCTCTGTCACTCTGTCCATCTTATGTGCTCCAGCATTTCCCCAGCAAAGCCTCCGCAGGCACCTTTCCAAACAGGGCTCCCACCTGCCAGGCCTCCCCTCAGCCACACAGGAATCGAGGTAGCCTCCTGGGTCGGGTTGTGGCGGTCCCGGGCGCCCAAACCTCCAGTGCCCCTCTCAGCCTTCCAGAGGGGGCGCATTCAGCCCAGGCAGGTGCGAGGCAGCCGAGACCAGGTGCCCACCCGCGCGTGCCCCGCCACCCACCTGTGGAAGAAGAGCAGAATGGAAAGCATGGTCTGGTCGATGTTGCGGTTGCAGATGCCCTCGTTGATCAGGTAGCAGGGGTCCCGCAGTACGGGCTCTAGCGAATCCTGCCGCATTATGCTATTGAGCTTGTCGGTGTTGAGGTTCTCGAAGACCAGCTTCTCCTGCAGCTGCCGAAAGTTGCTCACGGTGGGGCTGCCCGAGTTGTTGTTGTCCCCGCCATTGTCGCGCTGGAGCCCGCTCCGGTGGGCCAGGTCCAGGCAGCAGTTGCAGCAGTCGAGGCCGACAGGTGAGCGGCAGTCGGACTTGGGCTGGGCCATGTTCTCCGGCTCGGGGGCCGCCTGGCCCGCGAGGTCAGGGGCAGCTGGCAGGTGCGCGCCCGCCGGGCCGGCCGGAGGAGACTCCAGGGTGTCTGGGACAGACAAGCTGAGAGGAGAAGAAGAGTTGGAATTGAGCGTCAAAAGCCGGCCACCGTCGGCTCGGCCCCCTCTTGGCTGCGCCGCTCGGGGTGCGAATAGAAACAGCTGGACAAACAGCTCTGAGCGGATCCTTCGGGCTCACTTCCTCCTCTTCCTCCTCCTCTCCGCCCCCCTCCTCCTCCTCCGCCTCTCCAGGCCAGGGCCGCCCCCACCCCCCACCCCGAGGTGCCGCACGCGGCCCCCGCGCCGTCCCAAGTTTCCCAAGTGTGACAGCGGGGGCCTGAGGCGGACCTGGGGTAGCAGGAAGGGCGGGCGGCGGGGCCGACAGAGAGCCGGGGCGCGCCCTCGCTCCCTCCCTCTCGGGTTCCCTCCCTCCTTCGCCAGCTCGGGGACTCGCCGGCTCTCAGGCTCTCCGGGGCTGCGCCGGCGGAGCGGTGGCAGAAGCCGAGCGCGAGTGAGTGAGCGAGCGAGCCGCGCGCCCGGGAGTCAGCGCGGGGCCGTGACAGCATGCAAATGACCCGCCGGGGGGCCGGCCGACCACGCGGGGCCGCCGCCGCTTCGCCCGCGCGCGCCCGGGAGCCGGCGGCACGGTACTGTGCCCCCTCCCCCGCTCCGCTCCCACCGGGCTTCCGCCCCCATCTTGCCCCAGCACCCGCAGGGCCGCCCGCACCTTCTGCCGTCCTCCTGGGAGCCCGGCCCCGCTCGGCCTCCTTCCGTGAGCCCCGCCGCGCTTTGGCTCGGGCTGTCTTGCTGCTTCTGGCGCATCTTGGGCCAGGAATCCCTGAGAGCCGCCGCGCCACCCCCGGTCTCGAGCTCAACGGGCGGACCAATGTGCCTGGTCCCACCGCGGACGGGTCCCCCTACAGGAGAGACGCCGCCTTCGAGAAGCGGGGTGGGGGTGGGGTGAGGTGCAGAGAGCGCGTGGCCCCTGCTGGGTGTCCGAGGGCGCTGTGCGCGCCTCGGGCTAACCGACGCGCGCATGTAACAAAACTCAGACGTACGCTCAACCGCTCCTCGGTTTCTGTCCGTTTCTTCTCCCTTCATTCCTTTCCCCCTTTCCCCTCAAATGCTCTCTCCTATGTCTTCCCTGAACCCCATCTGAGGTGGTCTTTGCTCCAGCTTCCTGGAATGCCAGTCCGTTAGTAGTTCTCCCTCTGTCTGCACTCCCCACCCCCACACCTTGCTTCTCTTTGCCCTTCTTCTTCTATTCTTTCTCTCATATTTATTTTTCTGTTCCTTTGCCCCTCTTTCTCTCATTTATTTTTCTGTTTTTTTTTTCTCTTTCTTTACTCCTTTCGGCCCTTTCCTTTCTTTCTTGCCCCCTTTCTTATTACTTTTTTCCCCCCCTTTCCTGGATTTCCTTATTTAGGATTTTTCTCTGCCATTCCTCTTTTACTCCTCTCGGTTTCTTTCTTTCTCCTTTCCTTTCCCTCATTTTATTCCCCCCATGCTCCCCTCACTTACACACCCCCTCATTCTCCTTAGTTTTGTCTCATCCTCCCCATTTCACTTAGCTTCCCCAATTTTTCCAAACTTGCAGTTTTTTGCTCCCCACCTACCACCTTGTGAAATGAAGTCGCTCAGTCATGTCTGACTCTTTGCGACCCCATGGATTGTAGCCTACCAGGCTCCTCTGTCCATGGGATTTTCCAGGCAATAGTACTGGAGTGGATTGCCATTTCCCTCTCCAGGGGATCTTCCCGACCCAGGGATTGAACCCGGGTCTCCCACATTGTAGACAGACGCTTAACCATCTGAGCCACCAGGGAAGTCCTACCTACCACCTTAGGTGATCTCTATCCTTACCTTTTGGAGGAGTGTAGTGATTGGTTGTTCATGGATGCTGCAGAGTGTCCTGAAACCTTGGCCTGAGGGGTTCTTGGCTCTGAGGGAAAAGTGCCCCTGGAGCCGAGCTGAGGTGAAAGGGCACGTTTGTGGAAAGCAGGCAGATTTGTGGAAAGCGGGCAGATTTGTGGAAAGCAGGCAGGTCTAACCCCAGCCGTGTGTATGTAAGTGGTAGGGTTCTGAAGTGTCTCGGGACTTGGAGACTTGGAATAGTTTGTATACATAGAATTCAGTAATTATTGGTTTCTGAGAAAAATTCAAAATATTCCTGATGTGTTCAGTTTTCACTTAAAACTCAAATGGATTGCAGTCAGCACTTCCCCACCCTTCTTTCAGCTCGCTTTCACAAGGCCGTGGCCCTTGCGATAGACCGGTACATACTGCCATCTTGTGTTCACAAAGCGGAACATTTCTTGCCTGAGTCAGATCTTGGCGGAGACACTAGAGGTGCCCCCTAGTGGGATTCACACTGCACTCGTCCTGAGAGCACGAGGTAAAAAGAGGCAGATCGTCTCACTAAGAGGGCTCGTTGGCCAGGCTGTACATCTGGATACCAGTCAGGGCACAGCCACTCTCTTTCTAGTGCCACTCCACTTATCTGAGTCTCTGGAGATCGGGCTTTCATAGATTTAACATTCCCTCTGTGTGCCACAAGTATCACCCCCATGATGAGGAGCAAAGGACAGCTAACAAACTCCTGTTTCCAAGGCTCTATAGATCTTACAAGGGGCCCGGCAATTTTCAGAAATGGAAGGAGGACAGTACTCTCTCTGCTGTAAGACGCAGAAAGCCAAAACCGATCTATGTCCCTGCCTCCTGACAGGATCCCAAGATAAGACAGGAAAGAAGGGTTGCAAGGTCACTGACTGGGCCAGCAAAGCTGAGGGTATGGTCCCTGTGTTCTCACAGACTGTTGAAGACTGTTTATCTCAAAAAAGCCAGTCGTTTAGATGCATTAATTTCCCTTTTTCTTCTTCATTGTCTTTTTTTTTTAATGTTCTTGGTTAAAAGCCAGAGGAGGTAGTAGAATATGAAATTTCATATGCATTATGTAGACTTATAGCCGACTGAATTGTTTTTTAATTACAGTGTTTATGATTTTCCCTCTTGTTTATAATTATTTTATGTTAAACATTATAACAAAATATATTAGCTTCATAAATGTTTATTTAATTTGTGTTTTGAGAACTGCAGGGGCCTTTTGCTTCTACACTTGCCTGAATTCTTTTATCTTTGTGCATAACCTTGGGACAAGGCCCTGGCGGAAGTATTTCCTTCTTGGCATTTGGCACCATTAAACTCCAGAGTTTGTCCCCTTGACATTTCCCTTGTTGTAGTCCTTGCTAGCAAGCAGTATTGTTAATAATTCAGTACAGCTTTGCATACTATATCCAGGCTGATCAAGAGCAAATATAACTTAGAAGAAAATCTAGATAGTTCTGAGATAGAGTTCAGAAAGCTGTTGTGTATTTGCACACAAGTCCAGCGTGTATTGACATATAGCATACCTTCCTGAAAAGGCTGACTGGTCGGGGCCTTCTTGGCTCCTCTCTGTGAAGCCTCCCTCTGCTCACATATGCTGTGTTGGATGGAGAGATTCCCAAGTAGCAAAACGTTCTTTTATAAACCCAGTGAGCAGAAGGGGACCCATTTACAGACAGGGTGGAATAGAAAGGGGGAAAAAAGGGATACCTTCTCTGATGGAGTCATCAACAGTCACTCTCTGCTCGCCCTGTGCCAAGTATGGGGTGAGTGGGGATTCAGAGGTAAGTAAGACACAGCCCAAGTACCCAAAGAACTCATGGTCTAGTTGGCAAAACAGAGACATAAACAGACAAAAACAGCACAATCTGGGAATGACAATGGAGGCCTGGTGTGTGGGGGGGAGCACTGCTGTGGGAGTGTGGAGAAGGGGTCAGCTCTGGAAGGAGGGAAAGGCACTCTGCATGGAGAGAGGAGAAAACAGAGGCCTGGAGGTGACAACAGCATGTGTGCAGGGGCTGGGTATGAATTACAAAGAAGTCAGTGTTACTGGAGAATAAGATGTGAAAGATGGAACAGTGAGAGTGAAGGCTAGGAAGAGATTTGGGGACCAGGTATCAGGGGACCTCATGTGAAATGGGAAGGAAATCCTCCTGCTTCACAAGTTTGCCACATATTCAGTAATTATTAAGAAAAGGAATAGGTATCATTTACTGAGGTCATGCTATGTGCTGGGTACTTTACATATATTATCTTATTTAATCTTCACAACAATCCTATGAAGTAGGTTATGATTCCAGTAATGAGATGGCCTTGGGAATGTTCAAGAAGCTCTCATGTCACATAAGTAGTAAGTAGTGGCATTTGGATTTGAACCCACCCCTTTCCAACTTCAAAGCTTATGCCTTTAACTATTAGGTGACTTTTTAGTTATGGTTTATCAAACATTTACAAAGCATAACGTCTATTTTAAGAAGATCACATACTCTTAAAAAAAGTGCAATCAATGATTTACTAACACACACACACTTCCTTTTTTAATATTTAAAATTTTTTATACAATTTTAAAAGGTTACTTTCCATTTACAGTTATTACAAAATATTGGCTATACTCCCCATGTTATACAATACATCCTTGAGCCTCTCTTACACCCAACAGTTTGTATCTCCCACTCTCCCACCCCATATTGCCCCTTCCCTCCACTGAGCCACTACACTGTTCTCTATATGTGAGTCTACTTCTTTTTTAGTTATATTCACTAGTTTGTTGTATTTTTTAGATTCCACAAATAAGTGATATCACATAGTATTTGTCTTTATCTGACTTATTTCACTTAGCATAACGCCCTCCAAGTCCAACCATGTTGCCCCAAATGGTCAAATTTTGTTCCTTTTAATGGCCAAGTAGTATTCTGTTATGTATGTATATATATCCCACATCTTCTTTTCCATTCATCTGTTGATGAACACTTAGGTTGCTTCCATATCTTGGTGAGTGTAAATAATGCTGCTATGAACATGGGGGCACATGTATCTTTTTAAATTAGTGGGATTTTTTTCAGATGTATAACCAGGAGTATAATTGCTGAATCATATGATAGTTCTATTTTTGGTTTTTTGAAAAACCTTCATACTGTTTTCCACAGTGGCTGCACAAATTTACATTCCCACCAACAGTGTACAAGGGTTTCCTTTTTTCCATATCCTCATCAACATTTGTTATTTGTGTTCTTATTGATGACAGCCGTTCTGACAGGTGTAAGGTGATATCTCATTGTAATTTTGATTTGCATTTCTCTAATAGTTAGTGATGTTGAACATCTTTTCATGTGCCTGTTGGCCTTCTGCATTTCCTCTTTGGAAAAATGTTTATACAGGTCTTCTGCCCTGACCATTATGTTTAAAAACTTTTATTTGTGCTGCAGAGAGCCAGAAAGGAAATTGATTAATCTGGTATAATAATGAATATTATAATAGCTGAATTTTTTTATTATTACCAAGTGCTAGATATTTCCAAGTGCTTCCAGAGACCTCACCTGTGCTTTACATAGTATTATCCAGTTTAATTGTCACAACACGCCTGTGAGATACTACCATCATATCCACTTAAAAGATGAGGAAACCAACACACTGAGAGGTTATATAGGGTATCTAGAGAATAGGAACTGGCTCTAAGCACTTGCAATCTGTTAATAATTAGGTGCAAGTTAAGACATACAATAGTTTTTAGGCAAGCCCATTTCCCTACCATCAATACTCAGATTTGTTAAAGTTTCTTAATGGGAGAAAGCAGATTATTCTTCCTGAAACTTTTCAAAATTGTTCACAGATTTGTAGACCGCTGTAGTTAGTAAGGGATTCTCAAATGGCACAGTGGTAAAGAATCTGCCTGCCAGGTCTGGAGATGTGGGTTCAATCCCTGCATCAGGAAGATCCCCTGGAGGAGGAAATGGCAATCTTGTGTGGAAAATCCCATGGACAGAGGAACCCAGGGGGCTGCAGTCCATAGGGCTGCAAAAGAGCCAGACTAAACAACATCAGCAAGAGTTAGTAAGGGTTTAAAACCTTCTAGATCAGGGGTTCTTAACCTTTTTTATGCCAAGGACTCCTTTGACAATAAAATAAAGCCCATGGATCCCTTGGGAGAAAGCAATGGCACCCCACTCCAGTACTCTTGCCTGGAAAATCCCATAGACAGAGGAGCCTGGTAGGCTGCAGTCCATGGGGTCACTAAGAGCTGGACACGACTGAGCGACTTCACTTTCACTTTTCACTTTCATGCATTGGAGAAGGAAATGGCAACCCACTCCAGTGTTCTTGCCTGGAGAATCCCAGGGGCAGGGGATCCTGGTGGGCTGCCATCTATGGGGTTGCACAGAGTAGGACATGACTGAAGCGACTTAGCAGCAGCTGCAGCATGGATCCCTCTCAGAAGAATGTTTTTAGATATGCAAAATACAATATGTAGAATTACAAAGGAAATAAATCATATTGAAATTCACTTATCAAAATATTAAAAATGGAAATTGTCATATAATTATATATAAGTGCTTGTTATTAATGTATATAACAATATACAGATGCAGCTCTGATAAACTCGATAACTTCAAAATAATAATGAGTGTAAAAATATTTAAAGACATCTGTAATAACAGTAATGTGACATAAAACTGTGATTCCTACTGGTGACAAACTCACAGTTACTGCTAATATATTGTGATCTCTTCTCTGCATGTATAAAAGAAGGAAATCTAAATTTCAGTTAGAGATTGGTGAAAATACAGCTGTAATATTTTCCCTTGAAGTTCATTTATCCTCTGATTTTTCAAGAGTTCCTGTTCTAGACCAGCCATGGTATAATATTAATAACAACAGCAAACACGAATGAGCCTTTACTATATGCAAGGCACAGTGCTAAGGGCTTTACTACCATTTTCCATTTATTCCTCATAGCAAGCCCATGAGGTAGCCTTGCTTTACAGCTCTCAGAGAGATGGAATTAATTTTCCAAGGTTACACAGCTGGCAAGTGGAAGAGAATAACAGAAATTTATTTTCTCACAATTCTGGAAACTAGGAGTCTGAAATCAAGGTGTTGGCAGGGTTGTGTTCTTCTGAGAACTCTCTCCTTGCCTTGTAGATGGTCGTCTTCTCCCTGTGTCTTCACATGTTCATCCCTCTGTACATGTCTATGTCTGAATATCCTCCTTTTAAAGGGACAGTCATATTGAATTGAGGCTCACCATAATGACTGATGCTGAAGCTCCAGTCCTTTGGCCACCTGATGCAAAGAACTAACTCATTGGAAAAGACCCCGATGCTGGGAAAGATTGACTACAAAAGGAGAAGGGGGCAACAGAGGATGAGATGGTTAGATAGCATCACTAACTCAATGAACATGAGGCTGAGCAAACTCTGGGAAATAGTGAAGGACAGGGGAGCCTGTGCTGCAGTATTTGGGGTTGCAAAGAGTCAGACATGATTTAGCAGTGAAACAACAGCAACGGCAATAAATAATGACCTTGTTTTAATTTAATTACCTCTTTAAAGATCTCATCTTCAAATATAGTCACATTTTGAGGTATAGATAGGATTTCAACATGTGGATTTTGAGGGGGAACACAATATCACCACAACAGATCCCAATTAAAAGGATTCAGATTCAGTAGGTCTGGAGTGGGGACCAGGTATCTATAATTTTAAAAGGTCCCCAGGTGATACTTATAGATAGCCAGGTTTGGGTTCCCAGCCACAAAATTTCTTAGCACAGTGCTTGGACATGGTAGATACTCAATAAAAACTTGTTGATTGATTATGCAAGAGGAAATAAAATACGAAGATGAGCAACTGGGGGAAATTTTAAACTGCCTTCAGGGATCTTCAGGTTGAAGTTAGACAATTAGAGAAATAATATGTTTTGGTGCTCAGTCACCCAGTCATGTCCAACCCTTTGTGACCCCATGGACTGTAGCCCTCCAGGCTCCTCTGTCCATGGAATTCTCCAGGCAGGAGCACTGGAGTGGGTTGCCATTTCCTGCTCCAGGGGTTCTTCCTAACCCAAGGATCAAACCCGTGTCTCTTATGTCTCCTACATTGGCAGGCGGGTTCTTTACTACTAGCACCACCTGGAAAGCCTAATCTTCCCCATAGGGCTCAAAAAATGGTAAAAATTATAATAATTTAAAAAATAGTAGCAGTTGTAATTAATAGTAGTAGTAGTAGCAATAGTATAAGGCCCAGAACGTAAGAATTTATTTTCTAGATCTTCTTAGTGCTCAGGGCTCAGTCATGTCTGATTCTTTGTGGCCCCATAGATTGTAACCTACCAGGCTCTTCTGTCCATGAAATTCTCCAGGCAAGAATACTGGTGTGGGTAGCCATGCCCTCCTCCAGGGGATCTTCCTGACCCATGGATTGAACCTACGAGACGTGTAGGTTCAAAGCGGATTCTTTGCCATGGAGCCACCTGGAAGCCACAGATCTTCTTTAAATACTGATTTATTTTACTACAGTTTGGTTTTCCATCCTTCTATCACAAGTAGGATTTACTCTATTTAGAATTGACACATTTTTCTCTTGATTAAATTTGAAATATATATCCCCTCTGGAAGGATGCCAACTAAGCTGGTGACAGGGGTTACTTCTAAGGAGGATGTGGAATTAGGTGTGAGGGGAAAGGAGTGAAGGAGAGGGACTTTTTAGCTTTATCATTTGCCAAAAATCAGTATGTTTTACTAATATAAATTCAATATTTTTTAAGTATAAAAGCAATACAAGGACTTCCCTGGTGGCTCAGTGGATAAGAATCCATCTGCCAATGCAGGGGACACAGGTTTGATCCCTGGTCTGGGAAGATTCCACATGTCATAGACCAACTAAGCCCATGAGCCACAACTACTGAACCTGCTTGCCCTAGAGCCCATGCTTTGCAGTAAGAGAAGGCACCACAATGAGAAGCCTGTGCACTACAGTGAAGAGTAGCCCCGACTCGACACAACTAGAAAAAGCCCATGCAAAGCAGCAAAGACCTAGTACAGCCAAAAAAAAAAAAGTAATACGAGATTATTTTAGAAAATTGCTATTGCAGGATGGTAAGGAGAAGCCTCAAAATTCACCCACAATTTAGCCGGCCAAGAGCAATTTTTATCTCAACCTCTATCTTTATAGAACTGTTTCATGGTGGTCATGTATTATTGCAGTGCAGGGGACCTGGGTTTGATTCCCGGATCGGGAAGATCCCCTGGAGAAGGAAATGTCAACCCACTCCAGTATTCTTGCCTGGAGAATTCCATGGACAGAGGAGCCTGGTGGGCTACAGTCCGTGTGTGTGTGCTAAGTCACTTCAGTCATGTCTGACTCTGCAATGCTATGGACCATAGCCCACCTGGGAAACCCAGTAAAGGGATAATCTCTGGTTTTCTGATCAGTAAAGCCCCTGAAGACAGCTGATAGAAGTCAATCAAAAGCTTTTCTCCTCTTTCTTGGGCACTTATACTGTCTGGATCACAGGGTATATAGGCCACAAGTATGGTCCTCAGTCCAATCCCATCTTCCCACAAGAGCCAGGTCTTCCTTCCTCACTAGCAGTTGATGATCAGTTTCCACACCACCCCCCTCCGCAGTTTCACTAGCTAGTGCAACTCTTAGTGTTCTTGCAGAGCTTCATGGATATTGTACCTCAGGGTTTCCCTGGTGGCTCAGATGGTAAACAATCTGCCTGCAATGCAGGAGACTCTGGTTCGGTCCCTGGGTCAGGAAGATCCCCTGGAGGAGAGCATGGCTACCCATGCCAGTATTCTTGTCTGGAGAATTCCATGGACAGCGGAGCCTGGTAGGCTACAGTCTGCTGCTGCTGCTGCTGCTGCTAAGTCGCTTCAGTCGTGTCTGACTCTGTGCAACCCCATAGATGGCAGCCCACTAGGCTCCTCTGTCCCTGGGATACTCCAGGCAAGAATACTGGAGTGGGTTGCCATTTCCTTCTCCAATGCATGAAAATTAAAAGTGAAAGTGAAGTCACCCAGTCGTGCCCGACTCTTAGCGACCCCATGGACTGCAGCCCACCAGGCTTCTCCGTCCATGGGATTTTCCAGGCAAGAGTACTGAAGTGGGGTGCCATTGCCTTCTCCGAGGCTACAGTCTATGGGGTCACAAAGAGTTGGACACGACTGAGCAACTAACGCTTTCACTTTCATGGATATTGTAATAGGCATTTGTAAATGGTGGGCATCAGACATTGCTAGCTAGCCCTATTAACTCAAGAGTTCCCCTGTTTATTATATAATCAATCTTCTTGCTAAACACTTCAGTGAGAAGGCACACGAGTCGTTTGCTTTTTCCATGGTTCTTTGTTATTAGCTTTCCACCTCTCTCCATCCTGGGGATCCTGTTTTCACTAGTCCTTTCATTTAACCCAATACAGTAGTATTCTCCCTCTTCATAAGGAAAAACTGTGTGGTACTTTCCTGACGCTTTGATCTCCTCTTGAAAGAAGGAGGTAAGGGCAGAAAGAAGCCAACTGAACCTGGAAGCTGGCTGTCAGGGTGTGGGAGTGAGGAAGATGGGGGCCAGGATGATATTTTCTGTCTTCTCTGAACTGAGAATCCAGGCGAATTACAGACATCAAGGCAAAGGAGGGTAACCACCTTGCGGAGATAACTTGTAAGGCTTCTATATTGTTTGTAGATCCCAAGCTACTGATTAGGGGCCCCTAACTTAATATAGTAGAAAAATGGTTTGTGTTGTTGTTGTTGCTGTCTGTTAATATCTTTCCCAAGGTGAATCTCCCTTCCTGCACTAGCTTTTTAAATCTTGATGCTGTGCACTCAGATTGATCTATTTACCCTACCTTCCACTCCTTGGAGCATTCTCATTTACCTTTCAGCCACCTCTGGAATTGTGGACTCGGTTTATCTAGCCCTTTGTCACTGCTCTATATGTTGATATTCAGGAAGCCTCTAACTTGTACACAGGCTAGGATCTCAAAGTTCACTCTGGAGTCAATTGTTTGGAAGGTGACATGCATTTTTCCATAGGAGAAAAAAATTGTTATAAATGGTAGTTATATTTCCAGATCAGACCATAAAAGACTTTTTTAAACATTAATGTACTAGAACTGTGGGCCATTTGTGATGAAAAAGTAGAAAATCTTCCTAATTCAGCAAAAACAGGAAGATAGTCTAAGGGAATAATTCTTAGTGTGACTGCTGGCTGGCACTGGAATCAAGGAGGTTGAACTAGATGAGGAAAATGGAGAATTCACTCCATTTTGGAGGCTCTCAAGGGGACTTATCGGGGACTTGGGAAGGCTACACTAGTTCTTTATTATTTCTAACTTCACTTCAAAACTGATGGCTTTCAGTAATAATGACTGCTATGTACTGAGCATCTACTGTGTGACAGACCTTGTGGTAGACAATTTTCATATTTCTCTTCATTTTACCCTCACAACAGCATGCGTGGGTGCTAAGTCACTTCAGTTGTGTCCAACTCTTTGCCACCCTATGGACTGTAGCCCGCTAGGCCCCTCTGTCCATGGGATTCTCCAGGCAAGAATACTGGAGTGGGTTGCCATGCCCTCCACCAGGGGATCTTCCAGACCTAGGGACCGAATGCAAATCTCTTATATCTCCTGCTTTGACAGGCAGTTTCTTTACCACTAGCACCACCTGGGAAGCGCCCTCACAACAGCACTATGAGGCAAATGGTATAATGACCTTTATTTTACAGATGAGGGAACTGATGTTCAGAAAGGTCCATAAGCTTGATGAAGGTTATTCACACAGTATAATGGGAAACCGAGTCAGTGGTTTCCCACCCCACAAATTCATGCTTTATAATGTGTTACCTGGCCACTCTTTTCTTTTCCTTATCTGGGCATATCATGAGCACTAAGGCTACCAGCCATAGAGTTGCTTGTTAGCTTACAATGTAAACAAGGATCAGAGAAACCAAGAGAGGTGGAGGGAGGGAGAAAAGGAAGGAGGAAAGGAGAGAGTTTTGCTAGGCAAAAGTTCACCTAAGAAACCAGTGCTTCTCACTGTACTGTGCATACAAATCACCTGATACTTGTTAAAATGGTTATTCAGCAGGTCTGGGTTGGGGCCTGAGCTCCTGCATTCCTAACAAGCTCCCAGGTGATGATGCTAC
This sequence comes from Bos indicus x Bos taurus, assembly GCF_003369695.1. NCBI lineage: Eukaryota > Metazoa > Chordata > Mammalia > Artiodactyla > Bovidae > Bos > Bos indicus x Bos taurus. Next base: position 88,285,537 of record NC_040105.1, on the reverse strand, counting down.
CCTTGGTCCATGGGCAGCACTTTGAATTGCAAGACCACACAGAGCCAATGATAAGCAAGCAAACATATTAAGCATCATTAATTCCTTGTTACGAATTTAATCGAGATCAGCTTCTATCAGATCAGATCAGTCGTTCAGTCGTGTCCGACTCTTTGCGACCCCATGAATCACAGCACGCCAGGCCTCCCTGTCCATCACCAACTCCCGGAGTTCACTCAGACTCATGTCCATCGAGTCAGTGATGCCATCCAGCCAGCTCATCCTCTGTCGTCCCCTTCTCCTCCTGCCCCCAATCCCTCCCAGCATCAGAGTCTTTTCCAATGAGTCAACTCTTCGCATGAGATGGCCAAAGTACTGGAGTTTCAGCCTCAGCATCATTCCTTCCAAAGAAATCCCAGGGCTGATCTCCTTCAGAATGGACTGGTTGGATCTCCTTGCAGTCCAAGGAACTCAAGAGTCTTCTCCAACACCACAGTTCAAAGGCATCAATTCTTCAGCGCTCAGCTTCTATGCTAAACACTTATTATTCTCTTTTCGCCTGTAGGCTGTCATAGGTCATTGTCTCTGCTTTGGGTCTGCCTGTCTGTTTCAACTTATGCTCAACTGCTTTTTAAAATAGAAGTGTTAAAGACATATGAGCATCTTTTACAAATACTTGGAGCCCTAAGCAGCCTCAATCAAGCATTACTTTCTCTTGGCCCAAGCCATATCTCTGGCCATGAGGTCCAGACCTCAACAGCTACTCTCAGCTTTCTCTCTCCTGCTAGGAACAGTCTTATACGGGTGAGGCATGTAACACTGCTGTCCCAGCTCTTTCTAATTTCCTTCCTCAAAGCTACTGCCTTCATCTGCAGCAGGAAACAGCATGGCTTTTTGAAGAGTCCAAATCTTTATTTCTTCCGCATAGTTGAAATAATACCAAGCATTGATTTAAGGCAGCCATTGAAAAAGTTCTTTGCAGAGTACTCCTGCTAATTCCAGAAGACTAGTAAAATTTGTTTCCCTGGAAGATTGTTTGATTTATCTTGCCACCTTCTCTCCTCCCTCCCCTTAGGATTTGATTGTGATCATTTTGAGCCATTCTTCAAGTTTTTCTTCTATTTTTAGATGCTCTGACTCATTCTTCCCCAATACCAAGAGGCAGGGAGGGCCTTCTATTCTAGCCAAGCTCTACTTTATAAAGTAGGAAATAGTCTCTCACAATGTCTACAAATCAACTTGATGATCTGTGGCCCGAAATAACTCCATTGCTTTTCCATCTTCTCTCTCCAACTGTGGCCTCTCTGACTCCCTTTTCAGGTAGGTATTCATCCAATCTTCACTTGAATATACTAGGTAGGTTCACATTTTGCCATTGGATAAATGAAAAGCCATGCATAAAAAAGATTTGCAGTCTTCTCCTTGTAACTTCTATCCATTAATCTTACTTTGACCATAGGGAGCAGAAATAACCCTTCAAATGTATCATGACACTAGCCACATCTTCCTGTAAAGGTTAACTATCTCTTTGCTAGACTAAATATGCCCAGTTGCTAATCAATTCACTATAGTTTGTAAATGCTAATGTTAAAATAAGGCACCTAGGAGTGGGTGTAGTGTGGTTTGAACTGAGCTTAGTATATTAGGACTGTTCCTTCTTATGATCTTCTAATGTGATTTTACTATTGTGTTGGCTTTAAAAAGTCACTTCTTCACATTTGTTGAGAACCTCCTTTGGGTCCAGGAGATGGCATAGCTACCTTCTTCCCAGGCTTCTTCCTCATATCCACTGCCCTCCAGGTCTCTCACTTATTGAGGATCTCGGCATCTCACTTATAGTCTCCCCAACTCTGGCCCTTATCCTGAGTGACTTTAATGTCCTTGTAAATGACCCATGTCCACGTTTCATCCTTTCCATTTCCTACCCTCACCCCACCCTGCCACAGAGTTGCATCCCTACATGTCCTACCTCCTTTCTTCTTACATTGCAGAAACTGCTTATGATTTGGAGCCTATTCTCTCTCACCTCCTTGACCTCTCTTCTTCAGTCATCACCTCACTCATCTGTATCTTCAACCACTCTTTGTCTTTTTACTGGCTGTTTCCCCATCAGCATTTAGATATGCACGACTTTCTCCTGTTACAAAATAAACAGACATGGACCTAGACATTATCATACTAAGTGAAGAAAGTCAGAAAGACAAAAATCCTATGATATCACAAATATATGGAATCTAAAAAATTGATACAAATGAATTATTTACAAAACAGAAACAGACTCACAGACATTGAAAACAAACTTATAGTTGCCAAAAGGGAAAGGTAGGGGGAGGGATAAACTAAGAGTTTGGGATTCATAGATACAAACTACTATATAGAAAATAGATAAGCACAAGATCCTACTGTATAGCACAGAGAACTATAGTCAATATCTTATAATAAACTATAATGGAAAAGAATCTTAAAAAGAATATACATATATTTGTATGTATACATTCATATGGGCTTCTCTGGTGACTCAGACAGTAAAGAATCCACCTGCAATGCAGGAGACCTAGGTTCAATCCCTGGGTTGGGAAGATCCTCTGGAGGAGGTCATGGCAACCCACTCCAGTTTCTTGCCTGGAGCATTCCACGGACAGAGGAGCCTGGTAGGCTACAGTCCATGGGGTCTCAAAGAGTTGGACATGACTGAGCAACCAACACAACAACAATACATACATGTATATACATACATACATAATATATATATGTTAGTATGCACGTGTATATATATGTGTATATATGTGTATATGTGTGTGTGTGTGTGTATATATATATATGTATATATATATATATATGTGTATATATATATATATATATATATATATATATATATATATATACTTGAATCATGTTGTTGTATACCAGAAACTAATACAGCATTGTAAATGAATTATACTTCAATTAAAAAAAAAAAAGAAGCTAACTCTCCTTTGGCTCTATCTTTAACTGGTGCTCACCCTATTTCTTTCCACCCACTATCACAGATGCCTTTCAAAAGAATAGTCTACACTCATTATCTCCATTTCCTCACCTCCCATTCAAAAGCCAGCCCTGCCTTCCTCCACATCCACCTCCCCCCCACCACCCAGTCTGCCTTTTCTGATCCCAGAACACCACTGTTACTGCTCTTGTTAAGGAAACTAATGACATCCTGATTGCCAAATCCAATGAACAATTTTAAGTCTTTGTTTTAACAGACCTCTGTTTTACTGGACATCGTGCTGCTGCATTTAACATCTCACTCTCACTCCATTTCTGTCCTCATGCCTCTCTTGAAAGTGTCTACTCCTTGGCTTTGGTGCTGCTGCTCCTCTCCTGATTCTCCTCATTCTTCCCTAGTTACTCCTTTATATGCTTCTTTGTGGACTCTACCTCTGCCACCCTTTAAATGCTGGTCTTTCCCAGGATTTTTCTGATTCTATACCTTTCCCCAAACTGTAGAAAATTCTTCAAGAGATGGGAATACCACACCACCTGACCTGCCTCTTGAGAAACCTGCATGCAGGTCAGGAAGCAACAGTTAGAACTGGACATGGAACAACAGACTGGTTCCAAATAGGAAAAGGAGTACGTCAAGGCTGTATATTGTCAGCCTGCTTATTTAACTTCTATGCAGAGCACATCATGAGAAACGCTGGACTGGATGAAGCACAAGCTGGAATCAAGATTGCCAGGAGAAATATCAATAACCTCAGATATGCAGATGACTCTACCGTTATGGCAGAAAGCGAAGAACTAAAGAGCCTCTTGATGAAAGTGAAAGAGGAGGGTGAAAAAGTTGGCTTAAAACTCAACATTCAGAAAACTAAGATCATGGCATCCTGTCCCATCACTTCATGGCAAATAGTTGGGGAAACAATGGAAACAGTGACAGACTTTATTTTCTTGGACTCCTAAATCACTGCAGATGGTGACTGCAGCCATGAAATTAAAAGACACTTGCTCCTTGGAAGAAAAACTATGACCAACCTAGGCAGCATATTAAAAAGCAGAGACTTTACTTTGCCAATAAAGGTCCATCTAGTCAAGGCTATGGTTTTTCCAGTAGTCATGTATGGATGTGAGAGTTGGACTATAAAGAAAGCTGAGTGCTGAAGAATTGATGCTTTTGAACTGTGGTGTTGGAGAAGACTCTTGAGAGTCCCTTGGACTGCAAGGAGATCCAACCAATCAATCCTAAAGGAAATCAGTCCCGAATGTTCATTGGAAGGACTGATGTTGAAGCTGAAACTCCAATACTTCAGCCACCTGATGTGAAGAACTGACTCATAGGAAAAGACCCTGATGCTAGGAAAGATTGAGGGCAGGAGGAGAAGGGGTTGACAGAGGATGAGATGGTTGGATGACATCACTGACTCGATTGACATGAGTTTGAGCAAGTGCTGGAAGTTGGTGATGGACAGGGAAGCCTGGTGTACTGTAGTCCATGGGGTCGCAAAGAGTCAGACATGACTGAGCAACCGAACTGAACTGAACAGTGTTTTAAGGACTGTGAAAAGTGAAAATGAAAGTCGCTCAGTTGTATCCAACTCTTTACAACCGCTTGGACTGTAGCCTGCCAGGCTCCCCTGTCCATGTGATTCTCCAGGCAAGCATACTGGAGTGGGTATCCATTCCCTCTTCCAGGGGATCTTCCTGACCCAGGGATCAAACCTGGATCTCCTATGCCTCTGGCATTGGCAGGCAGATTCTTTACTGTCTGCGCCACCAGGGAAGCCCCTTTAAGCACTATGATAGGTGTTTTCCCCTATGACATTGTTACAGCACTTGCTTCAAGGTACATGTTTTGATCCCCAGTTTACAGATGAGGAAACTGAAATCACTATGGTTAACTACTTTACTGAGGGTCACACTGATAGTAAGTCGTGAAGCTTAGGTTTGAACTGAGGTCTTTTGACTTCAAAATTTATGCTTGATTCATGACACTACAAGAGTCAGCCTGAAATCAGGAGATGCAGGTTTGATCCCTGGGTCAGGAAGATCCCCTGGAGAAGGAAATGGCAGCCCATTCCAGTATTCTTGCCCTGAAAATTCCATGGACAGAGGAGCCTGGTGGGCAATAGTCCATGGGGTTGCAAGGAGTAGGACATGACTGAGCAACTAACACTTTCACTGTTTTTTCTACTTTTCACAACACTACATTGGTTAAAAGGGGTGTCTCCACTGCTGACTTCCAGGCAAGGTATTCTCCAAGGTTGACTTGAATTCCTAGTGCTAGTACCTAGTGCTCACTGTTCCCCAAGGCAGCCATTCCATCTTTGGACATCCATATTCTGACCATTTTTAAAGCTCTTGTTTGTAGGAAGCCAAAATTATAAATGAGCTGAACAAGACACAGCCAAGAATAGAGCTTTTTGGCTCACTCCTACAACTTCCCTTCATGTATGATACCAAACCATTCATTTGTTCAACTAGTTACAGGCTCATCGCAACAAACAGCTGGGGCACCCAGCCTATATTTTACTATCTTATCAACAAGGAAAATATGGGAAACTTTGCCTAATGCCTGGATGAATTGCAATCCACTATAGATATCACAGTCTCTGATCGGCCAATCTAGTAACCAGATCCAAAAAAAAAAAAAAGGAAATGAAGTCTGGGAGGGATATTTGTTTTTAAAAGGGGCAATTTGTCAATGACTCAAAGTAATGAGTTTCCAGCAGAAAGTTTCCAGAGTTTCAAACGTCACTGAAAGGCTGTCAGGAAGATTTGGGGGCAGTGGGCTTCCTGCTGCTGCTGCTGCTACTGCTCTTCAAATGACATCTAAATAAGCAGAGGCCCCCATTTTTATTGCTTTGAATGGTACAGCACTGTTGTTTGCACCTGGTTTTATTTAGGCTCCCATTTCAGTTTTCTATGCTTTTATTTTTCTTTGAGTTTTACTCTTGCACATGTTTCTTCTGTCTGGCTTGTTCCCTAAATTTCTATATTCTCCCCTCCCCCAAAACACACACACACACATGCACACACCCTCCTTGTCATTTGAGAATCAGTGTACCCAACCTTCCCTCTGGACACCCTCTCTGGTGCCTCCAAACTGAATAACTGTTCCTCCTCCTGTGTGATGTAGTGGAAAGTGCACACAAAGTCTATCACAAAGTCGATGCCCAATAAACATTTGTTTCATTCTCTCTTTCCCCATGTATATCATTAAAACAGTATGGATCACACCATATTGTATTCTCTTGTTTACTTGTCCCCTGCAATCAGTCAATTCTGAACTCATGCGTTCTTTCATTCAAGAGGTATTTATTTCATGTTTACTGTGTGTGCGAGTCATTGTTCATGCTAGTTGCTGGGGATACAATAATTTCTGAAAATCATACTTACACTGTCTTTTTCATTTTTTCACTCATAGCATTTTGCATAGTGCCTGGCAAATAAAGATTGCTCATTGTAGGTTTGGTAAGAGAGTGCATTTCCTCAGAAGAGTTTCTCCAAGTGTGGTCCCTAGACCGTTTGCATCTAGATCACTGAAGGGCTCAGGTTATATGTTAAATGTCAGTTCTTGTTCTAGATCTACTGAGTCAGAATCTCTTAAGTGTGGACTTCAGGAAGCTGCATTTCAGTCTAGTTTGCAGATATTTCTTTCCCACTAAAATTTGGGAACCACTGCAAAATAGGAGTCAGGGGAGGGGGGAGAACTAATGCATATTTTTGGAAAGTGTAGCTAAACCCAGTTGAATCATGTTTAATGTCTCCAACTACAGTAAGAACATTTAGTAAAGGGGGAAAAAGGCATTCATTAAAATTATCTGGGAAGGGTTTTTAAATAGACTTGGAATATTCAATTAATTATATTAAAGTTCTAAAGTCTAAGATAATAAGTGAAATTATTGCTAATAAAATCTAATCTTAATTTAGATCAAAGTTTGTGATGCCAGAGAGTTTTCATTTTTATATAATTACTTGTATACTGAGGGCTTCCCTGATAGCTCAGTTGGTAAAGAATCCACCTGCAATGCGGGAGACCTGGGTTCGATCCTTGGGTTGGAAAGATCCCCTGGAGAAGGGAAAGGCTACCCACTCCAATATTCTGGCCTGGAGAATTCCATGAACTGTATGGTCCATGGGGTCTCAAAGAGTCAGACACGACTGGGTGACTTTCACTTTCCCTTTTCACTTCACTTGTGTACTTGATAATGTATAGAGATTTTGCCTAATTCAACAGTATAATATAGTGATTGCCATATTATAGGCCTGAATCACAAATTTGTTATTTTAAATTATGAGAGTATGTCACAACTATATTGGTGCTTTGGCCTTTGGTTAGGTATGTTTTATCTGATGCATAGTCCTTGATCAGGAATGGTGGTAGTGTTCATTCTCCATGAAAATTTGATTCATTTTACCATTTTATGCTGTATTTTCCTGGAGGGTACTGTTATTAAATGTGTTCTTTGGTAATAGATGAGGTATGTACAACATCTGAGTCAACCTAAGGCAGCATAACTTCCCTTTCAGGAAGACTTGCAAAACTGGATTTTATGACCGTGTTCCTGGGACTTGGAACTTACCAATTTTGGTTTGCCTTGATGTGATTTTCACAGTCAAGAGCTGAAGTTGTCTATGCCTCTGGATGCAAACCTCAAATACACACAAGTTTGTATTTTAGTTTCCCTCCTTGTAACTTTACTTTCTTTAAAATTTAATTTAGGGCTTCTTTGGCGGTGTCACTACTGCTAAGCTGGATCAGGAACCGCCCTCATGGTGCCCACATGGCGCCACGTCCAATGACCTAAGCATTCTGTGCTATGACTCCTCCCTGGAGCTGAGCGAGTACTGGGACCAGAAGTTTAGTGGTGACAACGATGAGCAAGAAAGATTACTGATGGAAAGCTCCACACTTTATGTGGGGAATCTTTCCTTTTATACAACCAAAGAGCAAATATATGAGCTCTTTAGTAGGTGCGGTGACATCGAGAATGTTTATATGGGCCTGGATAAAATAAAGAAAATGGGCTCTGTGGTTTCTGTTTCGTAGAATACTTTAACAGAGCTGAGGCCGAAAATGCCATGCAATTTCTAAATGGCACCAGCCTAGATGACCATATTATCTGCACAGATTGGGATCTAGGCTTTAGAGAGGGCAGACAATATGGCCGTGGTCAATCTGGGGGCCAGTTAGGAGATGCGTTTCATGAAGACTTCAATGTTGATAGAGGAGGTTTTGGAAAACAGGCTCAGGTCCCTGGTAGGAGAGGAATCCATTCAAAAAGTCTTTGTTAAAGAACAATGCCAGGCCAGCAAACAGCCCATTTCATAACAAATTTAAATTACTTTATTTGCTGGGCAGAAGCCCTATTGATGTATTTTTCTCTCTGAAATGATATTAAATGGTGCAAACAAAAATAGTCTCTTGTTCTTATCTTAATTTTGAGACTGGTTGTCAGGTTACCAGTTTGATCATCAGGTGGTCAAAAGTGAAATGTCCTTCAGGAATAAATTAGCTATGTGAGATATGAGTCATGAAAAGTACAACTTCCCATTCAGGAAGATTTCAGATGACCATGTTCCCAGAACCTGAAATGATCATTTTGTAGACTTTGCATAAAATAAAGTCAAATAATTGGAAACAATTTAAAAAGCCATTAAAGGAATGTAAGCACATTATTATAAAGTATTAAAAAAAATCCAGAGGAGACTATAAGGAAAGCAAAAATCCTTCTGTCCCTCCTCTTCCTACCCTAGGCCTATTCCCTGGGTAATAACTTTCAGTTATTTTAGCAGCATGTTTTCGTATCTTATGGCAGAAAGTGAAAAAGAACTAAAGAGCCTCTAGATGAAAGTGATAGAGGAGAGTAAAAAAGTTGGCTTAAAGCTCAACATTCAGAAAACTAAGATCATGGCATCCCGTCCCATCACTTCATGGCAAATAGATGGGGAAATAATGAAAACAGTGAAAGACTTTATTTTTTTGGACTCCAAAATCACTGCAGCCATGAAATTAAAAGATGCTTGCTCCTCGGAAGAAAAGCTATGACCAACCTAGGCAGCATATTAAAAAGCAGAGACATTACTTTACCAACAGAGGTCTGTCTAGTCAAAGCTATGGTTTTTCCAGTAGTCATGTATGGATGTGAGAGTTGGACTATAAAGAAAGCTGAGCACCAAAGATTGATGCTTTTGAATTGTGGTGTTGAAGAAGACTCTTGAGCGTCCCTTGGACTGCAAGGAGATCCAACCAGTCCATCCTAAAGGAAATCTGCACTGAATATTCATTGGAAGGACTGATGCTGAAGCTGAAACTCCAATATTTTGGCCACTTGATGCAAAGAACTGACTCATTGGAAAAGACCCTTATGCTGGGAAAGATTGAAGGCAGGAGAAGGGGATGACAGAGGATGAGATGGTTGGATGACATCACTGACTTGATGGACATGAGTTTGAGCAAGCCCCAGGAGTTGGTGATGGACAGGGAAGCCTGGTATGCTGCAGTCCATGGGGTCACGAAGAGTCAGACATGACTGAGCAACTGAACTAAATGACTATGGTATCTTTCCTGGTAGTTTTCTCCATATTTCTAAATAACACGACTACTTACACTGTTTATTTTAATTTTAAATGTCATCTGTTGACTTTCTGCTTTCAGAGATGAGGATGTAGCTCAGTTACACCCCCACTGGCGCTTCTCTTCTCTCAATTCTCTCAATATAGTTTACAACATTTTACTTACATTTTATATTGTTAAAACATAGGTTAGGTTATGCTGCAGTGACAAACAACCCCAAAAGCCTTAGTGGCTTAAAATCACTGAAGTCTGTTCCTCAAACTACATTCTCATTGCTGATTGCCTGGGGGTTCTGCTCCATGCCATGATCATCCTCCTCTGGGGGCCCAAAAGGCTTATCAACTATCAGTCATGTGAATCAGTTATGGTAATTCCCTCTTTATTGTTAGTGATTGGTTTAGGAATCCAGGCTTAAGCCAATCAGAGGTTTACAATCCCATGAGATTAGTTATTAATAAGGCCATAGGTGGACAATGACCAATGGGGACCCCAGTAAGACAGAAATGAAGGATTTTTAATTTATATTTGAATGAACCATTGGCTTTCTCCTTCCCACTGCATATGAATAAGTATGTGTACAGTGATTGCTACAAATGGCCTTCTTACAACCACAAGAGAAACAAGCCCAAGATGAATTGGGCTCTTTAGATGATGGGAAGAAGAACCAAAGCAACTGTGTCTTTCATGAAATTACCCAGATGCTGAATCAACTAGCCTTGTAGCACACACTATGTCTGGATATCCTATTATGTGAGGTAATACAGTATTTTATTCTGTAAACCAGCTTGTTGACATGCAGCTGAAAGTACTCTGATACCGATTACTTTTTCTTAATTTTATTCTTGTATAAAGGATTTAAACTGTTTTCTTATGAACCCAAACATACCTCTCCAGGGTTCATGACCTTTCATCTGGGAATTTCTATAAAATCCCCATCTTACTCTTGATTTCTTCACCCTGTGTCCTGATGTTATTCTCATCAGTAACATACTTTCCTGAGTAGGAGAAGAAAGGGAATGTCAATTTTTATGACAATTAAGTTCTGGGCATTTTGAGGGAGGATTTAAAACACAATTTCATTTATTCTTAACAACTCTATGCCCCTTACATAGATGAGAAAACAGAGGCTCAGAGAGGTAAGGGCACCAACTAGTAAGTGGCAGAGCTGGGGTTCAAACCAAGGAGTCTCCATTGAAGGTGGTGTTAAGCAGGGTACTCTATTATCTCTTTCCCTTATATGCAGTCAGGACGGGAGGTCCAAACCTCTATTAGAGTTTTCTTTCTCCAGAAATTGTCTCACTGACTACATCATATCTGAGCTCTCTTTCCCTCAAGCAAGCTTCTCGAGCCTTTCTGTCTTGATGTCGAGGACTCCACCCGGCCATATTTATTTTTACTCTCTGGGAGAAAGAGGAGCACCTGACATGCATTTCTGGCCAATTTAGCTTACTCTGCCTACAGCAATCGGAGAAGGCAATGGCACCCCACTCCAGTACTCTTGCCTGGAAAATCCCATGGGCAGAGGAGCCTGGTAGGCTGCAGTCCATGTGGTCACTAAGATTCAGACACGACTGAGCGACTTCACTTTCACTTTTCCCTTTCATGCATTGGAGAAGGAAATGGCAACCCACTCCAGCGTTCTTGCCTGGAGAATCCCAGGGACGGGGGAGCCTGGTGGGCTGCTGTCTATGGGGTCACACAGAGTCGGACACGACTGAAGTGACTTAGCAGCAGCAGCATACAGCAATGGAGTTTACTGAGTTTTTAGTATCTCCTCTTTGCAACTTCCCTAAAACAGAAAAAGAGACTTTTCAAGTCATGGGATTAAAATTTTGTTTTTATCACAGGATGTTTCTGGAGGAGTACCTTGGCATATCTCCCAGCCACTCCTCCTAGTGGCTACCCACTTAGCCTGCTCCCAAATATGTCTTTAAGCATTTGACAATGTCTTATGAAGCATACTGTCAGTTAAGTTAAAGGAACTTTCATACTGTGTGGCTAGAGGACTCTTCCAGTAGTTCTTACAATATAACATATTCTTGAAAATCATGTTGAATAAATCAGTAGACTAAAGGATAAAAATCACATGATTATCTTAATAGATGCAGAAAAAATATTTGAAAAAAATTCAATTCCCTTTGCACGACAAAAATGACCAACAAAATAGGAATAGAACAGAACTTCCTCACTCTGATAAAGGGTATCTATGAAAACCCCATAGTCAATGGTGAAAAACTGAAAGTTTTCCCTCTAAGATCAGAAACAGTAGACTTTTGTTCAATATTCTGCTGGAGATTTTAAGCTAAGACTAATTAGGCAAGAAAATGAAAGAAAAGTCATTCATATTGAAAAGGAAAAAGTAAAATTCTTTATTTGCAGGTTGCATGATCTTGTAGAGAGAAAATCCCAAGGAGTCCACTAAAAAGAGAACTACTAGAGCTAATAGCTCAGCAAAGTTGCAGGAGATAAAATCAATATACAAAAATCAATTGCACTTCTATGAACTGGGAATAAAAAAATCCAAAATGAAATTAAGAAAGCAATTCCATTTAAAATAGCATAAAAAGGAATAAAATACTTAGGGAAAAAACACAAGAAGTGTCTAATTTGCACTCTGAAAACTACAAAATATTGTTTGAAAGAAATTGAAGAAGGCTTAAATAAATGGAAAAAGTATCCCATATTGGAAGACTTATTAATATTGTTAAGAGGACAATATCTCTCAAATTGATCAGTAGCTTAAATCCAATTCCTATTGAAACCCCAGCTGGCATTTTTTTTTTTTAACGAAATTGACAGACTGATCCAAAAGCTCATATGGAAATGTAATAGAATAGCTAAAAAACATCTTGAAAAAGAAGAACCAAGGGGAGCGGTCCTAAGATGGCAGAGGAATAGGATGGGGAGACCGCTTTCTCCCTCTCAGATTCATCGAAAGATCATTTGAACGCTGAGCAAATTTGAACGCTGAGCAAATTTGAACGCTGAGCAAAACAACTTCTGAATGCTGGTGGAGGACACCAGGCACCCAGAAAGGCAGCCCATTGTCTTTGAAAGGAGGTAGGACAAAATATAAAAGATAAAAAGAGAAACAAAAGAGTTAGGGATGGAGACCTGTCCCAGGGAGGGAGTTGTGAAGGAGGAGAAGTTTCCAAACACCAGGAAACCCTCTCACTGGCGGGTCTGTGGGGAGTTTTGGAATCTCAGAGGGCAACATAACCGGGAGGGGAAAAAACACCCACAGATTACGTGCCTAACCACAACTCCCAGCAGAGAAGTAGCCCAGACACTCATGTCCACCACCAGCAAGCAGGGGCTGAACAGGGAGTCATGGGTTGCATGCTTAGGGTAAGGACTGGGCCTGAATGCCCTGAGGACAATCTGAAGGAGCTAACATGAGATAGCAACCCAAACTGAGATAGCCAGAGAGAGAGAATAAAAAAAAGAGAGAGAGAGAGAGAACTTTCCCACGAAAAGCTCTAACCTAAGGAACTGCTGGGTCCATTCACAGAACAAAGGACTGAGTGAATACCAGAGAAGAGCTAGCTGGCTGTGGACTGGCCCATCCCCCACCAGAGGCAGAGAAGCGGGCAAGCGACAGTCAGAGCCAAAAGGTGAGGGGCAATCTCGGCCCCAGAGACGGCATCCTCTACCAAACTGTGAGCAGGCTCCCAGTTGCTAACCAAGTCTTCTTGGGATCTTGGATGGTTGACATCCACCAGGAGGGTCGCAGCCAGAGATCAGCTCCCCAGAGGAGACACATGGCACACCTGAGACGGTGCTCCCACTGCACACCCAGGAAACTGAGCGACTGGGACTGGGGAGGTGATAAGATGCACCATCCACCTGGGGAGAGTGTGCTTGCCAAGCACCTGGTCGCCTGAGATGCTCAGACCTGGGAAGGGCACACAACACAGTCCCAACCTAGTCTGCCTTTGTGGAGTACCTGAGAACCTGAACCTGAGCGGCTTAGACCTGGGAGTGCACACAACCCAGGGCCAGCTTTAGACAGTTCCCCTGCAGAGCAACCTGGAGCCTGAGCAGTGTAGACTGGGAAAGCACACACGCCTTGAGTGGGGACAAACCCAATGTAGCCCAGACACTACAAGCATTCCCCACACACACCAGTGGGATTTGTTTGCAGTGTTCCTCCCTCCCCACAGCACAACCGAACAAGTGAGCCTAAATAAGTGTCCACCTTCACCCCCTTGTGTCAGGGCAGAAATTAGACACTGAAGAGACTTGCAAACAGAGGAAGACAAAATAAACAAAGAAGAGGGAACCGCTTTGGAAGTGACAGGTGCAACAGATTAAAACCCTGTAGTTAGCACTGACTACATTGGAAGGGGCTTATAGACCTTGAGAAGAAGTATAAGCTGGAACAAGGAACTGTCTGGAACTGAACTGACCCCACACTGCCCTCAACAACTCCAGAGAAATTCCTAGATATTTTTATTATTATCATTTTTTAAACATTCTCCATTCACCTAGATGTTTTATCATCAGTGTAGTGTGGATGGACAAGTCTTGAGGCTACTGTAAGAATAAGACTGAAAACCAGAGGCAGGAGGCTTAAATCCAAAACTTGAGAACACCAGAAAACTCCCAGCTCCAGGGAACATTAATCAACAAGAGCTCATCCAAAAGCCTCCATACCTACACTGAAACCAAGCTCCATCCAAGAGCCAACAAGTTTCAGAGCAAGACATACCAAGGTAATTCTCCAACAACGCAGGAACATAACCATAAGCATTAAAATACAGGCGGCCAAAGTCACACCAAACACATAGATACCTCAAAACTCACTACTGGACACTTCATTGCACTCCAGAGAGAAGAGATCTAGCTATACCCACAAGAACACTGATGCAAGCTTCCCTAGCCAGGAAACCTTGACAAGCCACTCATCCAACCCTACCTACAGGGAGGAACCTCCACAATAAAGAGGAACCATAGACTTCCAGCATACAGAAAGGCCACCCCAAACACAGCAATTTAAACAAGATGAAAAGGCAGAGAAATATTCAGCAGGTAAAGGAACATGATAAATGTCCACTAAACCAAACAAACAAGGAGGAGATAGGGAGTCTACCTGAAAAAGAATTCAGAATAATGATAGTAAAAATAATCCAAAATCGTGAAAACAAAATGGAGTTATAGATAAATAGTCTGGAGACAAGGATTGAGAAGATGCAAGAAATGTTTAACAAGGACCTAGAAGAAATAAAAAAGTCCTGGGTGTTCATTGGAAGGACTGATGTTGAGGCTGAAGCTCCAATACTTTGGCCACCTGATGCGGAGAGCTGACTCATTTGAAAAGACCCTGATGCTGGGAAAGATTGAGGGCAGGAGGAGAAGGGGACGACAGAGTATGAGATGGTTGGATGGCATCATTGACTTGATGGACATGGGTTTGGGTAGACTCCAGCAGTTGGTGATGGACAGGGAGGCCTGGCATGCTGTGGTTCATGGGGTCGCAAAGAGTCGCAAAGAGTCGGACATGACTGAGTGACTGAACTGAACTGAATAGCCAACGAAACAACTGACAAAGAATTAATCTGAAAAATATACAAGCAGCTCATGCAGCTCAATTCCAAAAAAATAAACGGCCCAATAAAAAATGGGCCAAAGAACTAACAGACATTTCTCCAAAGAAGACATACAGATGGCTAACAAACACATGAGAAGATGCTCAACATCACTCATTATCAGACGAACGCAAATAAAACCACAATGAGGTACCGTCTCATGATGGTCAGAATGGCCACTATCAAAAAGTCTACAAACAGTAAATGCTGGAGAGAGGTGTGGAGAAAAGGGCACCCTCTTACACTGTTGGTGGGAATGGAAACTAGTACAGCCACTATGGAGAACAGTGTGGAGATTTCTTAAAAAACTGGAAATAGAACTGCCATATGACCCAGAAATCCCACTGCTGGGCATACACACCGAGGAAACCAGAGCTGAAAGAGACACTTGTACCCCGATGTTCATCACAGCACCATTTACAATAGCCATGACATGGAAACAACCTAGATGCCCATCAGCAGTCAAATGGATAAGAAAGCTGTGGTATGTATACACAATGGAATATTACTCAGCTATTAAAAAGAATGCATTTAAATCAGTTCTAATGAGGTGGATGAAACTGGAGCCTGTTATACAAAGTGAAGTAAGTCAGAAAGAAAAACACCAATACAGTATACTAACGCATATATATGGAATTAAGAAAGATGGTAACAATGACCCTATATGTGAGACAGCAAAAGAGACACATATGTAAAGAACAGTCTTTTGGACTCTGTGACAGAAGGCGAGGGTGGGATGATTTGTGAGAATAGCATTGAAACATGTATATTATCATATGTGAAACAGATCGCCAGTCCAGGTTCAATGCATGAGACAGGGTGCTCAGGGCTGGTGTGCTGGGATGACCCTGAGGGATGGGATGGGGAGGGAGGTGGGAGGGGTGTTCAGGATGGGGAACACATGTGCACCCATGGCTGATTCATGTCAATGTATGGCAAAAACCACTACAATATTGTAAAGTAATTGGCCTCCAATTAAAATAAATAAATTAATTGAAAAAATAAAGTCTGGGAGAGGTGGAGGAAAAAAAAAGAAGAACCAAGTTGGAAGGCTTACATTTACTGATTTCAAAACATACTACAAATAAACAGTAAACAGGACAATGTTGTACTGACATAAGAATAGACGCATAGATCAATGGGGTGCCCTGGTGGCTCAGATAGTAAGGAATCTGCCCTCAATGCAGGAGACCCTGGTTTGATCCCTGGGTCAGGAAGATCCCCTGGAGAAGGAAATGGCAACCCACTCCAGTATTCTTGCCTGGGAAATCACATGGACAGAGGAGCCTGGTGGGCTACAGTCCATGGGGTCACAAAGAGTCAGACACAACAGAGTGACTAAGCACCTAGTGCTCAATTCTGCCCACCTGATAGATCAAGTAGAATAGAATTGAGAGTCCAGAAGTAAACTTTCACATTTACATCCAAATTATTTTTGTCAATGAGGGAAAAGATAGCCTTGAAAGCAAATGGGACAGGAACAACTTTAAATGGATATCCACATGCAAAAGAGTAAAGTTGATTATCATACACCATACACAGAAATTAATTTTAAATGGGTTAGATAGCTAAAACTATAAAACTCTTAGGAGAAAACATAAATCTTCAAGACTTTGGCATAGGCAATGATTTCTTAGATATGGCACCAAAAGTCAAATAAAAATTAGATAATTGAATATCATCAAAAATTTAAAACTTTTCTGCTTCAAAGGACACCACTAGAAAAGTAGAAGATAATCCACAGGATGGGAGAAACATTTTGTAAATCATATATCTAATAAGGAACTTGTATCTAGAATATATAAAGAATTCTTACAATTGATCTAAAAAGACCAAAAAATTTTATAAATGGGCAAAGGAGATGAATAGACATTTTATCCAAAGAAGAAAAACCCATGGTCAATAAACACATGAAAAGATATTCAGTATCCTTAGCAATAAGAGAAATGCAAAGCACAGCCACAGTAAGATACTACTTCACAAACAGTTGGATGGCTGCAACCAAAAGTCAGATTCTCATAACAAATGTCGATGAGGATATAGAGAAACTGGAACCCATATACATTGCTGATGGGAATATAATGTGGTATGGTTGCTTTGAAAATAGTCTGGTAGTTCCTTGGAATGTTAAACAAAGTGTTACCAAATGACCTAGTAATTCTTCTCAGAGTTATATACCCAAGAGAAATGAAAACATGTACACACAAAAATTTGTACATGAATGTTCATAGCACCATAAATTAGAGCCCAAAAGTGGAAACCACTCAAACATCCATCTACTAATGAATGGATAAATGTGGTATATCCATACAGTAAAATATCATTTGGCCTCAAAAAGAAGTGAAGTTGCGCATGCACATTATCCTGAGAGACACCAGTAAAAAATGAAATGTGAAGTGTCCACAGTAGATAAATCCATAGAGACAGAAAAGCAGATTAATATTTGCCAGGATCCAGGGAGTTGGTGGGGAATGATCACTATTGGGTATGAGATTTCTTTGGAGGGTAGTGAAAATGTTCCAAATTGATTGTAGTGATGTTTGCACAACTCTGTGAATATATTAAAGCCTTTAAATGCATGAATTGTTTGGTATGTAACATATCTCAATAAAGCTATTTTTAAAAATCACATTGAATAAAAATGTGTTGGATATGAACAGATACAGGGATAGGCAGGCTATTTTATCTGTGTATATCCTGGTAGTATTGAAGGCTTCTTCAATTTAAAATTTCTTACATAAGGCTTACCTTCCCTATAACCCTACTTTTACCCGCAACCCACCCTCTTCCTATTTGCATTCCTTGATGGGTTTTGCTATTGTACTAGCACACCAACACTTTCCTTTGTGGAGAGGGAGGATGCATATTTAGTCAGATACTTGGATTCATTTCTATATTCTGTTCTAGGACAGCTGTCCCTTTGTCCTGGAAAGGATAGGGCACTGGACCAATATCTGATCTCAATCCAGGGATAACTGGAAAGGATATATAATGCTACCTTTAAGTCACCTCCTCCCTGAAAGACACTTTCTCTGTCCTCTTGATGCTCTCGGATTGATTTATTTATTTGCAACTGGACAATGAGATTTTCATCTTTACCAAATTTCCAGACTGAAACCACTCCACCCAGAACTTTAACTAGCTGTCCCCAGTGGGTATAAATTGGGCACAAGATACAAAATAATGAGTTGAAATGGCCTTATACCTCACCACATGTGTGGATGCTAAGTCACTTCAGTGTGTCCAACTCTTTGAGACCCTATGGATTATAACCCGTCAGGCTCCTCTGTCCATGGAATGTCCTCTGTCCATTCTCCAAGCAAGAATATTGGAGTGGGTTGCCATGCCCTCCTCCAGAGGATCTTCCTGACCCAGGATCGAACCCATGCTTGTTACATCTCCTGCATTGGCAGGCGAGTTCTTTACCACTAGCGCCACCCGGAAGCCCATCTCACCTCATAGGATCTCAAATTTGATCTCATAGGAGTCCCCTCAAACTCCCTTATTGAGATAACCCATGCTTTTCTCTAAAAAGCACAATGTTTTATTATATATGTTCATTTGCTGGTGGGGAGATAAGATCTGTGGGCTTCCCTGATAGCCCAGTTGCTAAAGAATATGCCTGCAATGCAGGAGATCCTGGTTCAATTCCTGGGTCAGAAAGATCCACTGGAGAAGGGATAGGCTACCCACTCCAGTATTTTTAGGCTTCCCTGGTGGCTCAGCTGGTAAAGAATCCGCCTGCAATGCGGGAGACCTGGGTTCGATCCCTGGGTTGGGAAGACCCCCTGGAGAAGGGAAAGGCTACCCACTCCAGTATTCTGGCCTGGAGAATTCCATGGACTCTATAGTCCATGGGGTCGCAAAGAGTCAGACATGACTGAGCAACTGTCACTTTCTTTAAGATAAGATCTGTAGATAACAACTTATTCAAGGCTTACCAAGAAATCAGGGAGATGAAAAGGAGGGAAAACTAATGAGTTACAAATTCTTTAATATTCTTATAGTATATATCTAAGTATCTATAATATATATCTAAGTATCTATGTGTTTAGGTTTCACTATTTTTTAATTCATATTCATTAAATAATTACTGACTTTCTAGTATGTGCCAGCCACTCTGTAGGTTCTGGGAGTATCAGATCAGATCAGTCGCTCAGTCGTGTCCGACTCTTTGCGACCCCATAAATCGCAGCACGCCAGGCCTCCCTGTCCATCACCAACTCCCGGAGTTCACTGAGACTCACGTCCATCGAGTCAGTGGTGCCATCCAGCCATCTCATCCTTTGTCGTCCCCTTCTCCTCCTGCCCCCAATCCCTCCCAGCATCAGGGTCTTTTCCAATGAATCAACTCTTCACATGAGGTGGCCAAAGTATTGGAGTTTCAGCTTTAGCATCATTCCTTCCAAAGAAATCCCAGGGCTGATCTCCTTCAGAATGGACCGGTTGGATCTCCTTGCAGTCCAAGGGACTCTCAAGAGTCTTCTCCAACACCACAGTTCAAAAGCATCAATTCTTCGGCGCTCAGCCTTCTTCACAGTCCAACTCTCACATCCATACATGACCACAGGAAAAACCATAGCCTTGACTAGATGAACCTTTGTTGGCAAAGTAATGTCTCTGCTTTTGAATATGCTATCTAGGTTGGTCATAACTTTCCTTCCAAGGAGTAAGCGTCTTTTAATTTAATGGCTGCAGTCACCATCTGTAGTGATTTTGGAGCCCAAAAAAATAAAGTCTGACACTGTTTCCACTGTTTCCCCATCTATTTCCCATGAAGTGATGGGACCGGATGCCATGATCTTAGTTTTCTGAATGTTGATCTTTAAGCCAACTTTTTCACTCTCCACTTTCACTTTCATCAAGAGGCTTTTGAGTTCTTCTTCACTTTCTGCCATAAGGGTGGTGTCATCTGCATATCTGAGGTTATTGATATTTCTCCCAGCAACCTTGATTCCAGTTTGTGTTTCTTCCAGTCCAGTGTTTCTCATGATGTACTCTGCATATAAGTTAAATAAACAGGGTGACAATATACAGCCTTGATGAACTCCTTTTCCTATTTGGAACCATAGTAATGAACAAAATGGACAAAATTCCCTGCCTTCATGGATTTTGTATCCTAGAAGGAGAAGACAGACAACAAGTACATGCAATATACATGTTGGGTGGTGATAAGTTCTGTCTGTTCAGTTGCTCAGTTGTGTTGACTCTTTGTGACCTCACTGACTGTAGCCCATCAGTCTTCTCTGTCCTTGGGATTTCCCAAGCAATAATACTGGAGTGGGTTGCCATTTCCTTCTCCAGATAAGTTCTGTAGTGTTAAAATAAAACACTCTTTAGGGAATGGGTAGATGGGACTTCAATTTAGAGTGGTCAGCAAAGGCCTCACTCAGAAAGTATCTCTTGAGCAAAAATCTTTAAGAGGTGAAAGACTGAGCCATTTGGATATTTGAGTGTGGTAGATTGTATGACTGTAATAATCTCTCCCATTCAGCATACCCGCTTTGTAATGTGACTTTTCTCTCCTTCTATCAAGAATTGGAACTTTCCCTCTTCTTCTTGAATCTGGGATGGTCCTATGATTTGCTTTGAAGGGGACAGGAATGATATGTAAACTTGTCAGTGCTAGGTCTTAAGAGATTTTGCAGCTTCTTTGTTTTAAATTATTTATTTTAATTGGAGGATAATTACTTTACAATATTGTGATGGTTTTTGTCATCCATCTTCTGTTTTTACCCTCTGAATGTGGCTGCTATATAGAGAACTCCAAGCTTTCCTGATGTAGAAACAGGCCACAAGGAGAATTAAGGTGCCCCATTTGGCAGCGAGCACAAAGGTTCCAGTCTTGTGAGTGGGGCCATATTGGATCCTCCAGAATTAGTCAAGCAGCTCCATCCAGCATCATGTGGAGTAGAGATGAGCCAGTCCCACAGAATTCTGCCCAAAGAGGAGACCAACAAAAAGGTAAATAAATGGGATAATTATAAATTATAGTAAGTTCTACCAAAGAAACAAATAAGAGGTTAAGAAGGAGAATAATACAAGGGGCCTAGTTTATTTAGAAGCACTTCCCTGATAGCTCAGTTGGTAAAGAATCCGCCTGCAAGGCAGTGGACCCCAGTTCAATTCCTGGGTAGCGAAGATCCACTGGAGAAGTGATAGACTACCCACTCCAGTAATCTTGTGCTTCCCTGGTGGCTGAGCTGGTAAAGAATCCACCTGCAAGGCAGTATACCTGGGTTCAATCCCTGGGTTGGGAAGATCCCCTGGAGAAGGGAAAGGCTACCTACTCCAGTATTCTGGCCTAGAGAATTCCATGGACTGTATAGCCCATGGGGTCGCAAAGAGTCTGACATGACTGAGTGACTTTCACTTTTCAGTTTACTTAGAAGGATTGACCAGGGAAGGCATATCTAAGGAATTGGCATTTGAGTTCATACAGAAAGGATATAAAGGAAATAAGAGTATACTGGGCAGAGGGGAAAGCAAGCATAAAGGCCCTGTCTCAAAAGAGAGGTTAGGTGTTTCAAGCACTTTTTAAAGAAGACTAGCAGGGCTAAAACAAGGGAGATGGTTCCAGGGAAACAGACAGAGACTAGATTATACAAGGTCCAGCCAGTTGATGAAGAATTTGTATTTTTTCCCTAGGTTAACTAAAGAGTTCTAAGCAGTGTAATGATATCATTTTTCAGTTTTAAAGTGTCACTTCTGCCACTGTGAGAGAATAGATTAGAGGGGTCAAGAATGCAAGTGGAGTCTTACTGCCATCCAGACTTGAGTTGAAAGTAGTCCAGTTAGAGTGATGACAATGAAGATGGAGAAGTGTGAGTAGCTTGAAGATGTGTATTGAAGATACAGCCTACTGAGAAGTGAAGACAGGATAAGAGAAAAGGGAAATGGAAAGCTCAAAGATAATATGACTATATCTGACTTAGGCAATAGGATTGATGGTGGTACTCACTACTGAAAGTAAGGAGATGATTAGAGGAATCCAGAATTTAGTTTTGAATATATCAAGTGTGATATATTTGTAAGGTATCTTTATATAGGTGTCAAGTGGACAGCTAGAATTCAGAGGAGAACTCTGATTGGCAGATTTAAATTTGAGGGTCATCAAAATAAAATAAAATATTTAAATCTATAGGAATAGCTGAGATCATGCAATGAGAAAACATAGAGTAAAAACAGAAGAGTGTATAAGACAGATCACTGAAGAATGCCAATATTAAAAAATAAACTAAAGGAAGAGCAAATAACTAAGCAGAGTGAATAATGGCTAAGCAGTTAGGAGGGAAAACCACAGGAGTATGATGTCAAGAAAGGCAAGAGAGACATGTATTTCAAACTGGAAGAAGTGGTCAATAGTGCTGAATGCTGCTAAGAGCGTGAGTAAAATGAGAACAGATAAGCACCTATTCGGACTTCCCTGGTGGCTCAGACAGTAAAGAATCTGCCCGCAATGAGGGAGACGTGGGTTTGATCCTTGGGTCAGGAAGATCCCCTGGAGAAGGGAGTGGCAACCCTCTCCAGAACTCTTGCCTGGAGAATCCCATAGAGTGGGGAGCCTGGCGGGCTACAGCCCATATGGTCACAAAGAGTTGGACACAACTGAATGACTAACACTTTCACTTTTCAACACAGATTCAGGACTGGTTAAGAAACGAAATGAAGTCAGGATGGAGGCTGATAGATACTGAGAAGAGTGATGACCAGTGGATTGGAGGTTTTAGAAAGGAAGTGTGTGTGTGTGTGTGTGTGTGTGTGTGTGTGTGTGTGTGTGTTAGCAGTGAGGGTGGGGGAGGGCAGAGGAATGGGATGTTTCAACTACAAATGGCAGAGGTGATAGAATTTTTGTGATGATAAGGTCCAGGGTGTAACCATGGGAGTAGATGGCTGAATTGGGATGGAGGAAAAGATCATGGGAAATGAATAGATCAAGGAACTGAGAATCCAGTGGTACATCCATGTGAATGCTGAAGCACCAACTTTGTGGTGTAGGAGGTAAAGTCATGTACAGACTGTGAGTCAATCACTGCTCTTTTGCAAAGAAGTCAGTTTTTGTGTTTGGATTTTAACTCCCTAGAACCTCAGCTGGGCCCTCAACAATACTAGGCAAGTCAACAGTTCCCCAATTAGTTTCCTCTCCAATTCCTCAGAATAACTATTTTGACTGAATACTATATAATCTTAACACTGTGTAGATGACTTTGCTTCCTACTCACAAAGCAAACGGTCCATCAGGAAGAAAATCTCTCTCATCAACTCCTTACATACAAATTACATATGCACAGTCCCATGTTTTCTTCCTTCTTAAGTGGTAATCGATCCACTCTCCTGTCTAAGGCTAATGCTCCATCAATGCAGAACTCCACCAATGTGTCCCATGCCAGCAACATCCCATCTCTCCTGTATCTTTGCTCTATTTCCACTTGATGTTTCCCCTGAGGCTGTAAACTGGCATGAATCTCTCCCACCTGTACAACAGCAGCAGCTGCAACCCCTCCCACCACTGTCTTCCCTTGGGACTTGCCTCCACAGGCAAATTTGTTGAAAGAAATTGAAAGTAAAGCAAAACTAGTTGAGAAGTTGCTGTATCCACTTCCTCCTCTCAGAGTCACTTCTTTTTTCTAATTTAGCTTTTTATTTTTATTTTTGTATTTTAGCTTTTAAGCATTTTATTTAAAATAAAATTGGAACTGAAGCTCCAATTCTTTGGCCACCTGATGCAAAGAGCTGACTCATTAGAAAAGAACTTGATGATGGGAAAGGTTGAAGGCAGAAGGAGAAGAGGGCAACAGAGGGTGAGATGGTTGGATGGCATCACCAACTCAATGGACATGAATTTGGGCAAACTCTGGGAGTTGGTGAGGGACGGGGAAGCCTGGGGTCCATGGGGTTGCAAAGAGTTGAACACGACTTGGCAACTGAACAACGACAACATTTATCTTTTTACTTTAGCTTTTAATTTCAGACTTACAAAAACTTGCCATAAAAGTTTAAAAAAATCCCATTTTGTCCTTCACTGATTCCCCCAATGCTAACATTTTCCCACATTTTCTTCTTTCTCCTCTTCCCTTTCCTCCACTTTCTCATCTCTTCTTCCTTCTTCTTCTTGTCCTCCTCGCCCCGCTCCTGCCTCTTCCCTTCCTAGGTGAACTCATTTCTCTCATAATTCTAACATGCACACTCATGATTTCCACACCTGTGTGCTCAGTCCTTATCTCTCTTCTGAGCTCCTCATCCACATGTCCATTTAAGTCTAGTTATTCCCTAGACTCCTCATGCTCAACATGTCCCAGAGTGATCTCATTATTCCTCCCCCACATTTCTCCATCTCCATTTCTCCCCTATGTCTGCTTGTTTGTTTGCATTCCCTGTCCCAGTTAGTGACACCACTGGCTCCAAGTACCTAACCAGAAATCTGACTCTTTCTTCTCCTTCACTTATTTTGTCACAAAGTTCTAAATCTCTTTCATTTATGTGATCTCCTTATTTGGCTTTGGTTGAGATGCTCAGTCATGTCCAATTCTTTGCGACCCCATGGACTGTAGCCCGCTAGGCTCCTCTGTCCATGGGATTCTCCAGGCAAGAATACTGGAAGGCAGGTGCCATTTCCTCTTCCAGAAGATCTTCCCGACCAAAGGATTGAGCCCATGTCTCTTACGTCTCATGCATTGGCAGGCGGATTCTTTACCACTAGAACCAACTATCTCTTGGTTAACATATTGCAATGATTTTCCAACAGCTCTTATGCATCAATCTCTACAGCCCTTTGAATTACTTCAGTTACCTGAATAATTTTTCTAAAATGCAGATTTCATCATGGCATTGCCCTACTTAAAACCATTCAAAGATTGCTCATAGCTTCTGGATAATGTCCATACTCCTTGGAATGTCATACAGAGTTCTTCATGATCTGTCTTCAGACTATCAGCCTCTTCATTCTCCTCCACACTCAACCATGTACCTACAATATTATTCATTCATTGAAGTTACCATGTTCCCTTTGGCCTCTGTGCTGCTGTGCATGCTGTGCCATCTTTCTGAAATGCCCTTCTTTCTCTGAACAACACCTATTCTGTTTTCAAGACTCATTTTTCCCAGTTCCACTCGTTAGTAGGATCCCATTCTCCATGCTCTGTAGCAGCTTGTATTTATCATATCTCAGTGCTTTACCACACTTTATTGTAACTGTCTGTTCACTTATCTTTTCCCTACTAGACTGGGGACTCCTTGAGGAGTGGGACTTAGCACACACTGAAAAAATTAACTCTAATATAATGAGTTTGATTTACATAAGGCACCAATAAGAACCAGTCAAATTGCTTTGTACTCATAGGCTTCTTTTTTCATTGTATGTGTATGCATTGATAAATCCTTGAAATAAAATATAAGATTTATATATTACTTGTCATGTATGTTGACATGTTTACTAATTTTCTCATGCCATCTATCTGGAATCTATTTTCACTCCTTGAAGCTTATATTTCCTTAGAATAAAACTTCAAGTCCCTTCTAAATGATTATGTTCAGTGAACAGGTAGATAATTTTCCAGTCACACATAACTGAATTCTTTATTTTCTCCTGCAAACTTATCAGGAGTTAGAGAATCTAAGAGTTGAAAAAGATCTTTATAGGTTCCCTTTTCTAGTGCTTCCCAACCCTAATAGCTCATCCGAGGGAGCCTGTAAATATACAGATTCTCATGCCCCACTCCAGAGGTGTTGGTTGTTTAGTCACTAAGTTTTGTCTGACCCTTTGTGATTCCATGGAGGCAGCCCACCAGGCTCCTCTGACCATGGGATTTCCTGGGCAAGGATACTGGAGAGGGTTGCCATTTGATCTTCTCAACCCAGGGATCAAACCCAAGTCTCTTGCATTGGCAGGCAAATTCTGTACCACTGAGCCACCTGGGAAGGCCAGGTGGTACAATACAGTATAATCTGAGACCAATATTTGTTCAGATGAGCAACCAGGGATTAAAATGCTTGATCGAGTGTAATCATCACGTCAGTGCTTGAATACCCTGGATAACATTATAGCATTCTCAAACTTTAAAGTGGAATTTCACTTGGTAGGTCTGGACAGGCGGCCTGAGGTTCTGTACTTCTGGGAAACTCTCCTATGTTACAATGGACCACATTTTGAATAGCAAGGGCATTAAAAGCACACAATAGTGGCGTCAGAGAAACCTGGGTTAAAATCCTGCTTCTTCTAACTTAGTAGTTATGCAACCTTGGGCAGTTTACTTCACTTTTCTGATCCTCAGTTTCCTCATTTATAAAATCAATATGATAATGCCTCATTGGGCTGTTGTGGAGATTTTTTTTTAAGAATACAAATTGACACAGATATATTCTTTTGACAATTCAAGCAATCCAAACAAATTGAACTTTCTCTTCATCTTGATTATGCAGGCACATTTGAAGAGAATATCTTTATAGTATTGTGCCTTCCTATACAGAAATGTCACTTTTTATTTGTCTTTATGTGCCATGATTAAATTAAATGAGATAATGCTATAAAAACACTTAGCATAGTTCCTGGATATCTTAAGTGCTTAGAACATGGTAACTGGTAGCTTTTAAAAATTTATTTGATTATGGAAAATTTCAAACACACACACTGTATAAAGGCCAGTATAAGTGAATCTCCATGTATCCATCACTCAGGTTCAACACTTATCACCACATGGCCAAACATGTTTCATCTGTACACCAGTACATAAATTAAATCCTAGACACCTATATCATTTGCTCAGTAAACACTTCAGTGTGTATCTGTAAAAGACTTAAGGCTGATCCCCACCCCACCCCTATCTTCCTCTATCTCTTTATAACCATTAATTAATGCCATTATTTTCACCTAAAAGTTTAATATAAAAATCTTAGGATGATCAATTGAATGCCAATCAGCATTCAAACATCTCCAATTATGTCAAAAACAGTTTTTTAAGTTGGCTTGTCCAAATAAGGGTAAGAAGGGAAGTTTTATTACTATTATCATCATCACCATTATCATTTCTATCACACAGATCTCCAGCCTTGACTTCCAGTGATGAGGAGCTTATCAGCTCTCACAGCAGTTCATTTTATTTTTCAATAGTGTTTCCATTCAACAGAAAGAAGGCTTGCTGTCTCCCTGTATCTTCCATTCATTGAGTCTTACATAGAACAAATCTACTCCCTCTGTTCCATGACAGCCTGTATTAGTTTCCTGTGGCCGCTATAACAAAGTGCCACAAACCAGGTGGCTTAAAACAACAGAAATTTATTGTCTCACAGTTCTCCAGACTAGAAGTCTGAAATCAAGGTGTTGACAGGGTGAAGTTTCATTTGAAGGCTCTGGGAAGAAACCTTTCTTGCCCCTTCCAGCTTCTGAGGGCTCCTGTTTTTTGGCTGTGACAGCACAATTCCAGTCTGTGCCTCCTTCTTTACATGATCATCTTCCCTTTGTGTCTGTGACCAAATTTCCTTCTCACAAGGACACCAGTCATACTGGATTAAGCACCGAACCTACGCCAATATGCCTCATTTGAATGAGTTGCATCTGTGAGGACTGCGTTCAAAACTCAGTGGCTTCCTTGGTGGCTCAGTAGTAAAGAATCCACCTGCCAATGCAGGGCATACGTGTTCGATCCCTGCTCCAGGAACATCCCACATGCCTTGGAACAACTAAGCCCATGTGCCATAACTCCAGAGCCTGTGCTCTAGAGTCCAGGAGCTACAACTACTGAGCCCACATTAAACAGCTGCTTAAGCCTGCACACCCTAGAGCCTGGGAACCACAAAGAGAGAAGCCACTGCAATGAAAGCCCACACACCAGTACACTACGAGACAGTAGTCCCCCTTACTGCAACTGGAGAAAAGCTCACGTAGCAATGAAGACCCAGCACAGCCAAAAATAAATACATAAAATAATTTTTAAAAATCAAGTCACATTCTGATATTCCAGAGTTTAGAACTTCAGCATATCTTTTAGGGGGGACACAATTCAACTCAGAGTACAGCCCTTCAAATACTAAGAAAATCATCAAATTCCATATGGCCTTCTCTTGTCTCAGTTAAACCTCTTCTGTTCCTTCAATCGTTCCTGAGCTTTGGTTCTATTTTCCCCTAAATCACTGCCATTTATTGAATAATTCAACTAAGCCCACTGATTGAAATGTTGTTCAGGTGTCGTTTGACCATATGAATAGACCCACACTATCCCCTTTCTGCTTCCACATACTCTAGTTCTATCACTGCATCTTAGGTTTGATGTAGCATTTCCTCTGCTGCTGCTCCTGCTGTTTAGTCGCTCATTTGTGTCCATGCGACCCCATGGACTGTAACCCACCAGGCTCCTCTATCCATGGGATTCTCCAGGCAAGAATACTGGAGTGGACTGCCATTTCCTTCTCTAGGGGATCTTCCTGATCAAGGGATCCAACTCGAGTTTCCTGCTTGGCAGGTGGATTCTTTACCACTGAGCCACCTGGAAAGCCCCCACCATTTCCTCTACCTCCCCTCATCTCAGGCTGAGCTGGCTGTTCCTCTTCTGTTCTTTTGTTTTACCTCTATCATTGCACATTACACTATGTAACAGCTATTTGTGTGAAAAGAAGTAAGAATGTTTTAAGTCAACCCCATGAACCAAGAGGATGTTATGGTCATAAAATAGTGGATTCATCAAACATCAGCTGAATCCTTACTATGTGCCAGGCACTGTACATGGTGTGATGGGTACGGTTTTGAATAAAGCATACTCTTTGCCCACAGGAAGCTCACAGTCTAATGAGGGATACAGACATGTGAACAGACAAGAAAAATACAGCTGGACATAGAAGCAGGATGCTTTGGAAGCACAGAAGAGGAAAATCTAACCCAGAATAGGATGGGGCATGTTAAAGAAGCCTTGTTTGAGGAGATGATGCCTGGGCTGAGTTTGAGACGATGACAAGAAGTCTGCCAGGCAAAGAGGGAGTGAGAAGCAGACGTGATGGGCATCAAAGCAGAGGCTGCAGCATGAGCAAAGTCATAGAAGTGTTTGGAGAATTGCAAGGTTGCCAGCAGTTTGGTATTGTTGAGACATTAGCTGTGAATGAGGCAGTAGTGTGGGAGATGAAGCTGGCAAGTTTGAAGAGATTTGCATGTCCCTGACATAGGGGCCAAGAATTGCTGCCTTTGAGCTGTGGTGCTGGAGAAGACTCCTGAGAGTCCCTTGGACTGCAAGAAGATCAAATCAGTCAATCCTAAAGGAAATCAACCCCAACTGTTCATTGGAAGGACTGATGCTAGAGCTGAAACTCCAGTATTTTGTCATCTGATGTGAACAGCTGACTCATTGGAAAAGTCCCTGATGTTGGGAAAGACTGAGGGCAGAAGAGGGCATCAGAGGATGAGATGGCTGGATGGCATCAACAGTGAAAATGGACATGAACTTGGGCAAACTATGGGGGATGGTGAGGGAACAGAGAGGCCTGGTGTGCTGCAGTCCATGGGGTCGCAAAGAGTTGGACACGACTCCGTGACTGAACAGCAACATAGCTTAGACTCCATCTCATAGGTCATGAGGTATTACATGGTCTTGTGTGTGTGTACTCAGTCTTTGTGACCCCCATGGACTGTAGCCTGCCAGACTTCTCCAGACAAGAATCCTGGAGAGTGGGTTGTGATTTCCTACTCTAGGGGAACTTTCCAACGTGGGAATCAAACCAGGGTCTCTTGTGTCTCCTGCATTGGCAGACAGATTCTTTACCACTGTGCCATGTGGGAAGCCTGTTACATGATCTTATTTGCAATTTAAAAAGCTAATTCGGGTGGCTGTGTGGAGAGCTGGATAGGGTCAAAACTGGAATCGGGGAGACAACTACCAGGTGTGTGATGAGCTGAGAAATATTTGAGAAGGAAAATTGTCAAGATTCAGTCAGGGTTTAGCTATGGGGGAGGTGAGTGGGAGTGAGGAGGCAAAAATGACTTTCAGGTTTCTGGTGTGGGAGTGACTGGGTGATGCCATCCAATAAGACAGGGATTATAAGAAAAAGAATGGACTTGGGGGATACTGAGTTTCGTTTTGGACATGTTCAAATTGAAGTACCTGCAGGATTTTCAGACTTGAAACAAAGTTCTGGCCTGGAGATATAGATATGAGTGTCATCAGAACAAAGATAAAAATGAAAACAATGAGAGTGGATGGGACCATCTGGGAACATTCAAAAAGTGGAAAGAACCAAGGACCAAGGAGGAAATCCTGGTCAACACACCTACATGTTGATAGGGGAGGAGCATCACATTAAAGAACAAGTAAGAATAGTCATAGAGGTGTGAAGGGAACAAGGAAAGTATGGTGTCATGGAAACCACAAAGAAGAAAGAAATGAGCAGCAGTGTTAAATGACACTGAAAGGTTTAGTAAAATAAGGGTTCCTGAAAAGAACTTATTTAATTCTTTGTTAAAATCCAAAAAAAATCCAAAATTCCATTTGCTTGTTCTCCCTAATGATCAGCTTCATCAAAGGAGAAAATTAGGTTACTTTGACTTATTCTTAGTAAGAACATCTCACTTTAATAATCTGAGCATTCTAGAATTTTTAAATGGACAAATATCTATTGAACACTTAACACCAAGCATTCCGCTAGGCTCTGTTCTAGGCTCATCATTAGTAAACCAGACAGAAAAAAAGAAAAACTCTGCTCTCATGGAGCTTGTAATTGAGATACACTGTAGTATGATACTGACTCCAATTCCTATGAGTGTCAGGGGTTTTCCCCATACCACCAGGCAATTTTCCCACAGCAGCTGGGTATGCTACAATTCAACTCAATTCTGGCACTATCCACCTGGACATAAGTGTCAGGTCCCATAGGTTAAGGGCTCAGCCCTACAAGACGCCCTTTGCCCTTTAGATGCCAATGACAATACCAGGTGGTTGCCTGTACTTCTGACCCATTGGCTAGAGATTTGAGGTTCCAATGACCCCCTCCTTGAGTTTGGCTAATTTACTAGTATGGCTCCTAGAACTCAGAGAAACATTTTACTTACTAGATAACCAGTTTATTATTAAAAGATATAATCTTAGAAACAGCTAGATGGAAGAGATGCATAGCACAAGGTATTTGGGAAGGGACACCAAGTTTCCAAGCCCTTTCTGTGTGCCCAATCTCCCAGCATCAACATGTGTTCACCACCTAGATGGGTGGAGCGGGGAGGTTCAAGAGGGAGGGGATATATGTATACATATAGTGATTCATTTCGTTGTACAGCAGAAACTAACATAATGTTGTAAAGCAATTGTACTATAAAAAAAATACGTTCATCAGCCTGGAAGCTCTCCAAACCTTGTCGTTTGGATCTTTATGGAAGCTTCATTACACAGGAATCATTGATTTAAATCACTGGCCATTGGCTAACTCAACCTCCAGCCCCTCCCCTCCCTGGAGGTCCCCTGGCAACCAGCATCCTACCTTGGGTTTGATCCAAAATTCACCTCATTAACATAAGAAAAACACATTTTTCACTCTCATCACTTAGGAAATTCTGAAAGTTTTAGGAGCTCTGTGCCAGGAACAAGGAGGAAAGCCAAATATATATTTCTTATTATAAATCACAATATCACAGTAGCATAATGCTTATAAGCCTGGGTCTAAATCCTGGAAACACTACCTGCTAAACTATGTGACTATGGATAAATTACTTAATCTCTCAGCCCTGGTTTCTTCATCTATAAAATGGGGAAAATAAGGATTATTGCTCTGAGATTATTATTAAGATTAAAAGAGCCAATACACGTAAAATGCTTTGAACAGTGTCTGGTACATCAAAAGAGCTCAATATGTGTCAGTTATTCTGTTGTGTGTGGGCACATGGGGACAAGCAAATAAACAAAAAAATACAAGTTAGTGATGGGTGCAATGGAAATAATTAAAATTGAATGATTTGAAAGCAAGTAAATGCACAGCTGCTTTGCATGGTGTACCCTGAGAAAAGGATGTTTGAGTTGAATTTGAACAAAAAGGTATTTATTATAACAATCCTGGCAAAGGACACTCTAGGTAGACCAAAGATGACCCTTGGGCCAAATCTGGACCATAGCCTGTTTTTGTAAATAAAGTTTGATTCTTTACGCATCATCTGTGGCTGCTTTTGCTCAGAGCTGAGTAGTTGCGACAGAGACCATATGGCCCAAAAGCCAAAAACATTTACTATTTTGCTCATTAGAGAAGAAGTTTGTCCACCCCTGCTCTAAGCAAAAGGAATAGCAAATGCAAAGGCCGTACTCAGGGATAAGCTTGGAGGGTTCAAGGAACAGAAAAGTTAAAGTTGCTCAGTTGTGTCCGACTCTTTGCAACCCCATGAACTATACAGTCCATGGAATTCTCCAGGCCAGAGTATTGGAGTAGGTAGCCTTTCCCTTCTCCAGGGGCTCTTCCCAACCCAGGGATCGAACCCAGATCTCCTGCATTGCAGGCGGATTCTTTACCAGCTGAGCTACAAGGAACAGAAAGAAGTACTGAAATGGGTTAGAGGAATGAATGATAATGAATCTTATCCTGGATCCACATTAAGTCCATACTGGTCTGTAGGTTTTAGAATCTACTACCTTTCCTCCTTTGAAAGCCCCTCATCTCCAATCTTTGAGGATCTGATACTGATACTTCTCCCATGTGTATGATTTCCCAATGATCACTGACAGTGGTTCTTTGATTATACTTGCACATTCTCATTGCCTAGGGAGTAATTCCTCCAGGCTAGAAGATTTGAACATATTTAAAGCAGCACTGTTAACCCATTGCAGGCCAGTTGATAGTAACAGAAAGCACTATCTCCAACTGCTGCTTTATTTTAAACTTGAATCCCATTCAACTTCATTTCACTGTTATTTTTGAATTGGAATTTATGGTCATGGACCTGAAGTCAGTTCAGTTCAGTTCAGTCGCTCAGTCATGTCCTATTCTTTGCAACCCCATGGGCTGCAGCACGCCAGGCTTCCCTGTCCATCACCAACTCCCAGAGCTTACTTAAACTCATGTCCATCAAGTCGGTGATACCATACAACCATCTCATCCTCTGTCATCCCCTTCTCCCACCTTCAATCTTTCCC
This sequence comes from Bos indicus x Bos taurus, assembly GCF_003369695.1. Lineage (NCBI taxonomy): Eukaryota > Metazoa > Chordata > Mammalia > Artiodactyla > Bovidae > Bos > Bos indicus x Bos taurus. Next base: position 88,252,331 of record NC_040105.1, on the reverse strand, counting down.
AACATCAGGGTCTTTTCCAATGAGTTAGTTCTTCACATCAGGTGGCCAAAGTATTGGAGTTTTGGCTTCAGCATCAGTCCTTCCAATGAATATTCAGGACTGATTTCCTTTAGGATTGACTGGTTGGATCTCCTTGCAGTCCAAGGGACTCTCAAGAGTCTTCTCCAACACCACAGTTCAAAAGCATCAATTCTTTGGTGTTCAGCTTGCTTTATAGTCCAACTCTCACATCCATACATGACTACTGGAAAAACCATAGCTTTGACTAGATGGACTTTGTTGGCAAAGTAATATCTCTGCTTTTTAATATGCTGTCTAGGTTGGTCATAGCCTTTCTTCCAAGAAACAAGCATCTTTTAACTTCATGGCTGCAGTCACCATCTGCAGTGATTTTGGAGCCCAAGAAAATAAAATATCTGTTTCCATTGTTTCCCCACCTATTTGCCATGAAGTGATGGGACTGGATGCCGTGATCTAGTTTTCTGAATGTTGAGTTTTAAGGCACCTTTTTCACTCTCCTCTTTCACTTTCATCAAGAGGCTCTTTAGTTCTTTGCTTTCTGCCATAAGGGTGGTGTCATTTGCATATCTGAGGTTATTGATATTTTTCCCGGCAATCTTGATTCCAGCTTGTGCTTCATCCAGCCCGGCATTTTGCATGATGTACTCTGCATATAAGTTAAATAAGCAGGGTGACAATATACAGCCTTGATGTACTCCTTTCTTGATTTGGAACCAGTCTGTTGTTCCATGTCCAGTTCTAACTGTTGCTTCTTGACCTGCATGCAGATTTCTCAGGAGGCAGGTCAGGTGGTCTGGTATTCCCATCTCCTTAAGAATTTTCCACAGTTTGTTGTGATCCACACAGTCAAAGGCTTTGGCATAGTCAATAAAACAGAAGTAGATGTTTTTTTCTGGAACTCTCTTGCTTTTTTCTATGATCCAATAGATGTTGGCAATTTGATCTCTGGTTCCTGAAGTAAACTCTGATTAATATCCAGTATATATATTTATAGACATTTATAGATATTTATTTATAGACAAGGGAAGCCCATCTCTATATCTATACATATTTATCTATGTCTATATCTGTGACAATATTTCCAAAATTGTATTTTGAGAGATGCTAGTATCCTGTGGGATATCAATAAGTGAGTAAAACATGAAAGTTCCAGGGTCAAATATATCTGGAAAATGCTAAGCAAAGCTAAAATAGGTTTTATTTCTGGCAAGACTTCTTAAAGCCTTAATATGCTAATGTATGCTGAGTCTCTGAGAGAGAGATTTGATGTGCAACGTTTCCTAAACTTACTTGATCAAATTCATTTTTCTCGGAACACCAGTTAATACCCTGAGGGACACTAGCGTTTCTTGAGTCAGTTTGAAAATTGCTGGCATTTAGGCAGTTGAGGCACAGAGAAATGTGTCTGGCCTCTTTGCATGAATCTGCTATAAATTTCTGCTAAGAGATCCTTTCCGTGTGATATTCTCATTGCAGATGGAAGATGGGAGTAAATCTGAATCAGTGTGATGAAAGTCATCTCTGGACTGCACTCTTTCCTGTTCTTTGCCATCCATCCATCCATCAAATATGAGCACCTACTATGAGCTAGGTACTGTTCTAGTTGTTGGAGAGGCACCAGTGATAGAGACAAAGTTCTTGTTCTCATGGAATATATATGCTTGTGTGTGGTCTGTGTGTGTGTGTGTGTGTGTGCACGTGTGTGTGCATGGTGGGGGAAATATAATAAACACACATGGTAAATTTACCTAGAAGTAAGTGTCCTGGAGGGTGTTATATTAGAGAAAAATGTGAAAAGGTTACTTTAGATGGGGTAATCAGGGAAGGCTTCTTGGAGCAGGTGATGTATAACACAGAAGAAGGAAGTAGAACAGCCATGTGAAGACTGCCAGGGAGAGCACTCCAGCAGAGGGAGAGTACATGCAAAGTTTTTTGGGTGGCCAAGAGCTTGTGGTTCAAGGGGTGTCAGAAGGCTAGTGTGTTTGGATTGTAAGGGCAAGAGTATAACAGGATGAAGTGGGAGAGGTAGATAAGGGCCAGCTAATGCCAAGTCTTAGAGACTATGTCAAGAAATGGCCAGAGAGAAGAAAGTAAAATCTGATCACTTTTAAAAGAGCAATTTTAAGTGATTGCAAGAGGACAAAAGAAGTTGTTTAGTCACTAAGTTGTGTCTGACTCTTTTGTGACCCTATGGACTATAGACCACCAGGCTCTTCTGTCTGTGGGATTTCCCAGGCAAAAATACTGGAGTGGTGTTGCCATTTCCTTCTCCAGGGGATCTTCCTGACCCAGGGATCAAACCCGTCTTCTGTGTCACCTGTACTGCAGGCACATTCTTTACCGCTGAGCCATCAGGGCTCCCCAGAAGTAGAGGAGGGGAGACCAAAGTAAGACTTGATGATGGATTGAACATTGAGTGTTGGGGAGAGGAGAGCATCAAGGATAATATCCCAGGGTCTGGTTTAAGCAATTGGGTGGTGTCATTGACTGAGTTGGGGAGTAATAAAAACCAAGGGGGTCTCTTTTGGTAACATTAAGTTAGTGCTGGGCTTCCCTGTTGGCTCTGTGGTAAAGAATCCACATTGCAATGCAGGGGACATGCGTTCGATCCATGGTCCAGGAGGATCCCACATGCTAAGCCCATGTGCCACAACTACTGAACCTGTGCTGTAGAGCCAGGGAGCTGCAACTACTGAAGCCTGTGTGCCCTAGAGCCAGTGCTCCACAACAAGAGAAGCCACCACAATGAGAAGCCTGTGCACTGAAACTAGAGAGTGGCTCCTGCTCGCCACAACTAGAGAAAAGCCAGAGCAGCAACCAAGACTCAGTGCAGCCCAAAAGAAAAAAGGTTAGTGCTGTCCATGAGGCAACCACGTGAAGACATGAAATAGTCAGGTGGAAAAGCAAGTCTAAACTCAGGGGAGAGGTCTGAGCTGGAGAGCTAACGTGGGGATTGTACTTAAAACAGGACTAGAAGAGGTCACCTAGGAAGTGAATGTAGGACTAGAACAGAGCCAAGGACCAAGGCTTGGGTCACACCAGCCTTCAGAGGTTGAAGAGCAGCAGGAGGAAGCAACAGAGCCCATTGGAAATGGGAGCAAAACTTGGAGGACATGGAGTCATAGACACTACTAGATTGTAAGTGACCTGGTGAGCTGGTTAGGAAAGCATGGTGAGCCTCAAGTTTTAGGCTTGGTCCTAAAGGCTAATTAAAACTCATTACCAATGTACCATAGATTTCAAACAGATATATTTATTGTAACAAACAGAATAATTCAAATAAATTCAAAATTAATGAAAGCAATACCAGAATAGAGTTCAAAGGTGAATAAGAAGGGCTAGGAGCATGCCATTTCTCCATACTGGGAATGTATTTATTTGAACGTGGCATGTTCACAACTCGTTTTAGAACAATGTCCTATAGATGAACCCATGCCAAAGTACTTTTCTTCTCACCATCTTGTTAAGAGCTCACTGGTTAGAAAAGCCTTCAGTCAACTTCTGGATTTCAGACAACTAGCCACTTCTTTTGAGAGCAGTATGAAGGTTCCCTTCTGCAGAAGCAACAATGCTCTTGTGCAACAAAATCTCCCTTCTGTGATTTTTTCCTTCTGAAACAGACTGGGCTCTGTGCTTCTCTCTGTGGAAAGTATCTTGAGCATTCCTCCGCCTACCCTGCCCCCCTATTTGTAGTTAGGAAAAAAAGAGCCCATGAGCTGTCCCATTCATCCTCTAGGACTGTGGTGTCCTGAGTCTGCCTCAGCTTAATTCAATTAAACACCTCAAGCAGAATTTGTCAGATGTCATTTTTTTCCCATGGGCTGGATTTCTTTTGCTAATAGGATCAACACATGCTATATACAAAGGTAACCATTAAATAATTACAGACAAATAATTTCATCACATAATCCCAGCCGATTTTGCATCTCCTGCCAGACACAAAACATTTACTCTAATACATTTACAGGGATAATTTGCATAAAACCACTGAAAGTGGAGATATTTTCAAACTGGCTGCTTATGGGATGTGATTAGTGAAATCTTCACACCCCCATTCACACCCACCCACACTATTAGTCATTGCTTTAATACATGGAAGCCCTCCGTTAAAATTAAAACATTACTAACAGAGAGAGAAATGAAGTTAACATTTAGCTCAAATTAGTTGACTGAAATCCTTTATCAGTAAGGTCCTTTGTGAAAGCAACCCAGAAGCAGTTTTAAGTTTTGAGGAGGAAATAGGAAAGATTCAGAATATGGGCTGCTGTCTGGGGAGGGAAGAGGGAATTGGGGCACTCTGTATAGAGCTCTGGTAAGCCAGAGACCAGTTTGAAAGCGCTGGATGCTTAGGTAAGACTACTAAAGTCATACACAATGAAGTAAGTCATTTCAGTTCAGTCACTCAGTCGTGTCCGACTCTTGTTGACCCCATGGACTGCAGCACACCAGGCCTCCCTGTCCATCACCTACTCCCAGAGCTTACTCATGTCCATCAAGTCGGTGATGCCATCCAACCATCTCATCCTCTGTCATCCCCTTCTCCTCCCGCCTTCAGTCTTTTTCCCAGCATCAAGGTCTTTTCCTATGAGTCAGTTCTTCGTATCAGGTAGCCAAAGTATTGGAGTTTCGGCTTCAGCATCAGTCCTCCCAGTGAATATTCAGGACTGATTTCCCTTAGGATGGACTGGTTGGATCTCCTTGCAGTCCAAGGGAGTCTTGAGTCTTCTCCAACACCACAGTTCAAAAGCATCAATTCTTTGGCGCTCAGCTTCTTTATAGTCCAATTCTCACATCCATACATGACTACTGGAAAAACCATAGCTTTGACTATATGGACCTTTGTTGGCAAAGTAAAGTCTCTGCTTTTTAATATGCTGCCTAGGTTGGTCATAGTTTTTCTTCCAAGGAGCAAGTGTCTTTTAATTTCATGGCTGCAGTCACCATCTGCAGTGATTTTGGAGTCCAAGAAAATAAAGTCTCTCACTGTTTCCCCACCTATTTGCCATGAAGTGATGGGACTGGATGCCGTGATCTAGTTTTCTGAATGTTGAGTTTTAAGCCACCTTTTTTACTCTCCTCTTTCACTCTCATCAAGAGGCTCTTTAGTTCTTCTTTGCTTTCTGCCATAAGAGTGGTGTCATCTGCATATCTGAGGTTATTGATATTTCCCCGAACAATCTTGATTCCAGCTTGTGCTTCATCCAGCCTGGCATTTTGCATGATGTACTCTGCATATAAGTTAAATAAGCAGGGTGACAATATACAGCCTTGATGTACTCCTTTCCTGATTTGGAACCAGTCTGTTGTTCCATGTCCAGTTCTAACTGTTGCTTCTTGACCTGCATACAGATTTCTCAGGAGGCAGGTCAGTTGGTCTGGTATTCTCATCTCCTTAAGAATTTTCCACAGTTTGTTGTGATTCACTCAGTCAAAGCTTTGGCGTAGTCAATAAAGCAGAAGTTGATGTTTTCTGGAACTCTTTTACTTTTTCAATGATCCAGCAGATGTTGGCAATTTGATCTCTGGTTCCTCTGCCGTTTCTAAAACCAGCTTGAACATCGGAGTTCACGGTTCACATACTGTTGAAGCCTGGCTTGGAGGATTTTGAGCATTATTTTTCTAGCATGTGAGATGAGTGCAATTGTGCGGTAGTTTGAGCATTCTTTGGCATTGCCTTACTTTGACATTGGGATGAAAATTGAATTTTTCCAGTCCTGTGGCCACTGCTGAGTTTTCCAAATTTGCTGGCATATTGAGTGCAGCACTTTCACAGCATCATCTTTTAGTATTTGAAATAGCTTAACTGGATTTCCATCACCTCCACTAGCTTTGTTCATAGTGATGCTTCTTAAGCCCCACTTAACTTTGCATTCCAGGATGTCTGGCTCTAGGTGAATGATCACACCATCGTGGTTATCTGGGTCATGAAGATGTTTTTTGTATAACTCTTCTGTGTATTCTAGGAGAAGGAAATGGCAACCCACTCCAGTATTCTTGCCTAGAGAATCCTGTGGACAAAGGAGTCTGGTGGGGTGCCGTCTGCGGGGCTGCGCAGAGTTGGACACAACTGACTGAAGTGACTTAGCATGCATGCATCTGTGTATTCTTAACACCTCTTCTTAATATCTTCTGCTTCTGTTAGGTCCATACCATTTCTGTCCTTTATTGAGCCCATCTTTGCATGAAATGTTCCCTTGTATCTCTAATTTTCTTGAAGAGATCTCTAGTCTTTCCTATTCTATTGTTTTCCTCTATTTCTTTCATTGATCACTGAGGAAGGCTTTCTTATCTTTCTTTGCTATTCTTTGGAACTCTGCATTCAAATGGGTATATCTTTCCTTTTCTCCTTTGCCTTTCAGTTCTCTTCTTTCCTCAGCTATTTGTAAGGCCTTCTCAGACAACCATTTTACCTTTTGCATTTCTTTTTCTGGGGGGATAGTCTTGATCACTGCTTCGTGTACAATGTCACAAACCTCCGTCCCTAGTTCTTCAGGTACTCTATCAGATCTAATCCCTTGAATCTATTTGTCACTTCCACTGTATAATCGTAAGGGATTTGATTTAGGTCATACCTGAATGGTCTAGTGGTTTTCCCTACTTTCTTCAATTTCAGTCTGAATCTAGCAATAAGGAGTTCATGATCTGTGCCACAGTCAGCACCCTGTCTTGTTTTTGCTGACTGTATAGAGCTTCTCCATCTTTGGTTGCAAATAATATAATCAATCTGATTTCAGTATTGACCATCTGATGGGGTTGGGGCACTCTGTATAGAGCTCTGGTAAGCCGGAGACCAGTTTTAAAGCACTGGACGCTTGGGTAAGACTATTAAAGTCATACACAATGAAGTAAGTCAGAGAGACAAATACCATATAATATCACTTATATTTGGAATCTAGAAAGTTAGTACAGATGAACTTATTTTGCAAAGCAGAAACAGAGACACATATGTAGAGAACAAACATATGGATACAAAGGGAAGAAGTGAGTAGGGATGTACAAACCACTATGTATAAAATAACTTCCCTGGTGGCTCAGACGGTAAAGTGTCTGCCTGCAATGCAGGAGACCCGGGTTTGATCCCTGGGTCAGGGAGATCCCCTGAAGAAGGAAATGGCAACCCACTCCAGCACTCTTGCCTAGACAATTCCATGGATGGAGGAGCCTGATGGGCTACAGTCCACGGGGTCACAAAGAGTCGGACACTGAGCGACTTCACTTTCACTTTTCATGTATAAAATAGGGCTTCCCAGGTGGTGCAAGTGGTAAAGAATCTACCTGGCAATGCAGGAGACATAAGAGACGCAGGTCAGATCCCTGGGTCTGGAAGATCTGCTAGAGGAGGGAGGGCATTGCAAACCACTCCAGCATTCTTGCCTGGAGAATCCCATGGGTAGAGGAGTTTGGAGGGTACAGTCCATAGGGTCACAAAGAGTCAGACACAACTGAAGTGATTTAGCATGCACACATGTATAAAATAGATAACGAAGAAGGACCTGCTGTTTGGGCTTCCCTGATAGGTCAGTTGGTAAAGAATCTGCCTGCAGTGCAGGAGACCCTGGTTCAATCCCTGGGTCAGAAAGATCTGCTGGAGAAGGGATAGGCTACCCACTCCAGTATTCTTGGCCTTCCCTTGTGGCTCAGCTGGTAATGAATCTGCCCACAAAGCAGGAGACCTGGGTTGGGAAGATCCCCTGGAGAAGGGAAAGGCTACCCACTCCAGTATTCTGGCCTGGAGAATCCCATGGACTGAATGAGTCAGTTCTTCGCATCAGGTGGCCAAAGTATTGGAGTTTCAGCTTCAACATCAATCCTTCCAATGAACACCCAGGACTGATCTACTTTAGAATAGACTGGTTGGATCTCCTTGCAGTCCAAGGGACTCTCAAGAGTCTTCTCCAATGAGAGTTGGACTATAAAGAAAATCAGCTATACTCCAATAAAAATTAATTTTAAAAAAGTGAAGGAAAGGTGATTTCTGAAGAATGATAAAAGCCATTAAAAGCAAGTTTCCTTTAAGCGACAGTTCAGCCAAGAGCAGCTAGCTTGGTTCTGGTGTGTCCGTGATAAAAGTGGTTGCTTCTTCACGTTTCAGAAAATTCTTCAGCTCTCAGTAGGGATCATATCAAGTGAGGTTAAAGAATTCTCAGGGATCAATTGACTTCTGACTCAACTTTGGGTTTTTTGAAGACATACCTTAAATTTTGTTTTACTACAAAAGAAATTCTCATTGTAGAATATTCAAACAGTGATAAAATATATAGACTCAAACCTGAACAATCCCCTCAACATCCACCACAATTCTCGGCTCTTGCTATTTTATACTGTGCTTCCTTGTTACATTCTATGCCTTTACTGGCATATACATACATCTACTTTCTTACACAAATTCAAATTCAATAATCTCTACCTGTTATATATACCTTTTCATTCTTTTAATTTAAAATTTTTTTATTGTATTAAAATATACATAATGTAAAAATTACCTTTGTTATCATTTTTGAGTGTATAATTTAGTGATATTGAGTACATTCACAGTGTTACTAATCATAAATGCTTAACTCCCAGGGAGCTAGGCAATCAGTTTCTTAGGTATCTTTACTGAAGTCTATACACATGTAAGCATAAATGAAAGTGAAAATGTTAGCCAGTCAGACGTGTCTGACTCTTTGTTACCCCCATGGACTATAGCCTGCCAGGCTCCTCTGTCCATGGGATCCTCCAGGCTAGAATGGGATGCCATTTCCTTCTCCAGGGGATCTTCCTGACCCAGGGATCAAACCCCATGTCTCTTGTATTGCAGGCAGCTTCTTCATCATCTGAGCCACCAGGAAAACTCCTATAAGCATACATGGATGGACATATATACCTTCCCTCCTTTTTTACATAGTAGTAGCAAACCATAAACAGCTTGCTCTTTTCACTTAATATCTGCAGTATGTAAATATATATAATACATATATATACACACAATTCTTACATATACACTCTTCTGCTATGCTAGGACTATTTTAATTCTGACTCAATTTTTTAAATTAATTTTTTATTGTGACAAAAAGCATATAACATACAATTCACCCTCTCAGCAATTTCTAAGTGTACAATACAACCACATGCACAGCTTCACGCAACAGATTCCCCAGAACCCCTGACCTCAGTCCTGCTTGATTGAAACTCCACATCCACAAAACAATTCTCCTCCCCTTCCCCCTAGCCCCTGGAGTGCATGATTCTACTTTCTGTTTCTATGAGTCTGACTACTTTAGGTACCTCCTGTAAGTGGCATCATACAGTGTTTCTCCTTTTGTGACTGGCTTATTTCACTTAGAATATTATCTTCAAGGTTCATCCATGTCATAGTCTATGGCAGGATTTCTCTCTTTTTTAAGGCTGATTTCCCTCTTTTTTTGTATATGCCATATTCAGTATACATACCCTGAGTGTATATGCCACATTTTCTTTATCCATTCATCTCTCCATGGATATTTACGTTGCTTTCACTTCTTGCTATGGTGAATAATGCTGCAATAAACGTGGGGGTGCAAATATCTCTTTGAGAGTCTGCTTTCAATTCTTTCAGATATATTTCCAGAAGTGGAATTGCTGAATCACATGGTAGTTCTATTTTTAATTTTTTGAGGAACCTCCTCACTGTTTTCCATAGCAGTTGCACCACTTTACATTCCTACCAACTGCGAACAGTGTTCCAATTTCTCCACATCCTTACCAACCATTACTATTTTCTGTTTTATTTTAAATACTTGTCAGCCTAATGAGTGTGAGATAATATCTTATTGTGGTTTTGGTTTGCATTTCCCTGATGATTAGCGATGCTGAGCGTCTTTTCATATGCTTATTGGCCATTTGTTTATCTTCTTTGGAGAAATGTCTATTTGAGTCCTTTGCCCATTTTTTAATCGTGATATTTACTTTGTTATTGGATTGTAGGAGTTCTTTACCTATTAATCTCTTACCAGATACGTGGTTTGCAAATATTTTCTATTTTTGCCTTTTCACTGCTGCACATAAGTTTTTAAGTTCAATGTAGTCCCTCTTGTCTAGTTTAGCTTTATTTTTGCTTGTGTTTTTGCTGTGACTCATTAACTTTTACTTCTCTTAGGGCCAGACTTTCATCAGGATAGCTTGGTTGTGATTTTTGCCTTCCTTTCCACCTCAGTGCTCTCTTGCACATTGTTTAACAGGGGTGTTGGCTAATTACTATTGGTTCCCTGATGGGATACACCCAGAATTACCTTAATTTTTCTGGACTCGTTCCCACCGAAGGTAATGGAAGACCTATGAGAGAGGGGGTTCTTTCCTCCCATTTTAAAACTCCTTTCCCCTTCATCTTGCCTTTTTAAAAAATCCCCGTCATTTCCCTATGTGAGATACAGAATTTCCTCTGGGGCCTCCTCCTCCTTCCCTCTCCCACCGTCCTCGGGGAGTGGGGCGGTGGTCTCTGAGCCAATGACAGGTCAGCCCACGGGCGGACTCCAGACCAATGAACGCTTCTGGGTTCCAGCCGGACCAATTAGCTTATTAGGGACATTGAATACCTGTATATAGCTAACATCTGTCCCATTGTCCTCTTATTAAAGACCCTCTGGTTTGGCCCATCAAGGATTTGAATGTGTAAATGAGGCCCTACACTCTCCCCCCCGCCTTTTTTTGGTTTTGTTTTTTAATTTTGGTGGCTTTAATCCATCTCCACAACTTCTGCCCAAGGCCAATAAAACACAGCCATTCTCCCTTTGTAAAAAGAAAGAGGGGTTGGGTTTCCTTCAATTGTCTGCCCTTTTCTGTCTCCTCCACTATTTTTGTTTTACTCTGTAGTTAACTTTACATTGAGCAGCTTCGTCCGAGGACCTGTGCGCTGGACCTAGGCACTCTCTGCTCATTGCTGGTGGCAACGGCCCTTTCGTTGTTCTAACCTAGGGGTTTGTGGGGGCCAGGGGTTTGGCGGCTGGGAGAAGAGTTTGGCCAGAGTCTTCCTTCAGCATTTCACACACATTCTGCTGGCGCTCTCGCTCTCTTACACACACACACACACACACACACACACACACACACCCGCTCCGGCCCCTCTCCGTGTGTCTTCCTTCAAGATGACAGGGCGCTGGAGAAAAGGCTGCTGGAATCAGCTGGTAGGTACAGTAGTAACCCGAACCCCACCCACCCGCTGCCTTTGCTCGCTCAGGTTTCTCCGGTCACTCCTGCCAGGGGAGAAAACATGTAAACGCGCCTCCAGAGGAGGGGCAGGGGGAGCTGGGAGCGGCGGGGGCGGCAGAAGGTGAGCCGGGGAAGGTGGCCGAGCGCCCCGGCTGCCGGGCCCTTCCCAGCGCTCCCTCGGGGCAGCAGCCCCAGCCCGCTTCGCCCCCACCCCATCCCCCTTTTCGTCGGGATTGCCTTCTCTCCCCCCCCCCCGCCCCCCACGCCCTGCGACGGCGGAAATGACAGTGTGGTGCTGCCGCGGTGTCATGGTGCTGCCCTGGACTGAGGAGCGAAAACTCTTAAGTTTGGCTCGGGAGACCCAGCCGCAGTAGCGTGGCGGCCGCCGAGCTGTCCCCAGCGGGGCGCGCGGGCGGGCGGATCCTGGCTGCTGCGCGTCGGCGGCGGCGGCGGCGGCTGCGAAGGCGGGCGGCGGCCTAGAGCGGCGGCTGCAACGGCGGCAGCAGTGGCAGCCGGGGAGCTCGCGCCGGAGCCTGAGCCAGCTTGCGCGGGAGGCAGGCGAGCACCCGGCGCCCTCGGGCGCGCCGAGGACATGGCCGGCAGCCGGGAAGGCTCTGGGTAAAACGCGCCCCCTCGCCGCGGCCCCGGGGGCCGACCGCCACCACCGGCGCAGGGCTCGGCCCCGGGCTCGGCCGCGCGTCTCAGGTGCGGCCGGGGCCCGGCGGGGGCCGAGGGCTGCTCCGGGGCTCGGCGGGGCGGGGTGACGGGGCCCTGCGAGGCTCGAGGTGGCGGCGGCGGCGGAGGGCGCCCCGGCCCGGCCCTGGCTCCCCGATGCGCCGCTGGGGCCCGGGCACCCGTCGCTGCCCTCCAGGGACGGAGTTTGCACTCCGGGGTCCAGGGCGGGGGCGGGTCCTAGGCCTCCCGCGCAGTCCCGCCGGGTCGGGCGCGGGCCCCTCCCCGAGCGGCTCTCCGAGAGCCTGGGCGCTAGTCTGGGAAAGGGCACCGCCGCCTTCCCACGCTCCCGCGGCCGGCCACCTCCTTGGCCCGGGCGGCGCCCCTCGGCCGCCTGGCTGTGGCGGCTGCGGCAGCCAGAGATGCTGAGGACACCCTGCCCGCGGGGAGGCCGGGCGAAACTTAATCCCTTTGCTGCCAGGGAATGATCCTGGAGTCTCCGTCTGGGTGGTTCCTTATTTTTGGCCTAGCTGTGAAACCAGCTCAGTGGGGGAGAGGGAAAACTTATAGGTCCCCCGGACAGACTGCGATGGAACCCGGGAAAGGTGGGGTTTTTCCATTCCTGGCTCATAAGAATTAAGTAAATAACAGCGGAGTAGATTGACAGAAACATTTTTGGTGATGATAAGGTTTCGGTTACTTAGCATAACGCGTGCAGCACATTTCTTAGAGGCGTTTCTTCTCAAGAGCAGGACACTGGGATCCTGGGGTCGTTGGGTTCTTCACTTTTTCTCTTCCACATTCCCCTACCCGCCTTCACCGCTCACTCGCCTTCTTCCTACGTGGTGATCACACCCCTACTTGCCCACCGTAATCTCCCAACCAGAACCACACGTCTCCTGGAGTCCTGTGCACTCCCAGGCTCCCTGTCAAGCAGCCTCTGGCTTCTGAACCAGCTTTGCCTTTTTGAGGATTTCTGAGTGTGGGGAGGGTGGATGGTTATGGTTGTTTGTGTCTGAAGAGAAGCCCTTATAAAGGAGTGTATTAGAGGCTATGTAAATAGACAAGTACTGTGTGTGGGTTGATTCTTCTGATTCTTAAGGTGGGCCATAAGGGCTGCCTTTACCTCCATTCTGTCCCCTTCCAGCACTCCAATCAGTTCTCTGGCAATGTTCCAATGGAAGGGGAACCCTGAATAGGGAGAGTCCCTCCCCTACTTCTCATTTTACCCCAGCTGGTTACCCCTAATGCTCACATCCCCCTTTTCACTCCACTCATCACTGCCTTGAGAGGGAAAGAGTCTTTGCTGTTTTAATATTTTCCTGCCCAATCAATTAATGCAGATATACAATGTGAATTAGATTTCCCCTAATGGTTCCACACAGCTTGATTTATGTGGTTGAAATACAAGTCTAGGAGCCAAGGAGATCAGAGAGTTCATTTCAAATCTGTTGCATTGGCTTTGTGGCCTTAGGACATTCCTGTGACCTTTCTTTCATAGTTGATGCACTTGTATGAAAGACATCATATTGTGTACTGGCTATTGTGAGTCTTGGCTTGGTCCTTTGAAGATGAAAGGATTCTATAAACCCTTAGCATTATACTTTGCAAAGAAAGTACTTCATTTACCTTTTATTGAGGTAATAGTTTGGGTGTAAGTAGGAACCCTGGTTTACTGGGAACCCTAACTTGCCATTATTAACCCTTTTGGGAGCTAAATCTATTACCCTACTGTGGTCCTAGGTCTGTTTCTTTTTTTTCCCCTTAGTGCACATGCAACTGAATGAAAACGTACATAAAACAAGGTATACAGAGTAATGATGATTATTTTAAACTAAGGCTTGAATCACATCTAATGTACTCCAACCTAACAATCTGAATCAGACTCATTTGAAAACATAACCTCACTCATTTTTAGCCCATATGGGGGCAGGTAGTTACTTTCTACTGAAGAGTGGCTTAAATACTTTTAGGCATGGCTGTCTAAGCAGGATTAGTATCTTGCAGTGGTGAGTCAACAATGTTTCTTAAAAGCACCTACAGTGTGCAGAGTCCTCTGCTGACTGGGCCTTACATTTTGGCCTCCTGTTTGTTTAAGGCATACCTCTGTACTTGCAGTTCTTGAATTAGGACAGGGAGGGGCTGTGCAGGGCAGGGGTAAAGTCTAGAGACTTGAAGGAGCGAGTATTTCCCTCCCATTTACTTTCAGGAGTACTAGACTCCTAATCTAGCATGTTGCACCTTGCAAGGCCATCCCTGGGAAGTACTGCTGCAAATCAGAATGGCTTGGTTGCTTTATGAACATATCATCTGAACAGTGCAAATTGATTTAGGTGAAATTGGTTTAGTTAATCCCTCCTCTAAGTGCAGGGCAACTTGCTCCAACTTGTAGGTCCTAAAACAGTGCCAAAGGAGTCTCATAATTGCATCCAAAAATTGCTCTGAGTAGTGAACCTGTCCATTCCCTCATCTCTTCTCCCATAAAATCTGCTGACACCATGACAGTTGAGAAGGAAACTGCCCAAGGAATTGCCTTTGCTACTTGATGAAGAGGAGAGAATGTCCTGCCTTCACTCTCTCAGGTTCTCTCTTCCCCCAACGGGGACAGAAATCTCTAAAAGGAAGGGAAGACAGGGCAAAGGCATAGAATGTGTCTCAAATGGCTGTTCTCAGAGGTGTCTGCTCGTGTGTATCATTCAGTCTTTGCGGATCTTGGTAACTCCCTAGCTTTTAGGCCATTGGCCTCAGCTGCTGGTGGAGGCCAGGGGGTGTTCCATTTCCAGTTAGCATTAAGTTTTGTTCTTTTCTTCCGTACGAAAGTGGGAAATTGGCACTGTGTGAAGCACCTCCTTACTTAGGCAGAGTATGTTAACTTAGAGCATTGCATCATCAAAATAGGATGTGTAATACGTTGATAATGGATATACAACAGTTCACAATTGTTCACTTTTTGATGAGTGAAATTTGGGTACCAAGGTGGTGGTGTGCTAATAATGTCTATATCTCAGGTCTCTCAACAAACCTTGTGTTCATTGCTGAGCAGTGTAAAAAATAGACTGGAAAAGTGTTTCTCAACCAGTGTGTTAGATCATTCTAACAAGTGAGAAGACCAGATGGGTGGTGTTGCAACAAGAAATTCCGACTCCAATGATCCCCCTGTGCAGGCTGCTAGTCCTCTTTTTATTTCCCCTCTCTTCCAGGGATCAATATATGTTTCTCCATTTTCATGAATTAAAACTGTTAAGAGTCTTCTGTGGGCACTGGAGGCTTGTGGCTCTTTCTACAGTTTTTCTTTTTCCATCTTCCCCTCTTCCATAACCACAGACACACTCTTTTTGACAATCCCCCTGCTCCTGCGTTGCCCTTAGAAATCTGTGTAAGCTGCTCAAACTACTAGGTGGTTAATATGGGTGACAGAGGGATTTTGAGCAATGTGCCAACATCCCACCACTCCCTTCTTCATGTGGGGTTCACTTGAATTCGTAATAAGGGTATCGGTTCTGCCTAAGTGGGTTAGCAAAGTATCCTTAGTAAGACTTATCCTACTTGGGATCTTTTCTCCATGCAGAGCTCCGACTGCCTGACCTTGGGCTTTCTCTCGGCCTCTTTCCTGCAGGTCAGACTCCTCTAGTTGATGAACAGTAGCCCCAGTCTCTGGATCTTCCTCTTACAGAAACCAAAAGATCTGATAACAAATTCATTATATAACCTAAAATCCTCTTGAAACAGAAAATCCCAGTAGTTGCAGTTTGAACAGTTAGGGATATAACTCGTGGGCGTGGGAGATAATGCTAATGCAGGACTGTGACGTGTCTGAATGTATACAGCCCAGAGGTAGAAAAATGGTTTATGGTCCAGAATCCTTGATCGCTTTTGTCTATAGCCCTTTGTTCAGTGTTGCTAGGATCCATGTGGCTCCCAGGGGAGTAGAAGCTTGATTTTAAATACACTTCTGTTCTCTGCCCCTTGTTTCTGACCTGAACTTGGGGTCCTCTCAGCCTAACACCTAACAGCATGCCCTACATACATATATTGCCAGTTTTATTCTGTAGAGGTTAGAGATGCAGGTGTGCCCCTGAACATTTAAAAATTTACAAATATTTCATTGGGTAGCAGTGATCGGGAAAAGCAGTCCTAGAATAGATGGAAAGCTATCCTCTTAGCAGTAGGTAAATTGTTTGTTCTCCAACCCCAAAACTGCTGGTGTAATTGGCATTAAGATAAAGGTGTTATGAATTGTACTTATGATTTTTGACAATTATCAGGTGTTACCTTGGCAAATCCGTTTCTTGGTTACTTAGATTAATCTTTTGTGCTTGTAGCAGATCTAGGACTTCTAGTTCTGCTATTGTGATATTCATTTTAATGTTTATGATGACTATATTGTATCAAATAGCCAATGGTTGGATTTAGGAGCTCATTATTGTAATGATCATTAAATCTATGTACTATAAAATATTAAGTAGGCTTTAATAACCTATTAGACAGGAGCTGGCTCTGGTGCTGTCAGTCAGTGATCAACCTCCAGTCCTGAGCTCTCCCTGTGCATGATAAAAGCTTAAGAAAAAAGAAGAGAGATAGTTTTTCCCTTTGGGGGAACTCCAGTCTAACAGGGGATACATTTGGGAATGTTAAATACCACAGTCAGATGCATGTCCTCCAGAAAACTTGTGGGGGAGTGTAATTGTCCTCCATTATGTCAACCATTATGCATTTTGGGTCTATTTCCAAACATTCACTATTTCCTTAATAACTTGCTCTGTATCTGTCATCTGTGAATGTGTGTTGAGAATATCTGTATTTGTAAAGCAAGTTAATAATGTTATTCTCATCTGATCCTCCCAAAAGCCTGTGATATTGGATAACACAGGTATTTTTCATTCAACAGATGAGGAGGCTGTGGCCCAAAAGATTTAAATGTCTTACCTGGGATCACTCAGCAAATTCAGCTTAGAGCCAGGACTACAATCAGGCTTTGCTGAGAGGATCAAATGAGATGATAGCTTTGGAGCCATTTGAAAAGTATAAAATTGGTACTCAAATATAAAGTGACTGTTAATTATACTTACTGACCACATAGTCTCTTTTTTCTGGGTTTCTGTCTTCCATTTTTTTAGGATGAGAATTCTATGCATTGGGTGCCTTTTACACTCCCAAATAATCATTTTTGTGCTGTAGAGGGGTCCTTTCCTACTAAATAGTATTCTAGAATTTGGTGTCTTCCTTTTCTTCCAAAAGGTGTTTGCATTAGCTTGTACTCCCATGGGATGCCCTTCCCGCTTTAGTTGTCCCCCAGAACACCCATTATGTCTTCTTGGAGGTACAACAGGCAAAACCAGCCACTGTCCTTGAGCACCTTGGCTTAGCCAAGGGTAAGTAATGCATTTTGTTTATTTATTTCCAGTTTCTTTCATGATGATGCCCATCGCTTGTCAGCCTTTCACGTCACACTAATAAATAAGATTTGTGTTTTGAGGAACTGGTTGTCATTAATCCCAGCTGTCTTTCCTATGTGGTAACATATAGTAAGAACTCTGTTATAATAGGATGTCAGAGCTGGAAAACATCTTAAAGAGATCGTCTGGTGATTCTAGTGCAACTTGCACGACATTTTACAGTTAAGGAAACATCAGACTAAGCCAGGGCTCATTTGCTCATCCTCTAAGGCAGAGAGACAGTTTCTAGTGTTTTAAGGAGAACCTCAGCTCATGGGATATTAATGTTAATATCCTGCAGAATATAAAGCCTACTACTCGCCTCAATTCTCATTCTACAGCCCAGGGGTCAGGCTGGGTTTTACACTCCTGGTTTTTCTGTGAAGAAAAGGAGACTGTGGCTCCTCAGGGAGGTAATGAGAGCCCAGAGCCATGCTCCACAGAACTGGAAGATGAAAACTAGATGGAATATAAACTGTTGAAATAAATGGACATTTAATTATGTTCAAATAACATTTGAAATAATAGCATTCTGCCAAGTGCTGATCACGGCTTCTCTGATCAGAGTTAACTGAATGCTGGATTTGAAGGGCAATGCTGAAGTCAATTTTTCATTTTGTAACTATAGAATGTATTATTTTTATCCTAATTGCCTGCATTGAAACTCCTCCTTTGTATTCATGCCTACTCACACAGCCTTATGATACCTTCTTATAGTTTATTCTCATCAACTTTTTTTTTCAGGAGTCTCAGCCTGAAGGGGGAGTGCAGGCTGACAGTCAGCCGTACAGAAACAATTTTATACTAGAACAAGGGCAAATCCATAAACATTCTTATTTGACTACACGGCAGTAACTAAATGATACGGAAGGGAGCAAATCAGTGGATGTGGATGTGGGCATTTGTTTCTTAACATGACAATTGACCTGCCTGCCCAAGCATTTCATCAGTGCATTTTTATGACAAACTATTGCGTTTTCTGGCAAAAAAAACTTTGTGATTACCTGTCATTCAGTGACACTCTATCAGGTTTACATCCTGTCTTTATCCTTAGTATATTCTCTAATTCTGGAAACTTTTTGAAGTTGCAACACTGCCATTGTTTTGTTTTTGTTGTACCACTTCCTCCTGTACTTCTTAAAGGTATTTTGTGACCTAGGAGTCAAACAGTTTTTAGGAGTCTTACAATTTTTAAATGAATAAAAAATTGGGAGCTAATCATTTCCTGATACCCATTGATCATTAGAGATATCCCAGGTATTGTAAAACCTAGACAGGCAATCACCAACCTAGAAAAGCAATTGAGAGGAGTAAGCACTTCAGTAGAATTTAGAAACACTACTGAATTACACAGTTGGCAGTGTGGAATAGTGAACTGTGGTTCACACTCTGGATTGTGGGTTTGAATCTTTTTTAAAAATTAAGATAACATTCACATACCTTAGTTTCACTACTTTGAACTGTACAATTTAGTGGTTTTTAGTATATTCACAAAGCTGTGCAATCGCCACCACTAATTCCTAAACATTTTCATCATCCCCAAAGGGAAACCCATATACATTAACAGTCACATTCCATTTCCTCCACCTCCCACCCAGACCCTTGAGAAATGCTCATTTGCTTTCTGTTCTTATGAGTTTGCCAGTTCTGGGCATTTCCTATAAAGGGAATCATATAATCTGTGACCTTCTGTAACTAACTTCTTTCACTTAAGCATAATGTTTTCAAAGATCATCCATGTTGTAGCATGTATCAGTGGTGGTGGTTTAGTTGCTAAGTTGTGTCTGACTCTTGCAACCCCATGGGCTGTCGCCCACCAGGCTCCTCTGTCCATGGGATTCTCCAGGAGTGGGTTGCCATGCCCTCCTCCAGGGGATCTTCCCAACCCAGGAATCGAACCCTGGTCTCCTGCATTGCAGGCAGGTTCTTCACTGACTGAGCTGCAAGGGAAGCCCCACATGTATCAGTACTTCATTCCTTGTCTTGCTGAATTATATTCCATTGTATGGATATACCACTTTTGTTTATCTGTTCATCATTTGAGGGACATCTGGGTTGTTCCCACCATTATTGTGATTAATACTGGTATGAACATTTGTGTACAAGTTTTTAGGTGAGCATGTCTTCAGTTCTCCTGGATCGTATGGTAATTCATTTAGCATTTTGGGGAACTGTCAAACTGTTTTTGCTGCATAATTTACATTCCCACCAGCAATGTATGAGGGTCCCAGTTTCTTCATGTCCTGGCTGAAATTTGCTACTTTTTTTTATTCTGGTCATTTTAGTGTGTTTGAAGTAATATTATAGCTGTTCTAGTGAGTATGAGGTGGTATCTCAGTGTGGTTTTGATTTGTATTTCCCTGCCTCTTGAGAAACCTGTGTACATGTCAGGAAGCAACAGTTAGAACTGGACATGGAACAACAGACTGGTTCCAAATAGGAAAAGGAGTACGTCAAGGCTGTATATTGTCACTCTTATTTAACTTATATGCAGAGTATGTCATGGAAACGCTGGGCTGGAGGAAGCACAAGCTGGAATCAAGATTGCCAGGATAAATATCAATAATCTCAGATATGCAGATGACATCACCCTCATGGCAGAAAGCGAAGAAGAACTAAAGAGCCTCTTGATAAAACTGAAAGAAGAGAGTGAAAAAGTTGGCTTAAAACTCAACATTCAGAAAACGAAGATCATGGTATCCAGTCCCATCATTTCATGGCAAATAGATGGGGAAACAGTGGAAAAAATAAAGTGGCTGACTTTATTTTTCTGGGCTTCAAAATCACTGTGGATGGTGATTGCAGCCATGAAATTAAAAGACACTTGCTGCTTGGAAGGAAAGTTATGACTAACCTAGACAGCATATTAAAAAGCAGAGACATTACTTTGCCAACAGAGGTCTGTCTAGTCAAGGCTATGGTTTTTCCAGTGGTCATGTATGGATGTGAGAGTTGGACTATAAAGAAAGCTGAGCGCAGAAGATGCTTTTGAACTGTGGTGTTGGAGAAGACTCTTGAGAGTCCCTTGGACTGCAAGGAGATCCAATCAGTCCATCCTAAAGATCAGCCCTGGGTGTTCTTTGGAAGGACTGATGCTAAAGCTGAAACTCCAATACTCTGGCGACCTCATGCGAAGAGTTGACTCATTGGAAAAGACGCTGATGCTGGGAAAGATCGAGGGCAGGAGGAGAAGGGGACGACAGAGGATGAGATGGTTGGATGGCATCACCGACACAATGGACATGGGTTTGGGTGGACTCTGGGAGTTGGTGATGGACAGGGAGGCCTGGCGTGCTGCAGTTCATGGGGTCGCAAAGAGTCGAACACGAATGAGCGAATGAACTGAACTGAATGGCTAATGATGTTGAATACCTTTTCATATACCAACTGATCATTTGCATATCTTCTTTGGAGAAATGTCTATTCAGATCCTTTGCCATTCTGTATATTTCTAGATACTAGACCTGTATTACATATTTGATCCGCAAATATTTTCCCATTCTGTGAGTTGTCACTTTTTTGGTGATGTCATTTGTACTACAGAAAGTTTTAAATTTTGATGAGGTCCAATTTATCTGTTTTGTTCTTCAGTTGCATATTTGGTGTCATTTAAGAATCCCTTGCTTAACCTACGTTCATGAAGATTTACACCTATGTTTCCTTCCAAGAGTTTCATAGTTTCTGTGCTTACATTTAGATCGTTGATCTATTTTGAGTAAATTTTTGTGTATAGTGTGAGGTAGATCTCTAACTTCTTCCTTTGGCATGTGGGCAACTGGTTTTGCTAAAGCCACTTGCTTGAAAAAATTATTGTTTCCCTGTTGAATGGTTTTGGAACCCTTATCAAAAGTCAGTTGACCATAAATATATGCGTTTATTTCTGGACTCTCAGTTTTATTCTGGGTTTGAATCTCCACCTTGCTACTTGCAAACAAGTGTGACCCTGGACAAGTTACCTTTTCTGTTGTTTTAATAATAATACCTACCTTTTAGAGGGCTGTTGTGAAAATTAAATGAGATAATGCCTATAAAGGGTATTATTTACTGCCTCAAATGTGGCAAATTCATAATGGCTTTTAAGGGGAAAGGTGCTTGGGTAGTCAGGTAGGTAGGGAAAATGGGAGATAGGTTGAAAGGATGCTGAAATACTAGGAAAGACCAGGACAAGGTCTCTCATAAATGAGAGATGAGATGAACAGATATTTGAAAAAGTTGAAAAAATACTCAATTCTCCCAAATTGTAATAAAACAGAGTAGAAACAGTTTAATAGAAAAAGTTACTTACCATAAGCAACAGACTGTAACCATTTTATATTATTCTGTATAGACCTGCAATCAGTTCAGGTAGTTATTTTAGAGCACTGATGTTTGGCTTTTTTGTCAAGGACTTTTTTTTTTTTTTGGCTGCACCATGCCACAGGTGGGAGCGTAGTTCCCCAACCGGGGATCAAACCTGTGCTGTACCCCTACATTAGAGTGCAGGGGTCTTAACCCCTGGACTACCAGGGAAGTCCCTTCTGTCAAAGACTCTTTTGAGAACAATTCAAATGCTATGGACAATCTGCTCCCCATGAAAGTGGATATGTGATATACACACAGCATTCTTTAAACATTTCTAGAAGGTTCAGAAATCCCTGGTCAAGAATCCTATTTTGACCTTATCCAAGGCAATCCTGATTCCATAGCATGCTTTCCTAAGCTTAATTTCATAGTGACATTCCAAATGTCACATTTAGTCAGGAACAACTTTTTGGATTGCGGGAAAATTCAGCGTTTTTCCTCTGTACTGAGGAATTTATATGGCATGTTCCTAAGATTTAGAAAAGTTGTGGTACACCAGTTGTTTTTGTAAAGGTTTCAACACAGAGACAGGCGTATCAGCAATGCTCTTGATCCCCTATCATTTTGGTGGGAGGCCTTACTCCATTCTCCCAAGGAGATTCCAACACAGACTGAGGAATGCAGACCTGCAGTTCTGGAAGAGAACACAATAGAAATTCAGAGTGAGGTGGAGATGGGCCTAGAAGGAAGAGATGTGATTCTGAAAGAGACTAGGAGTGAGAGGCAGATTCAGAGAAACTCAGAGGGACATAGACTCAAATAGCAGTGGAAACATGCTGTCTAGAAACCCTCTTGTAAATAGTCAAGATATTTGTCAAGTGAAGGAGGTGAGATGATTAAAATAAAGGTGTAGGGGAAAGAGCACAGACATTGGCATTAGACTGCCCCAGTGATCTGGGTATGTAGGTTCCTGGTTCATTTACTTAACAATGCTGAGCCCCAGTTTCCTAACCATAATATGTGTATAGCATTAGTACCTTCTGTACAGCCTTCTTGATAGAATTTAATGAAATACTGTGTGTAAAGTTCCTAACAAGCTACTTAGAATACAGGAGGTGCTTAGTAAACACTAGGTCCCTTCTTTAACTTCCTCTACTTTAAGGAATCTTTCATTTAACAATTTTTGAATAACCAGTGTGTGCGAGGCACTGTGCTATGAATAAAAATATGACATAGTTGATGCCTGCAAGGAGAGTTAGCTGGAGACACAGATACATGTATTAAATAAAACAGAGTGATAAACATGTAAATGAGAGAACTCCTGGGTTTCTAGGCTTGGATGATGATATTCAACAGATAGGGAAAATTGGAAGACGAGCAGGTGTTTTGTGTTGTGGGGCTGGGGAGAATATCAAGTTCATTTATGGACATGTTGAATTTGAGCAATGGAAATACTAAAGGCAATATTCCTGCCTTGAGTGAAAGTTGGGATCTATCATCTCTAAAGTCTCTTCCAATTCTAAAATTCTGTGATATATATACATTTTAATTGCTTTACTTTTTCATCTCTATCAGTGAATGTGGATAGATGTTATAAGCTACAAAATACTAGCCAACAACTTTTAAGTACTTGTGAATTATAAAATAAGAATAGCACACATCTCTTTTTAAACAGGTGGTTATGCAAACATCTAAACTTCCTAAACCAACTGAGAATGTTTTACAATAAGATTCTTCACTTTTACAGTCCAGTTTCCCATAGATTTCCATTAAATAGCTGGTTAGTTAAGTGCATTTAAAACATTTGATTTAGAAATAGCTTTTAGGGATACATCTATTGTACTTGGGGACAACATATAGTTGTACTCAATAGTTAAGTGTTCTGTGAGAGGGCTATGCAGATATCTCTGACAGATGACAAAATCTAAACAAATACCAATGGTAGAATCAAACCTTCAAGCCCTGATGAGACTCTCCAGTAATAGTGAGATGATGAACAAAAGTTATTCAGAATCAAAAATGCCTTTCTCTTTTCATAAATTGGATTCCCACTTTAAGCCAACAAAATTCCATAATTTTTATACTTTATTTATTTATTTATTTTTTAAACTTCCGGGCCACGGTCCGGACCCGACCCCGCGCCCCCGGCCCCGCCTTCCGCGCGCGTTGGTTCCGGAGGCGGTGTGTGCCAATTTTTATACTTTAATATTTTTCCTCTTTGTCTCTAGTAACTCAGTTTGCTAAAAATGGTATGGAATAGAAATTTCCATGTGTGGTAATAGGAAATAATTCAAGGTCACCTATCTGAAGAAATAATTATCCTGCACTGAGAACTACATTTTTCGAAAGCTCTTCTTTTTTTTTATGCAGCCTCTTAGAATGGTATCATTTCAAGAACCAGAGAGTTAGGTTGAAATATGGCCTTGTTTTCCTTCCACTAGATGTGAAATAGGAGCAGCTTGGAAGTAAAATAGAGAACACTACTGGAGAATGGAGATTGAGAATTTGGCAGGGCCTCAGACGCATCATAGTCCAGGACAAGAGATGTCAGTGGAGAGGGTCTATGAATAGGAATGTGAGTTAGTAAACCAGGATTCAGAGGTGGCACTAGCTTCTATTTATTAGTGCAGGAAAATAAGCCCAGGCATTTGTCAAAAACAAGGTTTCAAGGGGGGAGAATAGCTGTCTGATTAATTCCCAACTCGCTTTCCTAGTGGGCCAGCATCCCTGGGGAATCCAGCCTGTAAAGCCTCCATGGGTTAGTGTGTAATTATGTTACATCCACATTTCCTTTGGAAATGCTTAACGATTTCTTCTTTGTGTTCCTTGCAGGTGAAAGCCCAGCCTCTGCGGTTCTTAATGCCTCAGCAGGATTATTTTCACTAAAGATGGAAACACTGGAGTCTGAATTGACCTGTCCAATCTGCCTAGAGTTGTTTGAAGACCCCCTTCTGCTCCCTTGTGCTCACAGCCTCTGCTTCAGCTGTGCCCATCGCATCTTGGTCTCGAGCTGCAGCTCCGGTGAATCCATTGAACCCATTACTGCTTTCCAGTGTCCTACGTGCAGGTATGTTATCTCACTGAACCACCGGGGCCTGGATGGCCTCAAGAGAAATGTGACTCTGCAGAACATTATTGACCGCTTCCAGAAGGCTTCCGTCAGTGGACCCAACTCCCCAAGTGAGAGCCGCCGAGAGAGGACTTACAGGCCCAGCAGCGCCATGTCTAGTGAGCGAATTGCGTGCCAATTCTGTGAGCAGGACCCGCCAAGGGATGCAGTGAAAACGTGCATCACTTGTGAGGTCTCTTACTGTGACCGTTGCCTGCGGGCTACACACCCCAACAAGAAACCTTTCACCAGCCACCGCCTGGTGGAACCAGTGCCGGACACGCATCTTCGAGGGATCACCTGCCTGGACCATGAAAATGAGAAAGTGAATATGTACTGTGTTTCTGATGACCAATTGATCTGTGCCTTATGCAAACTGGTGGGGCGTCACCGAGACCATCAGGTCGCATCCCTGAATGATCGGTTTGAGAAGCTCAAGGTAAGGGATCTGGAAGACACACCTTATACAACTTTATCTCTTTACACATAGTCTTTATATACAGTCAGCAAGTTCCCTAATAAAATCGGTCACTTTTCCTATATGACAAAAATGAATTAACTCCAAGTTCTTCTCATAAGAAATAGCCTTATAACCTGCAAGCTCTCACTGTAGCCTGTTTCATCTTTTGCACAAACCTGCTTGCATTCGTTCACCTCTGGCCAGTTCTGGGGCATTTAGCCCATGGCCCACGCTAATAGTCTGCCCAGGGAAACAGCACCCTCTCTCCTCTGACGATGACATATTATACCCTATATATCTCTGCCATGATCTTTCCACGTCTTCTTTTAAGTATGTGAGCACCTGTGTAGGTGTATTACAATTAGCATATGTGCTGATTTGCATAATTGTGCATATAGCAATGGAAGGTTGGGTGTGTCTCTGTGTAGATGTGGGTGGAGGTGTCTGAGTGTATCTACGTAGGTGAGAGGTTTTCATGGAGAACAGTACTGTATGTGTTATACACTAGAGAAATAAAGCTTTGGCATTGACCACTACAAATTGCTACCAAGCCCTTAACAAGGCAGCTAATTCTAAATCTGCCTTAAAAAACAAAGCAAATAGACAAAAACGGGACTTCAGTGTACTATGAAGTCAGGAGGGATCATCAAATACTGAAGTAAACATTTAAACTGAAGGCAAAAAATATTTAATCCAGGATCACATTTTGTGCCAGTGTTCATTTTTGTGGGGTACAGACCAAAGTGCTTGTCTGCAGTCCCTTCCTGGGAAGTTCCTGTTCAGTGGACAGAGTTTTCTGAAGTTGTTGTGCCATATAATATTTTTGTGCAAGTCTAAGTGCCTGTCTATTTTAGAGCACTACTACCTCACGTTGATGTTAACAAATGTCAGATCCAGCAAATTATTTTATTACCATTGCCTGTCTGCTATGGGGCTCAATTTCTCTTAAGAAACTACTTAACAAAAATTCCAGAAAAATAAAATGTTTAAACAAATAATAAGATTTCTATCCCAAAATAGAACCCTGGATATATAAGCGAAGCTAGAAGGAACACCCAGATAGCATGGAAGAAGGGCGATAAGGGAGTGGAGATTTCCCTCTTGCCATGCTATGGAAAAGTCATTGTAGCTTATGTAAAAATTATGATGTTGGTGAGGGTAGTAATACTCAGAATAGGATATACTTTCCATTCTGTAATTTATTGAAAACAATATTGAGAGTCACACTGACCATGGTTTGTCCCTTTTTAATTTTTTTTAAATTTTTGGAATTTGTTGAAATTAGCTTTTTTTTAAAGAAATTTTTTTTGGCTGTGCCAGGTTTTCCTTGCTGTGTAAGCTTTTCTCTAGTTGCAGCAAGTGGGGGCTATTCTTTGTTGCACTGTGTGGGCTTCTCATTGTGGTGGCTTCTGTTGTTGCATAGGATGGGCTCTAGGGCAAGTGGGCTCCAGTAACTGTGGCGTATGGGTTCGGAATTGCAGCTCCCTGGATCTAGAGCACAGGCTCAGTAGTGGTACATGGGTTTAGTTGCTCTGTGGCACGTGCAATCTTCCTGGATCAGGGATCGAACCTTTTCCCCTGCATTGGCAGGCAGATTCTTTACCACTGAGCCACCAAGGAAGTCCAGTTTGTGCCTTTTGATTTTATTTACATTTAATATTTATAAATTTGTACAAAGTTTAATGTTTATCTGTTGATTTCACTCAAGTTGATATTCTCATTCATATCAAGACTGCAGAGGGCAATAATCTCATTGGCTTCAATTCTTAGAATCCTAAGATGGTTGGCCTTGGACTTGGTCCAGTTGAAGCCCTGTGTTTTAAATTGGTATAAATGGAGGCTTTGTGCGCTTAAGCCATTTGGTCAAAGTCACAGAACTGGAACTGGAACTCAGCTTCTAGAGCTAAGTTGAGTTAAATATCCTTTCTATTGTAGCCTGCTGTCACCTTGTTTTGGACCTAAATTTTTCCTATGAAATGTGATTTGAAACTTAAATTTATGCTCCAGCAACTGCACATTTCATGGGTCACAGATAAACAGTTAATAGCATCAAGGAAAAAGCATATTGTATAAACTTATAGCTTTTTAATAGCAAGAGATGGAAGCGGGGTTGCAGGAAGACCAGGGGATATGGAGAGGAGAGAACAATCTCTGCCAAATATTTGCAGGTGTTGGAACTATAATAAGGCATTGGCCTTGAGAAATATTCCAAACAGAAAAATCTGTATCCATATGTACCATTGAGATAACAAAAGATTGGATAGACCAAGCCTGTATCTACAGAACACCAGCTTTTTAAAAACATCCGAAAACATGAAAACATTGGATGATTGATTAGATATTTGGCATCATGCAGCTATAGTCCTTGTCTCCAAGGGATAGGTGTAAAATAAAAGTATTTTACCAAAAGATACTTTACTCTGTAACTAATCAGTAATTTGGGGAGTTAGGAAAGACCACATTTTGAATTGTTCCCCTTTAAATTTTTAGGAAATGTGCAGAAAATTCAGATTATAAATTAAGTGGAAACTATTTTGCTCATTTTTGGACAGAGAGTGGAAACATATGAATCATTCCCAACTGTGTGGTTTGTTATGTTGTCTGGAACAACTTGGACTTTGAGGAGGGAGAGAGAAGTCCTGCTTGTGTGAGAGGGGGATGGGTGGGGTAGGGGTCACTTGGGTTTGGTGCCAAGAATAAAAGGATATTAATTCTCCACATTAAGCAAAGAGGAAATCTGACGTTTAGGGTCACATATCCTCACTTCTTTGAGTTAATTTTAATTTAGAAAAGCATTTAGGATTATCCCCTTAATCTGCTTGATTCTTCCTGAAGGAGAAAGGAGAAAGGTAGCTGTCAGAAGCTACAGGGTAGATGGCCTTGAGTGGACTCCCCTGGCCCTCAGAGGAGCACAGGAGTCATACCCGAGGAGGGAAAAGGTTTTACTTACTGGTCAGTGAATGACGCAGTGTTTATTTGTACTTTTCTTCTGGAGATTCATTGGTGGCATTTCTAACTACTCTTTTTGCACTAACCTCCCTGATTAGGATTAGTGGTCTTAAATATTTATTTGTTCAATAAAGAATAAACAGATCATGACATTTTAGATGAAAGGTCAGAAGAACCAGAGGCTAGCCTGTCTTAACATGTACTCAAAATGGGTTAGAGGATTTGGGATACTTATAATTGTTTATTATCTTTATCTAATTGTCCAGTCTATCTAAATATCCTTCAGAAGGCTACCAGTGGTTTAATTAATTCTTTGATTTGACAGAGTAATTGTGTTCATGACAGTCATTACAGTTTAAGGCCTATCAGAGTAACTATTTTCTCTATTCTCTTTTCATCTACTATTCCGTATATATATAAGCTTATGATATATGTTGCATTTCTATAAAAATGCTTCATATTCTAGAGTTTTCATTGTCACATGAGTTCTGCCCCTTAGAAAAATTGATATTATTGCATTAATAAATGTTGGCTTTATAAAAGAGGTCAAATTTGGGTGACTCTCTGCTGGGGACAGATCTCAACTGGATATTCCAAGTCCTGTACAACTTGGTTCTCATGCTTACTCACCTATCTTTTCCTCCTGCCACTCTCAAGCATGTTACCTTCACCATCCAGTAAAGCCTCCTGACTATCAGCTAAACATGCCACTCTCTTTTCTGACTCTTAACACTCACTCATACTGTTCTTTTGGCCTGCTTAGGAGTCCTACCTACTGTTTAGTGCTCTATTGAAATCCTGTAAGGCCACTCCAACACACCCCAATGATACCATAAATTCTTTGAGGCCAGGCACAATGTCTTTTTGGAGCACACAGTGACAACCCACTCCAGCATTCTTGCCTGGAGAATCCCATGGACAGAAGAGCCTGGTGGGCTACAGTCCATAGGAGGTGGACATGACTAAAGTGACTGAGCACACATGCACAGTGGCTTTCATTTCTCCAAAGCCTTCCTTTGTGTCTAGCACCCATAGTATAGGCTCAAGAAATCCAAATGAATTAAATCTTTGTAATGGATTTGCAGGAAGTATACCAGAATCTATAGCTTGTTTCCATACTCATAAGATATAAAGCTGTCTTGCCATCTTTAACAGTTAATAAGTCTAGGGGAAAAAAATCTCCTGTGAACTACTGATAATGATAAAAACCAGAGTGTTAGCAAAAGTGTGACATGTCCTCAATTTCAGGTACCTATCCATTTTGACTGCTGGATTTTCTAACTGCCTAACCCTAAGGTGACATCTGTATAAATCAGATGTGATTATTATAATTCTCTTTGAGAGTGATGTCTTCACATTTCCATGCCCACAGCCTGCCAAAAATATAGCTGATGAAAACCAGGGGGAATAGAGGAATTTCCTGAAGGGAATAAACAAGTACATTTTCTTTTTCTTATTACATTTCCACAAATTCATTACTACAAATAATTCTTAAATGCAGTTACATTTACCTATCAGGGATCTTGTTGTTATAAAATATTACCTGGCACTAGAGTAAGATTTTTGCTATAGAAAGTAAAAGTTCATCCCCCGCACTCCCCCTTCAACACACACACGCATACAAACAAAGACTGAGACAGAGAGAGCTAAAGATTGCCAGACAAAGAGAAGGGAGATATGAGACTTGGAGAATGTTCAAAAGAAAACCACAGTGAGAGTTAAAAGGTTGGAAAATATGATATTCTAGAATCTTATCATAGTGGGTTACTTGTCCTTCTTCCTACTCAGTCACTCTGTCATCTACCCACCCATTCTCACTCAGCCACCACCTTCTCCCAGTCGGTTGTCTACTCACCCACTTGACACCCACTTCTGTCTGCCAAAACAGATACCCTCACAGCTTATCTACCAATGGATGTTTGTTTCTGAACCAGTATGAATATCAGAGAAATAAGGAGAAATATCTTTATGAGAGACTGGGTTGAGGGCATATTTGCATACATCTGTATATGTCACTATACACAAGTATGTGTATCTCTGCGTGGGTGGGTGGCTGAGAATTTAATCTGTGTGCGTGTCTGTGTATCTATAAATGTGTGTGATTCTGTGTGAAGAGGAGAGAGTGCCTGTGTTCATCTTCTGTGGGCTAATCTGTGGATAACTGGGGTATGAAGGGGTCATGAGTGTAGGGCAGGTTTTCTGTGGTCACCCTAAGGAGAATTAGGGCTTCAGTAGACCCCATCCTGAGACAAGGGATCGCCAATAAATGAGCTTCATGATGAGACAAATCTTTAAGAGGACAGGGTGGGTTACCATAGCGGAAGGAACAGAAAGAATTGTTTCTCACTTTCACCCACTTAGGTACTGAATCACACTAGCTAAATATTGATATTATAAGAGCAGAACACTTGTGTCTAGATTTGCACCCTCTAAGGTACGGTGGTAGACGTGTGTGTATGAAAGTATTAGTCACTCAATCATGTCCAACTTTTTGTGACTCTATGGACTATATTGCACCAGGCTCCTCTGTCCATGGGATTTCCCAGGCCAGAATACTGAAGTGGGTTGCCATTTCTTTTTCAGGGAAACGTCCCAACCCAGGGATCGAACCCAGGTCTCCCATATTGCAGGCAGATTCTTTACTGTCTGAGCTGTAATATTTGTCATGGGGTTTTCCAGCTAAACCAGCCTTCATCTCACAAACTTAAAATCATTCTTGCTTGTAGATCTGTAGTCTGTTAATTGTCTAAGACTTGCCCCTGACTACTTAGAATATGTATAAATCTGTACATGTTCTGTATGTGTGTGGGAGGGTAAAAAAATGCATTTTTTTCCATTTCTACTTGAACTGTGTGCTAAGACTCATTTGAATCACCTTTATCTGCCTCCAATAATTATATTGATTCCCTGACTCTATTAGTAGTAGTAACAGGCCCCTGTGTTGGATGATGTTTTCTGTTGTTTCTCAGATTTGAGAGTAAGTTTAGCAAGTGGGTATTCCAACTATCTATGCTCTTGAGTGAGTGAGTGAAAGTCGCTCAGTAGTGTCCGACTCTTTGAGACCTATACAGTCCATGGAATTCTCCAGGCCAGAATACTGGAGTGGGTACTTTTCCCTTCTCCAGGGGATCTTCCCAACCCAGGGATCAAACCCAGGTCTCCTGCATTGCGGGTGGATTCTTTACCAGCTGAGCCACAAGGGAAGCCCTATCTGTGCTCTTATCTTTCTGTTTTTCTTTTATTTCTTTTGTCCCAAGTCTCCTCTTCATCAACATCTGAAAGAGCTAACAATCATCAGTCTGAGAACAGCTTACAAAACATTAACTCCAAGATTGTTCTTGGGTGGATGAAACTCCTGTCTGTTATTATTGGGCAAAAGAACATATTACAGAAATATAATATAAACAAGGAAAGATTAAAGAAACAAGAATTATTAAACCCAAAGAAGTGAGGTTTAAAGGGGAAAATGTAATAATGACATTCAAGTTCATGAAGCGTTGATATATGAGGTAATGTCTTGTTCTTTATCTCCCCTGAAGATGGATCAGACAAGAACTTAAACTGTAGCCCCAGGGATTTAGCTCTGGGGCTCATTCATTCATTTAAAAAGCAATTAATGAGCATGCATTTTGTTTATTTAAAATGAAAGTGTTAGTCTCTCAGTCTTATCTGACTCTTTGCGACCCCATGGACTGGAGCCCACCAGGCTCCCCTGTCCATGGAATTCTCCAGGCAAGAACACTGGAGTGGGTTGCCATTCCCTTTTCCAGGGGATCTTCCCAACCCAAAGATTGAACCTGGGTCTCCCGAATTGTAGGCAGATGCCTTATGATCTGAGCCACCAGGGAAGCCAGTCCATGGGGTTGGAAAGAGTCTTGGACACGACTGAGAGACTTCACTTCACTTAATAAATGAGATGGGGCTTCCCTGGTGACTCAGACAGTAAAGAATATGTCTGAGCAAGAAACCCGGGTTTGATCCCTGGGTCTTTAGGTCATTGTAGTAGGATCTGGAGACATGGGAAATAAGGCACAGTACCTGCCCTGAGGAACTTTGAGCTCAATAAGGGAGATAGATAAGGACATCTCTGAATTCAGTATGATAAGTGCCATGACAGAGGTTTGCACAGGGTACTCTGAAGCACAGAGGAAAGGTCGGTGAAAGGAAGTCACTAAGCTAAAAGCAGGAATCAAATGATTTTGTTGGAGAAGAGGGCCAATTGGAGAGAAACTGAAGAAAGAATTGACAGGACTTGGAGAACGATTACAGTACTTATAGATGATGAAGAGAAAGAATTAAAAAGTGATTTTTGAGGAGATGTCTTGAAGAATGGTGGTATTGGACATAGAAATAGAGAAATTAGAAAGGGGCTAGTGGTTTTGGGGGTTGACTTGACTTCAGATTTGAGTTTGTGTGATTGATCGTGGATCACTTAATATTCACTCACGCATCAAACATTTACCAAACATCTATTAGGTGCCAAGCACTAGAAGAGGTGTTGAGGTTCTGGTGATAAACACAACACAGCCCCAACCCTGGTGGAGTGCTCAGCTTAGTGTGGGGAGGCAGACAAGTGAGAACACAGTGACAAGACTGTGGTGAGTGATAGTGGAGGCTCTGAGGGGCGGTGGGGGGAGGGTGTGAGACTACATAGGAGGGGCAACAAGAGACTTTGGGTGGCATTTTGGACCCCCAGTTGAGGGACAAGGTTGGGTTAGGGGCAAGGAGTGTTGTAGTCCAGAGAAAATAGTTTGTTCAAATATCTGGTAGAGGTTGAGCATGGAGCACTCTCAGAACTGAAAGGGCAAATGTTCTAGAAGGAGCTGACATTTGTGCCTTTGCGGTGGCTGAAAGATCAGGGCCAGAGACATAGGTTTGAGGGTCTTTAGCGTGGAGGGAGAAGCATGCAGTAGTGGGCTGAATGAGAGCTGCGGAGCAAGCCCTGAATCACCCTCCTGGTCTAGAAGGAAGACAACAGAGGAGGGGCAACAAATGAAGGAGAAAGGGGAGGATGTGTATGAAGAGGCAGGAGCAAAAAAGAATCATGCAAGTGGAAGAGAGTAGTGAGGCCTCCAGGAAAGTAGAGTTCCTTTGGTTAGTATTATCAAAGTAAACACTAGATTTAGGTTTTTAGTACAGGTTTTCTTTTAGAAGGTCCAAATCATAATTTACACATTTAAGCTAGAGACTTAACCAGGATACACCCCTGAAGAGAGGAAAAAGAAAAGACTGTGTAGCTTGTAGGTCGTTAGTGTAGAATTTCTGCTAAGGAGACTGGGAGAGGGTGCATCTCTGCTGGATGGTTTCAGGACCTTCTGAGAAGAGGAGGGCTGGCCACCTATTTCACCTGGCTTGAAGACCAGTCTGCTGGCTCCCCAAGAAACCCTCAGGGAGGGCAGATCTCATACCCCCGGTATGTCACCTGCCTCTCATTCTGGGACAAAGCCTGTGTCTATACAACAGCAAATAAATGTTTGGGGAAGAAATAAATTCAGGCATAAGGGTGTGGGCTTCAGTTTGTGGACCAGATGGTGTGTTCTGCTGTTGAAAGGCCATATGTAATTGATACATAAAGTGACAGACTGAAGCAAAAGCAAAGTAAGTATTTTAAGACAAGCAGTTAAAAAAAGGCAGAATGTGACCCCAAAATTGTGCTAAGATTTTGGCTACTGGCTTTTGGAAGAGCTGGGAACATCAGTGAATAGACAGGATGTCAAAAAGAGCTTGTCAAAGAATAGCAATGGGGTCACTGGCTCCAAGTATTTTTAAAGATGAAGTTGTCTGCTGTCAATTGGGAAGGCTGAGGTTTGGGGTGGGTTGGCCTTTCTTCCATTCACTTCTCCCTGCAACCTCCAAGGTTCAGTTCCCACGTCAAAACAGTGGGGATCTTGTCTAGGTTTAGATAATGTTTGCCTTGTACCTCAGTGGCAATAAAACATGTTTCAATAGAACAAAAGAGAAAGGCTTTGCCCATTTCTAGGCTTCAAGACTTGCTGTGTCAGGTAAGTGTATATAGGTATGCTCATATATGTGTGACTACATGTGCCTTCCTGGAGCATGACAGATGAAGATCACAGTCAAGTGTGTGCCATAAGGGGACTCTCTGGTTTTAATGAAGAGCTGGCGTTTGAATGTGTGGTTAGATTTCTTGAGTGAAGCAATGATAAAGTTATCTGAAATAACCTGTGTCTAAAGAAGTGAAAAAAAAAAAAAACCAGCAATTATTTGAGAGGGTTAGTGAAGCCATTTCTTTTTATGGGAAGCTGTCTGGAAGAAGAATAGCCTGTGCCTGGCTTTCTCAGAAATAGCAAAGCATTTTCCTCTTTGGGAAGGGTATAACAAAACACAAACAGGCCAAGTCTATGTGACACAAATGAGGTGGAACTTGGGTAAAAATGTAATCAGTGTAGACTGCCAATTAAGCTAACTTGGGCCTTTTAAAATCTCAGTTATGCAAATCAGCCAAGTCTTCCCCTCACTTTGTGCCATTTAGACACATGTACAGTTTTGAGAGAGCTCTAACAATGTAGTCACCTGGAAGTGTGGAGGGGGCAGGTTGTGTCACAGTTTCATAGCTAAATGGCTTCTCTAAGCCTCAGGGAAGCACAGAAGGGGCCAGAGGTAACCTCCTGCAGCAGGAAATGGGAGCTTCATCCTGCTCTCCCTGCCAACCTCCTGTCCTGTTTCCTCCAGCAGATATCTCCATTCCAATCTCCCCTGCCACTTGGGCCCGCTCATTATCATAGATCAAGTGTTCAGAGAAAACTGCACTAACCAGGGTTAGGCAGAGGGATCCTGGCCCAGTCACTAAGTGGACCGCATGAGAAAAGAACAAGAGCAACACAACAACAAAGAGACATGTTTTACATAAGATTTTGCACACACCCACATGTGCGCACACACACACACATCCTTTTAGTTTACTCAGCATATGTGGCAACCCACTCCAGTGTTCTTGCCTGGAGAATCCCAGGGACGGGGGAGCCTGGTAGGCTGCCGTCTATGGGGTCGCACAGAGTCGGACACGACTGAAGCGACTTAGCAGCAGCAGCAGCAGCAGCATATAGCCATGATAATTACTTGGCCAAATCAATGAAATCATTCAAAACTAGAGTGACACAGAATTTCTAGTTGCAAATGATTCGTTAGGGCTAGGCATGATAAGGAAGGGTGAGGAAATGGACTGCATAATTGCTTCAGTTCTCTGCTTCCCTTTGCATATGTTCGTTATTGAGAATCAATTCCAGTTTGAGAGGAGGCTTTAATTCCCAGTAAATGAATAGGAAGTGAGTAAGTAAATGTTCGGTATTTCCCTCGAATTATGTCTCGTAATGTAAGAAAACAGTGGCAAAAAGCCATCAACAGATGGTGTTTTCATTAGCCAAAGATTTATTTTTCCAAGCACTTTCATATTAATGAAGTAAGGTTGAAATTAGAGTCATCTTGTCAGTTCTAGTTCTGGGTTGATAAAATGTGCTGGCATTCAGCAAATTGCTAGGGGGTGGGCAGAGCGAAATAACCATTTGCTATAATGTTGTGATGGTAACCCAAGGTCTATAGTCTAATCAGACCCCACATTGTATGTTCAGCCCTAATTTTTGTTTTCAGTGGCTTTACAGAAGCTGTGAGTCTCAGTTGTGAGCCATAAATGAGGAACACACGGCAGGGATTAGTACTGCTCTACACTATGAATTATGTATAAGATATCAGTTTCATGACAAGTGTTGCAACAGGTTGCATGCGTTTGTTAGGAAACATTCTCCTCTTGGAATCCCATGTTTGAAAGAAAACACAGTACAGTTGAAATACAGATTTCTAACATTATATCTGCTCTGAGTTCATCAATCTACACTATATTTACCTAATATGTCGATAGAGTCATTTGTGATACATGGAATGTCCACTGATCTAGGAATCTGGACCACTCTGCCTGAGGAAATCACAAACTGATTGTATCCGTTACCCATGCCTACTCTCTAACTCGAACTGGACCTTTTCATCAAACTACAGTTCCATCATATTCACCTTATGGCTCAATTTTTGAAGAGGAGTCCAGACTTGTAGCCTCTACGTCATCACTATTGACATACTAACCCTGCACAGTTTGGCACTTGCTTCCAAAACTCTGCTGAAACTCCTTTTTCAAAGGCCACCAGTGACCTCTAATTACCAAATCCAGCTGCCTTTTATCAGGCCTCATATTTCTTGCCCTCTCTGCATATTTAAGAGTGACAAATCCTTTCTTGAAACACGTTTCTCTTGATTATCCTCTTAGCTTGGCCCATATCTGATTACCAACTGCTTTGCATATTGCAAGTCTCCTCCTGACCAGTGCCCCTGCTCCCAGGTCTTTGTGTTTTAGTCTGCCCCACATAGGTTGATCTCATAAATGCAGCCCTGATTATGTCATTATCTTGCTCAAAAGCCTTTGATAAACCCCTACTGCTTTGAAAAACAAGTACAGACTCTTCACCTAGACATTTAAGACCTTCATAATGGCCTCAATCTCCATTTCCAGCCTTGTGCCCCACTATTTTTTTGTACCCTCTGTTCTAGCCAAACTCAACTCTGTTCCCTGGATATGTCCTATACTTTATTCCCTTTTATTTTGCCCATGCTGTTCCTTGTGCCTGGAATGCCCTGCCCTCCTTCATCTCTATTAAAGTCCTGCTTATCCTTCAAGACCCATCTTAATTTTTTTCTATTCACATATTATATATCCTCTATATATTTACATGACACCCAAAGAAATCAACATGTACACTAATGAATATCCTATGATAGCTAATATAATGGCCTTCATAGTACTATTAAAATACATATCAGTTTTAATTTAGTACCAGCACATATTATAAAGCAATTATCCTCCAATTAAAGAAATATCAGGGGCTTCCCTGGTGGTCCAGTGGCTGAGACTCCATGAGCCCAATGCAGGAGGCTAGAGTTCGGTCCCTGGTTGGGGAACTAAGATCCCACATGCCTGCAGCGAAGAGTTCATGTGCTGCAGCAAGACCCGGTGCAGCCAAATAAACAAATAAAAATAAATATATAAAAAAATCAACCCCCCAAAATTTAACTTAGTAATATCCATTATAAGGCTTTTAAAAATATTAACTCCTTCAAAGTAAGTTCTAGGGCCCATATTTAAAACTTAGTTGTCATGAATGTCCATTGATTCACTGTTTCAATTCCTCTATTCAGTATATGTGAACTATAATATGCTCCTCAGGCAGAAGGGTTGCAACTAAGACCAAATCAGACATAACTCCCCTTCAGGGAGATGAAATTATACTTTAGAGCAGAAGATGGACAATAAACAAGCACCAACAGCTATCTAAGTATAAATTATGATAAGTACCATGAATAAGTAAATCCATCACCATCCAGTTGAAAATAATTTGAGTCCACAGGTCTGGGTAAGAGTCTCAGGGTGGACAGTTATGGGGGATCTATGTTCTGATGTTAGGGGCCTAGACTTCAGTGCTGACAGAGGAAATCAACAGGCCCCCAATATGGGCCATAAGAATGCTTTTTACATAGAAAACATTGCCCTTCTATAATGGGGAGGGAGGTGGGAGGGGGGTTCAGGATGGGGAACACGTGTACACCTGTGGCCGATGCATGTTGATGTATGGCAAAATCAATAC
Organism: Bos indicus x Bos taurus; assembly: GCF_003369695.1. Taxonomy (NCBI): domain Eukaryota; kingdom Metazoa; phylum Chordata; class Mammalia; order Artiodactyla; family Bovidae; genus Bos; species Bos indicus x Bos taurus. The sequence goes on along the minus strand of NC_040105.1, from coordinate 88,214,591 downwards.
AATATTGTAAAGTAAAAAAAAAAAAAAAAAAACACACTCTAAAGTACTTGGTGAAATTAATCACCTTTTTTTAAAAAAAAAAAAAGCTTTTTTTTTTATATTAGAGTATAGCCAATTAACAATGTTGTGATAGTTTCAGATGTCCAGCAGAGTGACTCAGCCATACATATACATGTATCCATTCTCCCCCAAATTCCCCTTCCATCCAGGCTGCCACATGACATTGAGCAGAGTTCCCTGTGATATACAGTAGGACCTTGTTGGTTATCCATTTAATATATAGAAGTGTGTACCTGTGCATCCCAAACTCCCTAAGTATCCCTTCCCTCTACCCTTTCCCCTTGGGAAGCATAATTTCATTCTCTAAGTCTGTGAGTCTCTGTTTTGTAAATGAGTTCATTTGTATTTTTTTTTTTTTTTTTTTAGATTTCATGTGTAAGGATATCATACAATATTTCTCCTTCTCTAAGACCCATCTTAATTTCATCTCCTCTTTATCTCTGAAGTCAAAGCACCTTGAATAGAGTGGGTGCGCAATACCTTCTGTATTAAATACAAACGAAATACCTTTTGTATTAAGTCTCTGAACTACCATCTCTTTCCTTTGTCCTGACATCTTCTTTGCTTAGAACTTACATCCAAATCAACAATTGTGGGCCTTCGTGTTTTCCTTTCTCTCTCTTCCTTTTTCCTTGCTAAGGGGAAGACCACAGATTGAGATGGTAGTGGAGTTAAGGAAGGCCAGGAGAGACACAGTGCCCAAGCCAAAAAAAAAGAAAAAAAAAAATGGAACAAATGGTGAAAACTCACTCCCATGGGAATAAAGCCAGAGAACCCAAGAGAGATCTGGCAAGAAGCAGGGATTAAGCTAATTCTCATAATCCAGATTGAGGACAAGTGAGATCAGATTACCTGTCCTAGCAATACATATATCCATGGGAATACTCTCCTGGGATAGATTCGTGGGACAGTGTCAAGGATACTAAGGAACCACAGCTACCTAGCAGAAAAGAAAGGGGCCAAGTACATGAGTCCTCTCACCTTTTCCCCACTCTTCCTTGCCCCCTCTTCCCTGCCCCTGCCCAAAACATGAACTTTGAACAACTATAAACTGTAGGAACAATGAAGACAGCAATGAAGTAATGGGCACGACCAAGGGAAGGCATGCTATGCTAGCAGAATAAAGGCCCAGAAGTTGGGATATTACATTTGGAACAGACTTTGTTGGGATGGTGAGTGAGAGAGGAATGGTTATTGGGGCAGGTACTGGAAGAGAAGCAGCCGCCAGAGCTGAAGACTTGAAAATGAGGAGTAATTAAAAAAAATCCTATTATTAATCTAGAGTGAATAACATTCTGTTTTTGTTTTCCCACAGGATGAATGGAAGAGAGTAGCATGCTCAACTGAAAATATGCTAGGAGGTCTTAGTAGTGCTGTAACCCTGTTGTAATAAACAGATTTGCAAAGAATCTATGTCCCAATAAATGATAGTAAGCAATGGATGTCCTGTCTAGATACAGCCAGGCTTTGCAGTTCGAAGTCTGGCATTTCTGTAAGCTCGTTTAGTGCCAAAAGAGGGAAGCTGTGAGATAGAAAGCTAGATTCTGATGAATTTCACACTTGAAATACCATCTTTTTTTTCTGAAAGAACCTACTGATAAATATAAAGTGTTATCACCAAAGACAAAAAAAAAATATCATGGAATACTGAGGCAAAACTGTATCTGACGACTAGAGACCTGAGTTTCAGTCTTAGCTTTGCCATATGCTAGTTTTATGACTGGGCAAAACACTTTAACCCAACTCTGCAGCTCATTTCTCTTATCTGTCAAATGCTGACATAATTATTAAATGATATGTATGAAATTGCCCTGAGTAGTGTCTGGCAAGTAGTAACTGTTCAATAAGGTATAGTTTTCTTAGTCAACTCACCTGTAAAAAAGAGAGAATAAAACCTGTTTTCCCTATGTCACAGAATTACTATGAGTGCAAAATGAGATATTGACTCTGAGATACTTTTAAAAGTTTAAAAATAGTATGGAGAACATACAGTTGCTTTAAAGTCATTAAATTCCTACTTCCTCAAAATCATGGATGTCATTTTTTCCCCAAAAATGGCAATCTGGAGCAAAGGTACAGCATTATTAATCAGCACCTAGAACAGTGCTTGGCCCATATGCAATGAATCTTTGAAATAATTGTTGACTGACTGATAGCCACATGATACTGGGTCTCAAACTCATCGAACATTTCTTCTTTCTCCCCCGTCTTCCCTGCTTCCCTCTGGCTTCGTATTTGGCAATGGCAGCAAACTCTGGAGATGAACCTCACCAACCTGGTTAAGCGCAACAGTGAACTAGAAAATCAAATGGCCAAGCTAATACAGATCTGCCAGCAGGTTGAGGTACGTAACAGAAACATTTGTCATTCTTTAGAACCAGGATCCAGTGATCCTTTTGGGGGGATTTGTTTTACCAGAGTATGGCTCAGTCATTTGGAGTGAAAGGCTTAATGAGGATTCTGCTGCTGCTGCTGCTAAGTCACTTCAATTGTGTCCGACTCTGTGCGACCCCATAGATGGCAGCCCACCAGGCTTCCCCGTCCCTGGGATTCTCCAGGCAAGAGCACTGGAGTGGGTTGCCATTTCCTTCTCCAATGCATGAAAGTGGAAAGTGAAAGTGAAGTCGCTCAGTTGTGTCCGACTCTTAGCGACCCCATGGACTGCAGCCTACCAAGCTCCTCCATCCATGGGATTTTCCAGGCAAGAGTACTGGAGTGGGGTGCCATTGCCTTTTAGCCAAAAGGCTGAGAATGAGAATTCTAAGAAATCTAATTCCTTCAAGATGCATGTTCTAAGAAAAGTGGCAGATAGCTATTGTTTAAAAGATAATAATAAGTGGTAGTGGTGAGTGGAGGGGAAGACATCAGCCCAAGTGGCAATGCTGTCTCCTCTTCCACTAGCAGGTGGTATGAGAATCCAACATGAAGTGTGTTTCTTTCTTCATCAGACTGGACATCATAGCTCCTTAAAGAGATTGCTAGAGAATAAGAAAAGTTGGGAACCTGAGGTCCTTGAGGGTAGAGTGAGGTTTGTTCAATGCAATATTATTTCTGTAAAAAATATAATCAGAATTTCTTCTCTTCTTCTTAGCCTCTTCTCCCTTCTTTTTCATGTACCTTACCTGGTCCTCACTCATCACCTTTCCACTTCTTGTCATTAACAAATGGTATCTATGTTAAAGTTATCTGTGAATTTTCATGTATTACAGAATATAAATTCAGAACAAAGCTTATGAGAGGAGTTGACCTCTTCATAAGTGGACGTGATAGAAGAAAGATGCTTTTTCTCTCTTTTTCTCAAGAGCCAGAAACTTCAGCCATAGCATTTGGTTTTGTGTTGATTTTCTTGATGAGCTACCAGTAGAGCTTAAAGTGTAGACAGGGTTGGGTAAAATATTATAGGACTCCTTGTGGGCAGTGGTTGGGTAAAAATGTTGGGCTTTCCTTGTAGCTCAGATGGTAAAGAATCTGTCTGCAATGCAGGAGACCTGGGTTCGATTCCTGGGTCAGGAAGATCCCCTGGAGAAGGAAATGGCAACCCACTCCAGTATTCTTGCCTGGGAAATCCCATGAACAGAGGAGCCTGGTGAGCTATAGTCAATGGGTCGTGAAGAGGCGGGCACAACTTAGCTACTAAAACCACTACCAGCACTCTAGTTCTAGTCTTACTTATATCACAGAAAATGTAATGGTTCAAGTTTATTTTAAGCAATACAATAACTTTATTAATATCTCATCTCTTAATCCCCCCTGGGGATTCCTATTTAAAAGAATGTGAAGAATCTTCTTATGAAAGAATCAGAAAGGCAAGTTCTTTGCCTTCTTATGAAAGGCAAAGAATCTTATATGAGTAACCACTCCTGATTGTTTGGATATCTTAAAGTACTGGGTTTCTTAAAGTAGGTTGTTCTTGTAGGATGAGCATACCATAGCAATTTAATCACTGCTGGGTGCTCCATTCGTGGAAGAGAGTGGTGCTGAATGTAGGGTACATAGGATACTAGTTAAACTCAGGTGCAAAATTGTGGAATGGGGTGGGGAATTTAGGAAGAAGTATAAGGAATGGAAAGAAAAATACTGGAATGTAAGTTGGAAAATTGGGTTCTAAATGTGACTCTGTCATTAACTGGTAGTATGATCTTGAGTAAGTCATCTAGCCTTTCAACTTCAGTGTCCTTACCTATAAAATGAGGGATTGAACTGAATACATGACCTTCACTGTCTGTTCAAAAGGCATGATTCTGTGAATAGTTACTTTATTCTTTTCTTTTTCTCTTCAGTCTCATCCTTTCCAAGAGGGGAGAAGCAAAACAGAAGGCATTTTAGGATGGTTTTCAGCTAATCAGAATCCCTTTATGTTCCACTCTATCAAAGCTTCTGATTATGCTGTTAGATTACAGTATAAGAAATCCACACTGGTGAAGAGACAAGGAAGTATTGTGAGCAGGAGACAAGAAAAGGAATCCCTTTGGTTTAGAATTTGCATGATTGAGGGTGGGGTTACAGTTCATAGTGAATAAAACATGGTTAGAAATTATAATAATTGCTTCCTCATTCTCATCAAAAAGTTATTTGAGAGCAAGTTGTAGTCAAATTAGCAAAGTAAGCAGTTTCTTTTCATTGCTTATTCACTTTAGCACTGCTCTAACATCTTATTACACACCCCTCCCCCCACCTCCTGAAGCTTATCGCTCTGGCCAGCCTCACCCAAACATAGCCGTATTCTAACCTTTCCCAGCCCATAGCACCAATCAAACCTGTATAATTCAGGGCCCTACTGTTTTCAAGCATTAAGGAGCTAGCCTCATAAAACAATACATCATTGTATTAATGAAGAAGGACTCATTCTGGCCCTCTAGGTTATAGGCAATGTTTTCACAGTGCCTTTCTGAAGCTAGCATTCCTGCTTGAGCCTTCAGGGGATGACGCTAGTGCCAAACGTAAGCAGAGTAGCTGGGAAGAGCAGCCCCATGGCAACCAGCAAAGGAGGTGTTTAAGAGGCTCCCTTAGGGATGCTTATAAAATCCTTGGCCACTGTCTGCTTTCACACACAAAAGGTCACCTTTTATTGATACTTACTTATGCATAGCACTGGGCTTCCCTGGTGGTTGAGACGATGAAGAATCTGCCTGCAAATGGCAGGAAATGCAGGTTCGATCCCTGGGTTGGGAAGATCCCTAGAGGAGGGCATGGCCACCCACTCCAGTATTCTTGCCTGGAGAGTCCCATGGACAGAGAAGCCTTGCAGGCTACAGTCCATGGGGTTTCAAAGAGTCAGAAATGACTGAGCAACTAACACTAACTATGCATAGCACTGTACCAGGTGCAAGGAAAATGGAAGAGACACAGTATTTATCTTCTGAGGGCTTCAGTTCAGTTCAGTTGCTCAGTCGTGTCCAACTCTTTGTGACCCCATGAATCGCAGCACGCCAGGCCTCCCTGTCCATCACCAACTCCAGGAGTTCATTCAGACTCACGTCCATCGAGTCAGTGATGCCATCCAGCCATCTCATCCTCTGTCGTCCCCTTCTCCTGCCCCCAATCCCTCCCAGCATCAGGGTCTTTTCCAATGAGTCAACTCTTTGCATGAGGCGGCCAAAGTACTGGAGTTTCAGCTTTAGCACCATTCCTTCCAAAGAAATCCTAGGGCTGATCTCCTTCAGAATGGACTGGTTGGATCTCCTTGCAGTCCAAGGGACTCTCAAGAGTCTTCTCCAACACCACAGTTCAAAAGCATCAATTCTTCGGCGCTCAGCCTTCTTCACAGTCCAACTCTCACATCCATACATGACCACTGGAAAAACCATAGAGGGAAAACTATTATACAAATCTACCCTAATGTAGATACACATGTGCAAGCAATACAGACAGTGGAGTTAAAATATTAACTGAGAATTGGGAAAGAATCTTGAGATAGTGCATTAAATGCCAAGAGTGAGAGTGTATCTTGGGAGTTAAGTCCACCATCTTTTCAGTTTAGAATTCTGTCTTTGGTGGGGGCCCTACAGGATGGTCTGGACACCCATGGCTGTGCTGTATGACATCACCCCTTCTGAAAGGTTAGGGATGTGCCCTAACTTCCCCATAATAATAGGGTGAATCCAGGGTCCTTATTATGTTCATTCAGCACAGAGCCTGTGCGTCCAAAAGGCTTCAGGACAAGCCCCAGGATTAGAAAGGCAGTTAAAGAATGGATTTGAGACTTCATACATGCTTATAAATACTCTATAAAATGAAATAAATAGAAGGAGACTGTCTGTCATGGGAGCCAGAAAATGAGAGGTTATTTGATTTTTTTTTTTTCATTTTATCTAATGCAAATTTGTCAATCAGAAATGACTGTATTCACAGTGTAAAGCAGGCATTTAACTTCGGGCGGGAGTGGAGGATCCCAGCTAAGGCACTTCTGAGAAAACTGGAATAGGCTATTTTCCTGCCAGACCTGTTCCCCTTCCTGATTGTCTGCAAATATTTTTGTCACAGATTGACTTTTCATAAAAGAGCCATAAATACTGCCTCCCCCTCCTGGTTCTTTCTCCCCATTCTCTATTCTCCTCAGAAAGTAAACAAAGCTGCAGTCTTCCTATTATTACAGAAACAGAGATTAGGATCACCACAGATTTGTTAGCTGAATTCTTTGGTAATGCAAGACTCTTAGAGTCTGCCCAGCTTTTCAGAATTCCGTGGATAGGCATTTGGAAAATATTTTCTGTTGGGGCTTGAGAACATGGGAAGGAGGGAGAGGCAGGCCCAAGACTCCTTTAATCTGGTTAAGGAAGGGCATGCTCTGACCTTGCTTCTCTGGCCACTTGATCTCTATATATAGTTCTTTGTCCCATCTCATCAGGCATCTTTTGTTTACATTTCCAGAGGAAATCTCTGTTTAATGCATAGCCAAGGGAAAATGTATACCAACAGATGAATATTTCCTCTTGGCTTCCAAGTCTGCATGGTTTTGTGAATAAATAAGCATTCCTGAAAATACTGAGAGGAAGAAAAATGGTAAAATACTTACTCATCAGTCAGGCAACCACATTTCTTGAGCAAACATGATGTACTCCATGTGGTAGGTCATTTGGGGGCTACGAAAAAAGAAAACATAAGTTGTTGATGACCTCCAGGAACTTTTATTCTAGTGAGGAATAACCCAGTAAGAAAGAGGAGTATTTGTGAAACAGCATGCAGTATAGGGAGCACAGATGAATGTAGCATGGCCCTCCCAGGTTTACTTATTTCATCTTATTGTTAAATTTTAGGGCGCGGAGTGGATTAAAGCACTTCCTGGCTATTCTGTGTGCCATCTGTTTTCTTCTTCAGAAATGTTGCCGGACAATGGGTCTGTCCATCCCAGAAGCTCCATGGGTAGATTGATTTCTTGCTGGCTCTTCTCAAACCATTTGAGGACCTGGGTGGCATGGCTCTTTAGGATTAACAGAAAGAAAAAAGAAAGGAGATGAGCTGAATTTGCAGAATTTCAGCTTTTCATCTTGCCACCAAGTCTTTGCTCCAATAACTTTCAGAAGTCTTAGAGTTCAAACTGTAGGTGACTTGGTGTTCTCCCCTTTCTACTCCTGTTGCTCACTGAAATGGTATTTGGTTTGGAAATAGCAACAATCAATGTCTGCTTCTCCAAGCATAAAAATAGGTATCTTAACAGAAATTAGTTAAAAAAAAACATTGTGCTGAGTGATTCCAGCAGATGATCCTGAAATGTTTTCAAGTGGTTGAACTAGAAGAAATAATAGAATCTTAAATCATTAAAGCACAAATATGTTTGTTGGAAGAGTCTTCTGCAAGCACTGAGGATATGATAAAACAGAGTCATTAGAGAGATGTAAGCATAATTATGGAAAATTTAGTGGGGAAAATGCACTTTAGACAAATGTTGAATGAGGAACAATAAATTCCCCCTTCTGCTGAGACAGGGAGCAGAGGTATTAAAAGAGGTGGAAATGAGCAAATTGTATGGGCAAAATGGTATGCCACACACTGGCTATACAGAGACAAACAGTGAATAGTCCCTGACCTCAAGGAACTTGTTTAACAGGTAAAATGTCAAATACAATGTGAAGTGGTAATTATTCTAATGAAGGTAAGTGCAGGATGACAAGCTAGCGTAGAGAAAGAAATACCTGTCTGTCTGAGGGACTTAGGAAGGACTGTAGAGTGGGACCAAAAATCAAATTGTCTTAAATAAGAGTAGAATTTTGCCCCCCAGAATAAGAAAAGAGAGTGAAAGGAACACCATACAAGAACATAGGAGGGTAAACAGTATAGAGGTGTTCAGGGGAGCACCAGAAGTTTAGTTCAGCCAGAATGTGAGATGGGAGAATGATTGTGCGAGGTGAGTACAGAGAAGTAGCTAGGGCCTGGGTAGCGAAGGGCCTTGTATACCATGCACAGGTGTTTGGACTTTATCCTGTAGACTTTGGGGACCCATGGAAGGATTTAAAGTGAGTAACTGGATACGGTCTTCATTTCGGGATTGCTCTGGATGTAGTGTGCAGGATGGAGCAAGTGTCAAGGGTCAAAACTGAAGGCGAAGAGACCAGTGAGGTGGCTTTTACTGATCCATGGAGAGATGAAGGCCAACCTAAGGCAGTGGCAGTATGGTTAGGGAGCAGGAGATAAATTCAAAACAGATTTGTAGGAGGTAGAATCAATATTTCTTGGAGAGTAGTTAGATGCAGTGGGTAGAGAGATGAGAGAATAGTAGGATGATCCATAGGTTTCTGTCTTGGGGAACTAAATGAATGTGTTGCTTTTAACTAGGTTAGGAAATAAATGGAATTCTTTTTAGACAAGTGAGGTTTGTTGTGCCATGGGTCAGAGAGTCAAGTAGGAAACGCCTAGTGGACAGCTGTCTGGGTCTGGAGGTCAGGAGAGAGGTCTGGGAAAGGGATAAATACTGGGGAGTCAACTAAGTAGCACTGAAAGCCATGGAGAATGTGTACAATGAGAAGAAAGCCTAGGACACCAAAATCAATTGTTTGTCACTGAGAATACAACAACAAGCCAACTTTCCAAAAATAAATGAAAAGACTGGAGCTTTTTACAAAGTTACTGAGGGATGGCGTATATTTAAAAAATTAAATATCAGAAGGAAAATTTTCAATTGTGGGCATAATCAACATTTTAGATATTACCTCTGTAAAGACTGCAATAATAAGTGACAATGATTTCCTACATTATAGGTAAGCACTTTATATGTGTTAACTCATTTAATCCTAACAACACTATAAGGTAAACACTATTCTTATTCTTGCTTTACAGATAGAGACATTGAGATACAGAGAGATTGAAGTGATTTGCCAAGGTCATGCTGCTAGTAGGTAACAGAGTGTGGATTTGAGTCCAGACACTTTAGCTCCAGAGCCTACACCCCTGAACACCCCACTGTTATACTTCCTTTTGCAAGGCCAAGGCATACATCACTTGGATGTCCCTTGTTCATCACCAGTGGTCCCTGACCATCATGAGGATGACTTGTAGGGAGTAAGGGGAATGATATATGGGTGTGAATTCTGAAAGAAAGCAAAAGAAACAGAAGGTACAGAACGGAGGAGGAAAACTGACAAAACGAGGCTCAGAATGGCAAAGGAAGAGAGGCCTTTAAGGTGTGGGAGTCTTGATAGAGTCCACTGGAGTGGCGCCATTATATAGGAAGATATCATTAGTGAACTTTGAGAGAAGGTTCAGTGGAAAAGTGAGGATAGAGTCAGAGAGGTCCAAGAGAAAGTAAGTTGTAAGGAAATGCATGCTGTGAGAAGTTTGATCATGAAAGTGAAAAGATAAATAGAGTGATAGTTATTATCCTTTTGAAATGCCAATCAGACTCACACTCTGTATAGTATTCTAATTGTTTATTTATTACTTGGTAGCTCACAATAAGAGTCACTAGATCCACTGACTGACTATACATGCTTCATTTCCCATCCTGATTTGGCTTCCAGCCCTCTTTCCAATCCTGGGCCCTCCTGCCCAGCTCTAAGTTTCTACAGCTCACTCCTCAGTTTCTGCAACTTACTCCTCATAGAAAGTGTGTGGTTTCCGGGATGCAATGTGATATGGTAGCTTTGGAGTTGGGTGTGCTAGCTGTGTAACCCTGGACACACACATAACTTCTCTGAGCCTCAGTTTCATTATCTATGAAACTTAGGCTAATCATATTTTTAAGGGAAAGGTAATATATGTAAAACACTTGCTACTATAACAAGCAGATAGTGGAGGCTCAATAAATGGTAGTACCAGTGGCAGCAGCAGCAGCAGGAGTGATAATAGGAGCAGTTGTTAGTATTCATAGTACCAGTATTAATAGTGCATATGCATGCTAAGTTGCTTTTGGTCGTGTCCGACTCTTGTGCGACCCCATGGACAGTAGCCTGCCAGGCTCCTCTGTCCATGGGATTCTCCAGGAGGCGGTTGCCATGCTTTCCACCTGGGGATCTTCCCAACTCAGAGATCGAACCCCCATCTTCTGTGGCTCTTGCATTGGCAGGTGGGTTTTTCATCACTAGCACCACCTGGGAAGCCTGGTATTAATAGTACCAGCAGTATTTCTGGGCACCTCACCTTTGCCAGAGATTCCTAGATTCCAACTTCAGAACTTCTAGAGGATCAATATTTCTGAGGGTGGGGAAGACAGTAATCACAATCAATCTCAAATTTAACACATGAACTAGAACTTGCCTTGGGAAAGAGGAGTGGTGATGAAATTGCAGCACTAAAAATGTTGGAAATCTCAGCCACATGGCCCTATTTAATCACCCACCCACAACTGTGCAAAGGTGGTACACCAAAAAGGATTATTATGCTCAATAAGCTGCCGGTTTTCAGTTACTGAATTAAACTAATTTTATTTACTATGGAAAAGTTCACTGCCCTTCTGCATGAATATCTAGGGGATTCTTTAAGTTGATGCTTAAGTAAACTTGCCTATTATCCTGCCCAAATTCCCCTTGATTACTGCCCCTAAGCAAAGGCAAAGAAATGTTTTGGGGAGGGACAGATGCTTTCATCTCTAGTGGTTTTTAAAACAGTGACTTTGAGGGATTTTTCTTAATTTAAGTGTAATTGACATATAACTCTTTGTTAGTTCCAGATGCACAGCACAGTGGTTCAATATTTATTGAGGATTCTAAAATGTTTATTAGCCAGAATGTTCTGTGAGTATTTTTGTGGAAGATGGAAGAGCAGGAGGAACAGACTTAATGTTAAGCTCCTGAGGAGGATTTGGCCTCCCAGTGCCTCATGAGAATGAAATAGCTGTTTTGAAGCCAATGTGGAATAATAGGTGAAGAAAATGGTTTTCATGAACAATGGGAAATAAGTACAGAGTGACATAGTCAGTCTATTCATTTATACTACTGAAATGACTAATTCAGAGGATTATAGTTAATCTTAATAAATATATGGCAATTGATAGTTAATATAGATGAAAAACCTAAATCAACTGTGCAATCTGAAGTGTGGGCATAGCCTATTTTTATACTAGAAAAGAAAATGCTTTATAATTTCTCAGGCACCTAATGTGTTTCATTCTTTTGTGACAATTCTTGATATATTCCAGTGAAATAAAATTTTGAGGACATTAAAGGCTGCGTTTGAAACATTTGGAGGGTGTGGACACATGACAGGCTGTAAGGATAAAATGAGTTAGGATTAACATTGTTTTCCCTCCCCTCCTCCCCCACATCTATAGGGCATAGAAGCTTTCCAGTGTGGCCATGTTTTCATAGTCAAAACAGTTCATATAGGCATGTACTCTTGTTCTGTTGTTGTGCCTTTGGAGTGGGGAGTGCAGTGAAGTTCACTTTATAGCTCCATTCCCCTTCTGCTGTCTTCTTCCTCCAGTTCCTGTTTCTCAGTGTTCAAATTCCAGGTTATTCACTAAATGACCAGAACACTTGCCTAATTTTGGATTCTTCTGCTTGCTCCACTCTTCGCACAACCCATCCAAGTTTCCAGTTTCCAATGTGCTCTTGAAAAGTTGGTGGAATTCTGATAATTCCAGTTATAGCCATATCAAGCCTACCCTATAACCTTTAAATGTTTCCAGTTCCACCTCTATCTCCAACCTTTCTTGCCATCAACCCAACCGAAACACCAAACAAATAAATAAAAAAACAAAAAAAAACCCTAAAATGAAAACAACATCCACCACTATAACAGACATGCACACAGCTGTTGAAATGCCCTTTCTGTCTCTGCTTGTCGGGTATAGTCCAGCTGTGTGATAGGGTCAGCAGAGACTAGGAGTGGGAGAGAATCATATTTGAATCTTATGTCCTGGGCTTTGTGCTAGAGGCATTCTTGTTTCTAATCTCAGTGTTTATGACAATCCTGTGATAATGTTGGTGATATCCCCATTTTACAAATGAGGAACCTGAGAATGAGAGAAATTTGATGACTTATTCAAGGTCAAACATAGAGTTAGCTCAGGTTCAGTCTTGCATCTCTCTGGCTTTGAAATCCAAGTTCTTTCTGCTGTGCTATGCAGCTGACTGAAGACACTGTCTACCTGCCACGGATTTATTACTGTTGGAGAAGGAAATGGCAGCCCACTCTAGTATTCTTACCTGGAAAATCCCATGGACAGAGGAGCCTGATGGGCCACAGTCCATGGGGTCACAAGGAGTCAGACACGACTTAAGCCACTAATCAGCAAACAGAGGAGACAGCTTAGGATGCCCACTGATTTTCCTCCCTTCATTAAATAACTCCAGAAGAGTAGATTATCTGTTTGGGGCCTTGGCATTCCTGACTCAATGGGAAGTCTCTTATGTACCTATATTTGATAGCCCAGAGCAACTCTCTGCCATAAAAACCCTTCGTGGAGTTAGGAAGCAGAGGGAAAATGGCTGCTCGAGCCAGCAGAAGGAAGCAGTAATGCCCACTGTTAAGGCACTTACTTGCTTCGATTATTTTTGTGCCATGAGACCCAGGTCAGGGGTGGTCAGCTCCAGGTATTGTTACTGACCCTGGTCATACAGTCAGTTTACTGTGGGACCCACACTTCTTCCCTGAGACTGCCTTGTTGGGCCTCCTGGGCCATGACTCTGCTCCTGGGTAAATGTTGTCTTCGTGTGAGACATGTGAGACAGGTTTTCTTAACCATTACAAAAGAGTTTGGCAGTAAAGATTTACTCTCAGCCAATTTACAGATTCAATGTAATCCCTATCAAATCACCAATGGCATTTTTCACAGAACTAGAACAAAAAATATCTCAAAGTTTGCATGGAGACACAGAAGACCCTGAACAACCAAAGCAATCTTGAAAAAGAAAAATGGAGCTGGAGGAATCAGGCCCCCTGACATCAGACTATACTAAAAAGCTACAGTCATAAAAACAGTATGATACTGGCACAAAAATAGAAATGTAGATCAATGGAACAGGATAGAAGACCCAGAAATAAGCTCATGGACCTTTAGCCAATTAATCTATGAAAAAGGAGGCAAGACTACACAATGTTGGAAAGACAGTCTCTTCAACAAATGGTGCTGGGGAAACTGGACAGCCACATGTTGAAAAAAAAAAAAGGAATTAGATCATTCCTTAACTCCATACACAAAAATATGCTCAAAATGGATTAAAGACCTAAATATTAGACCGGACAGTATAAAACTCTTATAGGAAAACATAGGCAGAACACTTTCGGACATAAATCACAGCAACATCTTTTTTAATCCATCTCCCAGAATAATGGAAATAAAAGCAAAAATACACAAGTGGGACCTACTTAAACTCAAAAACTTTTGCACAGTAAAGGAAACAATAAAACAAAAAGACAACCCACAGATTGGGAGAAAATATTTGCAAATGATGTGACTGATAAGGGATTAGTCTCCAAAATCAACAAACAGCTTATGACACTTAATAGCATCAAAACACGAAGAAGGCAATGGCACCCCACTCCAGTACTCTTGCCTGGAAAATCCCGTGGACTGAGGAACCTGGTACGCTGCAGTCCATGGGGTCGCTGAGAGTCGGACACGACTGAGCGACTTACCTTTCACTTTTCACTTTCATCCATTGGAGAAGGAAATGGCAACCCACTCCAGTGTTCTTGCCTGGAGAATCCCAGAGACGGGGGAGCCTGGTGGGCTGCCGTCTATGGGGTCACACAGAGTTGGACACGACTGAAGTGACTTAGCAGCAGCAGCAGCAGCAGCATCAAAACAAACAAAGCACTCAAAAAATGGGCAGAAGACCTGACTAGACATTTCCCTAAAGAGTATAAACATGGCCAATAGGGACATGAAAAGATGTTCAAGATGTTATTAGAAAAATGCAAATCAAAACTACAATGAGGTATCACCTCTCACCAGTCAAAATGTCTTATCATCAAAAAATCCACAAACAGCAAATGCTGGAGATGGTGTGGAGAGAAGGGAACCCTCCTGCACTGTTGGTGGGAATGTAAATTGGTACGGCTACTATGGAGAACTGTATGAAGGTTCCTTAAAAAACTAAAACTAAAAACTAAAAATGACCATATGACTCTGTAATCCCCGTCCTGAGCATATACCCAGAGAAAAACATGTTTCCCAAAGATACATGCACCCCAGTGTTCATTGCAACACTGTTTACAATATCCAAGACATGGAAAAAAATGTCCATCATCAGAGGAATGGGTAAAGATGTGATATATATATATAATGGAATATTACTCAGCCATTAAAAAGAATGAAATAAGTCCATTTACAGCAACATGGATGGACCTAGAGAGTGTCATACTGAGTGAAGTAAGTCATACAGAGAAGGAGAAATATCATATGACATCCCTTATATGTGGAATGTAAAAAGAAATGATACAAATGAAGTTACAAAATAGGGAGAGACTCACAGACTTAGAAAATGAACTCATGGTTGCAGGGGATGGCAGAGGGGAAAGATAGTTAAGGACTTTGAGAAGGTCATGTACACACTGTTAAATTTAAAATGGATAACCAACAAAAACCTACTATAAAGCACATGGAAGTCTGCTCAGTGTTATGTGCCAGCCTGGATGGGAGTGGGGTTTGGGGGGAAAATGGATACATGTATATGTATGGCTGAGTCCCTTCACTGTTCACCTGAAACTATCACAGCATTGTTCATCAGCTACACCCCAGTACAAAATGTTTTTGGTGTTAAAAAAAATTAAAAAAAGAATCTTAAAATTAAAAAGTGTCCTTAATTTTATCACACTTAGGCTATAACTGATAAATATAATATCATAATGACTGTAAATATATAGATTTCCTCAGAAAAAGTACATACATTGCTACTATTTTTAAAAATTAAATTAAGTTAAAAAAAACCCTAGAAACAGCTCACCCATTTCCCCCATCCCCCTATCCCCCACCTCTGGCAACCACCAATTTTTTTGTATCTATGAGCTTATTTTTTTAATTAAAATTTTTGTTTAGATTCCACAAATAAGAGAGATCATATGGTATCTATCCTTTTCTGTCTTATTTCACTTAGCATAATGCCCTCAAGGGCCATCCATACTGTCACAAATGGCAAGATTTCATTCATTTTTATGACATTATATAGGTATATCACAATTTCTTTATCTGTTCATCCACTGATGAACACTTAGATTGTTTCCATGTCTTAGCTATTGTAAATAATGCTATGAAACAGATGAAGCATTATTTACAATATGCTGTGGGGACATGGGGGTGCATATTTTAAAAAAATATTTGCTTATTTATTTGGCTGCCTCATATCTTAGTTTGGGCATGTGGATCTTTTTTTTTAATTTAGTTGAAGGATAATTGCTCTACAGTATTGTGCTGGTTTCTGCCAAACATCAACATCGGCATGCAGCTCTCATTGCATCATGTGGGGTCTTTCTTTGCAGCATGTGGGCTTAGTTGCCCCAGGCATGTGGGATCTTAGCTCCCCAACCAGGGACTGAACCCGCAACCTCTATGTTGCAGGGTGGACTCTAAACCCCTGGACCACCAGTGAAGTCCTGGGTACATATTTTTGAATTAGTTTTTCATCTTCTCTGGGTAAATACTTGGAAGTGGAGCTGCTGAATCATATGGTAGTGATACATTTAATTTTTTGAGGAACCTCCATACTGTTTTCCATATCAGGTGCACCAATTTACATTCTCACTAGAAGTACACAAGGCTTTTCTCCACAAGGTTCTTATTGACTATGTTTTCTTCTGGGAGTTTTATTGTTTTAGGTCTTATATTCAAGGATTTAATCCACTTTGAGTTAATTTTTATGTATGGTGTTAGTGGTCCAGATACATTATTACTGTTAATGGTGGGCCCATGTCCTCCAATGGAATGATTGAGAAGTGCAGGCACACCTATGGAATCAACTATTTACTACTTCAGGACAGAAAAAGAATTCCACAGCTCAATGCATTCCCACTCCCTCTCCTCTCACCTAAATCATATCTAGAATCTAAGTTTACCCCATCTCAGGCAGTTCTAGGAACTCTTATTACTCCTAAGAGCTTTATATGAATTTACTCATTTAATCTTAACAATAACCCTATGCTGCTGCTGCTAAGTCGCTTCAGTTGTGTCTGACTCTGTGCGACCCCACAGACAGCAGCCCACCAGGCTCCTCCGTCCCTGGGATTCTCCAGGCAAGAACACTGGAGTGGGTTGCCATTTCCTTCTCCAATGTATGAAAGTGAAAAGTGAAAGTGAAGTCAGTCAGTCGTGTCTGACTGTTATCGACCCCATGGACTGCAGCCCACCATGCTCCTCAGTCCATGGGATTTTCCAGGCAATAGTACTGGAGTGGGTTGCCATTTCCTTCTCCATAACCCTATGAGATGAGTACTATTATTATTCTCATTTTATAGACAGAGAACCTGAGGCACAGGGCAGGTAACTAATTTGTACAAAGTCACACAGGAAGTAAGTGCAGAGTGAGGATTTGTATCCAGTTAGACTCTAGAATTCATGATTTTAAACACTACGCTATATTTAAAGTGAAGGGCAGAGCTGACCAGGTCAGTTAGTGGCTCTATGTGCAGTGCTGTGCAAGTTGCTTATTATTGTGTCTACAGTCTGGATAAGGACAGACGTTTGTCAGTATAATCAGTCTTGGTGTGTTATGTGAATGTGTGTCTATGTGGGAAGGGCATGGTGTGTATCTGATCAGTGTTTGGGCATGCCCTTCTTTGTGGTGATAAGCTTTCTATAGAGCATGCATCTTAGCAACCTTCCACATGCTATGCATCTCTCTATTTCAAACATGGCTGCCTGAGTGTTCATCTCGTGTATGTGTGTTTGTGTGGAAGTGGGTATATTATAAAGAGAATATATGTGGAAAGAAGAATATGTATAATGAGAGAATAACTATTTAAACTGGGTCGTGAGGACTGCTTTGACATCTGTTTTTTTTTTTTTTTTTTTTTCCCCTCTCAAAGGGTTCTTTCCAAACCCTTGGCATTTTCCCTCATATAGGGGAAAAAACTGAGAAACACCTGGAAGAGGTAGTCTTTTGTTTGCTCTGATTGGAAACCTTGTCTCTCATGTTCAGAGCAGTTTTTCTGCCCTCTTCTCCTCCATATCCCAGGCCTGTTCCAGCTTCTTCTAATAACATCAAAAGCATAAGACAGTCATTGGCTTTGGAATAATTTCTAAACCAATAGAACTTTAGCCAAAAGACTGCATTGTACCAATGGGAGCCCATGTCACATAGAACCAGACACTTCTGCCTTTTGCTTTTCAACTCCCAGTTTATACATGGGTAGTCACATGCTGGCACACAACAGCAGGCTTGTAAGTGCACAAAGATGTCTTCTTTGAAACATCTCAGGTGGAGGG
Organism: Bos indicus x Bos taurus; assembly: GCF_003369695.1. NCBI lineage: Eukaryota > Metazoa > Chordata > Mammalia > Artiodactyla > Bovidae > Bos > Bos indicus x Bos taurus. The sequence continues at coordinate 88,196,737 of NC_040105.1, read as the reverse complement.
GCAAGCACAGGACAAGAGGAGGATTAGAGAAGGGTGAAAGGACCACAGTGGTACTTGGTGAGCAAGTTTGTGAAAAGGAAGGAAGAAAATAATCACAAGATGCCAGTTTACTATATAGTGCACATAATATAATTCTTGCCAAATTTGTGACGTGTTCTAGGATCTGAAGAGCTCTTCTAGTCTTCTTGGACTATTCTTGGATTCTAATTGCCATCCAGTCTTCAGCCAAGAAATGCAACCTATTTTAGGAGGATTCCATTGGCTTTCAAAAGAAGTGGAATTTGTATTATATTGGTAGCAGAGAGAACATTTTATTTAAGAAGCAAGAATCTACTCTTACAGATGAGTAAGCAAATTGCACAGTGGTCTGCAGACCAGGGAGTGGAATTAAACATCTTTATGCTTTCACACTCCATTTCTGTCAAAAACAGGATATTGGCAGCAAACCACCTGAAAAAAAAAAAAACCCACTGAACTACAGTGAGTCCTGCCAAGCCCCATGCTTAATTCTAACCTGCTAGACAGCTGCTAACACATCATTAGCCCAGGAGGTGAAAGCAAATGGTATTCCCAGGATACTGGTGTTTACTATCTACGGTCTCCTTTTAAAAATAACTACCCTTATAGAGAGTCAGTAAAACTTGTCACTTTCCCTATGTGAATGTTTCAGGTCAGTTCAGTTCAGTTGCTCAGTCGTGTCCGACTCTGCGACCCCATGAATCGCAGCATGCCAGGCCTCCCTGTCCATCACCAACTCCCGGAGTTCACTCAAACTCACGTCCATTGAGTCGGTGATGCCATCCAGCCATCTCATCCTCTGTTGTCCCCTTCTCCTTCTGCCCCCAATCCCTCCCAGCATCACAGTCTTTTCCAATGAGTCAACTCTTCGCATGAGGTGGCCAAAGTACTGGAGTTTCAGCTTTAGCATCAGTCCTTCCAGTGAACACCCAGGACTGATCTCTTTTAGGATGGATTGGCTGGATCTCCTTGCAGTCCAAGGGACTCTCAAGAGTCTTCTCCAACACCACAGTTCAAAAGCATCAATTCTTCGGCGCTCAGCTTTCTTCACAGTCCAACTCTCACATCCATACATGACCACTGGAAAAACCATAGCCTTGACTAGACGGACCTTTGTTGGCAAAGTAATGTCTCTGCTTTTGAATATGCTATCTAGGTTGGTCATAACTTTTCTTCCAAGGAGTAAGCGTCTTTTAATTTCATGGCTGCAGTCACCATCTGCAGTGATTTTGGAGCCCAGAAAAATAAAGTCTGACACTGTTTCCACTGTTTCCCCATCTATTTCCCATGAAGTGATGGGACCAGATGCCATGATCTTCGTTTTCTGAATGTTGAGTTTTAAGCCAACTTTTCCACTCTCCTCTTTCACTCTCATCAAGAGGCTCTTTAGTTCTTCTTCGCTTTCTGCCATAAGGGTGGTGTTATCTGCATATCTGAGGTTATTGATATTTCTCCCGGCAATCTTGATTCCAGCTTGTGCTTCATCTAGCCTGGCATTTCTCATGATGTACTCTGCATATAAGTTGAATAAGCAGGGTGACAATATACAGCCTTGATGTACTCCTTTTCCTGTTTGGAACCAGTCTGTTGTTCCATGTCTAGTTCTAACTGTTGCTTCTTGACTTGCATACAGGTTTCTCAAGAAGCAGGTCAGGTGGTCTGGTATTCCCATCTCTTTAAGAATTTTCCACAGTTTGTTGTGATCCACACAGTCAAAGGCTTTGACATAGTCAATAAAACAGAAGTAGATATTTTTCTGGAATTCTCTTGCTTTTTCCATGATCCAACAGATGTTGGCAATTTGATCTCTGGTTCCTCTGCCTTTTCTAAATCCAGCTTGTACATCTGGAGGTTCTCAGTTCACATACTGTTTAAGCCTAGCTTGAAGGATTTTGAGCATTACTTTGCTAGCATGTGAGATGATTGCAATTGTGCCATAGTTTGAACATTCTTTGTCATTGTCCTTCTTTGGGATTGAAATGAAAACTGACCTTTTCCAGTCCTGTGGCTAGAAGATTTGGTACATATATACAATGAATATTACTTGTCCATAAAAAAGAATGAAATAATACTCTTTGCAGCAACATGGATGGACATAGAGATGATCATGCTAAGTGAAATAAGTCAGATAGACAGAGAAAGACAAATTACATGATGCCACTTACATGTGGAATCAAAAAAAAAAAGAATAAATGTTTATACCAAATAGAAATGGACTCACAGACATAGAAAACAGACTTATGGCTACCAAAAGGGAAAGGGGAGGTGGAGGAATAAATTAGGAGTATGGGATTAGCGAAGCACACTGCTGCTGCTGCTGCTGCTGCTAAGTCGCTTCAGTCATGTCTGACTCTGTGCAACCCCATAGACGGCAGCCCACCAGGCTCCCCCGTCCCTGGGATTCTCCAGGCAAGAACACTGGAGTGGGTTGCCATTTCCTTCTCCAATGCGTGAAAGTGAAAAGTGAAAGTGAAGTTGCTCAGTTGTGTCCGACTCTTAGCAACCCCATAGACTGCAGCCTACCAGGCTCCTCCATCCATGGGATTTTCCAGGCAAGAGCACTGGAGTGGGGTGCCATTGCCTTCTCCACGAAGCACACTACTCTCTATAAAATAGACCAAAACAAGGATTACTATATAACAGGGAACAGTATTTTAATATCTTGTAATAACCTACAATGGAAAATAATCTGAAATATATATATATATATAATTTATATATATATAAAACTGAAAAGTCATTGAATCCCCCACTTAGATTAATTTTATGGTATGTAAATTATATCTTAATAAAGCTCTTTTTTTTTTTTGGCTGTGCCGTGAGGCCTATGAAATTTTAGTTCCTTGACCAGGAATCAGACCCAAACCCCCTGCATTGAAAGTGCTGAGTCTTAACCTCTGGACCACCAAGGAAGTCCTTATATAAAGCTCTTTTTACAAAAAGATAAGCAGGGCACTGGCATATAGGTGGTACTGAGGCCTTAGATGCATGAGATTGCATAAGACTAAGGGTAATCTAATTCTTGGAATACTGGCATTTATGGTTCAGGCAGAGGAGCTGGAGTGATCAGAAGGAAAACTAGGAGAATCGGTGTCATGGGAACCAAGGGAAGAGAGTGTTTCCAGAAGGAAATGGATGATTTTTTTAAAACTATGGGAGACTTGATCATCCTCATCTGTGTATGCTCACTCCAACTCTTTGTGACCCCATGAACTGTAGCCTTCCAGGCTCCTCTGTCCATGGAATTTTCCAGGCAAGAATCCTGGAGTGGATGGTCATTTCCTTCTCCAGAGGATCTTCTTCCTGATCCAGGGGTCAAACCTGCATATTCTTTACCACTGTGTCACCTGGGAAGCCCCCACTGGAGAGTGCCTGCAGGTCTCAAACCCTGGAGAGGGTTATTTAATTGGTTTGTAGTTGAAGGAACTGCTGAGCTACGGCCTGAATGTTGATGGGAAGGAGCCAGTTGAGAGGGAGAGGTTGAATGAAGGAGAGAGAAAGGAAGACTGATTAAGTGAGGATTCCAAGAGGGTGGGAGAGGATGGGGTGCAGAGCACAGGTAGAGTGATAAACTTTCTAGAGGAAGAGAGACACCATTTTTAAAAAATAATGCCAGCTGAGGGCAGGATGGTTGAAGGTGCAGGTATGTTTGTTTATTGGTTTGTTTTGAGAATGTGAAGGAATTCTGTGACATGGGTTCTGTTTTCTTCATGAAGATGGAAGTAAAACATTTGCTGTGCTTTTATTGTGAATGAGAAGGGAGGTGGTGACCTTGGAGCTTTGAGGACTGTGGAGATTTGAATTAGCTACTGTAAAGAAAGATGGAAACAGCTGTTAAGAGAATTCTACTAATATAAGATGAGTAGGAAACATTGAGAGCCTGCTGGAAGCTGTACACCATGAATGTAAAGGGGTAGGTCATACTTAAAACCACAAAAATCAATATATGGGTTAGGTGAGAAAAAGGATGTTGTTGTTGAGTTGCCAAGTTTTGTCCGACTCTTTTGCAACCCCATGGACAGTAGCCCACCAGGCTCCTTTGTCCATGGGATTTCCCAGGCAAGCATACTGAAGTGGGTTGCCATTTCCTTCTCCAAGGGATCTTCCTAATCCAGGGGTCAAACCTGCGTCTCCTGCTTGCCAGGTGGATACTTAACCACTGAGCCACCAGAGACTGTGAAGAGGATGGAGGCATATATATATACAACAGATAAAAAGGTTACTGTCACTAATATTGGAGATATCCAATATTTTATTATTATGTTAGTGATGTTAGCCTTTTATCTGTCCATGTTGTGATTCCCGTCCCCACCCCCCATTTGTCATTTATCTTTATTTTCCTATATGTCTTTTAGTGTCCCTGGCTTGTGGGAGGAAGGTCTCCCCTCCTTAAATGTTCTTTACATGTTTTCAGTGGTTTTCTTTTTCGTATTTTAAGCCTTTAATATACCTGGAATTTATTTTAGGATGGGCTTCCCTGGTGGCTCAGAGGTTAAAGCGTCTGCCTGCAATGCGGGAGACCCGGGTTCAATCCCTGGGTCGGGAAGATTCCCTGGAGAAGGAAATGGCAACCCACTCCAGTATTCTTGCCTGGAAAATCCCATGGATGGAGGAGCCTGGTGGGCTACAGTCCACGGGGTCGCAAAGAATCGGACATGACTGAGCGACTTCACTTTCACTTTCACTTTATTTTAGGATACGTGGTTTTCAAATTTATTTTAGGATATGTAGTTTTGTTTTCTTCCAGATAAAGAGCTCTTGTGCCAAGACCATTTATTCACACAACAGTCCTTTTCCCATTGCCACATATTGGGTTTCCATATGTAGTTGGACCTATTCTAGACTCTACTCTGTTCTAATGCTTTAACTTTCTATTCTTATGCCAATACCTTACTACTTTGATCATAGTGGTTTTATGGTAACTTTTAATATTTAGTAATATCTGATATTTCTTTATCATAATTTTCTTGCTATTCTTGGATATTTTGTTCTCCATGTGAACGTTAAAATAATTTTATCTAGTTACCAAATATACTTAATTTTGATTGTGATTGTCATTGTATTACATTGGGAAGAAATGATGTTGAATTGTCCCAAATAGAATCATGCTATGTCTCTGCAGTTTTTCAGGTTTAACTTTTGGGAACTTCTCTTTAATATTTTATTGTATTCTTCAAATAGGTACAGTACCATTCTCGTTAAATTGATCCATAGGTATCTTATGGTCTTGTCCATGTTGTGAGTGGCTTTTCTATTTCCATTTAAAATAGCATGTGGAAAAGACTCTTGATTTTATGTATTTTCTTGTCTCTAATAATCTTACCAAATAATTATCTTTTATATCAATTATTTAATTTTCTAATATTCTTTTGTCTCAGCTAAAACATTAAAAACATTGCTGAATAATAGTTTTGCCTTGTTCATGTTCTAGGAAGGACCTTGGAATTTTCACCATTGAATATCATGTTTGCTATTTATTTCCTTTATCATATTTAAAAGTTGTCCTTTATGTAGAGTTTTTATTTGGATTGCCTGCTGAATTGTGTTTAAAAATCTTTTAGAATATATTAATACAATCCTGTGTGTTGATAGATATTTATAATGTTGAATCATTCTTTTATTTCCAGAATAAACTCTGTTTGATTATACTGTTTTATTCTGTTGGCACTAATGGTAAAGAACCTGCCTGCCAGTGCAGGGGACATAAGAGAGGCAAATTCAATTCCTGGGTCAGGAAGATCCCCTAGAGGAGGGCATGGCAACCCACTCCAGTATTCTTGGCTGGAGAATCCCATGGACAGAGGAACCTGGTGGAGTACAAGTTCATAGCGTCACACAGAGTTGGACACAACTGAAGCGACTTAGCACCCATCCATTCTGTTGTTACCCTTTTAGATTTCATTTTCTATTTGATGTAGAATTTTTCTATATGTATTCAGAAGTGAAATCAATCTATATAGTCTTATTATTTCTGATACTGTTTTTAGGTTTCTGGTATTATGGTTATATTAGATTTACTAAATGCAGTTGGGATTTATTTTTGTCTTTCTCTGTGGTCTTCATAGTTTAAACAGCATAGGAATGATCTGTTCTCTAAAGAGTTTATGGAACCCAGTTCTGAAACCATCTTTTAAAAAAAAATTATACATCTTAAATCAGCTTTCCAGTCTGGCCTAAAGTTTTCAGTCTCTCAAGGTTTTGTTGCTTCTTCTTGGGTAAAATTAGGTAGTATTTTCACAGCTGATAGATTTTCATCTGTGTCCTGTAGGTTGCACATAATATTTCCTTGTAATTACTTTTATGTCCATCTAGTGGTATGCTGGAGTTGGCTAGCCAGTTGTGTACATTTCTGGGTTTAGTGACTTCACACTGGTAGCTTAAAATCCACCATGTTAGGAGTTTTATACCATGAAAATTAGCAAACACTGCAAATAGAGGCTTTTTTTGAGAGCCGATTGTTAAATGTTTACTAGCATACTATTGTCTGTATCTATGAGTGTATCTCCTTTTTCATTGTGTTTTTCTTGTTTGTTTTGTTTTGTTTTCTCTCTTTTTACTTAATCAGGATTTTCAAAGAACCCACTTTTGATTTTAATTATACTTTGTATGATAGTTTTGTTTTGATTCAATCAATTTCAGTTTTTATAAAATGAGATCCTTCCATTTCCTTTTAGTTTATTTTATTGTCCTTTTCCAGTTTCTTAAATTGAAAATTTAATTCATTTATTTTTAATCATATGCAGTTTCCTGAGTAGAGCTTTGAGTCTATCCTGTAGATCCTGTTAATAAGGTATGCCTTTTCATTATTTTCTATAAAATTACGAATTTCAATTTTAATTTCCTCTTTGATTCCAAAATTTATTTAGGCATATGTTTCTTAATCTCCAAATATTTAAGGATTTAGGGGTTCATATTCTTGTTATTTTCTACTTATTTTACAGGATTATAATTAGAGAAGGTAGGCTATATCTTTTTAAATGTATCTGTATTTCATCATTCTTTGTGCTGAAGTACATGATGAATTGTCTGTTTCACAAATAGAATATATATTTTCTACAGGATGCAAAGTTCTACATGTAACTATTACATTGTTTTATCAATATTTTTCCCCATATCCTGTATGTCCTTGCTTATTTTTCAGTCTGAAACCTACCTATTTCATCTGTCTGCTTCGCACTGTAACTATATCTTTTCCCCTTGTCATTTCTCCTATTTTTAAGAATATTTGTTTCCTAGAAGTGCAACTGATAGCTTAAAGAAAAGGCTCATCTTTAAAATTATTAATACATACTGTCAACATTCTCTGTTCACCAAGGCAATTTACACTCCCACCAGAAATGTACAAGGGAGCAGATGGGGCTTTCCTGTGTTTTCCTCTGCCATACTGTTACAAAATGCTGCTGAATTCAGTCAATTCCACCTAGCCTTTTTGCTCTCCTCTCTAAGAGAAATATCCTTGGATGCTAAAAGCAGGAGCTCCCACTTGATTAGAGTTAGGGTTTAGAAAACTGATGTCATCCAGTGGGCATCCTAACTCCTCTGTTACAGGGAAGACAGCCAAGTCTCTATGGTTTGGGTTGTTTCCATAGAGAACAAGGTCAGAGAAATCCGAAGCAGTTTTGAGTAAGCAATTAAATATCCCCATGTTGGTCCTTAAGTAGTTTTCTTCACAATTCCTGCCACCCTTGCATCTCCTGGCTTTCTTACTCTTTGTTCTTTCTAGAGATGACTTTTTCTCCTCTCAAGTATCTTTCAGAATCTATCTTCTGGGACACTGAAATTCACCATGCTTTCTTTTTTAAGAAATTTTTATTTATTCACTTATTTAATTTAATTTTGGCTGTGCTGGGTCTTTGTTGCCATGTGGGCTTTCCTCCTGTTATGGCAAGCAAGGGCTACCCTCTAGTTGTGGTGCTCAGGCTTCTCATTGCAGTGGCTTCTCTTGTCATGGCTCCCAGGCTCTAGAGCACAGGCTCAATAGTTGTGATGCATGGGCTTAGTTGTTGGATATTCCCAGATCGGGGATCAAATCCATGTCTCTTGCCTTGGCAGGCAGATTCTTACCACTGGACCACCAAAGAAGCCCCACAATGCTTTTTTAGTGAATGAAAACTGCTATACAGAGATCTGTATTTTCAAAAAAGACATACATTTCTTTTTTTTTTTAATTTATTTATTTTAATTGGAGGCTAATTACTTTACAATATTGTATTGGTTTTGCCATACATCAACATGAATCCGCCACGGGTGTACGCGTGTTCCCCATCCTGAACCCCCCTCCTACCTCCCTCCCCGTACCATCCCTCTGGGTCATCGCAGATGAATGGATGAGAAAGCTGTGGTACATATACACAGTGGAGTATTACTCAGCCATTAAAAAGACATACATTTCTGAAAGTAGAATTTTAAGGGTCAATAATTAGAGTGGAAGAGTGCATAGTACTGATGGGGTCTTCCATTTTCTTTTTCACTACAAAACAGTAGTATTTAATTATTCCTTAGAAATATAGAGAAGAAGAAGAATGGAGAAGGCAATGGCACCCCACTCCAGCACTCTTGCCTGGAAAATCCCATGGATGGAGGAGCCTGGTAGGCTGTAGTCCATGGGGTCACTAAGAGTCGGACACGATTGAGTGACTTCCTTTTCCCTTTCCCTAGAAATATAGATGTCCTTTGAAAAATCAGTATTAAATTCCTCTTCGTAAAGTATCTGATTCAAACAAATCAACTGTAAAAGCACATTTTTTACATAATTGCAAAATTTAAATATGGAACAAGTGCTAGATGAATACTATTAAGGAATTTTTTTAATCATTGTGATCATGCAATAAAATATCCTGTTATTTATGAGATTCAAACTGAAGTATTTAGGGGATAAAATAATAGATGAGATTTGCTTTAAAATACTCCAGCAAAAAATGGAAATAAATCAAACACATAGAGCAAAATGTTGATGACTTTTGAAGCTGGGGGATGGATATATGAAGTTTTATCTAGAGGATGTCTAGTTTTAAATATGCTTAGAAAATTTCATAATAAAAATGTTTAAAATGGTAATAGTAATGTACATTCACTGCAACCAGTACATCAGGGCTGCAATATATCAGTGTAAGGAAAACATTTTCATTTTCCCTACCCCCCTCTCCAGTCAGAATCATAGTCTAGCTTCCTTTTTGTCTGCCAAATCCATTTCTGTCACAAAGTCCTATTTCCCCACTCTCAGGACTAGCTCAGTTTTCTCCCATGCCCAATTTACCCTCCTTTTTTGGGGGTCACATTGTTTGAAGCTCCTCAGTGAGGTGAATGTGAGAACAGGGAAAGATCCAGGTACAAAAACTAAACCACAATACTGTCTAAAGGCAGCCCACAGAAATTGGCCATATGTAGATGTATCCTTCCTTAGAAAATGCATTTGGAATCTGGTACTGGAGATGTGAGATTTGAACTCGTAAGAGATCTTAGAGCTGAATTTCCACAATATGTTCATACCAAAGTCACTGAATAAGTTAGCTCATTATTCAAATAAGGCCAACCCAGCCCTTTAAGTTCTAGATGAGATTAAGAAGAAAATGAAAGGAACTCCTGAGTAATAATTGAAGCCTTTAAATGATTTGGAAACACATTCTTATGTGCACATATACACACCTACACGTTTTAAATTCTAAAACTATCTCCATTAACCAACAAAAGATTACAGAAATATAAGTTGAAAATGATAAACCATTAAGAGTTGAAATGCAAGTCATCCTATTTTTTTTGCAGTAAGATGAATAAGTATAGACATATATCAAACACTGAATTTTCACTTTCTGGGAAAGAAGTACTGCATATTTCCAGTCTAGAGTAGCAAGTAGGGGTGTGAGAGGAGTGGGAAAGATCATCAATATTTTTTTAACCTACTTTTAATTTGGAGGAAAATTGCTTTACAATCTTGTGTTGGTTTCTGCCATATAACAATGCAAATCAGCCATAATGAACACATATTCCCTCACTCTTGAGCCTCCCTCCCATCCTTGCATCCCAACCCTCTAGGTCATCGATATTTATTTAACTCCTATTAGGTTCCGGGTTCTGTGCTAAGGCTGTTATTTCTATTTTCTCATTTGGTTTTTAGAACAATCTGCAAGATAGATTGCAGTGCTTCTGTTTTACTTGGCAGAAAGATGGGCTCAGAGATGTTAAATAACTTGTCTGAGGTCACTCAGCTTATAAGTATTAAAGCTAGATAAGACCTGCTTGACTTCAAATCCAGAGCTTTTTGCAGTCTACTTTGTTGCCTCCTGGGAGAAAAAAATGCTGAGAAGAAATGGCAACTTAGTGCATAAAAATGCTCAAAAAGAAGAAAAAAAAGAAGAGTGCTTTTTCTACCCCCAAAATAGTTATAGCTACAAAGAGAGTGATCAAAGAGCAGGATTACTTTGATGGTTAGAATGAATGATGGGAAATCTGAAGGAGCCCTGGCTTTGAAATTAGAAAACCTAATTTGGGTTGTAGCTCCACCACTCCATAGTTTATATGACTTTGATAACTCATTTTACCTTCTGGGTCTCAGTTTTCTCATCCATAAAACACAGACAGTAATGCCTGTTCTAGCAACCTCATAAGGTTGTGAAGATCAAATATAGACATCAAATATATCTGAAAGCACTCTCTAGTCTAAACCATAACCACTACACAGCTATAACTACACAACTGTAATCAATGATTTCCTTGGTTAGAGTTACATTGTATTAAGATGATCAGCTCTTTGGAATTTCCCAGCAAGTTAAGATGCCTTCTCCTTTGCTTTGTGTTTTCTCTAGGAGGTAGTGAACTTCTCAAAGTGAGAAACTGAACCCTGAGCCCTAGGCAGAAAGTAAGGACCCAAAGTAAATCACATTCTATGCCCCACTATACCACCACTGTTTATGTATAGGTGAATCAGGTTAGGGCTTCCCTGGTGGCTCAGCAGTAAAGAATCTGCCTGCAATGCAGGAGCCACAGGAGATGTGGGTTCGATCCCTGGGTTGGGAAGATCCCCTTGGAGGAGGGCATGACAACCCACTCTGATATTCTTGCCTGAGAAACCCATGGACAGAGGAGCCTAGTGGGCTACAGTCCATAGGGTCTCAAAGAGTCAGACAAGACTGAAGCCACTTAGCACACACACAAGCATGAATCAGCTTAAGGTCAAGATCAAGGGCAGACTTATAAGCGAAAGTAGGCTCCCAAAAGGTGTCATTTTGTCTGAGCAAGTGTGAGATTGGGGGGACACAGACCTACCTGCTTTGTCCTAATAAAGGTGGAGAGAGATTATGAATTTCAGGCATTATATACACACAAATACACATGCAAACACTCACATATATGTGGGCCTCAGGGCTCATCACCATAAAGCAATGCCCATCAGGACAGAGTCCTAGATATAACCTAGGGTCATCAGTGATTCCAGTAATACTTGCATAATACCATACTTTCTGTTCATATGTTTGACAACTGCCTCTCATCTTTCCTCATCAATACCACAGGCAGGCTAACCAGTGAATCCCTGAGCTACAGAGCAGGGATTGTATGTGGGAAGGTACATATTCATCAATGCATTAACAAGTATTTTAATGAGCCTCCAAGGTATAGTGCTTTATGCTGCTTGGAGCTTATAGTACAGGACAGATGGGGTCCTCTCCATTAGGGAGCATTGCAGAGGAAACTGAAACAGAATGTAATTACACTATTATATTTTTTATAAGTAAGGGAATGTGTTAGCTTTCTTGCTTACACACCTGTTTCTTCGAGATTCAGCCTAATATCTTTTGGGCTCTGAGCCTAGGGAATTGTGATAATTATGGGGAGAGCCCAGAGCAGAAAAGCAGAGAATAACATGCTTGAGCCAGCCACATTCCTTCCCAGCCAAAGATGTGAAATGTAATCAGTGTTTTGTCAGAAATCAGCAGTTAATCTCCATTTTGGCACCAGCCTTCTACTCTAAATGGAGGGAGAAGGTGATGGTCTGGCTCCTGGTAGGAAGAGAGACCATCTTATCTTCAGAGGCAAGACAAACCCTGTCCCACAGTTATGGAGGTAACTACCTTTGGGCATGAGATCTTGATGCTTAGGTGTGGGAAGAAGTATAAGAAAAGGGATACGGTACTCTCAGAGAAAAGCAATCATGACCCAGGATGTTCCAGAAAGAAAAACAGATATAGAAACTGAATAAAAATAACCCAGATGATAAAAGAGCGCTTGCTCATTTGTTCTGCAGACAACCCCAGAAGAGTAGCAAGAGTAGCTACAGTCATCATCATCATCAGAGCAGTAGTAGGAAAATCAAAACAAAAGAAAAAACAACTATCTGACTACCTATTATATATCAGAAAATGCATTTGGTGCTTTATTTCTGTTGCTTAATCTAATAAACGTGTACAAACCCTTACAAGGCTGGATACTAGTCTCATCCTCATTTGCAAAAGAGGAAACTTAGGCTGCTTGCCCAAGACCAGACAGGTCATTGGTAAGCAGCAGAGCTGGGAGGCTAACCTGAGGCTGTCTAACTTCAAAGCCCATTCTTTTAACTACTTTCAATTTGATTTTTGGTTTAGTAAAGATAAACCCTTACCCCAGGACACCCAGGAATCCTTCCCACAGAGTGTTCACATGGATGCATGTGCTTGTACATGCTCTCACTCTCTCTGTCTCTGTCCATCCCCAACCCCATCCCCACCAAGATAGCCTGACCAAGGGCTCTCCTCAGGACCCCTTTATTTCCTTGGACTTTCCCATATAGAAACCCCTTAGCTCTGGTCCCTGTCCTGGCTCATGAGGTAGTTGGGACTCCTGAAAATACGTTGTCCAGGCATCTTTGTTACCTGCTTATGGAATTGGACATTTTTCTGGGGTCTCCTTTTTCACTGATGCTCTTATACAGAATTCTTCAGGTCCCTCCACAGCTTATAAACAATATAGCCCCTTCTTCAGCTATTTTCAGGGCTTCCCAGGTGGGGCATTGGTAAAGAATCTGCCTGCCAATGCAGGAGACATGGGTTCAATCCCTGGGTTGGGAAGATCCCCTGGAAAAGGAAATGGCAACCCACTCCAGTATTCTTGCCATGGACAGAGGAGCCTGGCCAGCTACAGTCTATTATGTTGCAGAGAGTCAGACACAGCTAAGCACGCACATAGCAGCTATTTTCACTCTTCCACTTGGGCCCTTGTTCTTTCTAGTGACCATCTTCTTTTTTTGAACATGGAACCATTTTTTTTCCCTTTTGTCATCTGAAGTCCCCTGCCTCATAAAGAATGACTTCTTTCTCAGAATGGTGGTTTCTCTAACCTTAACTGTCAGAATGTGAATTTCCTGGGCTCTCTTGCTCCATATGTTTATAGGAAGTACCAGAATACTGCAGCCATCACCCAGAAACAAAGGTCTTGGGGAGGGTAAATGCTCCCCACAGTCTAGTCTGAGGCTAAAGAAAGCATAATTTTTCATTGGCTCGCCCTGCTCTCTTTCCCTTACATAATTCTGTGGTTGTGAAAGGCAGTTAAAAGGAGAGCTTGGGGAAGAGCCCTAGACTCGGAATCAGGAAACCTGGTTTCTTGTTACTGGCTCTGCCACCCACCAGCTGCAAGACCTTGGGCAGAGCAGCCAGTGCATCACCTCTGGTACACTGCCTGCTTGGCTGTATTAGAATGACCAGATTCCATCTCATTTCCTTCTGTGGACTATAAGCTTCTTAAAGGCAGTGGCCATGACATATTCATTTTGGAAACCACAGTTCCTAACTGGGCTATCTGAGTCATGCTGTCCCCTTCTCTAATCCACTTTCCACATTGTTGTGGGAATGAACTTTAAAAAATGCGAAGCCCATATGTCATTCCCCTACCACTAACAATTCAGTGGTTCCCCACCATGATTAAGATAAAGGTTTATAAGATCTATCATAGTCTGGACCCTACCTACCTCTAGCATATGCTCTTTACTACCTGCACTTTTTACTTTTTTCATTAATTCCACAGATATTTAGGCATATTTCTGCCTTGGGCTAGGCATTGGAAATACAGTGTGAAGATGGCCCCTGCCCTCATAGAACTTCCACTCCTCCCCTCTTCTCCTGGCTGACTACTGCTTGTCTCTTAAGACTCAGCTCAGGCATCCCCTCCTCCAGGAACCCATCACGCATGCTCTATACTCTCTCTCTCTCTCTCCCCTTCCCCTGTGTACCTGAAGCACCCTATGCGTACTTCTGTCTTAGAAATTCTATGTATTGATCTGTCTCTCCACTAGACTGTAAACTCTGAGAATGCATACTGTGTGCTCTCCACTTTTTTATACCCAGCACATGGCTTGGTACGCAATAGATATTGAGAAAGGATAATTGAATAAACAGTACCCTCTGGTGGCTTGTTGTTGTAAGTGTAATCTTTCACGCATCATGAAAGTGAAAGTGAAAGCTGATCAGTCCTGTCTGAATCTTTGTGACCCCATGGTCTATACAGTCCATGGAATTCTGCAGGCCAAAATACTGGAGTGGGTAGCCTTTCCTTTCTCCAGGGGATCTTTCCAACCCAGAGATTGAACCCAGGTCTCCAACATTGCAGGCAGATTCTTTACCAGCTGAGCCACCAGGGAAGCCCAAGAATACTGGAGTAGGTAGCCTATCCCTTCTCCAGGGGATTTTCCCAACCCAGGAATTGAACCAGGGTCTACTGCATTGCAGGCAGATCCTTTACCAACTGAGCTATCAGGGAAGCCCTCACACAAAAGGGTGAGTAAAGCATAGCTGATTACCCAAGAGAGGTAACTTTTCCTTTCTTTTAACATTGAGTGGAAAACTATTTCAGAATATGTGGTTACCTAGCACCTAGGTTGTTATTCCAAATTTTTCCAAATCTTTCATAATCAGCAAACAATACATAAATGACAGAACACGATTGTCATTTTGAGTAATTGTGTGGAAAGAAAATATAAGGGAAATTTCTCTCATGTAATGAAATGTAACCTTGTATATAATTTTGCATTTTACCTTTATTTCAGGGCCAGCATACTCACATTCATTCATTAATTCAACAGATATTTGTTGAGTACCTGCAATGTGCCAGGTACTATTCTAGGTGTTGAGGGTATACTGCTGCTGCTGCTAAGTCGCTTCAGTCGTGTCCGACTCTGTGCGACCCCATAGACAGCACAAAACAGATTCTTTAAGAAGCTTTCGTTCTAGTTGGGAGAGATACATGATAAACAAGCATATTTTTACTAGGGGTTATACGTGTTATGGGTAAAAATAAACCTAGGGTGCAAAGTAGAGTATGAGAGGAGATGCCATTTAAGCAAAGTCCTAAAGACATATTAGCTATAATTTCAGAAAAATACAAAAATACTGGCTCATGAGACCTGCCTAAAACATTGTGGGACTTCTAGAATTTTCTTTCTTTTTTCTTTTAAATGTTGAAATAAGTTTAAGCTCATATTTGTTGTTATTCAGTCATTAAATCGTATCTGACTCTTTGTGACCCTATAGACTGCAGCATGCCAGGCTTCCCTGTCCTTCACCATCTCCCAGAGTTTGCTCCAATTCATATCCATTGAGAGATATGGATATCTAACCGTCTCATCCTCTGCCACTCCTTTCTCCTTTTGCCTTCAATCTTTCCCTGCATCAGGGTCTTTCCCAATGAGTCAGCTGCTCGCATCAGGTGGCCAAAGTATTGGAACTTCAGCTTTAACATCAGTCCTTCCAGTGAATATTCAGGACTGATTTCCTTTAGGATGGACTGGTTTGATCTCTTTGCTGTCCAAGGGACTCTCAAAGCCCACACACACACACACACAAAAAGAGTCTCCTCCAGCACCACAGTTTGAAAGAGTCAGTTCTTTGGTGCTCAGCCTTCTGTATGGTCCAACTCTCACATTTATACATGACTACTGGAAAAACCATAGCTTTGACTAGATGAACCTTTGTTGGCAGAGATGTCTCTGTCTTTCAATATGCTGTCTAGGCTTGTCATAGCTTTTCTTCCAAGGAGCAAGCATCTTTTAATTTCATGGCTGCAGTCACTGTCTGCAGTGATTTTAGATCCCAAGAGAATAAAATCTGGCACTGTTTCCACTTTCCCCCTTCTATTTGCCATGAAGTGATGAGAGCAAATGCCATGATCTCTTTCGCCCTCGTGAAGTGAAAGTGAAAGTCACTCAGTCGTGTCCAACTCTTTGCAACCCCATGGACTATACAGTCCACAGAATTCTCTAGGCCAGAATACTGGAGTGAGTAGCCTTTCCCTTCTTCAGGGGATCTTCCCAACCCAGGGACTGAAACCACGTCTCCCTAATATTACAGGTGGATTCTTTACCAGCTAAGCCACCAAGGAAGTCCTTCATCCTCATAAAGAGGCTCTTTAATTCCTTTTCACTTTCTGCCATAAGGGTGGCATCATCTGCATATCTGAGGTTGTTGATATTTCTCCTGGCAACCTTGATTCCAGTTTGTGCTTCATCCAACCCAGTATTTTGCATGATGTACTCTGCATTTAAGTTAAATAAGCAAGGTGACAATATACAGCCTTGTCGTATTTCTTTCCCAATTTTTAACCAGTCAGTTATTTCACATCCAGTTCTAACTCTTGTCTTGACCCGCAACAGGTTTATCAGGGGACAGAAAAGTTCTGGTATTTCCATCTGTTTAAGAATTTTCCAGTTTGTTGTGATCCACACAGTCAAAGGCATTAGCATAGTCAATGAAGCAGAAGTCATGTCTGACTCTTTTGCAACCCCATGGACTGTAGCCTGCCAGGCTCCTCTGTCCATGGGATTTCCCAGGTGAGGATACTGGAGGGGATTGCCATCTCCTTCTCCAGGGGAATCTTCCCCACAGGGATCGAACCCAGGTCTACCCCACTGCAGGCGGATTCTTTACCGCTGAGCCACCAAGGAAGCCCTTAATGCCACACTAACACCTTTAACCATCATTAATGAACACCTTAGTTGAGAACAAGGTGAAGAGAAAAAGCAGGCAGGGTACTCAAAAAAGTGAAAGGACACAACAAATTTCTCACTTCCCATTCTACCCCAGGAGCACCCAAGTGACCACTTCCCCACCTTCTCAGACTCCAAAATGTCAGATAAAAGAGGCCAAGGGCTTTGTTTAACATGCAGCCACTTTTTGTGCAAAGGAGATGAGAAAGAGAAGTAAATTGGACATCTGACTAATTATCAAGAAACTGTTATGAAAACCTCTCAACTTGCTGAGCAGCAAAAAATTTATTACTGTCATAACAATCCAGTCAAGAAAAGGCAATGGTCTCTTTCTATGAGTTTGGTTTTTTTAGAGATTTTTTTTATTATACTTAACAAGACTGTATGTGTACTTGAAAGTTGCTAACAGAGTGCATCTTAGATGTTCTCACAGACATACACACACACAGATACACACATATATGTAACAATGTGAGGTGAAGTACATGTTAACTTCACCTTAATTATTGTGATAATTCTATCGTGATATATTAGCATATCAAATCATCATATTGTACACCTTAAATTTACACAATGTTGTATGTCAATCATATCTCAATAAAGCTGGAAAAATTAATAAACCACAATGTTTATGATGCAGATGTTACACCTACTGTGGCAGTATTTAAGCTAAGGTGTTAATCCAGATCACACTTCAGAATCTAATGCCTGAAGATCTGAGGTGAAGCTGATGTAATAATAATAGAAATGCTATGCTATGATAAGTCACTTCAGTCGTGTCCAACTCTGTGCGACCCCATAAACGGCAGCCCACCAGGCTCCCCGTCCCTGGGATTGTCCAGGCAAGAACACTGGAGTGGGTTGCCATTTCCTTCTCCAGTGCATGAAAGTGAAAAGTGAAAGTGAAGTTGCTCAGTCGTGTCCGACTCCTAGCAACCCCATGGACTGCAGCCTACCAGGCTCCTCCGTCCATGGAATTTTCCAGGCAAGAGTACTGGAGTGGGGTGCCATTAAGCATAATAAATGTAATGGGCTTGGATTATCCCGAAACCATTCCCCCACCACTGTTCCTTGGAAAAATTGTCTTCCACAAAACCAGTCCCTGGTGCCAAAATGGTTGGGGACTGCTTTTTTAAAGCACTGCATCACACATACCACCTCCACAGTCCTTTGTGTCAGGAAGGTTCAAATGTATAAAAGGAAAAGGAAGATGAGACTACCTTGTTTTTTTTTTTTTTTTTTTCCTAAAGCAAAACAGGGCAACATTTCAAAGATGATTCCATCACCTTTAGATAAAAATAATTAAATGAAGCAGGGCTTTTTAATGGATTTTATCTGTTCACTTTAAGGCAGGGGGTCACTGCCTTCAGGACTGGGAGACATGTAAAACTATTAATAGGATTTTGAGTCCCGTGTACTGGAGTAGCTGTAGCTTAGGAGACAAAAAAAAATAATTCCTGAAGCAGAGTTAAGCAATCTACTGCCTTTAGTGCTTAAGTTTAATTTTGTAGCAGAGGTGTGGGTGAGGGGTTGTGGATAAAGGTAGGTGGGGGATGGGAGTGCTGAAGCTAGAAAAGTAGTGTGGATGGGGAGGCGGCAGCCAGGGCATCTAGAAGTGTAAGAATCCTAGTATATTGGACTCAGGGAACCAGGATGTGGAAGGCCTTCTGACAGACAGGGACATCAACTGAAGACATGTTTCCTGTCAGGCTGTGGGTGCTTATGATGTGCTAGGTACTGTTCTCATTGCTCCGTGTATTTTAACTCATTCACTTCTCCCACTTACCCTATGAAGTTGGCACTATTATTATCACTGCCATTTTACAAAAGAAACTGAGAAATAGAGTTTATATAATTTGCCCAAGGTCATACATATAACAAGTAAATGACACAGCCAGGATTTACACTCCAGCAGGCTGGCTCTTGTCCATGATTTAACCAGGGTGTGTGTGTGTGTGTGTGTGTGTGTGTGTGTGTGTGTGTGTGATAGAGAGAGAGCACGTGCTCACATACTTCTTTTCCTCTCAGTTGCCTCTCAAGATAATCACATTCCATAGAGTTAAATGTTACAAACATTTTGGGTAATTCCTTCCTGATTTGGAAAAAAAATTGTATAGTATAAAAATGCATGTAATGTAGCATTTATACAGTGTACACACATGTATCAACACATGTATTCTATGTTTATTTTACCTGAGTAACTAACAAAAATCTTGGCAACAGAGAGGGGTGGGGGGCAATTTGTTCCATATACATGCCTTAGGAATGACCCTGTGCCATGTTGCGTGTCTGTGTTGGTTTTAGAATCCTTTCTCCTCAGGGATCAGAACTCTAAGCCTTGGTAGCCTTAGGGTTAGTTACTTTCTGCCATATATTCTCTTTCCACACAAGGCAGCTGTTTAGAACATGCAAGAAGTGGGAGAAGTATAATCTAGGCTTGCACCTGGGATTCTATATAGAGAGCTATAAATCCTACGTGAAATGAGGCAAAAACCTCCTTTCTGTCTCTTCAGAACCACAGAATTGTTGGATCATCAAAAGACTGAAGAAATCATCAGTTCCTAGCCCCTCACTTTAAAGATGGAAATATGAGGCCTAGAGAGAAGGGCTTGCCCAATATCATATTACTGATCAATGACAGGGTCTTCTGACTCCCCATCCAGTATTCTTTCCACTCTACTGCTTGTTTTATGAAGCATAGTGCTTTGCTTATAACCCTCTCTGAAGATACAAAACTCTCTAGATCTCACCCTTGTGTATTTACCCCACAAATGTGAACATGTATGCCTAAACACAAGCTTCCTTGGTGGCACAGCTCTAAAGAATCTACCTGCCAATGCAGGAGATGCAGGTTCAATCCCTGGGTTGGGATGATCCCCTGGAGAAGGAAATGGCAACCCACTCCAGTATCCTTGCCTGGAGAATTCCATGGACAGAGGAGCCTCATGGGCTACAGTCCATGGGTCGCAAAGACTCGGACACGACTGAGTGACTAAACAACAACAACATGGTGCTAAGATCCTGACATTTTATCCGGCTGAGTTTAGAGACTCCAAATCACAGTGCAGCTTTCTAGAATACATCTGCAGTCTTCATTTCTAGCCTTATTTCCCTCCCTTGCATCTGTCAGGCTGATCTGCTTTACCCAAACACGTTCTCTGCTTTTCTGCCTCTGTTTTTGCTTATGCTATTCATATTATTCTCTCTGCCTGCAATTCTCTTGCCTTAAACCTCATTTCTGCCTGCCCATGTCTTGTTTGTCCTTCAAAACCAGCTCAGCTACATGAAACCTTCCCTAATCTCCTGACTGTCCTTTTCCACAGGCCAAATTACTTTCCCTTCTCTATGCTCTCCTACAGCTTTGTTTGTATCCTATTATATTTCTTCTGCTGCTATTTATTAAATTGTAATTAATTGAATTCATAGTCGTATTTTGCGCTAGACTATAAGTGACTTGAAGGCCAGAAGCTGAGTCTTTTTCATCATTTTGGTCTCACTCAGGAAGCCACCTAGTGCCATGTGTGTGATGTAGACACTCGATAAAAGTGGAAAGTGAAAGTGTTAGTCACTCAGTTGTGTCTGACTCTTTGTGACCCCATAGACTGTAGCCCGTTAGGCTCCCTGTCCATGGAATTCTCCAGGCCAGGATACTGTAGTGGGTAGCCATTCCCTTCTCCAGGGCATCTTCCCAACCCAAGGATCTAACCCAGATCTCCTGCATTGCAGAAAGATTCTTTACCATTTCTGAGCCACCAGGGAAGCCCAGGCACTCAGTAAGTGCTGAAATGAAAACTTCCCCAAATGATTTTTTAAATATTTATTTATTTGACTGTGTTGGGTCTTAGTTGGGGCACATGGGATCTTCACTGCGGCAAGCAGGCTTCTCTAGTTGTGGCTTCTCTCTAGTTGTGGTGTGTGGGCCTAGTTGCCCCACAACATGTGGGATCTCAGTTCCCCAACTAGGGGTTGAACCCATGTCCTCTGCATTGGAAGTTGGATTCTTAACCACTGGACTGCCAGAGAAGTCCCCCAAGTGATCTTTAATGCTGGCATTTCAAAATCTTTGAGGTGGAAGGGGAAGACCTATTTGGACAGAAGATTTCAGAAAATAAAAGAGGCTGGCATTGACCTTTTAGAGCAGACTACAGTGAGATGGAGATGTCAACAAGGAGTTCTCTTACCGTGTAAATAAATTGCATTTGAGTTTGCAAATGCTCATTGCAGGTAGAGGGCTCATCCACTACTTCATACATATTATTCTACCTGAACATAAATTATCAGTTCCTCCTGAACTGCATTGTGGTGCTCTGTAGGACTGATGGATGCAACTGAGCTAAGGAGAGGGTGTAAGTGGAGAAGTTTCTCCTGGGGGTGAGTTGGAGGGAAAGATGATGAACTTTAAACCCAGGGATAAAGGACCAAAAGAATGAGTATATGGGAGTTCTCCCAGAAAACTCTCAAACAAGCTCTGTAAAAGAAGGGAGGGGTAAAAAGGTTAGTCCATTTACATTTCAATAGGGAATAGAAACAATTAACCAAAACAAATTTTTGCATCCTCTTAAACCTCGGTGGCTTTTGTGAACCCCTACATATTGATTTCCTTGTAAATCCTTCAGAGAATCTGTGTGTTTGTGTCAGGGAAGGGTGGAAATTGGGGAAGACAAGGTCTGACTCTGGGTTTAATCTTTCAACTAAGAGGTAGGAAAAGAACTACAGGAAATAGAGTGGGGTGGGCAATGGGAAAGAAACTTGCCAGTCAAATTCTTGCTGCCTTTGGGAAGAAAAAAGAGAGCACAGAGCAGAACAGATCTGGAGGCTTAACAGGAAGGGCTGTGTGTCCTAATACTTAGGCCTTATAAGGCTGGCACTGAGACTCAGTCTAAAACATCAGAAACTCCCCTTTCTTTACACAGTTCAGTTCAGTCACTCAGTCATGTCCGATTCTTTGCAACCCCATGGGCTGCAGCACGCCAGGCCTCTCTGTACATCACCAACTCCCGGAGTTTACTCAAACTCATGTCCATTGAGTCGGTGATGCCATCCAACCATCTCATCCTCTGTCGTCCCCTTCTCCTCCTGCCCTCAATCTTTCCCAGCATCAGGGTCTTTTCAAATGAGTCAGCTCTCCGTGTCAGGTGGCCAAAGTATTTAGAGTTTCAGCTTCAACATCAGTCCTTCCAATGAACACCCAGGACTGATTTCCTTTAGGATGGACTGGTTGGATCTCCTTGCAGTCCAAGGGACTCTCAAGAGTCTTCTCCAACACCACAGTTCAAAAGCATCAATTCTTTGGCACTCAGCTTTCTTTGTAGTCCAACTCCCATATCCATACAGGACTACTGGAAAACCATAGCCTTGACTAGATGGACCTTTGTTGGCAAAGTAATATCTCTGCTTTTTAATATGTTGTCTAGGTTGGTCATAACTTTCCTTCCAAGGAGTAAGCGTCTTTTAGTTTCATGGCTACAATCACCATCTGCAGTGATTTTGGAGTCCAAGAAAATAAAGTCAGCCACTGTTCCCACTGTTTCCCCATATATTTCCCATGAAGTGATCGGAACCGATGCCATGATCTTGGTTTTCTGAATGTTGAGTTTTAAGCCAACTTTTTCCCTCCCCTCTTTCACTTTCATCAAGAGGCTCTTTAGTTCTTTTTCACTTTCTGCCATAAGGGTGGTGTCATCTGCATATCTGAGGTTATTGATATTTCTCCCGGCAATCTTGATTCCAGCTTGTGCTTCATCCAGCCCAGTGTTTCTCATGATGTACTCTGCATATAAGTTAAATAAGCAGGGTGGCAATATACCCCTAGTTGGATTTTCAGGGAGGATAGATTTTTCCACACACATAAAGCCATTTAGTCAAACACGCTAATCTAAACCAAAGGACAAGGTTCAAATAAAAATCTGGGGTCTTCCACAAACCACCAACCAACTGACCAATGAACCAACCAAGAATGCTTATCAAGGTAACCCCAGTTGGAAAAAAGTAACCCCTGTTGTTTTCATCTGAGGGTTAATAAGCGAGTGGAATACCTCAGTGGATTTTCAAAGAAAACTGCAGACAAGGAAAATATCAGGGGTTTCAAGTGCCTTCCAAGCAATTTGAGATGTTTTATTTACATCATAAAGACAGATTTTCCCTGGAGTATTTCCTGTTTAGAAAACTCTTAAGGACCCTGCTCTTTTGGGCTGCTTCTTGACATGGAAAAACGTTAATGTCACTGCTTTACCTTGAGTTTGGGATTTTGCCTCTTCAGCCAACTGTCTGCTCTACTAGTTGCATCTAGCTGTTTCATTTTGCCTGATGTAACTGTCCAAACCACACTCAAACTCTCTCATTTCATCCTGCATTTTCTCTACAAAATGCATTTACTGTAGTATATTTTTTAATGTTTTCCATTCCTGTT
Organism: Bos indicus x Bos taurus; assembly: GCF_003369695.1. Classification (NCBI taxonomy): domain Eukaryota; kingdom Metazoa; phylum Chordata; class Mammalia; order Artiodactyla; family Bovidae; genus Bos; species Bos indicus x Bos taurus. The sequence continues at coordinate 88,173,368 of NC_040105.1, read as the reverse complement.
TTGATTTTTCACTTTGCTAAATCCATCAGTAAATGTTTCATGTTTGTTGTGTTTAGGCATTGTGCCTATTGCAGTGGGAGAAACAAAATGGCATAAAAACTTTCCTCAAGGAGCTTGTTGTCTAATTGAAGATTATTAAGCAAAGGGATGCTTCTCGTTTTTGACCTTTGCTTTCAATTCCTGTTACCCTCCTTGGCTAGGCCCTGTTCACATCACAGGAGCCTCCTAAATTGTCCCCATGCTTGGTGCTGCTGCGTGTATATGTATGTATGTGCTCAGTTGTGTCCAGCTCTTTGCAATACCAGGGACTGTAACCCACCAGGCTTCTCTGTCCATTGAATTTTCTAGGCAAGTGTACTGGAGTGGGTTGCCATTTCCTACTCCAGGGGATCTTCCTGACCCAGGAATTGAACCCATGACTCTTATGCCTCTTGCATTGGCAGACAGATTCTTTACCACAGCTCCACCTGGGAAGCCCATGCTTGCTATTACCCTCAATTAAATTAACCCAAGTTCATCTTCTTAAGAAATTTTATTATAGTTATTCTCCCACCATCTTACCTTCTTTCTTCCCCTGCAAAATTTTCAAAGATACTATATATTTTTTGATAAGGTTCAATCTCACTAAAGTAAGGTTCAATCTCATTATCTTGGCTCAAAATTTCCCCCTTATCACCTTTTAAATCTGAGTCCTATCCATTTTCAAGTCCCGCTTCATTCAGGCATCTTTTCTCCAATTCCCCACTGAGACTGATCTTTCCCTTCAATTTCTATACATTATAGCCTACATCACTCATTGACATTTCACTTATATTACCTTGATTTCTTTTATATGTAGGTGTTTTTCCCCATAAAATTGGCCAAGGAGCCAAAAAGTTGAAGCCTTATCACCCTTTTGGATTGTACATTTATTAAGGGTAGGTCCTGAGCATAATGCATTGCATACAAGAGATGATTAATGCCTGGTTGATGATAAAGATGGTGATGATTTTTCCTGGTTTCAGGGGATAGGATGGATTATGAAAGAAAGCAAAGGAAAGATTCTGCAGGTAGAGAGATGAATTAATGAGGCTTTTATAATAATATTCAATAAAAGGTGATAGGGCTTCAATTTATTGTTTCCTTGGTTCAGAGCCTCATTGTATTACCAGAAGGACTTTAGTGAGATTGAAAAGAAAGGAGGGGAGGACTTTGGGACTGCTGTGATTTTATGTGGGGATGAGGAAGAATTAGATAACTGAACCTGAACAAGTGCAATAATGATAGCATTAACTTAAAAGAGGAAATCAGAGATGGAAGCTGGGTTTAGAGGGAAGATGATGAGTTTGTTTTTAGACATACTGAGTTATGATAACTTGAGTAACTAAGTGAACATGTCTGACAAGCAGTAAGATACTGCTCTCCATTCAATTCAATGCAACAAATATTTACTGAACACCAACCATATGCCAGTCACTGTGCTGGAGATATAGTCAAATAATACACAGCCCCTGGCCTCCGGAGCTCATGTTTGCTCAGGAAAGTCAAATTAATAAATTCCTATAAGGTAGTAAATGATATGATAGAATTATATATAAAGTGTTGTGTGTGCATGCTTAGCCGCTTCAGTTGTGTCTGCCTCTTTGCAACCCTATGGACTGTAGTCCACCAGACTCCTCTGTCCCTGGTGATTCTCCAGGAAAGAATGCTGGAGTGGGTTGCTGTGCCCTCCTCCAAGGGATTTTCCTGACTCAGGAATTGAACCTGCGTCTCTTGCCTCTCCTGCATTGCAGGTAGATTCTTTACTGCTGAGCCACCAGGGAAGCCCATATAAAGTGCTGCTGCTGCTGCTGCTGCTAAGTCGCTTCAGTCGTGTCTGACTCTGTGCGACCCCACAGATGGCAGCCCATCAGGCTCCCCGGTCCCTGGGATTCTCCAGGCAAGAACACTGGAGTGGGTTGCCATTTCCTTCTCCAATGCATGAAAGTGCAAAGTGAAAGTGAAGTCGCTCAGTTGTGTCCGACTCTTAGCGACCCCATGGACTGTAGCCCACCAGGCTCCTCCGTCCATGGGATTTTCCAGGCAAGAGTACTGGAGTGGGGTGCCATTGCCTTCTCCGATATAAAGTGCTATGGGAATATAAATAGGGAATCAATTGTATCCAAGCAGGTGAGAGAACGTTTCAGAAGTGACAATCTTTGACCTGGGTTTGGGACGATAAGTAGAACTTTGTTGAACAAATAAATAGTGAAATGAGTTTCTAAGTGAAAGTACAGTCTTGAGCAAAGGCACAAGACATGGATGTACATGGCCTTCTGGGGGAACATAGATAGTCTGAAAACACTAAAGAGAATACAATGACAAAATAAAGATGGATAGTGCAGAAGAGGTAACGATTCTCAGGAGCTGAAGACAGGATTCTGCTACACTAGACTGGAGAGACAGTTTAGTATGATAGTTAAAGGTGTGAACTCCTAGAGATGGATGCTCTGGGCTCAAATTCCATCTCTGCCACTTACTAGGGGTGGGGCCTTGAGCAAGTCAGTTTCTCTGTGCTCAGGTTTCCTTATCTGTAAAATGGGGCTAATGGTACCTCCTTCATAGGGTTGTTTTTTTTTTTTTTTTCAGGTGAAGCTAGAATTGGTTTTATTAAAAGTAATCAAAATAGTCCCCAATAATATGAAAGTGAAAGTCACCCAGTCATGTCCACCTCTTTGTAACCCCATGGACTGTAACCTGCCAGGCTCCTCTGTCAGTGGAATTCTCCAGGCCACAATACTGGAGTGGGTAGCTGTTACCTTCCCCAGGGGATCTTCCCAACCCAGGAATCAAACCCAGGTCTCCCGCATTGTAGGTGGATTCTTTACCAACTGAGCCACCAGGGAAGCCCCAAACTTCATGACATGACTGAGTGACCTTCATTTTCACTTTCAAATAATATGGCATCCATTTAAATAGATCCTTTTAGAGAGATGAAGCACTGCCTTAGAAAGCTTCTGCTGGTATTTTAATTAAAAGATCCATAGGGTTGTTTTGATGTTTGAGAGACCTAGTATATAAACTATTCAGGACAGTGCCTGGCATACAGTGAGTGTTAGGTCAAGGTTACTCCAAGGGCTGAAATAAAAGAAACAAGGCATCACACCACTGTGTACTATACCATCAGCGGCTATAAATAGGAACTGTCTTATGTCTCCAAAGAGTCTCTGCAGAGATCCAGGGAGCACTAGATCAATCTCTGATTCCCACATGAGTGGGAATTCTTTGAGAGGGTGATATTATCTGCCTTGGAAAGGAAGAACCAATTTAGGGAGAGGTGAGCAGTCTGAGAAAAAAATTAGGATGGCCAGAGTGGGACTGTTCATTCAGAATAAATGGAAGCTCTCACTGTGGCATTTCCCTTCTGGCAAGTGAAAATAAACCAAAAGAAGGTTGAAATTCAGCAAGCATATTTAATTTCAGTTTAATAGGAAACAGAAAATTGACCAGCAGGGACCTTAGAGGGTAAGAGAGGAGACAGTGGGGCCTAGTGACAGGTATCTTGCTGGGCTTGGAGTACATAAAGGAGCCCTCTAAAGAGGGCTATTGCTAAGTCACTTCAGTCGTGTCCGACTCTGTGCAACCCCATAGACAGCAGCCTACCAGGCTCTCCCATCCCTGGGATTCTCCAGGCAAGAACACTGGAGTGGGTTGCCATTTCCTTCTCCAATGCATGAAAGTGCAAAGTGAAAGTGAAGTCGCTCAGTTGTGTCCGACTCTTAGCGACCCCATGGACTGCAGCCTTCCAGGCTCCTCCATCCATGGGATTTTCCAGGCAAGAGTACTGGAGTGGGGTGCCATTGCCTTCTCTGCTAAAGAGGGCTAGCAGGTGAAAATGCAGCCCTACCTTGCTAATGAAGCACATCTAACGACTTCAGTTTTGCTGCTCAAGAAATCCATTGTCTATGCCTCAGCTTTTTAGAGCTCTACTCAAATGATCCTTGAATAGACTCTTGGAATGATTGAGCTTCCCTCTGTGATGGCTGCTGAAATGGAACTGAACCTTATCTGCCCACCTTGCCAGCCCAGGAGTTTCCCTTGACACATCTTGTTTGAATTCTGTTCTCACCACTTCCCACCTGGGCAGTCTCGACCAAGTCACTGAAATTCTCTTAGCCTCGGTTTTCCCATTTGTGAAATGGAAATAAAAATAGCTCCTATATTATAAAGTGGTTATGATAATTATATGAAATAATTTATCTATAAAGTACTTGATACATTGAGTGCTTAAAAGACATAAGTTTGGTTCCTTTTTCTTTCCCTTTACATTTAGGCAGCCCAAAGATCCTCTGTGCTCATTTTAGCCCAGCTAGGGACTTCATATTATCTAATGTCTACAGTAGTAGAGATGGGCAGGAGAAGGCAGTACATGGGAAGACGATGAAGAATGGTGGCTTTTTTTTTTTTCACCCTCCCATCCTGACTTTGCAGTAAGGATATTTTGATGTAGTCAGTATCCACAAATAGGAAAGGTATTCAGATACTGGACAACCCAGAGTAAGAGATATCTATTAAGACATGATGACAACTGTGTGAAAATACATCTATACGATCATATACTTAATATGAAGATAGAGCTAAACATTCATATATTTTAAAATTAGAAAGGAACAAGGAAAACTGAAAACATTTTTATTAGGATGGTAGAAATATGTTGTTGTAAGGTTAACCTTAGTATTCTTGTGCCTATGGAGAGGGATCCTCTTTCCCTGACATACTTATATCTTTGTACTCTCTTTGCAAAAGAACAACAGGAGGACAGGGTGCTAGATTAAAGGGAATTGAACAGTGGGAATAATATGCCCCCATCTCATCTGTCCTTCTGCCCAGCCTTCCATTAACCATCATGATATACCAGAGGCCAGAGACCTTCCTGTCTGTGGTGCTTCAATGCCCTTGCATCATTAATATCATCATCTCTACCCTTCTTCTAGGAGTGGATCTTATGAGGGAGGTACTGAAGAAGTTGTGCATGCTTAGCTGTTAGTCCAAACCTTTGAGAACCTGCAGGGGACAAGGGCAGAAATCACTATGTAACACTCTGGACTTTCTTGGCAGGTGAATACCGCTATGCATGAGGCAAAACTTATGGAAGAATGTGACGAATTGGTAGAGATCATCCAGCAGAGGAAGCAAATGATTGCTGTCAAAATCAAAGAGACAAAGGTAAAACAGAGCACTTTAGTGAGACCAAGGCCAAGTTGACTTTACAAAAGTCCAAGTTTCATTCCAATGATTCCAGTTTAAACTTGGATCATGAAAGCAAGAAGATATGGGGGTTTAGGGAGAGAGACAAAGAAGAAGCAATCTTTGGCCTATGGCTCTGAATTCAGAAAAGATGATGGCAGTTTTGCGGTGATGGAATCATTTCATATTGTGACTTGGTTGGTAGTTACATGGGTATATGTATATGCAAATATCATTGAGTTGTACACTTCAGATTTGGTGCTTTACTCCAAGTCAATACAAAAAGAACTGTGGACCAGAACTATGGAAGGATCATGATTGCCATTGTAAGGACTTAGGGCTTAATCTGAAAGGCATAAGGAAACCATTCTATTCAGTTTCTTATGATGGGATAAGACTGAAAAATATAGCAGAAGTATTCAGGGTAGATCAGAATATGATGATACTAAAGTCAGGGAATCAAGTTGTGAGGCTTACTGAATGATTCTTGGTATAAGTTGTTGAAGGCCTAACCCAGGAAAGTGGCAGCACAAATAGAAGGGAAGAACATAACAGGCATCGCTAGAAAGGAATTGACGGGAATCGTCAACCGATTATATATATAAAAAGGATGAAGGAGAGAGAGAGAGAAGACTTCCAGGCTTTTAACATGGGAACTGAAGAATCGTGATCAAGAAGGTGAGGTGTGGGCCTTCATGCAGCTATCTGATTTTATGCTTATTGGTCTGCTGGTTAGTATAGTGATGATGAGCTCATGCTATGTGTACAATGGGAGAAGCTCTGAGAGCCTGGAGTGATAACCATTACTTTGTGCCATGCTGGGTGGTTCCTTACTAACACAGATATTGAAGTTTCTGAGAACACAGATCTGTGAGCACACAGGTACGCATGAATGCCTAGAGAGAGAAATATATACATATGAATGTGGATACTCTTAAAGAAAAAGGAGGTGTTTTTTATTAAACATATACATGACAATATATTGACAATAAAATGTCAACAGAGGTGATCTCCAGGTGGTAGAGTTTCTTTTTATACTTTTTATTTTCTAAATTTTCTATAATGACCATGCATTGCTTTTATAATCAAAATAATTAATATGATCAATAAAAGAAGAGGTAGGTAACTTAGAGTGTATGATTGAGTGTGTTGCAGGGTCAGTAAGCGGGTGGAGGGAGGAGTTGGCAAAATAGACATGGAGAGTAGGGGGAGAAGGAGAGTGGTCAGTTCAGGGACCATGGGATGTTCAAAAGTCTTATTTTTAGAATCACTGCAGCAGATCTCCTTCATGTTGTTTTATCATTTTTAATTAAGCACTGGATATGTTTATCTTGTTTTTCTTTTGCTAATTCTTTAAGGTTATGAAACTGAGAAAATTGGCACAGCAGGTTGCTAATTGCCGCCAGTGTCTTGAACGGTCAACAGTCCTCATCAACCAAGCTGAGCATATCCTGAAAGAAAATGACCAGGCACGGTTTCTCCAGTCTGCAAAAAATATCGCTGAGAGGTGAGTTCCTTATGGTCTTTCAACATGCCTCCTCTTAGGAAAAGGGACCAGCTTAAAGTCACTTAATTCAGTTCGGGCATGTTTGTAGCCACTGCCACCTGAAGATTTTGCCAGCTGGCTACTTACTAAGCCTCAGTGTGGTAGGTAGCCCTGTGGATTTCTGACGCCCCTTTCTCTCTCTGCCACCTCCCAGTTCTTCTTCTTTTTTTTTTTTTTTTTTAAATGTTGAAGAATTCCAGTTTTATTCTGTTTTTTCCAAAGTGATTTTTTAAAAACTTCTTATTTTGTATTGGAGTATAGCCAGTTAACAGTGTTGTGATAGTTTCAGGTGAACATCAAAGTGACTCAGCCATACATATGCATGTATCCATTCTCCCCCAAACTGCTCCCCTCCATTCAGAGCCACATAACATTGAGCAAAGTTCCCTGTGCTATACGGTATGTTCCCAGTTCTTCTAATACACAGCCAACCATGCACCCTAGCGATGCCACAGCTCTATGCTACCTAGTCAGGCCTGGAGCTTTCTATGTTGGTGTTGGTTTAGGGGCAGAGAAACTTTTGGCCACATACATAGATGCATGCCCTACCTAAGTCTAGACCATAGCACTAGACTCCCTGGGTTTGAATCTTGCCTCTGACCTTAAACTAGTTGGTTGGTCGTAGGGGAGTCACACAACCTCTCTGAGTCTCATTCTCATTCTCTTATTTGCAAATAATAATAGTACCTATCTCATAAAGTTTTTGTGAGGGTAAAATGAGTTAATATTCATAAAGGTTTAGAATAATGCCCAGCATGTGGACTTTCCTGCTGGTCCAGTGGTTAAGAATCTGCCTGCCAATGGAGGGGTCATGGATTCAATCCCTGTTCCAGGAAGATTCTACATGCCTTGGGGCAACTGCTGAAGACTGAGCACCCTAGAGCCCATGCCCCACAACAAGAGCAGCATTAGTCTCTCAGTCGTGTCCAACTGTTTGCGTCCCCATGGACTGTAACCCTCCAGGCTCCTCCGTCCATGGGATTTTCCAGGTAAGAATACTGGAGTGGGTTGCCATTTCCTTCTCCAGGGGGTCTTCCTGAACCAGGGATCAAACCAAGGTCTCCCGCATTGCAGGCAGACTCTATCGTCTGAGCCACGAGGGGGCTTCCATGAGAGAAGCCACCGCAATTAGAGAGTAGCCCCTGCTCACCACAACTAGAGAAAGCCTGCGTGTGGCAACAAAGACTCAGTGCAGCCAAAAATAATTAATTAAAAAATAATTCCCAGTACAAAATAAATACTCAGTATTCTTATTATTGGAGAACAGAAATTGCGGATGAGAGGAGATTGCCACTTCTTGCAGTATTACTATTAGCAATATTTGACTGTTTAATTGGGGCTTCCCAGGTGGCTCAGTGGTAAAGAATCAGCTTGACAACGTGAGAGACGCAGGAAATGTGGGTTTGATTCCTGAGTTGAGAAGATTCCCTGGAGGAGAAAATGGCAACCCACTCCAGTATTCTTGCCTGAAAAATCCCATGGATAGAAGAGCTTGGCAGGCTCCTCCATAGGGTCGCAAGGAGTCAGACACGACTGAGTGAGCACACATACATGTTATCTTAATATAAATAACTTTTAAGTGTTTAAGAAGAGTAAATTAGAGGTGAAGAAAGGAAAATTCTTTCAGGAAGCTTCCTGTAAAGGGAAAGAGAAAATATGGTGATAACTAGAAAGAGTATGAGATAAAGGAAGGTTGTAAATTTTTTTTTTTTTAGATAGGAGAGACATGAATGAGTTTAAAAGTGGATGTGAGGTCAGCTAGAGATGGGCAAAACTGAAGGTATGGAAAAAAGAAGGTATGTAGCCAAGTAATGGATGTGGATGTTGGTATGCCCAGCAGTTTGGTATGAGAAATTAAAGAATTTATCATTTCATATCTACTCCTCTCTCTGTAAAATAGGAGGCAAAGTCATTTGCTGAGCATGAGCAGGAAGTTAGCAGGGTTCTCTAGCTTTCTGAACATATGGAATACAGTTATAATAATTGCTTTAATGTCTAATTTTAATATCTGGGTGAGTTTCAACTACTTACTTTTTTCTCCTCATTATGGGTTTAATTTTCTTGCCTCTTTGTGTGCCGGTGCTCAGTCTCTTGTGTCCGACTCTTTGCGACCCCATGGACTATATATAGCCCACCAGGATCCTCTGTCCATTGTATGTCTGGTTATTTTCTATTGGATGCTAAACATTGTGAATTTTATCTTATTGGATGCTGTGTATTTTTGTATTCCTATAAATATTCCTAAACTTTGTTCTGGGACACAGTTAAATTACTTGAAAATAGCTTGTTCCTTTCAGGTCTTGCTTTGAAAATTTGTTGGGTGTGATCAAAGCAGTATTTAGTCAGGGGAAGTTTTTCCCCACTACTGAGGCAAGACCCTTCTGAGTACTTTAACAAGTGCCCCATGAATCATGAGATTTCCTGGTCTGGCCAGTGGGAACATACACTATTCCTGGGCCTGTGTAAGCATTAGTATTCGTCCCCTCTAATTCTTTTGGATGGCTCTTTCTCTGGCATTGGACACTTCCCCCACATGCATGTGTTGATCAGTATTTTGTTGAATACTAGGGGCAAAAGCCCTTTCCAGTTCTCAGAATTCTCTCTGTGCATTGTCCTCTCTAGTCATATGCCCTGAGAACTTCAACCAGCTTAGTCTCCTTGATTTCTCAGCTGTGTTCTTACTTAGGGACTCCATCAGATACCACCTGATTGCCCCTTCATGTACATTTTATTACCTTAATTTTTCTGGAACAAATTTTCCCTTAGCTTCCTAAGAAAGAGTACAAGGGAAATACATTTTTGAGAATTTATTGTTTAAAGAATATTTTAAATTTATTTTCTAAATTGAAAGATCGGAAAAACATTTCCTTATTTTTGAAAGCCATGGCTCTATTGTCTCCTAGCTTCCACGTTGTGTTGAGAAGTCCACTAGTTTTTTGATTTCGGATCTTTTGAATGTGACATATATTTTAATATCTGAAGCTTTGAAGGTCTTATCTTTAAGCCACTTTTCCTGAAATTTCACCAATGTATGTCTTGGTGTGAGTCTTTTATTATTCATTTTTGTTGGGCACTAAGTGAGTCTTTCCAATTTGAAGACTATTGACTTCTAGTTCTAGGAATTTGTCTTTTATTATTTGCCAATGGCTTCCTCCTCTTCTCCCTTTTCTCTTTCTGGAACTCTTATGAGCCAGATTTCGGACACCCTAGATTTTCCCTCTAATTTTAAGAAATCTTTTCTTCTACAGTTGCAGAAACCAGTAATTGAGAAACCAAGCACCACACTCGGAGAGTTGGAGAATTCAGGTTTATTACACTGGCGGGCCCAGAGGAGTTAACACTCTAACCTCTGAGCCCTGAACAAAGGGGTTCTAGAGTTTTTATAGACAGATTAGTGGGCAACACTAGCTGCTAATAGGCTGGTTTAAACTAAGGGGGTTTCATGTGTATGGGAACAGGAGTCAAGATGGGGAGGGGGATGCCTGACCTTTACACATACAGGCATAATTAAGCAGGTTTGCGGGGGCAGGGCAATTGCAAAGAGCAGGACAAGGGTGAGCAAGATAAGCTCCAGTTCCTAGTATTATAAGTCCCCACTTTCTGAGAGTACGTGACCTAAGTGATCCAGACTTTGCAAGGAGCAAGCTGAGTTACATAGGCAGAACAAGCAGGTTATGTAAAATTTTAACTTTTCCTCTTCATTCTCCCCTCTCAATGCTTCTAGCACTTGTAGAAAGCATCATCTCATGTTTTGGTAAGACATTCAGAGCTCCCTATCATTTAGGGAGCTATATTGAGCTATTACCACTTATAACATTATGGATTCAATCCATGAGGTTATGAACTGGGTAATTGCATTGGGAATACAAGGGCCAAACAAGAGCACTGCAAAGAGCATGAAGAGAGGACCTATTAAAGGGAGAAACCACGATGCCCAGCTCGTGACATCCAGATATTGTTTCAATCATCCCAGGAATTAGCTAGTTTCTCTCTCCTTTTCATGATTTGTTCCCTTAGCTGTTGGGCCATGTCCCTGACTATTTCTGATTGGTTTACATAAAAGCAGCATTCTTCATTCAAGAAGAGGAAGAGTCCTCCCTTTTCAGCTGTCAGTAGGTCTAGCCCTCTCCTATTCTGTAAAACTACCTCAGCCAAGGAGTCTAGTTGGTCCTGTAACTAGTTGGTCCTGTAGCAAAGAGCACAGCAATAATACCAATTAGGGATAGAGGCCAGCATTGACAATGAAAATCCATCGATATTTTGATAGCCGAATCCTCAAGCTTCTGCCGTGCGTTGACCAGTCAGCTGCTGGAGTGTGTGTGGCTGGAGCAAGGATGAAGAATCTTCAAGCTTCTTTTTTTTTTTTTCCTTTACAATATTGTATTGGTTTTGTCATACTTCTGCTGTGTGTTGACTAGTCAGCTTCCAGAGTAACTAGAGCAGGGCTCAGTGTCCTTCATGGGTGAGGGCCGTTGTCTTTGGAACTGGACCTTGAGGAGGTTTTTGGGGTCCTAAACTGCTTTCCAGGTGTTCTCATCACAGGAAGTAGCTGTCTTCTTGACTCTGGTGTGGTGGATCCAAGGGATGACACGTATAACTAACAGCAGTAGGAGTTGCCAGGATAACTGTGTGAGGGCCTGTCCAAACTGGCTGAAGTGTTTTTTTTTTTTTTTTTTTTAATCTAATCTTTAACCCATACATCATCTCCTGGCTGATAGGGATGAACCCACTTGCCCAAAGGAATGGGTGTCCTTTCTAAGGTTTCTCGGGCAATATGGCAGAAGACTTTTCCAGGGCTGAAAGGTGTCAGGACATCTCCAGGTCAGCTAGTTGTTGGTGGTCTCCCTTGAGCTTTTATTTTTATCACTGGGGGTGGTCTCCCATATAAGATCTCAAAGGGAGAATAGCCTGAGGACCTCAGGGTGCATTTACAGAGGGAGATGAGAGCCCACAGAATGATAAGGCAGCATTCTAGCACTGTCTGGGTGTTGGCCAGGGGATATTCTTGTTGTACTACTACTTGGAGAAACAAACCTAACAAGAAAATTAAAGATATATGGCCCAAAGATTAATAGATGTAGAAAAGCTGCTGGGGGGCTAGCCAGGAGAACCAGGTCCAGGCATTGATTCGTGACATTAGTGTTTCTCTAAGTATGAGAAGATGCAAGAATTTGGACTCATAAAAATCTTTACTGAAAATATCTGACTATCTGAAGGCCTGTTTTGTTTTGTTTTGTTTTTGTTTTTCCCAGAGCACAGAGTGTCTTATTTTTTGTCTCCACCCTGAACTCCTTTTAAGGTGGTGTTGAAGGTCAACATCTTAGAGTGGTCATGATTTAATCTTTGTAGAGGCAGCTGGCACGGGCCAACTTTCAGTCAGCAGGGCCCCTTCATAGCCATATATTTGACCATGTTTTGGGGGCATTTCATGGTCATTGTGTCCCACGGTGCTGGGAGGGCTCATTCCCAGGTCTAACAAGGATTCCATTGAGAGGCCACTCAATGTGTGTTGTCACTATCCAGGCCTTGTAAGTAGTGAAAGTCTCTGGACCATACCTGTCTTACTAGCCTCTTGGTCCAGGAAAATATTTCCTCTTGTTGCTTCTTCCCATATCTAGAGTTACACTATTACAATTACAATTACACTATTACTATTACAATTCTTGATCTCATATGGAACTGCATATCAGCATTTTATCACAGGCTCAGTCATACATTTGGTAATGCAAGAAATAATCTTCTGAAGCAGGCTACATAGAAAATAATATAGCTAGCGGTTATTAGTAAGGTTGCAAACAAGAATTTAAGTCAAGAACTTTCATTGGGTATAGCCCGGTATATCCCAGGTCATCTGAGTCAGTTAAATGATTATAGCCAAGTGTTCATCTCCTGGTTGTACATCATGGAGCATCTGACCTTTATCCAAAGATTGGTTACTGAGATAAGCTTTAGAAACAATCTTAGAGTATCTTTTTAAATAACTTAATTAAACCTTTTAGCAATATAACATCAGTTCAGTTCAGTCGCTCAGTTGTGTCCAACTCTTTGGGACTCCATGGACTGCAGCATGCAGTCCATCACCTCCCTGTCCATCACCAACTCCCTGTCCATCGCCAACTCCCTGTCCATCATCAACTCCCTGTCCATCACCAACTCCCTGTCCATCACCAACTCCCAGAGTTCACTCAAACTCATGCTCACTGAGTCAGTGATGCCATCCAACCATCTCATCCTCTGTCGTCCCCTTCTCCTCCTGCCCTGAATCTTTCCCAGCATCAGGGTCTTTTCAAATGAGTCAACTCTTTGCATGAGGTGGCCAAAGTATTGGAGTTTCAGCTTCAGCATCATTCCTTCCAATGAACACCCAGGACTGATCTCCTTTAGAATGGACTGGTTGGATCTCCTTGCAGTCCAAGGGACTCTCAAGAGTCTTCTCCAACACCACAGTTCAAAAGCATCAATTCTTCGGCGCTCAGCTTTCTTCACAGTCCAACTCTCACATCCATACATGACCACTGGAAAAACTATAGCCTTGACTAGACAGACCTTTGTTGGCAAAGTAATATCTCTGCTTTTTAATATGTTGTCTAGGTTGGTCATAACTTTCCTTCCAAGGAGTAAGCATCTTTTAATTTCATGACTGCAATCACCATCTGCAGTGATTTTGGAGCCCCCCAAAATAAAATCAGCCACTGTTTCTCCATCTATTTGCCATGAAGTGATGGGACCAGATGCCATGATCTTTGTTTTCTGAATGTTGAGCTTTAAGCCAACTTTTTCACTCTCCTCTTATACTTTGAAGAGGCTCTTTAGTTCTTCACTTTCTGCCTTAAGGGTGGTGTCATCTGCATATCTGAGGTTATTGATATTCCAGCAATCTTGATTCCAGCTTGTGCTTCATCCAGCCTAGCGTTTCTCATGATGTACTCTGCATATAAGTTAAATAAACAGGGGGACAATATTCAGCCTTGACATATTTTCCTATTTGGAACCAGTCTGTTGTTCCATGTCCAGTTCTGACTGTTGCTTCTTGACCTGCATACAGATTTCTCAAGAGGCAGGTCAGGTGGTCTGGTATTCCCATCTCTTTAAGAATTTTCCACAGTTTATTGTGATCCACACAGTCAAAGGCTTTGGCATAGTCATTAAAGCAGAAATAGATGTTTTCTGGAACTCTCTTGCTTTTTTGATGATCCAGCAGATGTTGGCAATTTGATTTCTGGTTCCTCTGCCTTTTCTAAAACCAGATTGAGCATCTGGAAATTAATGGTTCACGTATTGTTGAAGCCTGGCTTAGAGAATTTTGAACATTACTTTGCTAGTGTGTGAGATAAGTGCAATTGTGCGGTAGTTTGAGCATTCTTTGGCATCGCCTTTCTTAGGGATTGGAATGAAAACTGACCTTTTCCAGTCCTGTGGCCACTGCTGAGTTTTCCAAATTTGCTGGCATATTGAGTGCAGCACCTTCACAGCATCATCTTTATATAACATTACATAACATAACAATATAACATATTACATATATATACTATATATAATATATTAACATATAACATTATCATATAAAACATTAACATATAACATATTAACAATATAACATAGCACTATAACATAACAAGGAACTATCTCAGAAGTGAGTCTTAGTAAGCACAGACCTTAATTAACAAAACTAGAACTTAATATTCAGTGAAACATATTTTTTTTTGGAGAACTCATTGTGAGGACATAACACTGTAGCCAGGGAAGGCTTTAGCCCATCAAATAAAAATGAGGTCTGTCAGGGAGCCGGGAAAAGCCAAGTGGCCATCTTGGTTTTCCCATAGCCCTGGCTCTTGGATTTTTAGCTGTTGTTTATCCATTTTTAATTCCCTGATTTAGGAGCAGACTATTGCCATGTTTTAAGGACATCAAGATAGCAAAAGTCTAACTGTGAGGGGTTACTTTTTTGTAGAAGCAGAATGAACTTTGTCTACATGTACCATAATCGTAAATAATGTTTTTTTACTTCACCAAAGTAACAAAAAGATTTTAAGAACAAATATAAATCACTTAAAGGCAAAGACAATCATAATCTGTTATCAAAAGCTGCATTCTAAGAAAACTTTGTTCTCTAAACAGAGAGAAGACCAAATTCTAGTCTGGTACCAGCTTACTGTTAATAACAAAATTTGTTTATCTGCTTAATCTTAGAAAGTCTTTTCCATAAATTTTGAAGAACTAGCAGTATTCTTCTAAAGGCATGAGAGTAAAACCATAGAAGGCATGTTTTAAATCTGACTAATTGCAATTGACCAAGAAACCTGGTCATTGTTGTGATATGTAACACTTTAATATGATAACTAGAATTATAATTGACCATATTTTATCAGGGCATATCAGATCTATATGAATTTTACACAATTTTAGGATATCAATATTTGTAACATCAACCATACATTTTAACCTGAAAAGATTTCTCATCCCTTTAAAGTACTTCCCATGTAATTTAACATGTCCAGTAAACCAAGGTAGCTTAATAGCTCTTTGGGATGTCTCAGGGGCCCTCTGAAGCATCCCAAAGTTAGCTAGAAGTCAAGTTATTTAGGAAGTTTTGTCAATAAATGTCAAAAGGGTTTATAACACTCAGTCAGGTAGGATCATATAAGTTACTGTGAAATAATGGTTATTCACTTAGCCAAAGTTAACAAAAGATTTCAAAGGTAAATGTAAAACAGATCAATTAAGAGGTAAAGAAACATAAATCTATCATTAAAAGCAGTTTACCATCTGAAGAAAGTATGTCCTCTTATCAGAGAGAAAGGCAAAATTCAAGTTTTTGCACCAGCTTACTTTAAACTCATTTAGGTAAACTTAATTAAATTTATTTTAAACTTGCACAAAACTTTTTTTCAGGGTCCACTTTCCACAAACTTTCTGTAACAGCCACCTGTAAGTCAGATCTACTTTCTTTTTCCTTTATAAATGTAATTTTATTTTTTATATCTTCTTTATTAAAAACATACATCTTCCTTATTAGATTAGCAAACAGACATTAATACTAGATATTTAATATTGAATATTTCCCGGTTTTCATGAATCTGACATTTATTTAGGTTAATTTTTCTTGTATTTATAATTGTTTGATTTGTAAGCACTTACTTTTCTTTAGGCCAATTAAATTAGAACTCATTTACAACTTCAGCAATATCAGAAAAAAACAAAGACATACACTGAGACATACATAAATCCAGACAGACAGACTGACAGAGATCTTATAGTTTTCTGTTTGAGATTTAAAATATCTCTTTGACCCCCTTTTTTTTTTCTTTGCTTGAAGTTCTAGTTTGCCCAAGGCTGAGATCTCAGGCAAAGTGAGTGGGCTGTGTATTTCAAGGACATGGAAAGTGTTAACTTTAAGTTTTTTCCTAGGCAGGCCTTTTAACAAGCTAGTTGTTTTTAATTACATATGCAAAAAGAATTGGTTTTGCAGTTTCCAAAATGAAAAATTTCTCTCACTCCATTTAATCAGCAATCATGCACTCGCAATCATCCAGAGGCTATCACAATGCCTCTCTTCTCCTGAGTTCCCTATCTGATGCTCCCTTCCTGGGAGCTCCAAGGAGGTGATCAGTCTCCTCTTCTACCTGTTGGGGTAGTACCTGCCTGGGGACTGGCCCCAGGGCCTTACCTGATCCTATGGCCATTCCTGGTGTGTTGGTCTGTCCCGCCAATGAGTCCAGTCAGGGCTTGGCCATCTGGAGAGTCAGAACGCCTGTGCAAAAGAGAACCCAAAATACCGTCAGGTGGTGCACCTCCTTGTTTGTCTCTCCACTCAATTCCACTTGAAGTGGCTTCCTTCACTCCAGCCTGACCGAGCCACCAGTCTGGCAGCTGGTGTGGTTGGAATCTCACTGGGGCCTCCAGAAATGTGGCAGAAACCAGTAATCAAGAAACCAAGCACCACACTCAGAGAGCTGGAGAATTCAGGTTTATTACATCAGCGGGCCCAGAGGAGTTAACACTCCAAGCTCTGCTGCTGCTGCTGCTGCTAAGTCACTTCAGTCGTGTCCGACTCTGTGCGACCCCACAGACGGCAGCCCACTAGGCTCCTCTGTCCCTGGGATTCTCCAGGCAAGAACACTGGAGTGGGTTGCCATTGCCAAGCTCTGAGCCCCGAACAAATGGGTTCCAGAGTTTTTATAGACAGACTAGTGGGCAACACTAGCTGCTAATAGGCTGGTTTAAACTAAGGGGTTTCCTGTGCATGGGAACAGGAGTCAAGATGGGGAGGGGGATGCCTGACCTTTCCACAGACAGGCATGATTAAGCAGGTTTTCAGGGGCTGAGCAATTGCAAAGATCTGGACAAGGGTGAGTGAGATAAGCTCCAGTTCCTAGTATTGTAAGTCCCCACTTTCTGAGACTACATGACCTAAGTGATCCAGACTTTGCAAGGAGCAAGCTGAGTTACAGAGGCAAAATGAGCAGGAGGTTATGTAAAATTTTAACTTTTGTTCTTCACTACTTTCCGTGACTTTATCTTCTAGGTCTAAGATGTTTCCTTTATTTTTCATTCAATGCTTCTATTACATTTTTAATTTAAGGATTCATATTTTTATTAATAAGACCTCTTTCTTGATCCTTGCTTCTTTTTTTACCATTCTGTCCTTGCTTTATGTATACAAACTTCAATAAGTCCCCTACATACGAATGAGTTCCAATCTGAGAGCATGTTCATAAGTCCAAATTGTACATCCAACAAAGTTAGCCTAGGTACCCAACTAACATATTGGCTGTTGCTGCTGCTGCTGCTAAGTCACTTCAGTCGTATCCGACTCTGTGCGACCCCTGAGATGGCAGCCCACCAGGCTCCCCCGTCCCTGGGATTCTCCAGGCAAGAACACTGGAGTAGGTTGCCATTTCCTTCTCCAATGCATGAAAGTGAAAAGTGAAAGTGAAGTTGCCCAGTCGTGTCCGACTCTGAGCGAATCCATAGACTGTAGCCTACCAGGCTCTTCCGTCCATGGGATTTTCCAGGCAAGAGTATTGGAGTGGGGTGCCATTGTCTTCTCCGACATAATTGGCTACACAGTACTATACTGTAGTAGGTTTGTGATACTTTCCACATAAATAATACATAGGAACAAACAAAAAAACAAAGAATTTTTAATCTTACAGTACAGTACCTTGAGAAGTACAGTAGAACAGTACAACAGCTGGCATACAGGGGCTGGCATCAAGTGAACAGGTAAGAGTTACTGACTGGAAGAGGGAGAGGAGGTGGGAGATGTTAGGGCTGAAGGATTGTCAGCAATAGAGATGGAGGGCAAGCTACAGTTTCACTCACACCTGACGCTGATGGAACTTACATTCACATGTTTGAAAGTTCGCAACTTGAAGGTTTGTATAGGGGACTTACTGTATTATCTTCCTGATGATATTAATGATCATTAAAAATGTCTTCTAAACTGCATTGTCTTGGTTTCCTCCATGTTCCATTTCTCTGTTAGTTTCTGTCTTTCCCTAAATGTTTGGGGAGCTTTTCGCTGCCTTTTTGAATTTAAGCACTAAAAGGTGATTGGAATATCTGAGAGAATGAGAACATTTTGTTGCTTGGTGAGCTTTGCTATAGGATTTTAAGGCGGGATGTTAGATTTTTATTGAGTGGACCCCGTATGTGTTAGTTCTGTAGGTGTTTTCTCTTGGCTTAGTTAGCCCTGGAAGGAACCCACCAATCTCCTGCTTCTGGGAGTGAGGGGAGCAATGAAGGGTACAAGTCTGACTGCCACTATTCCAGGAGCCCAGCAGGGAAAGGGTTTTAAGACTGCTTTTAGTTTGGCATCAGGATGAGAGAGGCATAGTCTCTGGTTGAGTGGATCTGACAGTGTAGCTGTTTCTCATGCAAACCTTCAACTGTCTGTGACATTAAATCAGCTTCATCTTGTTGCCTTCTTGATCCAGCTTTCTCTGCTCTGTGGTTGGTTACCACTCATCCATTCCCTTTCTAGTTTCCAAACATTTGTTGACAATATCTTACTTGCATCTCTTTTTCCATCCCCTTTGTCTTTGTGGGTTCACGGTGTTTTTTTTTTTTTTTTTTTCCCCTTTGACTGTCATTTAAGTGGAATTTCATGAGAGCAGAGATAAAACATATTTAGACCACTGTATGTTATCATGCCCACTCAGTCTTCAACTCCCTGAAATGTCTTCTGCCACTACCACACTATTGAAAGTATTCTTTTCAGGGTCACCTGATGAATAACTTGTTGCTGAATTGTAATAGACATTTCTTTGTTTTATCTTACTGTTTCATCTTGCTTGGTCTCTTAGCATTTGTCCCTACTGACCATTTTTACTTGAAATTTCTCTGCCCTTAGCTTGAGAACACTCCTGGTTTTCCCTCTCCATATCTGGTTTCATTTGCCTTTGTGAGCAACTCTTCCTTGACCTATCCCCTTAATGCTGTTGTTCTTTGTGTTTCTGTCTTAAGCTGTTTTCTTTTCTTATTGCATATTCTCCCTGTTGCAGACTTGTAGTTCCTAGGGTTTTGTTTACCATCTAGCTGTTGATGATTCCTAGGTCTCTATATCTAAATCTTATTTTCATGGGCTCAAGTATAGCCTCTGTGGTAGGTGGAATAGATAGCTAACTCTGGTATGGCTTGAGAATAATCTACATAACCTAAATATCTTTCTCACTGGTCTCTCTCACAGGGTCTGAAATTCTTCCTCACAATTAATCATTGTTATGTATTAAGAACCAGGACTTCAGGTAAAATAAAATTTTAACTGAGAGAGCGTTTCCTTCCCCCTTACTAATGACTGACAGCTCAGCTGGTAAAGAATCTGCCTGCAATGCAGGAAACCTCAGGTTGATTCCTGGGTCAGGAAGATTCCCCTGGAGAAGGGATAGGCTACCCACTCCAGTATTCTTGGGCTTCCCTGGTGGCTCAGATGGTAAAGAATCTGCCTGCAATGTGGGAGACCTGGGTTCTATCCCTGGGCTAGGAAGATCCCCTGGAGGAGGACATGGCAAACCTCTCCAGTATTCTTGCCTGGAGAATCCCATGAACAGAGAAGCCTGGCAGGCTCCAGTTTATGGGGTCACAAAGAGTTGGACACGACTGAGTGACTAAGCACAGTACATGCCAATTTAATTAAAATTCTCTGTATCTAAAATGTTGCCCTTTAGTTAATGAAAGGCATTTTAGTGTGGTTTATATATAATGCTAAATAAAGAATATTTAAGCTCTTTATAGATTATCCATTTTTATAGATAATCTATAAGGTCAGTTGTTTTTAAAATTCAGCGTGACAAGATACAGTAGCAAACTTTGCTTTACTAAGTCAGACCAAGTTGTAATTCAGAATTGTCTTTTAAACAGCTATCCAAAAACAACATACAACTGTAAAACTGCTGTATATGTGTGATTAGTAATGGTGCTTTAGCCAATTCAGTTAGAAGGATTAAATTAGAGGAGATATACCAGCAGCACAAACTTTGTAAATTATGTGATCATAAGGCTTAAGAATTAAAACCAAACTCATAGACTAAAAAATTTTTATGAATTAGAACTGTAATATCAAAGAATATTTACATTTGAACCTATTTTCACATGTAATGCTAAATTTGGCCTCCAAAATCTGAATCATTTTCAGTCCTAATAAAAATATGTAGGCTTATTTAATAGAGACATGAAAAGCTGCTATGATGCATTTATTTATAATTATAAATGCTATCTCATTTTACTTTACATTTCTTTGATTTCTCATGTAGTTGGGATTTTAAATATATTTGTTGGCTATTCATTTTCATGTTTATGAATTAACTTTCTGTTTTATTTGTCTATACTTCTTCTGTCACCACTTTACTTTCTGCTCATTCCCAGACAACTGAAAAACCTGATCTGCCTCTGGTTTTGACCCCCTCCAGCCCATCCACTGCAGCTGGAGTAGTGTTCTTGAAATATAAAATTGCACTCATCACTCCTCTGCCTAAAATGCTTCAGGGGCTCTCATTACATTAGTCTTTCACTTGTTTATCCTGGCCTGAAATTTATTCCCGCAACATCTCTATTTTCAGAAACAGCCAAAAGCTATTGTCGTAGATGTGTAACAGGGTATCCGTGCATGAGGAGATGTATTTGTTTAACTCCTCATCCCCTTAAAACTAGTTCACCATACAAGTTTCCTCTCTGGTCGTCCTACATTCAGTGTCTCTTCTCTCCACTCTAAGGTGCATATTGTTGCCAAGTTAATGTTTCTTTCCATACTGTTATTTGCATGCTCAAGAATTCTCACTGGCTCTGATTCAGGTCAGGCACAGGGCCTAAATATGTATGTTTCAATCAAAGCTCAGAGATAATTCTGATGTGGAAAAATTTTTGAGAATTGCTGAGGTATGTAAAAATATACCTTAATTTTTTTTTTTAAAGTAACTGTCTACATGGTTAAGTATAGAGTTTAGAATCCAATGAACATGGGTTCAGTTATATTTCTTTTTTTCTGACCGTTGTGTGACCTTGAGCAAGTTCCTTAACCTTACTATGTCTCATTTACAAAATGGAAATAACATTTGCTACACAGGGTTAT
This sequence comes from Bos indicus x Bos taurus, assembly GCF_003369695.1. Taxonomy (NCBI): domain Eukaryota; kingdom Metazoa; phylum Chordata; class Mammalia; order Artiodactyla; family Bovidae; genus Bos; species Bos indicus x Bos taurus. The sequence goes on along the minus strand of NC_040105.1, from coordinate 88,152,048 downwards.
GGTAAGGAGTAACTTAGATAATGTGTGTAAAGTGCATGCATGGTGTCTTATACATACTGAATGCCCAGTGAAAGTTACCATTTGTGGTGGTGTTGTTAGTCATTCAATAATTACTTATTCACTATGTGTCCAACACTGTGTTAGGGACCATGGTATAAAATGCGGATCCTGCTTTTGAGACTCTTACAATTAGTTAGGGAGATAAAACTAGCATAGCATTATATAACTAGAGAGCAATAAAATTAAATGTAAATGTTATAAAAGATCAAACAAAATATAGTATTTAGGGGAAGATTTTAACCAAGCCCTAGCATGCTGGGTTGTTGATTAACATTAAAAAAAAAAAGAGGGGGAGAAAAAAAATCTCTCAAACTGCTGTAACCAAGCTTTCAGAGGTCTAGTTTTGATGCTGCCTGCCAGATGGAAAATGATGCAGAGGGAAAAAAATCCTGTATTTACTTCTTCAAATTAAGACAGGATGGGGGAGTGTGTTTGAGGAGTGAACATATGTGAATAAATATGGTATAACCCTTAATTGGTTCCTGATTATTAAAATTTAAATGCTTTCCATTGGAAAAGGACAGATATGATATTTTTCATTTTAATCAAGTCCTACCAGTCATTTATCTTCACCTTGTTAAACCAGAAGTCAAACATTGGATAAAGGTTGCTAATCTATTTTGATATATATTGATGCACTTTTCTCTCTTTCAGGGTCGCTATGGCAACTGCATCTTCTCAAGTTCTGATTCCAGACATCAATTTTAATGATGCCTTTGAAAACTTTGCTTTAGATTTTTCCAGAGAAAAGAAACTGCTGGAGGGGCTAGATTATTTAACAGGTGTGAAAATACTGTGCTTTCCCTTCCATTTTAGTCCTTTTCTTTTGGTAGGCTTTTACTTTAAAATAATCTGAAAAGGACAATATTATAAAAATGCCTTTATAATCTTTAAAATGATACATATATCTTTTTAGATAGAATATATTTTAATTCATGTAACATAAAATAGAAATTATTTGTCAAATATTTCCAAGGACAGGATAAGTATACACATCATCCCTACTTAAAGGTAAAAAACAAAAAGTTGCTGATGGTTTTCTCCTTACGAGCCTGTCAGTAATATAACGTCGCCTGTTATAGGGGTAGAACTTGGGTAGTAATTAAAGAATATTAGAGAATTTCTCACATGGGTACAGGTACCACCCAAATGCTTGTAAGAAAATTTAAGAATTAGCAGAATATAAAGAAAAATGTAAGAAATATCTGACTTGCAGAGAGAATTTTAGAAAATGAGGGCAACAACCTGTCTGTTAAAAATACTGACTGCCTTCAGGATGTTTGAATGATCATTTCATGAGGAAATGTACACACACAATAGCTTTGTGTTTGTAGTTATCTTTGTTACTATATTAAAATAGGTGTCATTGATGGAGCATCTCCTTTAAGCCAGACACTATATATTAATTTTACATCATGTTCCTTACAAGGAATCTGTGAGGTAATTATCATTAATTATCATCATTTTACAGATGAGGAAACTCATATTAATTTGCACAAAATCCCTATTAATACTGCCAATATATAATACAACTTATTTTGAAATAAAAAGAAATAGATTGAAGGCCACATAATAAGGAAACACATGACTACGTTGCTCTAATAGCTACGTATGTGTTAGTGCAGGCCGAGTAGCCAGTGGGTCTACTGAGTAACTTAGGCTTAGATCTTTGCCTAATATCCCTATATCATTAAAACAAAAGTGGTTAGGGGAACTTGAGGTCTCAGCACTTGACTTCAGGTTGTGTGGTATGTGCAATCTAAAGCTTCTTTTTAAGAAAACCTCCTTTCCAGGAGATGTTGGGTTGGTTAGCAAGAGTAACAATTTTAAAATGCTAGAACAGAGAGTATGTTTTCCTTACCTTCTTTTCCACCTTTCGTTACAGCCCCCAACCCACCATCTATCCGAGAGGAACTCTGTACTGCCTCCCATGACACCATTACGGTCCACTGGATCTCGGATGATGAGTTCAGCATCAGCTCCTATGAGCTTCAGTACACCATATTCACTGGCCAGGCTAACTTCATCAGTAAGTCATGGTGTAGTTGGGGCCTGTGGCCAGAGATAAGGAAATGTAAGGAAGCAGTAAGCTGCTCAAGATTGGCCGGGGCGCCACGAGGCAAGTGTTTGTAAGACATGCTAGGTTGTGTAGTATAGTGTTGTGTAGACAGTGCAATCTCCCCCAGCACATTGCAAAGACCTTAATGATGGGTAACAAGCAAGTTGTGTATTTCCTTGCTGTGCAGTCACTGGGGCCACTCCCATTTGTTTATGTAATCCTTAGCCTTTCTTGAGTTAATCCATGTCACTCCACTCTCTGAAATCAGAACACAGCTCAGAATTCGTTCCTGAGTAGTTAAGTCACAATCATTGCTGATTCTATGTGTGTGAACCATCTCTCTTCTTGACTGTTCTTCCACTTCATTATCATGGTAAAAAACATTACATTCAAAGACTACTGCTTCCTTTACTGTACCCATTTTTATCACTGAATAAGTGACAAGCCTCCTGCCTCTGTCACTCTTCCCTCTATCCCTTCTCCGTTTCCTCCAAAAATTACACCAAATATACAAATGCATCAGTGAGCCACCAAATGAAAGATGTTCTGAAAGCAGTCATTTAGCTCACATGTTATGGTTTTATCTTCTGATGAATTGGAACAAGACATAGGACCTTAACTCAAGCTGCAAGTTCCCCTCAACCTGCTGGAGAAAATGGAAGTGAAAGCAAAATTAAAGCTGAATTCAAGATTGGAACCAACTTACACACTAAGGTTGCATCTGCATAGCTGCAAATTAGTATTTTCTTTTTATCTTGTGTTTGTGCTTCTGTGTCTGACTTCACAGACCTGTGTGAAGGAGTTTTTCTGATGAAACCCTCCTGAAAGGCTTCCTTTTCCCATCCTGTGACAATTTAGGGCCACATGGCGGGGTGGGGAGGTGAGAGGACATTTGGGGTCCAACTCTAAAAAAAACACTTGCCTCGTGCAGCTCCAACCTAAGCCACTTGGCCCTGGTAGCTGCATTCCTGGGTGTTTGTTCAGGTTGTGAAGCTGCAAAATGCTAAGGCCTCCCCAACACACATGTTTACAGTGGCTTCTCCTGCTCTGGAAAGTCTTAAAGCCAGTAACTGAGCTTTTCTTTCTTTCCTGATATGGGGAGAGCAGTGGTCTCCTGGGAGTTGAGAAAAAGTCTAAGAAGTGACAAAGACCAAAACGCTGTTACCTCTATTTTCAAGGATAGATAGTCCTTTGTAAAGAAAAGCTTAAAGGATAATTCTTAATAGTGATAAGATCATAGCATTTTAGAATTAGAAGGGACCTAAGAAGTCATCTAGTCAAATCTTCTTCCCTTATACCAGATACCTTGTAGGTGGTTGTTCTGTCTCTGCTCAAACATTTCCAGTAATGGATAGCCAAATTCTAGCAAAATAGCCCATTCAGTTGTACAGCTATAAATAATTGTCAGTGCTTCCTTATAAAAGGCCCAAGACTTCCTCCTAGTGAATAATAATAGTAATTTACATATGTATGTGTTTCCATTTACAGACACTCCCATATATGTTATCTCATTTGGTCCTCATGACTTCTCCCTTAGCCTTATGAAATAGATGATATTAATTATTTTATAATTATAAAATTATAGACATAGAAATCGAGGCTCAAGTTGAATGAGTTGTCCAAGATCACAGAGCTACAAACTGAGGGAATCATGATTTGAACCCAAGCTTTTCGGACTTCAAGCTTAATGCCCCTTGAATTAAACTAGCTACCAATTAGTCCTAGTCCACAGAGGATAGCTGAATTATTGCTTTTGTGTATTAGCTGATATCCCCTTACCCTATACCTTTTTTCTAGTAGCCACACTGACTATTGTGTTGACTGAACATATAGTAAGCTGAAATCCCTAGGCACTCAAAATCCCATTCCTATACAATTGAGTGTTTACACTGAAATACAACATCTTGAATTTATTCCTAGGGACATTTTTATCTGATTAGTTCTGACTCCTTACCCAGCCAGCTAAATTTTTGGGGGGGAGTTCCTGCCTCCCAATATATTTACCTTCCCTCCCAGCCTGCCTTCTATGTCTTCCTCCTTTGATCATTGATAGAAAAGTGGAATAAGACAGGGACAAAGGCAGAACCCTGAAGCAAAATTTTGGATGGCAATGGGCAGATAAGTTGAAACTATTTTACTCAGAATAAATATTCATGAAGATTCCAGTCCTACATGCTGGTCTGGCCTGCCACTGTTGACTGAACTCTATTTGTGAGAGCCACTTTCCCTTGAGGTTTTCCTACATTTTCTCTTTTAAAAACCACTTTATTAAGGTGTGATTGACATATAAAAAGTTGTCCATCAACAGATGAATGGATAAAGAAAATGTGGTATATACATAAAATGGAATATTATTAAGCCTTTAAAAAGAAGGAAATCCTGCCACATGCAGGTCCATGGATGAACCTGGAGGGCATTGTGCTAAGTGAAATAAGCCAGACACAGAAGGACAAATACTACATGATACCATTTATATGAAGAATCTTAAAATAGTAAAACTCCACATTTTCTTTAACCAGAAATTTCTTCCTTGTTGGTTAGAATTTTGTCTGGAGAAATAGTTCTCTTTATTTTTTTCAGCTTTTCTCCTTTATTTTGAACTTTCTTCCCACTTTATGTAAGATTTGAAATGGACATAGGCCAATAGTGTTTCAGATGATACTGTTGGCTGAATGAAAATTCCAACAGATGTTTGGATAATAGTCTTCCCCATTACTGTATTTCTTTCCTCTGTTTCAATTTTGCATTTTGTATTATAAAAGCAACTGGCTAAAGCTTCTGGCTGCCAGGCAGTCTGTAACATACAGTCACAAAGATTAACTTCTGTTTCCCCTCAGTCTTGTTCTCATGCAAATGCTCTCTATGCCCATTTACACACAGGTTCATGGATTTCCATATTGTGGTCTTTTCCTTTTGAACAAGGTGTATATTTCCATTACCATAAATAAGTGATAAATCCCATCTCACTAAGTCTCAGTGATACCCAGAGGATAATATATTTACCTTTTTAAAAGTTAGAAATGATTTCAAAATTACTGAAAAGTGTGCAAGACTAGCACAAAGAACACCCATACACTCTTCACCCAGATTCACCTATTGTTAATACTTTATCCCATTTCCTTTATCATTTGCTAACATTCTCTATTACTATGTTTTTTTCTGAACCATTTAAGAGTAAATTACATACATCATAGCTTTTCACTCCTAAATTCTTCAGTATGTGTTTCCTAAGAATAAAGAAATTCTCTTATGTATCCACAGTACAGTTATTAACTTTAACAGATATGATGTTGATGCAGTGCTTTTAACTAATCCACCATTCATATTCCAGTCTTGACCATTGACCCAATAATATATTTTATGACATATAGAACCCGATATTGTCCTATATAGTCTAGAATCAGGTACTGGACTTAATTGTCATATTTGTAGCATCCTTTAATTTGGAGCATTTCTTCAGCCTTTCTTTGTCTTTAATGACATTGTTATTCTTTTTTAAAGTTCCCTTTTGTTTGTTTATTATGCTGTTCCTTGAGTGTATCTGATGTTTCCTCATGATTGTATTCAGATTATGCATTTTTGGCTTCCATCACGTAAGTGATGTGTTCTCCTTAGGATATCACATCAGGAGACAATGTGTACATGCCCTTCACTGGTGATGCTGATTTTGATCACCTGATCAAAGGTGTTATCTGATTTCTTCTCTGCATAGTTACTAGTTTTCCCTTTGCAACTAATAATCAATCTGTGCAGTGATACTTTAAGGCCATAAAAATATCCTGCTTCCTCATCAAATCCATCCTACTTCCATCCCTCTTTTAGCATCAATCAATAATTCTCGCCTGATCCAAACTTTACTCTGATGATGGCAAAATAATGATTTTTCCAAGTGAGCATCCCATCCCACATTTACAAGTTGCCACTCTGCATTTTACTGTAAGCAAAGTCTCATCCTTCATTTGTTTATATTTTTACTTCTCAGTATGGACTCATGAATTCTATTTTTTCATTCGTTTATAATTCTTTACTGCCCTTACTTATTTTGGTGCTCAGATCGCCCAAATTTAGCCAGTTGGAGCTTTTTAAGCTGACTCCTGAGTCCTTATATTCTCCCATCATTTTCTTGAGCACTTCCTTACTTTGCAACATAACAAAAGGTTATTGGCTCATTTTAGACCATACCCTGCTCCAGCCTTGAAATCAGCCATTTTTCCAAGGAACCCTGGTCCATTTACATCCCAGGATGTTATTAGAGACCAAGACCTGGGTACTAGAAAATACACACACAATACACCCATGTACATATACATATTCACACATAATATACGTACCCACATACACATGTACCCACCTTTGTATGTGCATACACGTGTATGCATACACGTGTATGCACATACTCATACACATTTTAGAAATAACGAGTTCATACCAATATCTCCAGCCCATCCCCACAGGTTCTTTCTTGCCGCCCCCCCATTTCACACTTGGATGTTCCTACTTCCACGGTGAGAACCCTGGCTCCCAATAGCATCAACACATATACTCATTTACTCAATCCCATAGCATATCTGAAGTAGTTTCAGAATGCTGTTGCCCATACCGCTACAAAAACAAACAATACTGGAGCATCTGTTGACAGTTCTCTTCTTGCCCTTTTCTGTGATTGTTGACATTTGAAATGCAGGTGGCTTCATTTGGTTTGTTTGCTTTCAGTTTTAGACCCCACTCTTACCATTCATATTGGTGTCATTTAAATGTTTTAAATTTCTAAAACATTATTTCTGAAAGGGAAAGGCATGAAAAAAAAAAAAAGGTATACTCAGAGAAGTGTCATTCTCTCTTGCATTCTTTTAATCCTCTTCCCCTACCCCCATCCCTTGTACGTAACCAGCTTCATTATTTTCTGATTTTTCTTTCCTGTTGTTATTATTGCTTTGTAAATCTAAGCAAATAATGTAGGTTTTCTAATTTGCCTTTCTTTCTTGCATGAAAAAGGTAGCATACTACTTATACTCTTTTGTAATTTTATTTTGAAAATTAGCAGTATATCTTGGAAATCATTCCATTATCAGTTCATAGAAATCTCCCACCTTCTTGTTTCATAGCTGCATAATACTTCATTGTGAAGATTGTTTTCTCTTTTGATTTTTTGTTTTGTATTGGTATAAGTATACCTGAAAGATCATATATTTCCCTCCTACTGTTAAAATTTAATATGTATTTTATGACTCATACTGTGCATTGATACACTGGCAGTCAAGCCCTCCAACATTTTCTTTCTGGCCCTCATCCTTATTGGCATTTCATGAGAATCAATGAACATTGCCACCAATTATTCTTCTTTCTATAGCATATCTGTTTGTACTCCATTATGCTTCTTTTTCTAGTTTTAATTTAGACTTCTACTTCCCCCAAAGTTAATTACAAAACCTTCCTGATCATATCTTTCTCAAATCGATTATCATTATTTCATTTTTAATCTTTACTAAAGCTGCATAGAAATAACTAAATCCACCAGCCATTTTCTCTGCCCTTTCTTTTCCATCCTCTGGTAGAATTATGGTTAAAAAGTGTTAAAGTGAAAAGCAGATAACAGAAGAGATAAGTGTAAATTCACAGACTGGAATGTCGATCCCTCTTTTATCAAAATTTAGCTAAATACATGTTTTTAATTATGTATATTTTTCTCTGTTTAAGTCAATGTTTATGGTCTAGAGAGTTTCAAAAGCAGAAACCTAGATCTCTGGTCCCTTTCCCTACTTGGGAGGGAAGAAGGTTCCAGAAAACAAATTTGTTCCTGGACTGCCCAACCTCAAAAGAGTATTGGAATCAGAAACAGGGAGGGGTAAAATAAGTACTGTGAAGTAAGGAGATGCTATTTTACTTTGACTATCATGTCATCTCCTTGGCTTCCCTATGACACCTTGGAGCCCACCAAGATTAGAAGCAAGGGTGAGAATGGTGTGGGAGAGCTGAATCATAAGCCTTGAAAGATTTGCTGCCTTGCAGTGACAAAGGAACATTGTTTGCTCCATGAATTGTGGAGCAGTGTAGTGGAGAGAACACTGGACTAGGTTAAAGAGACCAGGGTTCTACTCTCAGTGCCACTCTCAGCTCTCTGTGGCCTTGGGCAAGTCACTTTCCTTCTCTCTTAGTTTCCTATTTGTACAATGAGGGAAATATGGTGTCTAGTTGGCCTTTTGGCTCTGAGATTCCTTGTTATTCTGTTCTGCTCTACCCATTCAAGGGTCAGACTCAGATCTCAGAGGATTGAACCTTTGGGGTGAAGATCTAGAGATGCTATGAAAGATGTGATTCTGTGATTTTGTGTAGAAGTTTCCCCTGTATTCTTTGGCAGAAAATTGAAGTAACTTTTCACTAGTGGTTACATTCAATTACCAGAGGCAAGAAGCCTGGCATAAGCTTAGCTCTGTGGGAGAAAAGAAGCAGAGGGGATTCATCTCCCTATGTCTTCCACGACTCAAAACAAAATGAAATTTGCTTTGGGGGGCTTGTGATGAATACTCAGTATGCTTCTCATCCTGCCTTTTTTACATTAACATCCTTGCTTTCCCCACATTATAGGCCTGTATAATTCTGTGGATAGCTGGATGATCGTGCCCAACATCAAACAGAACCATTACACAGTCCACGGACTGCAGAGTGGAACACGCTACATCTTCATTGTTAAAGCCATAAACCAAGCAGGCAGCCGGAACAGTGAACCTACCCGACTCAAAACAAACAGTACGTTGTGGTGATCGCAAAAGGAGACAGTAGCTTTGCCCTCCTAAGCAGCGAGTACTCTTAGCCTGACGCTGGCACCTCCTACAGCAGTGTAAGAGGGCAGAGGCACCAAGTAGAGAAGCTTTGCTGTTGGAGTCTGTGCTTTGGGCCAGGGGGGTTGTTTGTGCCCCTGGGAGGTATGTGGACACAGAGATATACAGAAAACAGCTGATGGCTTGGGAGGATATTAGTGAAGAGTTTTTTTGTCTGTTTATTTTTGACTGTGCTGGGTGTTCATTGCTGCATGTGGGCTTTCTCTAGTTGTGGCAAGCTGGGGCTACTCTCTAGTTGCCATGCACGGGCTTCTCGTCATAGTGGCTTCTCTAGTTGCAGAGTACAGGCTCTAGGCACGTGGGCTTCACTGGTTGCAACATGCAGGCTCAGTAGTTGTGGCTCGCAGGCTTAGCTGCCCCACGGTATGTGGAATCTTCCCAGACCAGGGATCGAACCCATGTCCCCTGCCTTGGCAGGCAGATTCTTAATCACTGGCCCACCAGGAAAGTCCAGTGAAGATTTTTCTCTGCATTCTGCCTTCATACTTGGGGTGCAACTGAGTAAAAGAGTACTGTTTGTAATATTCTGGTAAAATTCTCCTTCAGAGAAGCCAAACCTGTTAGGAATGCTTTTTGACAGGAAAATCCATCTAATTTAGCTTGTCAAATATTATTTGTGAGCAGCTTAAACAAATAGTATTTTTTTCTCTCTTTCATATAGCAAGAAGCTCAAAGGTAGGCAGTTCAGGGCTGGTGCATGTCATAAAAGACCAAGACCCCGCCTCCTTTTATGTGTTGGCTTATTGCTACATGGTCCCAACCTACCCACTGCAACCTCCAAATGACATTTCTTTTCAAGATAGAAATAAGGGGGAAAACACTGGTACATTCAATGACTATCCCTTTTACCAAGAATGTAGGCATTTTCCCAGAAGTTTCCTCCACCCCATCTGACTTCTGCTTCTATCTTCTTAGTCACCCCTAGCAGCAAGGGAGGCTAGGAGCTTGAGTATTTAGCTTTTCTTGCCTCTACAGTAAAAGCAGGTAAGAGAAAAAAAAAGTAGTGGGTGGGTGTTACATTGACCAACGGTGTCTGTCAGATGTGTTTTGTATTATACAGCTCTTGCCATACCCAGCTGTTGGCTCCTAGTAACTAACTACTTTTGTCATATGACTTTAAGGAATTCTTTCTTGGGAATGATCCTACACAACAGATATTTTCTCTAATTATTGATGATGCAACAATCACTCTAACAAAGTGAGCTATTAGATGTTATTTACATCCCAGTAATTACAGGGCAAAACAATTTGTCCTGTAGTTGAGTTATTCTCAGGTGTTTTGTTCTGCCACCAAGCAGCAATTATCTCATCTATCCCCTCACTTTGCCTTACCTGAAATACTCCTTCCCCTAAAATCTGTTCAAATCCCAAACCATCCACTGAAATAAAGCAAAGTACAAAAGTTATTTGAGAATAGGAGACCTTGAGAGCCCCTTTTAACTTGATAGTCTATGAAGGGGGGACAGCTTATTTTTATTTTGTAGAAAACAGTGGCTTCTGTCCTGCTTCTTTCATATAATCCAAACACCAGTCAGCTTTCACTGACTCAAGAATGATCATTATGTCGAGGTTCCTCTGATAGTGATGGTCCTGCAGAAACAGGAGAGAATTCGTACATACTTTCTCATGCATTTTCTTTTTTTTTTTTTTTTTTTCTACTTTATGTTTCAGGCCAACCCTTTAAACTGGATCCCAAAATGACTCACAAGAAGTTGAAGATTTCCAATGATGGATTGCAGATGGAGAAGGAAGAAAGCTCTCTGAAGAAGAGCCATACTCCAGAGAGATTTAGTGGCACTGGGTGCTATGGGGCAGCAGGAAATATATTCATTGACAGCGGTTGCCACTACTGGGAGGTGGTCATGGGGTCCTCCACATGGTGAGTGGATCCAACTTTTCTTTCCCCCTGTTGTTAGGTTCCTGGGAGATTCAGTTTGATAGTATAAGTATAATACCAGTAAGTCAAGGTTAAAAGGCAAGTGATGGAAACCACTCTTAGAAAAACGTTCCAGTTTTTAAAAAATCAAATCATGTATGCCATTCTCCCAAATCATCCCATGAATCCCCAGTCCAGGTTCGATGCAGGATACAGGAAGCTTGGGGCTGGTGCACTAGGATGACCCAGAGGGATGGTATGGGGAGGGAGGTGGGAGGGGGGTTCAGGATTGGGGAACACATGTACGCCTGTGGTGGATTCATGTTGATGTATGGCAAAACCAATACAATATTGTAAAGTAAAAAAAAAAATAGTAATAAATAATACTGGTAAAAATAAAAAAAATCAAATCATGGAAAATATACTGAGCTAGGAGTTGAAAATTACAGCACTCTAATTGCTAATTTTTTTTAAAGCTCTAGTGCTATCATTGTTATGGATCTAAATATAAACTATTTAAGGAAGAAACGTGTCTTCTATTGCTTAGATGTCCTGTATGATGTCTGTGCTGTGCTGTGCTTAGTCGCTCAGTCATGTCCAACTCTTTGCGACCCCATGTACTGTAGCCTGCCAGGCTCTTCTGTCCATGGGCTTCTCCAGGCAAGAATACTGGGATAGGTTCCCATTTCCTCCTCCAGGGGATCTTCCCAACTTAGGGATCGAACCCAGGTCTCCTGCATTGCAGGCAGATTCTTTACCATCTGAGCCACAGGGAAGCCCAATGGTGTCTAGCATAACTCAGATCATGAATAGATGTAATCTCCTTTCCATTGTCTCACAGGTATGCAGTTGGCGTTGCCTATAAATCAGCTCCCAAGAATGAATGGATTGGCAAGAACGCCTCCTCGTGGGTCTTCTCGCGATGCAATAGTAACTTCGTAGTGAGACATAACAACAAGGAAATGCTGGTGGACGTGCCTCCACAGTTGAAGCGCCTGGGTGTCCTTCTGGATTATGACAACAACATGCTGTCTTTCTATGACCCAGCTAACTCTCTCCATCTTCATACTTTTGATGTGACCTTCATTCTTCCCGTTTGTCCAACATTCACAATTTGGAACAAATCCCTAATGATCCTGTCTGGCTTGCCTGCCCCAGATTTTATTGATTACCCTGAGCGGCAGGAATGCAACTGCAGGCCTCAAGAATCCCCTTATGTTTCTGGGATGAAAGCTTGCCATTAAGTTTCAAGAGAGCATGTAATAATTCACTGGCTCTCCAGTTCAGCAGTGCTTCCCCTCCTAAACCTCAGTTAGTGTCCAATATACACGATACAAAAATGAAGTTCATTTGAAGCATCCAAAAGAACTCGATATTATAGATTTAATTTTTGTGCATTAAAGCTTATATTTGAATTAATGTATTGAGTTTCTCAGAACAAATTATGAGTAGTCTGGGTTCAAGCCACTGGAGAACAAATTTGGAGAATTCTTCTCTTGTCATTGAAGAATTCAAAATTCCCAGTGATTTAGGAGTATAAATGATATTGGAAGGAATTCTAGGTAAATAATGTATAAAGATGCTCTGAACAAGGGGCTAGCCAGCCAGAAAGCAGGGATGTGTCAGCCTTTCTAGTACTGGCTGATTTGGTCAAGTAGAATTTTGAAATGTCAAATGATCCCATATTATATGTAGCTTTTTATGAAAACCTACAATCAAGGATTTATTATAAAGAAAACATGTATGTGTATATATAATATATATATATAAAATGAATAAATAATATATATTATATATTCATTTTATAATTATATATACATAATGAGCTTTTTAATTTACTCATTTGAGTGAGAAATATATTGGAAGGGAAAATAAATTATACCATCCATTTTTGTCCCCTAAAGGGAACATCAAAATCATTTCTCCCCTCCCCCATTCATCCCTCCATTCGTCCCTCTGCTCACACACACATGCACATGCAATAGTGACACAGATGGTGGGAAGAGCTCTAGACTGGATTAGGAGACTTGGGGAGACAAGACTGCACAAGAGACGCTCTTGCTGGGTAGAAAATTGATCCAGGTAGTTGTGTTATGTGTAGCACACTTTCATTGGTGCTACCTAATGGAGAAAGTTTGTCTGAACTGTTAAAAATTCTGTCACAGAATATTTCAAAGACAGTTTTACTAGTCTCAAGTAGCATACAGTTGCTAGAATTAGGCTTAAAAAAACAAGAGTTGCATAATGGAGGTTCTTTAGGAACCGGCTTTCTTTACTTAATAAGAATGGAGTGTTGTAGATGCAACAACTATTTCCATATAAATGGACTTATATTTTCAGATAAAACACTTCTCAAGTGCTTAAGAATGCCTGAGAATAGTCTGTTTTCTTAAACAGGTTGAATAATCATTCTTCTCCTGATCTTGTTTACACTATTCATTTGCTTAGCCAACCCTTCATGGCAAATGCAGATGTAAACTTCAACCCAGTCCTTATTGCAATCATTGAAGGGAATTAAGCTTTATGGTTGATGCTTCTGTCAGTTCCTCTTCTGTAATTTGGAGTGTCAGCACCAGAGCTTTCTCCTTTCAGGAGCTAAGTCGGCTTCAAAGAGTCTACTTCTTGGGAGTTGTGAAAATATGACTGTCATATAACATGGTAGTTGTAACAAGCCCCCAGATTGGAACCTTGAAACAATGCCAAAACTTCTCCCCTTCTTCCTTTCCACCACCTTGGTGGGTGTTCATTCCTTCATTCATTCAACAAGTTATTAGATGCCAGGTACCACGCTAGAGCTGACATATTGATAATCCACAGTTCCTGCTGTCAAATGACTTCGTATTCTGCAGGAGAGACAAAATATCTATAAAAATCCCCTAAATTACAGTTTTGTACTGTTTTTACACCTAACACGGAAAGCAAGACTGATTCAGATACAGATGGCAGGCTCAAACTTACCTATCTAGTGGCAAAGTCAGTATTTGGGGTTTTAAAAACCCTACATACTTAGTGCTAATCAGGAAACAAGCAACCTCAGTAAGATTCAGCAGTGCTGGGAAATAGTTTGCTGTGTGGGAAAGCTCATCATAGCCTTTGAATTAAAATAATCTATTTCCTCTGCCATTTACTAGCTGTGTGACCCAGGGCAAGTACTTCACTTCTTTGAGCCGCTGTTTCCTCTTCTGTACCGTAATACCTACCTCACAAGGCTGTTTGCAAAGATGAAAAAAGATAGCACATGTAAACTGCTTAGCACAGCACCTGGCATTTAGTTAAGTATGGCATTAGTATGGCATACTTAACTATGAAGCATGGCATTTTGCTAAGTATGCAACAAATATTACTCTCCTTTGCTCAGCCTCAGCCCCAATACAGTGTAGCAGTGCTTTTAAATGGATGTCTTTCATTTCCAAGTTAACTCTGGGTCTCTCTCTCCTCTAGGGCCTATGCCCAAATTCTTAAACAAAACAGATGATTTCAACCCCTTCATAAAACATTTCACTGGCATTCAATAGAAAGTCCCAGTTACTTACTTACAGTTTGGCTTTTCAAGTCCCTATTTGCTTTCACAGCTTCATCTTTTGCCACCTTCCCCCTCACATTGATCGTTCTAGCCAAGCTTAACTATTTACACAAGTTGTTCTCTGGGCCTGGAATAGAGACATTAGTAACTTTTTTGATGTCTAGAGTAAACAGCAAGAATTGTTCTTAAATTAAGGGAATAGTGTGAAAATGCTGTCAATGCAGAACATTCCACCTCCATTCCAGTTCCAATTTTCTTTAACTTAACCTCGGGTCTCCAATGCCATTCATTTTTTGTGCCTTTATATTGTAGTGCCCCAGGACAAAGCTTCATTGTCTCCACCCTACTTTTGACTCTAGCCTGGGCTACCTTTCCCTACTTCTGCCCCACAATAGATTTAATTCCTGAACCCCTAGGTTGGGTTATGTTCTCCTCTTGGGAGCTCCCATGGCACCATGATCATGCCCCCTTCTCAGCAATAATCACATTGTATAACAGTGTTTTTCAAAGTGTGATCCTCAGACCACCTGTTAGAACTATTTTTGGTGTTTGTTAAAACAGTTGATTTTTAAAGTAGACCTCCAACCTAGATCTACTTAATTAAAATGTCTGGGCACATAAGTGGAATTTAGCATTTTTAACAAGCTCCCCCAGGTAATTCTGATGCATACCAAGGTTTGATATTTAAGAATCATCCTCCTTCCTAGACTGTGAATACCTTGAGGGCAGGGGTTGTGTCTTTTTTGTTGTGGTGGTATTCTTAACACCTGACATAGTGTGTGGAACAGAGTAGTTGCCTGGCTAATGTTAATTGCGTGAATGTATGAATGAATGAATAATCAAAGTTTCCCTGTTGTACTCTGGTATCCATATTGGTGTTTTCTGGGCAGAAAAGCTTGGCTACTCCATTTGAGCTGTACTGATATTATTTTGCAAATGTCCTAGAACTCATACATATAAATGAGTATTGTCTTCCTCAAAAGCTCTTGGGGAATTGTTTGGAATTGTTTGGAGCATGTGGCACAATTGTTTTCAATAATTTTTCAGTCTCTTCAAACTCTGTTCTTTGAATGTGGATTTATGTTTTGGTTATTGCCAAAAATCACTCAGAGCTAAGCCTACTGAATAAAGTAGGAAATTAAACTGGGTTTGGGGTAAGCAATGAAGTTTCTGAGCCAAATAATGAAAAGTACGTTCCAAAAAAAAAAAAAAATGGTGGGGATGTGGTGAATCCCAGATACTTTAGTAAACTTAAGGACTTTGATAGAATTCTGGCAATTCCAGGTACCTTAGGAGAAGTCATTGACTACCTCTAGCTAAACCCAGTTGGACAAAGGAAGTAAGACCTTTATTTAACATCTTCATGGAAGGTGACTGCATAAGTTTTCATTGTTGCTCTCCTCAGTCTGTTCTCCTACAATCCTTTCTCCTAGCAAATTATTCTTTTGTCTGCAATTTATGCTTATTTTTACTTTTTATATTGTCTTATTGAAAAAAGCACAAAAATAACAATAAAGTTAAACATGTTTTGACATATGAAAGAAATTTTAATGCCACATTGGAGTTCTGGCTACTTGTATGTAAGAGTAACTGCATCTGTATGTGTTTTTATCATGTGATTCTGTTGTGTAAACTCTGGATGCAGTGACTTTCAAATTGCAGCAAAATCATGTCCATGTTCTTCTCAGCTAAAATACACTAGGTGAATTTTCTAAGCTTCCATGGTTTACATATTTATATATGACTACCTGGATGGAGCAATCCGCGAATGGACTTTTTGATAAGCGCAAATATTTGATACCATTTCTTCTACAGAATGGAGAATGTGAGGCTGACAGATGAGAACCTCTCCCACACTTATTTCAATTCCTGAAGCCAACTGCAGCCTCACAGCCATTGGGCTATACTTGGCTGTGTATTTCAGGTTGGCCAGGTTGACTGCCATCAGGTCAGGTGAAACTGCCTTCTACAGTCTGATCTGCCAGCTTCAGACATATGCTATGTCGTTGTTGTTGGCTAGAATATTTATTGGACTATTGTTGGACTATTTTTTATCAAATATTTTATCCCAGGCTTGTTTGCCCTGGGAGCTTTGGACCAATAGTGTCTCTCCTAGTGACAAAAACCTGAGCATCTGCGGATTACACAGCCTCATCCCTCTAAAATATCCCAGCCCATCCAAAAATGCTATATTATGAATTAAATAAATATATATGTATTCATGAGTTCTTGATTGTCTCTCGCTGAAGTTTGAATTGGGGGAAGATTGAAAGGAAGAAGGTCCAGAGTTACCGAAATGACAGGGGGGATTGATTACCGTATTAATAGGTAAAGATTCAGGCAGGGAGGATCTGGAACATCTGGATATTGAGATCCAATCATGAAGACTTTGGTTTCAGGAGCAGGATACAGTCAGAAAGACTAAAGAAATGAAGGTATAAGGCCCAATATAAACATGGCACGTTCATGTTTCAGTGATTGGGCCAGAAGCTGGGAATTAGGGAACAAAGAAAACCCCAGTGCTGGAAAGTGAAAGTCGCTCAGTCGTGTCCAATTCTTTGCGACCCCATGGACTGTATCCATGTAATTTTCCAGGCCAGAGTACTGGAGTGGGTAGCCTTTCCCTTCTCCAGGACTAGAACCTAGTGGTTAAGGTCAGGATAGAGCCAGATGTGAGTCAACTTGCTGTTAAACACCTGGCCTGTAGGAGGAGCCTGGGAGAGTTAGGAGATCTCCCAGAGCTGGGGTAGCATGTGTGGTGTGCATGTGTGTGCACATGCACTAACTTGCTTCAGTCGTGTCTGACTCTTTGCTACCCTATGGACTGTAGCCCACTAGGCTCCTGTGTCCCTGGGATTCTCCAAGCAAGAATATTGGAGTGGGTTGCCATGCCCACCTCGGGGGGGATCTTCCTGACCTGGGGGTTGAATCCGTGTTTCTCATGTCTCCTGCAATGGCAAGCGGGTTCTTTACCACTAGCACCACCTGGGAAGCCCATCCAACTCAATAATTCTTCCTAAATAATGATTGATCTATGAATTAGAGTTACTAGTGGTAGCTGTTGGAGAAGGCAATGACAACCCACTCCAGTACTCTTGCCTGGAAAATCCCATGGATGGAGGAGTCTGGTAGGCTGCAGTCCATGGGGTCGCTAAGAGTCGGACACGACTGAGCGACTTCACTTTCACTTTTCACTTTCATGCATTGGAGAAGGAAATGGCAACCCACTCCGGTGTTCTTGCCTGGAGAATCCCAGGGACGGGGGAGCCTGGTGGGCTGCGGTCTATGGGGTCGCACAGAGTCAGACACGACTAAAATGACTTAGCAGCAGTGGTAGCTGTAAAAGGAAGCCTTTCCTGGAGACACAGGTATGAGAGTGGAAGCTCTTACCAGACTTATACATAGGAGATACTTAGTAAGTGCTGGTTGAATAGAATTAGAACCTGATAAGCAGAGTGACAAATGCGCCACCTCCTATATTGTGAATTTTGTTTTAGGTGAACACCATACCACCTCTCAGACATCTATCTCTGGTCTAGGACAACTGCCTCTTGGTTAACAGGCTATTGTTCTTTATGGCCAGTCTCTTTCAGAGGAACAATGAGATTTAAAATATTAGCCATCAGTAACGTGTGAATGGAAGGGTATGGGCAAAATCCCACATCTCTACCAGCTTCTCACTCTACCTCTTCCTTCCTGCTCAGAAAACAAGAAAATGTTAATGAGGATCTTCTAGAGGCAATGTTTTGTTGTCTAACCTGAGGTAAGTTGGGTGGGGCAAGCTTCAGATTTTTGGGTTTGGAAAGGATCAGCCAATAATACTCTGGCAAGCCTGTTGGAAACATAATTTGAGCCAAGGGGAGTCTTAAATAACAGAATACAAATGCCCACTCTTTTTGCATACAGAAGGCAAAAAGGATCTGTGACTACTCCCACCAGATTGGAAGATGCAGAAAAAGGGAACTTGGGCTGATTTTCTGCATGCAGTGGTGGGAAAAAGCCTTTAGGATGTATGTATCTTTTTGTTCAGCTCAACTTCCTTGGTGATAAGGGAGCGTGCTGTAATATACCAGAACACAGCAAGTAGCAAGTACACAAAGGGAGTCCAAGACCTGAGGCACTTAGCAGATAAAATTACAATGAATCATGTTTAAACTCCATTACAATGAATCACGTTTAAACTCCATTACAATAAATCATGTTTAAACTCTGTTTTTTACCTTGCTAGTGAAAGAAAAAGTAGTCAAAGACTCCTGCTCTTAGTGGCCCTTATCCCACACAGCAAAAAGACAATGAAACAAAAGGGGCCAGAGGACTGAAACGGGTAGCTGTTGGATATCCTCTTGCTAGGAAGCCAATTCTAGACTGCAACTAACTTGCTTTATAGTCTGTAGCTCTCATCTGAGAGAGATGAGTCAGACAGATTCATTTCATCAGATCTCAGCAGGTGGTTCAGTTCAGTTGTCACTCAGTTGTGTCTGACTCTTTGCAACCCCATGAATCACAGCACGCTAGGCCTCCTTGTCCATCACCAACTCCCGGAGTTCACCCAAACTCATGTGCATTGAGTCGGTGATGCCGAGATCCAGCCATCTCATCCTCTGTCGTCCCCTTCTCCTCCTGCCCCCAATCCTTCCCAGCATCAAGGTCTTTTCCAATGAGTCAACTCTTTGCATGAGGCAGCCAAAATATTGGAGTTTCAGACTCAGCATCAGTCCTTCCAATGAACACCCAGGACTGGTCCCATTTAGGATGGACTGGTTGGATCTCCTTGCAGTCCAAGGGACTCGCAAGAGTCTTCCCCTACACCACAGTTCAAAAGCATCAATTCTTTGGCGCTTAGCTTTCTTCAAAGCAAGAGAGTTCCAGAAAAACATCTATTTCTGCTTTATTGACTATGCCAAAGCCTTTGACTGTGTGGATCACAATTAACTGTGGAAAATTCTGAAAGAGATGGGAATACCAGACCACCTGATCTGCCTCTTGAGCAATTTGTATGCAGGTCAGGAAGCAATAGTTAGAACTGGACATGGAACAACAGACTGGTTCCAAATAGGAAAAGGAGTATGTCAAGGCTGTATATTGTCACCCTGCTTATTTAACTTATATGCAGAGTACATCATGAGAAACGCTGGGCTGGAAGAAGCACAAGCTGGAATCAAGATTGCCGGGAGAAATATCAGTAACCTCAGATATGCAGATGACACCACCCTTATGGCAGAAAGTGAAGAGGAACTAAAAGGCCTCTTGATGAAAGTGAAAGAGGAGAGTGAAAAAGTTGGCTTAAAACTCAACATTCAGGGAGGAGGGTTCAGGATGGGGAACACATGTATACCTGTGGCGGATTCATTTCGATATTTGGCAAAACTAATACAATATTGTAAAGTTTAAAAATAAAATAAAAAAATTAAAAAAAAAAAACCCTCAACATTCAGAAAACTAAGATCATGGCATCTGGTCCCAACACTTCATGGGAAATAGATGGGGAAACAGTGGAAACAGTGTCACACTTTATTTTTGGGGGCTCCAAAATCACTACAGATGGTGACTGCAGCCATGAAATTAAAAGACACTTACTCCTTGGAAGCAAAGTTATGACCAACCTAGATAGCATATTCAAAAGCAGAGATATTACTTTGCCAACAAAGGTCCATCTACTCAAGGCTATGGTTTTTCCAGCAGGTGGTAGGTGATGAAAAACTGTCTCTTATCATTCCAGGGAAGAGAAGAGATACAGAGGTGAGTGGTAGATGGCCCTGAAGCATCTTCCTGCAAGCTTCCAATGCTCTGGAAGGATCACAGGCATTTTGCCAAGACTCAGATTAGCTATGGTTCAAACCTTTGCTTGCTGGGTTTATGTGGATAACAGTTTCCAGGGTGGAGCTGTTCTACAGTAGTTGGCTGAAGGTTCAGGTACCTTCCCCGGTGGGAACAAAAGGAAGTAAATTCAGAGTCTGTTGATAAGCTTCCTTTATCCCTCCTTTCTGCTGACCTCCAATTTATGTCCTTTCATTCAGTCTCTTTGGGATTTGGGATGGCATGGGGGGAGGAGTTAAAGGAATAATGGGATACACAGCAAATTCAGGCCCTGAAAGATTCAGTACCAAGGCCAGAGAATCCCAAAGCCCAAGTCCTTTGCTATCTATTTCTGGCTCTTAGTTTTTCAACTGTTAAATGTATGAGTAATGTCTAAGGTCCCTTCACACATGCACACTAGTTTTAACAGGATTAATTTCCATAAATGCAAGTTTAATGAATGCAGTGGAGGAGCCTAATCTGCATCAGATCAGATCAGTCGCTCAGTCGTGTCCGACTCTTTGTGACCCCATGAATCGCAGCACGCCAGGCCTCCCTGTCCATCACCAACTCCCGGAGTTCACTCAGACTCACGTCCATTGAGTCAGTGATGCCATCCATCCATCTCATCATCTGTCATCCCCTTCTCCTCCTGCACCCAATCCCTCCCAGCATCAGAGTCTTTTCCAATGAGTCAACTCTTCGCATGAGGTGGCCAAAGTACTGGAGTTTCAGCTTCAGCATCATTCCTTCCAAAGTAATCCCAGGGCTGATCTCCTTCAGAATGGATTGGTTGGATCTCCTTGCAGTCCAACGGACTCTCAAGAGTCTTCTCCAACACCACAGTTCAAAAGCATCAATTCTTCAGCGCTCAGCCTTCTTCACAGTCCAACTCTCACATCCATACATGACCACAGGAAAAACCATAGCCTTGACTAGACAAAACTTTGTTGGCAAAATAATGTCTCTGCTTTTGAATATGCTATCTAGGTTGGTCATAACTTTCCTTCCAAGGAGTAAGCGTCTTTTAATTTCATGGCTGCAGTCACCATCTGTAGTGATTTTGGAGCCCCAAAAAATAAAGTCTGACACTGTTTCCACTGTTTCCCCATCTATTTGCCATGAAGTGGTGGGACCAGATGCCATGATCTTCGTTTTCTGAATGTTGAGCTTTAAGCCAACTTTTTCACTCTCCACTTTCACTTTCATCAAGAGGCTTTTGAGTTCCTCTTAACTTTCTGCCATAAGGGTGGTGTCATCTGCATATCTGAGGTTATTGATATTTCTCCCAGCAATCTTGATTCCAGTTTGTGTTTCTTCCAGTCCAGCATTTCTCATGATGTACTCTGCATATAAGTTAAATAAACAGGGTGACAATATACAGCCTTGACAAACTCCTTTTCCTATTTGGAACCAGTCTGTTGTTTCATGTCCAGTTCTAACTATTGCTTCCTGACCTGCATACAAATTTCTCAAGAGGCAGATCAGGTGGTCTGGTATTCCCATCTCTTTCAGGATTTTCCACAGTTTATTGTGATCCACACAGTCAAAGACTTTGGCATAGTCAATAAAGCAGAAATAGATGTTTTTCTGGAACTCTCTTGCTTTTTCTATGATCCAGCGGATGTTGGCAATTTGATCTCTGGTTCCTCTGCTTTTTCTAAAACCAGCTTGAATATCAGGAAGTTCATGGCATACCCCCCAAAATATTGGGACATGAGGTCAGATCATCAGGAACCCTATGACTAGAACAGAAAGGTGGATAACATTACTGTTCCTTTAGGACCACCATCTGCTCTGAACTCTGTATAGAGTATGGGGGGGGGGTCTCTGTCACTTCATTCAGCGCTCCCCTGCCAAACTCCCTCACTTAACATTTACCACCATTATTTTTGAGCTTTCCATGTCGGCCCTCTCCCCCTTCCTTCTTTACTAACTGTACAAGTTGCGAATACTGCTCTAGCAAGGCACAGCTCTGTTTCAAATTTCAGGTCAGCTTTCTGACAGTCATTCAGTTGTCCATGTAGGAAACTGCCAAAGACAGTTCCATTTCCAAGGGCAGAGCAGGTCACTTGATAGAGTAACCAACAGGGGTTCTATGTGCCACCTTTCCCAATCATAACCCTTCTTCTTCAAACTTCCACAATGTACCTCTGACATGGCAGAGAAGAGGGTCTTGGCATACCCACTAGTCCAAGTTATCATTCAATCACTCTTTTATTAACTCAAGAAATAATTTATTGATAGCTTCTTTGTGTCAGATGCTGGAGTTCAGTGATGAAGAAAATACGGTTTTTTGCCTTAATGAGGCTTACAATATAAAGGTGAGACAAACCACCAACAAATGAACACCTTTGTTAATAACAGGAGCCATCACTGATTGCTTACAGTGTCCCTGACAATATTCTAAGCACTTGAGATGTAGTAACTCATTTACATTCTCCCAGTAACACTATGAGCTAAAGACTAGTACCGGCTCTGAAAGACACGAAGAATTAATACCTCTGCCCTTGCCCAGACCCACAGCAGATTCCGTGGAGCCCGGTAGTTGCTAGCAAGGGTCTTGGCTCTGGATGCCTTTGGCGCGGGGTAAAGGAGTTAGCACATAGGAAAAGATCCAGCCGAGTAGCTCCTGGATTCAGGGTTGACCAGGCAGGATTCTCAGGACTGCGCTAGACCCCATCAACACCGCCCATTACCACAGTTTTCCATCCTTTTTTTCCCCCCTCCCCTTTCCCTCCGGCTCCCCAATGCTCCCCTTTTCCCAGACCGGCCCCACCCTCTGAGCCGCCTCCTCTCTGAGTCATTTCTCCCTCTCCGACCCAAAGACCTTGCCCTTGAACGAGAAGGGCAAACTAGCTTTGGGAACTAGGTGAGCATTTTTCTCAGTGGGGACGGGCAACGCCTCCGGCCGCACCCAGTACCCTCTGCCGCCCACTCCGTTCGGAAGGACGGGAAATCGAGGGGGTTCCCTTCGACCGAGCGGCCGCTTTCTCCGCTGTCCGAAGGCTCCCATGGCAGAGCTTGGGAGGTGCCACACCCCGCCCGGTGTTTCCTGGGATGTGAGCAGAGATGCAACAGCCCAGTCGGACTGGCCGGCCACGTGCTCAGGCGGGGTGAGCTCAGCGTGCCTGGGAGGGACCTCGCTGCCCGAGAAGCTGAGGAGCGGGGAGGGTCGGGCCGCCAGTCTCTCCAGGCCTGCCCTAGAAAGGAGAGAGGGGAGAGGCTCCCTAGGCGGTGTGTGTGGAGACGAGGTTCTGAGGCGCAGGAGTGGAATGCGCCTGTGTGCGGAGGGACTCGGGGGGAAACGCGTGCATGTGGCAATTTTTGGAGGGGTGTGTTTGGAGAACCGTAACGCGTGCATGCGGTGCGTGTGTGGGGAGGCACGTGTAGGGGGGTGAGTGCATGGGGGGGGGCCTGGGTTGCGGAGGTGCGTGCGTGTAGGGTGCGTGAATGTAGGCGTGTGTGGGGAGGTGGGCAGAAAGAAAAGGAGTGTGGAGGGACGCAGGGGATGGAAATCCACACCTCCAGCATGCGGGACTGAGGTTAAAGATAGCAGAGGAGCTCTGGCTGGCAGCTTCCAACCAGCATTCTTTTTTGTTTTTTGAAGTGAGTTGGGTTTGGCGGGGCGGGGAGGGTGGACATGACCTGTTTGGAAATCTGAGGAAAATTATTGACCCTCTCCTCAAAAGGAAAAAAGTAACAAAAACAAACAAAAGCACGTGGTGCTTCCTGGGCCTACGGACCCTGGACCCCACACTATAGCTGAAAGCTGGAAGAAAATCCAAATAGGTGACTTAGGTCTTCACCACTGGGGCTTGTGATTGTGTGGCTTAGCAATGGAATAGGTGACCGAGCTGTTGCCTCCTTTCTCTGTGGGCCAGTCCTAGGCTGGGTGGCTTCGAGACCAGATCACTGTGCCTCTGGGATGTGGCACCCTCAGAGTGAGTTTATGAGACGGAGGTCGCTCCCTGGGGTACGCCCGCTCCGGGGCCCATGGTGTTCACTATCCAGCTGGCTTACGCTGCCTCGCAACCAGCCCCAGGAGAGCCCAGATCCGGGCTCCGGCCGCTGACATGCTGGTCAGCTCCCTGGTCTTGCTCAGGTCAGAACATGGGGCTTAACAGTGCGTCCTTGTCGCATCCTCGCACTCCCAGCGGTCTCCACGGCCTGGGGAGTGCAATTCTAAGGCTGGCCCTTGGTTGGGTTAAGTGACAAGGAGGGCAGCGGATATGGGTTATAATTCCTTCTTTACCATCAACTAACTGGGCTGTGAGTCAATTTCTGTAATCTTTCTGTGCCTCACTTTCCGTATTTGCAAAATGGGAGAGTAGCTCACACTGTGGTTAGAAGTGTAAATAAGACTACTATAATAAATTCTCAGCACACGGAAGCATTTAATGAATGGCATCATACCTTAAATGCTGGGAATTTGTTACACTATTATTTATGCTTCCAACCACGGTGTGAGCCACTCTCCCATTTTACTAATGAGGAAAGCAAGGCACAAAAAGATTAGAGAAATTGATTCACAGCTTCCCTGGTAGTTCCACTGGTAAAGAATCCGCCTGCAATGCAGGAGACCTGGATTGGATCCCTGGGTTGGGAAGATCCCCTGGAGAAGGGAAAGGCTACCCACTCCAGTATTCTGGCCTGGAGAATTCCAGGACTGTATCGACTGTGGGGGTCACAAAGAGTTTGACAGGACTGAGCGACTTTCACTTTCAAAGATGGAATCAGAACCCAAATCTGCTGCTCTCCTAGTCACTTACCCAACCAAGGGCCAACCTTAGAGTCATACTCCCCACAGGACACCTAGGCTGTGGAGACCGCTAGGGGTGCGACGAGGATACACTGGTAATTGTGGTCTCTACCTCATACTGATGTTTTGAGAAGTTCCAGAAGTAATGTATGTAGAGTGGCCCTTAGTAACTCAGTAGCTTGGGAAATGGCAGATTAAAAGATTAGAGCAGTAAGGCTGCTAAGAAGAGTGTTTAAAGTGATGTACCATGGCATCTAGATTGGATAGGGAGTTAAGCAATGAGGTGGAAATGGGCTGAAGAACAGGAGAAATCAAAGGATGGGAGATCTTGATGAGAACGAGGATTAAATATTTTGAGAACCAAGAAGTAATAGGGGTAAGGGTTTGTAGCTAGAGATTGGGTTAGTGGAGTTCAGGAATTCTGAAGTGGGGCAGCTCCATGTTTTTTAGGTGGTCTAAGGCAGTAATGGAAAAGGCAATGGCACCCCACTCCAGTACTCTTGCCTGGAAAATCCCATGGATGGAGGAGCCTGGTAGGCTGCAGTCCATGGGGTGGCTAGGAGTCGGACATGACTGAACGACTTCGCTTTCACTTTTCACTTTTATGCGTTGGAGAAGGAAATGGCAACCCACTCCAGTGTTCTTGCCTGGAGAATCCCAAGGATGGGGGAGCCGGGTGGGCTGCCGTCTCAGGGGTCGCACAGAGTTGGACACGACTGAAGCGACTTAGCAGCAGTAGCAGCAGCAAGACAGTAATGGCTAGAAATGTCAGGTGAAGTGGCATGTGGTCAGAGGTTGCAGAAGTAGAGAAGATTGATGGACAGTGAGGCCAGGGTGTTGGGTGAGTCATCTATAGTCACTGAAGTTGCTTATCTGATGACTTACTTTGGAATGGAGAGGAAAATGGAACTAATACCAAGCTAAAGTCCACCTTGATTAACAGGGAAGAGTCATTTATTTCACAAATATTTTCTGAGCTCTTACTAAATGTCAAGATACAACAAGACAGACAAGAGTCCTGCTATCATGGAGCTTCAGTCTAGTAGTGATAACGGACATTAATAATCTCATCTATAAATAGAAAACTGCAAATTAAGATAAGAGCTGGGAAGGAAAAGTAAGGGATCTATAAATAATTATAACAGGAGGACCTAACTCTGACTTGAATGTCAGAGAAGGTTCTCCTGAAGAAGTGATGAGAACTAAAGGATCAGACAAAGTAGAAGGAGACAGAGGAGGGATGAATGGAGGAAGTGTTCCATGTAGAAGAAACAACATGTGCAGAGACCTGAAACTAGAACGTGTACAAGGGACTTGAAGTACTGAATGGTGTCTCCTGTGATTAGAGCATATTAAGCAAGGGGGAGAGTACTGGGAACTGAGGCTGAATGACAGGCTCCCTTAATTACTTTGAGCTTTATCCTAGGAACAGTGGGAATACTCCTACTTAAAGAGTTTTGATTAGGTTAATGGCATGGTTAGATTTATCTATATTTCTGTTTCTTTCACCCTTCAGTTTTACTGAGATATAATTAATATGTAACATTGTACAGTTTAAGATGTACAACATATTACTTTGATATATGCATATTTTGAGAAATGATTACCATAGTATTTCTTAAATAATGCATAACCATATGCTCATTGTAATAAAATAAACAGCATAATTATATAAATTTTAAAAGTGCAATTTGTATTTTTGTTTTTGTGCATTAGAATATATAGGTACACATTTATGGGCTTGCCAGGTGGTGTAAAGGTAAAGAACCCACTTTCCAATGCAGGAGACATAAGAGATATGGATTTGATCCCTAGAACAGGAAGATCCCCTGGAAGAGGGCATGGCAACCCAATCCAGTATTCTTGCCTGGAGAATCCCACGGCAGGGGAGTCTCGTGGGCTATAGTTCATAGGGTTGCAAAGAGTTGGACGTGACTGAATTGACTTAGCACACATGTGTACATATATAATACAATAGAAGTATACATTATTCCATATATAAAATTATATATATATATATATATATAATATAGCAATTAGCTTTTCCCACTTAAGAGTATATCTTTAATTTTTTCCACGTCTTTAGTTTTTAATTATTCAATATTTATTTTCAAGGTAAAAGATTAAAACAGTACACAAGTATAGAGATAGTAAATCTTGAAACTTGCTTTTTCTGCTCCCTTTATAGCTGTCATCCCCCCCCCCATAAAAAATGAAACAAAGAAAAAACTGTCAACAGTTTGGTGAGTATCCTTACAATCACCTTTCTATGCAATCATATGAATAAATAAGTCCTTATACCATATATAATTCATTGATATCATATATATAGCTTTTAAATCTCTTATTTATTGACTTAATTACACAACACACAAACACATTTTTTCTATTAGCGGATTAGAATGTTATAGGGAAGGCTAAAGCCTTCTTTGGTCATCTTTGATTTCCTCCCTGATTCTCCCTCTCCCTATTTACTGTTTGACTTAACTTCTTTCAGACCTCTTTTTCTGTCTCTCTGCCACACACACACACACACACACAGAATACATAATATTATTTAGTGTTATTATTTAAAAATATAAATTACATCATGCTTATATGTATTGTTCTGCTACTTGCTACTTTTCACCCACCATTATGTGCGAGAACTTTTCATTTTAGTACATGTAAATCTAACTTGTTCTTTTTTACAGTTGCAGAGTATTCTACAGAATAGATATGCTATAATTCCTGTAGCCATTTCCCCATTGACATGGTTATTTCCAAGTTTTGTGCTAATACAAAATGTGCTGCAGTCTGTATCCTTCCACCTGCCTCCCTCTTCTTTCTCTACTTACTTTTAAATGCTACCTTTAATCAATACTAGATTCTTATGCATATTTAGGTTTCTTTCAGGATTCTTTATTTGATTCTGCTGATCCATTTATTTATACTTGTGTTCATGTCACAGTTTAAATTTCTGTAGTTTTATAATGTTTGACGTCTGACATGGAAAGTCATCTTTGTTCTCCAATTTTGTGTTATTCTTGCATATTTACATTTTAATATGAGTTTTAGAGTCAGATTATCATTCCCATAAAGAATTTTATTGGCATTTATTGAATTTCCAGCTTTAGCTGGGGAGAATTGGCATCTTTACATTAATGAGATATGAATAAATATGGCATGGCTCTCTGTTTATTCAGATTTTTAAATTCTTTAATAACATCATTTTCTCCATAAATGTCTGGAACATATCTTGTTTGTGCTATTTCTAGATACTTTATAGCTTTTGTTACTACTATTAATAGAATTTTCTTCTTTCATTTTGTAATTAAGGGTATGTGTGCTGTGCTAAGTCTCTTCAGTTGTGTCCGACTCTGTGCAACCCTATGGACTATAGCCCAATAGGCTCCTCTGTCCAGGGAATTCTCAAGGCAAGAATACTGGAGTGGGTTGTCATGCCCTCCTCCAGGGGATCTGCCCAATCCAGGGATTGAACCTGGGTCTCTTGCATTGCAGGCGGATTCTTTACTGTTGAGCTAATTAAGGGTATATAAGATAACTCGGACGGTAAATTGAAGTGGTGTTAATATGATCCTGTCATTGTAAAGTTCTCCACCATCCTTTTACCTAATGGTTTTACCATCCATGTGATAACTGCTATCAAAGTCAATTATTTTGTTAAAGATTTCATAATAATGATTTTCTATTTCTATTATTCTTTCTGAATGTATTAGCTAGTATACCTCTGTAAGAAGAACTATCCCTTCTCTACTGGGGCTATTTGGTGAGCCTAAAATACAGTTCCTATATGAAAGACAAGATAAATGCTTAATTCTCCCTGTAATTGCCAATTTTCCAAGTAAGGAGTTGGTGTCCTGTTCCACAGTGACAGATCTATAAAGGTTAAACTTCCTGGTTTCCTAATATTAACTTATCAGATGAGAGCATGATGTGTGTTTTTTTTCTTTTTAATGTACTGTGGGGTTTGAGGGACTAATCTTTTATTAGTGGTTTTGTATCTGTGTTCATAAGTGAGATTGCCTATAGTATTGATCCTCAGCCTGAAGCTGAACCACTGCTCTAGGGTACATTTGGAAATATCTA
Organism: Bos indicus x Bos taurus; assembly: GCF_003369695.1. Taxonomy (NCBI): domain Eukaryota; kingdom Metazoa; phylum Chordata; class Mammalia; order Artiodactyla; family Bovidae; genus Bos; species Bos indicus x Bos taurus. The sequence goes on along the minus strand of NC_040105.1, from coordinate 88,123,044 downwards.
TAAGTGCTTCTGGTTTTTACAGTTTGTTAATGTGTGTGTTGGAGAAGGCAGAGAAGGCAATGGCACCCCACTCCAGTACTCTTTCCTGGAAGATCCATGGACGGAGGAGCCTGGTGGGCTGCAGTCCATGGGGTCGCCAAGAGTCGGACACAACTGAGTGACTTCACTTTCCCTTTTCACTTTCATGCATTGGAGAAGGAAATGGCAACCCACTCCAGTGTTCTTGCCTGGAGAATCCCAGGGACGGGGGAGCCTGGTGGGCTGTGGTCTATGGGGTCCCACAGAGTCGGACACGATTGAAGCGACTTAGCAGTAGCAGCAGCAGTTGGAGAAGGAAATGGCAATGCACTCCAGTACTATTGCGTGGAAAATCCCATGGACGGAGGAGCCTGGTAGGCTACAGTCCATGGGGTCGCAAAGAGTCCGACATGACTGAGTGATTTCACTTTCACTTTAATGTGTGTGTGTGAGGAGTCCTGCTGGCATTTAGTCAATAGGGATCAGGGATACTAAATGAAGAACTGTTCTACCAAAAATGCCATCAGTATCTCTGTGAAAAATAATGACCTGTAGTTTTACTGTTTGATTATGGTATTAAGGTTATGCATTTTCATATTTAGGTTCATAAGTGAGATGGGCCTATAATTTCTTTCCCTTACCTTGTTATTTCTTTCCCTTACCTTTGTCAGTTTTTGGTGTCAAGATTATATTAGCCTATAGCCGTATGGGCGGCTGTGATGGACGGCGCAGAAGCATGGCCGAGAGGAGCTACCCCTCGCTCAAGGTCAGGGGCGGCGGCCGGGAGGAGCTACACCACGCCGGAGGTCAGGGGTGGCGGCCGGGAGGAGCTACCCCACGCCGGAGGTCAGGGGTGGCGGCCGGGAGGAGCTACCCCACGCCGGAGGTCAGGGGTGGCGGCCGGGAGGAGCTACCCCACGCCGGAGGTCAGGGGTGGCGGCCGGGAGGAGCTACCCCACGCCGGAGGTCAGGGGTGGCGGCCAGGAGGAGCTAAATTACGCTCGCGGTCAGGGGCGGAGGCCAGGAGGAGCTCCCCCACGCCCAAGGTCAGAGGCGGCAGCTGGGAGGAGCTGAACCATGCCTGAAGCCAGGGGCAGTGGCCGGGAGGAGCCAACCCACACCCGAGGCCAGGGGCGGAGGCAGGGAGGAGCTCCCCCACACCGTAAGTGAAGATCGGCTGGGAGGAGTTACCCCACGCCGGAAGTCAAGGGTGGCCGGGAGGAGCTACCTCCCGCTCAAGGTCGGGGCGGCAGCTGGGAGGAGCTCCCCCGGCCCGAGGCCAGGGGCAGCGGCCGGGAGGAGCTACCCCATGTCCGAGGTCAGGGGTGGTGGCCGGGAGGAGGTAACCCACACCCGAGGTCAAGGGCTGCAGCTGAGAAGAGCTAACCCACGCCCGAGGCCAGGGGCAGCCGGAAGGATCTACCCCACGTCCCAGGCCAGGGGCAGAGGCCAGGAGGAGCTACCCCCACGCCTGAGGCCAGGGGCAGCGGCCTGGAGGAGCTATCCCCCGCCGGAGGCCAGGGGCTGCAGCCAGGAGGAGCTACCCTATACCCGAGGTCAGGGGCGGAGACCGGGAGGAGCTACCCAACGCCCAAAGTCAGGGGCAGCGGCCGGGAGGAGCTACCCAACGCCGGAGGTCAGGGGCGGCTGGGAGGAACTACCGCACGTCCAAGGAGTGGTGGCTGTGTGGGCGCAGGAGGGCGGAGAGGAGCTACTCCATGATCAAGGTCAGGAGGGATGGCAGTGATGAGATACCCCTCTCAAAGGTAAGGAGCAGCGGCTGCACTTTGCTGTAGCAGCCGTGAAGAGATACCCCACGTCCAAGGTAAGAGAAACCCAAGTAAGATGGTAGGTGTTGCCAGAGGGCAGACACACTGAAACCATAATTACAGAAAACTAGTCAATCTAATCACACGGACCACAGCCTTGTCTAACTCAATGAAACTAAGCCATGCCCTGTAGGGCCACCCAAGATGGGCGGGTCATGGTGGACAGGTCTGACAGAATGTGGTCCACTGGAGAAGGGAATGGCAAACCACTTCAGTATTCTTGCCTTGAGAACCCCATGAACATTATGAAAAGGCAAAATGATAGGATACTGAAAGAGGAACTCCCCAGGTCGGTAGGTGCCCAATATGCTACTGGAGATCAGTGGAGAAAGAACTCCAGAAAGAATGAAGGGATGGAGCCAAAGCAAAAACAACACCCAGTTGTGGATGTGACTGGTGATAGAAGCAAGGTTCGATGCTGTAAAGAGCAATATTGCATAGGAACCTGTAATGTCAGGTCCATGAATCAAGGCAAATTGGAAGTGGTCAAACAGGAGATGGCAAGAGTGAACGTCGACTTTCTAGGAATCAGCGAAGTAAAATGGACTGGAATGGGTGAATTTAAGTCAGATGATCATTATATCCACTACTGTGGGCAGGAATCCCTTCGAAGAAATGGAGTAGCCATCATGGTCAACAAAAGAGTCCAAAATGCAGTACTTAGATGCAATCTCAAAAATGACAGAATGATCTCTGTTCGTTTCCAAGGCAAACCATTCAATATCACAGTAATCCAAGTCTATGCCCCAACCAGTAATGCTCGAGAAGCTGAAGTTGAATGGTTCTATGAAGACCTACAGAACTTTTAGAACTAACACCCAAAAAATATGTCCTTTTCCTTATAGGGGACTGGAATGCAAAAGTAGGAAGTCAAGAAACACCTGGAGTAACAGGCAAATTTGGCCTTGGAGTATGAAATGAAGCAGGGCAAAGGCTAATAGAGTTTTGCCAAAAGAATGCACTGGTCATAGTAAACATCCTCTTCCAACAGCACAAGAGAAGACTCTACACATGGACATCACCAGATGGTCAAACCGAAATCAGATTGATTATATTTTTGCAGCCAAAGATGGAGAAGCTCTATACAGTCAGCAAAAACAAGACCAGAAGCTGACTGTGGCTCAGATCATGAATTCTTATTGCCAAATTCAGACTTAAATTGAAGAAAGTAGGGAAAGCCACTAGCCCATTCAGGTATGACCTAAATCAAATCCCTTATGATTATACAGTGGAAGTGAGAAATAGATTTAAGGGCCTAGATCTGATAGAGTGCCTGATGAACTATGGACGGAGATTCCTGACATTGTACAGGAGACAGGGATCAAGACCATCCCCATGGAAAAGAAATGGAAAAAGGCAAAAATGGCTTTCTGGGGAGGCTTTACAAATAGCTGTGAAAAGAAAAGACGCGACAAGCAAAGGAGAAAAAGAAAGATATAAGCATCTGAATGCAGAGTTCCAAAGAACAGCAAGAAGAGATAAGAAAGCCTTCCTCAGCATTCAATGCAAAGAAATAGAGGAAAACAACAGAATAGGAAAAACTAGAGATCTCCTCAAGAAAATTAGAGATACCAAGGGAACATTTCATGCAAAGATGGGCTCAATAAAGGCTGTCAATATGGACCTAACAGAAGAAGAAGATATTAAGAAGAGGTGGCAAGAATACACAGAAGAACTGTACAAAAAAGATCTTCATGACCAAGATAATCACAATGATGTGATCACTCACCTAGAGCCAGACATCCTGGAATGTGAAGTCAAGTGGGCCTTAGAAAGCATCACTACAACAAAGCTAGTGGAGGTGATGGCATTCCAATTGAGCTATTTCAAATCCAAAAGATGATGCTGTGAAAGTGCTGCACTCAATATGCCAGCAAATTTGGAAAACTCAGCAGTGGCCACAGGATTGGAAAAAGTCAATTTTCATTCCAATCCCAAAGAAAGGCAATGCCAAAGAATGCTCAAACTACTGCACAATTGCACTCATCTCACACGCTAGTGAAGTAATGCTCAAAATTCTCTAAGCCAGGCTTCAGCAATACGTGAACTGTGAACTTCCAGATGTTTAAGCTGGTTTTAGAAAAGGCAGAGGAACCAGAGATCAAATTGCCAACATCTTCTGGATCAGGGAAAAAGGAAGAGAGTTCCAGAAAAACATCTACTTCTGCTTTATTGACTATGCCAAAGCCTTTGACCGTGTGGATCACAATAAACTGTGGAAAATTCTGAAGGAGATGGGAATACCAGACCACCTGACCTGCCTCTTAAGAAACCTATATGCAGTTCAGGAAGCAACAGTTAGAACTGGACATGGAACTACAGACTGGTTCCAAATAGGAAAAGGAGTAAGTCAAGGCTCCATATTGTCACCCTGCTTATTTAACTTCTATGCAGAGTACATCATGAGAAATGCTGGGCTGGAAGAAGCACAAGCTGGAATCAAGATTTCCAGGAGAAATATCAGTATCCTGAGATATGCCACCCTTATGGCAGAAAGTGAAGAGGAACTAAAAAGCCTCTTGATGAATGTGAAAGAAACTGGAGCTGATTATACAGAGTGAAGTAAGCCAGAAAGAAAAACACCAATACAGTATACTAATGCATATATATGGAATTTAGAAAGATGGTAACAATAACCCTGTATGTGAGACAGCAAAAGAGACACAGATGTATAGGACAGTCTTTTGGACTCTGTGGGAGAGGGAGGGGGGCATGATTTAGGAGAATGGCATTGAAACATGCATAATATCATATAAGAAATGAATCGCCGGTCTAGTTTCAGTGCAGAATATAGGAAGCTTGGGGCTGGTGCATTGGGATGACCCAGAGGGATGGGATGGGGAGGGAGGTGGGAGGGGGGTTCAGGATTGCGAACATGTGTACACCCATGGCAGATTCATGTTGATGTATGGCAAAACCAATACAATATTGTAATTAGCCTCTAATTAAAATAAATAAATTTAAATTAAAAAAAAAAAAAGTGAAAGAGGAGAGTGAAATAGTTGGCTTAAAACTCAACATTAAGAAAACGAGGATCATGGCATGTGGTCCCATCACTTCATGGGAAATAGATGGGGAAACAGGGGAAACAGTGTCAGACTTTATTTTGGGGGGCTCCAAAATCACTGCAGATGGTGATTGCAGCCATGAAATTAAAAGACTTACTCCTTGGAAGGAAAGTTATGACCAACCTAGATAGCATATTGAAAAGCAGAGACATTACTTTGCCAACAAAGGTCCACCTAGTCAAGGCTATGGTTTTTCCAGTAGTCCTGTATGGATGTGAGAGTTGGACTGTGAAGAAAGCTGAACGCCGAAAAATTGATGCTTTTGAACTGTGGTGTTGGAGAAGACTCTTGAGAGTCCCTTGGACTGCAAGGAGATCCAACCAGTCCATTCTAAAGGAGATCAGTCCTGGGTGTTCACTGGAAGGACTGATGCTAAAGGTGAAACTCCAATACTTTGGCCACCTCATGCGAAGAGTTGACTCATTGGAAAAGACTGATGCTGGGAGGGATTGGGGGCAGGAGGAGAAGGGGACGACAGAGGTTGAGATGTCTGGATGACATCACCAACTCGATGGACGTGAGTCTGAGTGAACTCTGGGAGTTGGTGATGGACAGGGAGGATATGAATTGCATGCTGCAATTCATGGGGTCACAAAGAGTCTGACACGACTGAGCCACTGAACTGAATTGATAGCTGCATGGTGTCATTTCCCTTCTTTTACTTTGCTATGGAAAATTTTGTATAAACTGTGATAAATCTATTCCAGGCTGGTGTGGTCAAACTCTCTCACAAAACTTGTTGGAGCCAGTGACTTTTGAGGTATAGTATTATCATTTCATGTTCTTCCATGATCGATTGGCCTTTCTAAGTTTTCTATTTCTTAGGCCAATTTTGGTTGTTTATTTTCCTGTAAATTATCCATTTAACCTAGATTTTTAGAATTGCTATAAAGATTATACATAGTACTTTTTGGATAATTTTTTAATCTTTTGTTTCTGTAGTTTGGTTCTCTTTCATTTTTTATGTTAATTTATAATGGCTTTATTTTTGAAATCACACTTGCTAAAAATTTGTTCACTCTTGTTTTTTTCAAAGTACTATCATTTCCTTTTATTGATCTACTCTATTGTTATTATTTGCTTTCTGTTTCAATAATTATTGATTTTTAAATTGCAGTATAACTGATATACAATATTATATTAATTTCAGACATACAAAGCAACTGTTTGATATTTGTGTATATTGTTAATTGATTATCACAATAAGTGTGGTTAATATCCGTCACCCTACATGGTTACAGAATGTTTTTTCTTGTGATGAGAACTTTTAAGATCTACTCTCTTGGCAACTTTTAAACATTTAATACTAACTATAGTCACCATGCTGTTAGTACCTTCCCATGATTCCAGTGACTTAGCTGTTTTATAACTAGCAGTATGTATCTTTTCACTCTCTTCACCCACTTTGCCCACTCCCCACCTCCAGCCTCTGGAAACCACCCATCTGTTCTCTGTGTCTTTGAGTTGGTTTTCTTTTTTAAGACTCCGTGTATAAATGAGTCATATGGTATTTGTCTTTCTCTGTCTGACATTTCAGTTAACATAATGCCCTCCAGGTCCATGTGTGTTGCCACAAGTGGCAAGATTTCATGTTTTTTATGACTGAAAATAGGGATATGTTTTGTTTTATGTGAAACTGCCATTTGTTTTTACCATTTTCCTCTCCTACCAACATCCTCAGTAGCATTTGGTAGTGTCAGTTTTTTTAAATACTAACCATTATGGTGAGTATGAAGCGGTACCTCATTGTAGTTTTTATTTGTATTTCCTTAATGACTAATGATATTGAGCATCTTTTCATGTGCTATTGATCATTTGTATATCTTCCTTTGTGAAAGCTCTGTTAAATATTTTGCCCATTTTCTTTTTTTATTGTGGTAAAGTATAACATAGAATTTGTCACTTTAGTCACTTTTAAGTGCAATTCAGTGGTATTAAGTACATTACATTGTTATCCAACCATCACCACTAGCCATCTTCAAAATTTTTTCATCTTTCTAAACTGAAACTCTATACCCATTAAATAATAACTCCCCATTCCCTCTCCCCCCAGACCCTGGTAACCACTATTATACTTTCTGACTCTATGAATTTGACTGTTTTATGTGCTTCATATAAATAGAATCATACAATGTTTTCTCTTTTGTGTGTGGCTTATTTCACTTTGCATAATGTATTCAGGTTTTATGCATGTAGCATGTTTCAGAATTTCCTTCCCTTTAAAGGCTGAATAATCTGTTGTATATATATATCACATTTTGTTTATCCACTCATCCTTTGATGGACATTTGTGTTTTTCTACTTTCTCATTTTTTTTCTATAATTGCATTTTTAAATAACTTTTCCTACTTTTATATTTGTTTTTTTCTATTTTAATATAACACTTTTAGTTTTAGGTGTACAACATAATGGCTTTATTAAAAAATGATTACCACATGTTTAGTTTATTGATTTTATTAAATTGATATTGATTTTATCCACATATCATAAAATCCACTCTTTTAATTTAAAGTGTACAATTTAGTTATTTTTGGTATACTCACAAAGCTCTGTAACCATCACCACTATCTAATTGCAGAATGTTTCCAACACCTCAGACAGAAATTCCTAACCCTTACTGCTTCCCCTTTTCCCTGAACCCTTGGCAACCACTAATTTGTCTCTGTGAATTTGCCTATTACGTACATTTCTTATAAATGGTGTCATGAAATATGTGGCATTTTGTGTCTGACTTCCTTCACATAGCATGATGTTTTCAAAACTCATCCATGTTGTAGCACATATCAGTACTTTGTTCCTTTTTATGACTAGATAGTATTCCATTGTATCACATTTTGTTCATTCAGTTAATCAGTTGATGGGCACTGGTGTTGCTTCCATCTTTTTGCTATTACATATAGTGGTGTTGTGAATATTCTTGTAGAACTTTTTGTTTAAATACCTGTTTTCAGTTGTTTTGGTTATGTATTAATTCCCAGGTGGTGCTAGTACTAAAGAATCTGCCTGCCAATGCAGGAGACATAAGAGATGTGGGTTCGATCCCTGGGTCAGGAAGATCCCCTGGAGGTGGGCATGGCAACCTGTTCCAGTATTCTTGCCTGGAGAATCCCATGGACAGAGAAGCCTGGCAGGCTGCAGTCTGTAGGACTGCAAAGATTCAGACATGACTGAAGCAACTTAGCACACACAGGAGTAGAATTGCTGGGTCACATGGTAATGCTATCTTTAACTTATTGAGGAACTGCTTAACTTTTCCATAGTGGCTGCACCATTTTATATTCCCACTGGTGATGTAAGAGGGTTCTAATTTTTTCCACATCCTTGCCATTTTTCATTTTTTTTTAAAGTATAGCCATTCCAGTCGATGTGAAATAGATTAAGTCATAAAAAAAAGAATGAAGGACTGATACATGTTGCAACATGGATGAACCTTGAAAACATTATGCTAAGTAAAAGAACCCAGACACAAAAGGTCATGTATTGTATGATTCCATTTATATGAGATGTCCATCATAGGCAAATCCTTAGAGACATAAAATAGAATTGTGGTTGCCAGGGAGAAGGGAGAATGGGAAGTGTCTGATTAATGGGTACATGAAAATTTTCTGGAATTGGATAGTGGTGGTGGTTATAAAACTTTATGAATATACTGCAAAGCATTGAATTGTATACTTTAAAAGGCTGAATTTTATGCTATATGAATTCTATCTCAATAAAAGAAAACCACAGAGACTCATTTTAGGCCTGGAGGTGAGATTTAAATTTGTAGCATTTCTTTCCCCTATTTTTTGGCAGCATGCATACCATGTCAAATCACCATGAAAAGCTTTAGTTTGATGACTGGAAAGGCACACAGCCAAGGGTGTGGTGGGGGACTGAAATTAGTCCATACCCTGCTATCTAACTTTTGTTCCCTAGCTTGGTGCTCCTCCAGCTCAAAGAAAGCAGCACCATTTTCCCATTTTGTAATTCAGTTGCCTGAAGGAGACATCTTACTTTGATTTCTCTTCTTGAAGAGGGCAGCTTTTGGTACTTGGAATAAAGATTCCATATATTCTTGTGGAGCCCCTAGTACAATGGATACTACTTTCCATTCTGTTCCACTGATCATGGAATTTGGGCCATCTCACAGTCTTTTACTCTAACTGAATCTAATAACCAGTTATAAAACACCCCCATAGTTCCCTACAGGACTGTTGACTGTAACTCACTCTCTGGTATAATTTCTCTTTTTTCAATTTTGTTTTTTCCGGTTTCATTGCAATATAATTGACATATCATAGTGATTTGACTTACATACATCATGAAATGAATACATTGTCTCATATCAGTACAACATAAAAGAAATAGAAAAATTTTTTTTTCTTGGTAATGAGAACTCTTATGATTTACTCTTAACAACTTTTATACAGCAGTATTAATTATCTTCACCATGCTGTGTATTACATCCCTAGTACTTAATTTATAACTGGGAGTTTGTACATTTTGACTGCCTTCATCTAATACCCTCTCCCCACAAATCTGGTCATAAATCTGATCTCTTTTCTAGGAGTTTGTTTGTTTTTGAAATATAATTAACCTACGGCACTATGTCAATTCCTTGTATACAACAGAATGATTTGATGTTTCTATACATTTCCCTTTTCTCCATATTCTTGCCAACACTTGTTCCTCTTTTTGATAATAACCATTCTGACAGGTGTGAGGTGGTATCTCATTGTGGCTTTTATTTGCATTTCTCTGATGATTAGCAATTCTGATCATCTTTTCATGTTCCTAGTGGCCATCCATATGTCTTCTTTGGAAAAATGTATATTCAGGTCTTCTGCCAATTTTTTAACTGGGTTGTTTGTTTTTTGATGTTGAATTGTATGAGTTCTTTGTGTATTTTGAATATTAACCCCCTATAAGATATACCATTTGCAGATAGATTCTCCCATTCATCAGGTGGCCTTTTCTTTTTCTTGATAGCTTCCTTTGCTGTGCAAAAGCTTTTTAGTTTGATGTAGTCCCATTTGTTTATTCTTGCTGTTATTTCTTTTGCCTTACTAGACATATCCAAAAAAATATTGCTAAGACTGATGTCAAAGAGTGTACTGCTTATGTGTTCTTCTAGAAATTTTATGGCTTCAGGTCTTACATTTAAGTCTTCAATCCATTTTGAGTCATTTTTTAATATAATATGAGGAAATAGTCCAGTTTTATTCTTTTGCATTAATTGTCCAGTTTTCCCAACACCATTTATCAAAGAGGCTATCTTTGCCCCATTGTATATTCTTGCCTCCTGCCGGAGTCCAGCTCCAGCAGCTGGGGAATCAACCCAAAGGGATGGGCGGTGTCGGCGAGTAACGATGCAGCTTCTCATTTACTTTTTTGGACTGCATATTTATTTCAAGCTTAAGATTCTCTTTTATACTTTTACAAAAGCATTAGGTCAGAGGTTTGACATTTTCAGTTCCCCCTGACCCAGATTTGTTGTCTCCATAAATCATTGTTGCCCCTCAAAAGGAGTTCCTGCCTCAGTGATTCTCTTATCTACTTCTTCTCATGTGTCCTTGTGAATATGTTATAACTTATGCTAATGTCTGGGCTGCATACCACATTGCTCAGTTTATTTCTTATCTCTCTAAATCCTGTTTGCTCTTAGTATCCTGAGCTCACTTTCTCTTAAAAAGGCTTCTAGCTATTAATATCTCTAAAGTTCTTAATTTCTATAAGCTATAGTAAAATATGGTAACATACCAGAGAAGGCAATGGCAACCCACTCCAGTACTCTTGCCTGGAAAATCCCATGGACGGAGGAGCCTGGTAGGCTGCAGTCCATGGGGTCGCTAGGAGTCAGACACAACTGAGCGACTTCACCTTCACTTTTCACTTTCATGCATTGGAGAAGGAAATGGCAACCCACTCCAGTGTTCTTTCCTGGAGAATCCCAGGGATGAGGGAGCCCGGTGGGCTGCCATCTGGGGTTGCACAGAGTTGGACACGACTGAAGTGACTTAGCAGCAGCAGCAACATTACAACATTCTTTAAATCTTTAACTTCTGACTATTTTTAATTATTCCTAAGCCCTAAGTTCAGCAAACCTCTTTGCCATAAACATTTCTCTTACAAATAGGTTTCAGATAACAATCTTTCCCATGGCCTCAAGCTGCAGCCTACATGCTCATTCCGTAACATTCTTTGTAAAGATCCTTGAACAAATGTCAATGGTTACTTTATAGATTATTTTCTGGGCACAAATGCAGAAGGCTCTATGCTTTCTCATGCTTCTCTCAAGAACAATAAGCACCTTAATATTCTTTTCAGTCAACTCAGCCAAGGAGAGGAAAAAACAAGTCAGAATCACAAGGCCTAACTCCTTCATCCCGGGTCCATGCCTGCAGGACAAAGAGAGGGAGTTGGGGCCGTGCCTCCATTTTGTCAGTAATGCCTAATGCGGCTCCTGGCAGCCTCCTTGTGTTGTATATACCCCATATAAATGTGGGTTCATTTCTAAGAACTGTATGTTGTTCCATTGATATATATGTCTGTTTTTGTGCCAGTACTATACCATTTTGATTACTGTGGCTTTGTAGTATAATTTCAGATCAAGGAGCATGATATTTTATGTTTTGTTCTTCTTCCTCAAGATTATTTTAGTTATTTGAGATCTTTTGTGTTTCCATACAAATTTTAGAATTTTTTTCTGTGAAAATGCCATTGGTATTTTGATAGAGATTGCACTGAATCTGTAGATTGCCTTGGATAATATGGTCATTTTAACAATATAAATTCTTCCAATCAGTGAGCATAGTGTGTCTTTCCATCTCTTTGTATCATCTTCAGTTTCTTTCGTTAGTGTATATAATTTTCTGAGTACAGGTCTTTTCTGTCCTTAGGTAGACTCATTCCCAGGCATTTTATTCTTTTTGATGCAACTGTGAATGAGATTGTTTTCTTAATTTCTCTTTCTGATCTTTTGTTGTTTATGTCTCTGGTATAATTTCTATGTCAGAGTTCTTCAGTTGCAGGCAACAGAAATTGATTCTGAATAACTTAACTTGAGCAAAAATAGGGATTTTTGGAAAAATACTGGAGTTGCTTCAAAATACATGAAGTGCTCCAAAATGATGCCTCAGGAGTGTCAGGAACTGAGGAAGCTTGGGGCTTTTGGGTAATGGAAACTCAATCTGTATAGTCCCCATTCAGGTTTTAAAATTCAGGCACAGAGAATATGATTATTCCATTCAGAAATATGGGATATCTTTTCAAAAACAAGGTCAGTGAAAGAATGCTGGACAAACCAAGAAGTAGTTACCAAAAGAGATAAGACAAAGAGAGGTGTCAACATCCAAGTGGCTTGATTAGGCCTTTAAAGATGAATAAATCTGGATCTGAGAGAAGAAAGCTGGACTGGGATAAACAAATTAGGAGTTGTAAGGATAATTGAAGTCATGGGCATCTTAGAGATTGCCTAGAATGAAAGTGAGTGACCATGTACCTCTCCAGTTCCATTATCTGAGGGCAGGGGTGCTTACTGGAGTAATTTTAACTAGAGAATTTTTTCCTGCTTTTTAGAGGACATGGTATTCCCAGTGACTGGGAACTGAATCCAGAATGTGGGAATGTAACTGTGCTGGAAACATTCTGTCTCATAAGAAGTAGTTATGTGGAGATTTTAATAGAGTGTAACTTCTTTATGTCAGTTATCCTTTCTCTAACATTTATTATTTATGTTGCACTTGGTCCTATTCTAAGAATATTATGTGTGTCACCTTATTTAATTCTCACAACAAAACAATGAAGTAGTTATTATTATCACCATGTTTTATAGATGGCTTCCCTGGTGGCTCAATCAGTAAAGAATCTGCCTGACATGCAGAAGACCACCTGCAGCACAGGAGGCCTGGGTTCGATCCCTGGGTTGGGAAGATCCCCCGGGAGAAGAAAATGGCAACCCACTCCAGTATTCTTGCCTGGAAAATCCCACGGACAGAGGAGCCTGGCAGGCTACAGTCCATGGGGTCACAAGAGTCAGACATGACTTAGCAACTAAACCACCACCATTTTACAGATAGGTTACTGTAGTCTCAGGCATTTAAGTAATTTTACTCAAAGTCATGTTGCTAGAAAGCAATGGAAATGGAATTTAAGTAAAGCCTGTCAGAGTTCAGACATTTTTACTATCAAATGATACCACACTACAATCATTAGCTATAGTTTAGGATTATTGAGCCCTTACTATGTACCATGTCGTGTACTGAATACTTCATATACAAACTTCATTTAATCCTCATAATAGCCTTTTAAGAAAGGTTGTGATCACCTGTTGTTATAAACTGTCATTATCCCTGTTTAATAGTTGAGAATCTGGGATTTAGAAATGTTAATTCCATGGTTGTCACATAGTAGGTGGTAGAGTCAGGGCCTGAACACATCTATTTGATTCCAAAGCCTATGTGTTTCACAAATACACTCTATCAAAAATACCTAAATCTTAAAACAGTGGCTCTCTTCCCTGGCTATGTGTTAGAATCACCTTGGGAACTTAAAAAATTGGTGCCAAACCTCACCATCAAAGATTCTGATTTAATTGATCAGGTAAGCACAGTACCTGTGTGCTTGTTTTTTTTTTTTTTTTTTTTTTTTAAGATTTTACTCATTTATTCAATAAACATGTAATGGATGTCTTCTGTATGCCAAACAGTTTCTAGGCATTTACTTTCTAACAAGATGTATATCAGTCAGCTATTGCCACAGCAATATATAACAGCAACCACAAAATCTCTGTGGCATGAAAAGCTAAGAATTTATTAAGCATTTATTCTTACTGTTTTGGAGGTCAGCTGGAATTTAGCTGATTAGGCAGAGTTCTGTTGGGCGTCTCTGATTTGGGCTGAGCTAACTGTCTGTCTTGCTGCAGGACTGTGAGTAAACTAGGGTGGCTGTACTGCATGTATTTCTCATTCTTAGACCAATGGTTTGTTTCTCTCATGGCTTGTGTCATGCCAGTGGCAGAATCACATGTATAGCTGTGCAAGCATATTCCAAGCCCCTACTTGAGTCACATCTGTGTACAAGCTATTACCCAAATCAAGTTTCAGAGCTGAGCTCAAAGATAAGAGGTGGGAAAATGTTTCATTTCTTTTGTGCGGACCTGCCAAATTCATGCCAAAGGCTGAGAATTGGGGGCAATAATTCAATTAAAGGGGGAATAAGCCAAATACATGAGAAAATCATTATGTGAATTAGAAATGGATAAGTAACATTGCAACAAAAAATTTCAGGAAGGTGGTGTGAAGGTAATTCTAATGTGCAACTGGGATTTAGACGACTGATCTTGCAGTGTTCAACCCGGAAAGAAACCTGGGCTAACATTCTCTCCACCGTATTGAAAATAATAAAACAGATTCAGAAAGTAGAAGAATCTTAAGGAACATAGAGGTAGATAGTTATAGAAGTGGAACTAGGGCTTGGATCTCCTAACTCTCTAGAGTGTTTCTCTTATATCACAGTATTCTAATCTGTGGTCTTAGAATTCTCCCTTTACCAATGGTACCAAGTTGGCTATGTTGTAGAAGGACACAGTCATTCTTATCTTGACCACAGACATCAGAGGTATACTCCCTAAACCCTATCCTTCCCTTGGTAATCTATTTTAGAGCTCAATTTGACATTCCTCATATTTGTACTCTTCAAAAGTGTGTAGACAGTCTATCTTCTGTTTAGTTTTCTTTTGTCTTCAAATTGAAGACTGTTAATTTTGGTCTGTCTTCCTGTGATCTCCTAATACCACCCTAGCTCTCTACTTGTTTATTAGGCCTTCTCATTTCCCCAGCTCTGCAATGCTTTGAGTAGTCTTTCTTGAGTTGCTTTTGTACTCTGGGCTTCCACCAGGCCTTACAGTAATCATTTCTATTTTGGGTTACAATTTTCTTGATTTGCCAGGATGTACTATTGAAAGAAATGAAAAGATATGGGACCTGCTTGCACCTGGAGTTTATTGTATGAACAGAAAGGTGAATAACTGAATGAGGTAAGAGAGGGTATAATCTTCATTCTCTTCCTCCTACTTCTTCTCATGGACTTTGAGATTTTTCTGAATCTTTAAAGTTGTGTTGTATGTGTAGAGGTATGTGTATTTAAGGTATTACATGGATATAGAATTTACCCATTATAATTTCTCTGTAATTTTTGTGTTTCCCAAAATGAGGGGGAAAAAAAACCAGAAAGTTTTGTTGTTTATACTGTTTTCCATAGTCCCCAAAGCATTTATAATCATAAAAGACTCTAAGTCTCTCCTTTTACTGTAATCACAGATTTTCACAGGAGACAGCACAAAAGAGTCAAGAGTGAAGATTGCTGAACTCCTTCCCATTGTGGCTGATTCCTGAACTCCAAGAAATGTTTAGTTATGGGGAATAGAAACTTGTTATCTTCAACAGACCACTCACCTGCTGCCCACTTCTGTGACATTCTAATATCTGCCTCTCCAGACTCTGCTTCCTCCCACCCACCTAGTCACACCTCCCATCTATGTCTCACCCTTACCTACAAAGGTGTGCAAATACTAAAAGCCTATAGGAATGTGGATGTGTATGCATGTGTGTATGTGTGTGTACATGCATTTGAATGTAGGTTATTGTATATTTCTGTTGAACTAATATCAGCAATGCCTTATTCTTTCTTGTTAAGTTAAGCTCAACAAGAGCTCCAACAGAAGCAATAAGTTAATGTTCAATGGAAAACAAAACACCAGAAACAGTTACTTCAAATAATGAATGCCCCTTTAAGTTCACGCCTAAAAATTTCCTTATTTATCATATAAATAGTAATGTTTACACCCTAAGTATATTCATAATTGTGTGGAAAGATCTTAGGTTTACTTTATGTTGGACATTAGCTATAAAATACCTTTTTAATCAGTTAGAATAGACATGAGGTGGCTTTCTTTGTTGTATTTCTAGTTGGGAAAAACATGAATGGCTATAACAGTGTGGCTAAATTTGTGTGTATTTCATGTTTTGGTATGAAGGTGTATTTGGGATACTGTTAACCCCAACTCTTCCTCCCACAGCTGCTTCAAGTTCTCTGGCTTCATTTTCATGGAAGGAGCTTACAGGCAGATGTCTATTCTGTTTTACTTTTTTCTGTTTTGGGAATAGTGCCTCCTGTGAACCCTACTCATCCTAACTTCTCCCCCATATCTTCCCCCATATTCACTGGGCAACAAACAATGTGTTTTTTTTTTTTTTTTTTTGATAATGTTCATGAAGTCCCAAACTGTCATAGCAAATAGGACTTTTATATCCTTTAGAATAAGTATTCAAATCCTAGGAGGACCTCTGATGATGGTCAAAGCAACAAATATACGGGACTTTATGGATACAATAAACCAGTCTGCTTCTGAAATGATCTAGATAGAGTCAACAAATTACAACTAGTGGGCCAAATCCAGCTCGCTTCCTGTTTTTATAAGTAAAGTTTTACTGGAACCAGCCATGCTCATTCATTTACATATTGTCTATGGCTGCTTTCATACTAGAATGCCAGAGTTGAATAAAGGCATACTTGGTTTTATTGCATTTCACTTTATTGTACTTCACAGATATTATGGTTCTTTACAAATTTAAGATTTGTGGCAACCCTGTATTGTCAGATGACGATTAGCATTTTTTTACAATAAGGTATTTTTTAATTAAGGTATATACATTGTTTTTTAGATATAATGCTATTGCACACCTAGTAGACTACAGTATAGTTAGTATAACTTTTATATGCACTGGGAAACCAAAAAATTTGTGTGACTTGCTTTATTGCAATATGTACTTTACTGCAGTGGTCTGGAATTAAACCCACAATATCTCCAAGGTATGCTTGTAATTGCAGCAGAGACCTAAAAGCCTAATCTATTTATGAAATTTTATAGGAAAAGTTTGAGAACACTTGAGATCAGCATTCCCCAACCTGAATTCTACAGAACACTATTCTCCAGAAGTTAATAATTTTGCTTTTAAAAAAGGGTTCCTTAATCATTTAAGTCTAGAAAATATGGATTAAACAAAAGTCAAACAGCCTACTTTTTTAAACCATTGATTTGCTCAGAGCCTTTCATATGCTAATATGCATTGAGAAACTAAAAAATGGAATAGAAGGTGCATTTGCCTTACCTTATTTGACCACAGGACAACTTTTTCATAGCTCTCCTATTAATATCTTGCAAATGTTCCATGAAAAACTTATTTGGAAAATTCTAGCTTGGATATTCACTTAACAGAAGTTAGAGCTTGATAACTGACTCCTTGGATTATTTATTTTAGTTGCAGAAAGTTAAAAGCTATGTGGTATAATATTTAAGCACATAGGCCATGGCCTCAGACAAACCTGAGTCTTAATTTAAGTCTCTGCCATTTACTTGCTTATGAATCTTGGACAAGTTACCCAGTGCTATAAGCAGAACTGGATACGTATTTGTGGGGTATGGTGCAAAATGAAAAGGCAGGATTCCTTGTTCAAAAATTATTAAAAAATTCAAGATAGGAACAGCAGTGCATTAGAGAAAGTATGGATCCTCTGAGCACGAGGCCTAAGCACAGACTGCATACCCATGAACGTATAACCCTGGTTATAAGTTTTCAGTTTCCTCAACTGTAAAATGTGGATAATATCTACTTCATGGGATTATTATGATAATTAAATTTAAAATATATGTAAAGGGCCTAGTATAGTATCTGACTGGAGAAGGCAGTGGCACCCCACTCCAGTACTCTTGCCTGGAAAATCCCATGGGGAGAGCCTAGTAGTCTGCAGTCCATGGGGTTGCGAAGACTCGGACACGCCTGAGCGACTTCACTTTTCACTTTCATGCATTGGAGAAGGAAATGGCAACCCACTCCAGTGTTCTTGCCTGGAGAATCCCAGGGATGGGGAGCCTGGTAGGCTGCTGTCTATGGGGTCACACAGAGTCGGACATGACTGAAGCGACTTAGCAGCAGCAGCATAGTATCTGACACAGAATAGGCATAATAATCGGCTTGTTTTGTAATTCAAAAGCAAGCATTTATAGCCATTTTCTTTTCTTTTTTTTTATTTTTTATAGCCATTTTCGATAAATATTTATTTAGTGTCTACCACGTTCCAGGCACCAGCTAGGTACTTAGGATACTCTGATGAAGAAGACAGATAAGATCCCTGTTTTCATGTAGATTAGTGGGAAGGACAGTTAAAAAAGGAAACAAAACAATTATAAATTGTGATAAGTGCTACAAAGGGAAAACAGAGTCCTGGGAAAGGGTATAGTAGAGAGGATTTGCTTTAAATTGGGTGGTCAGAGAAGTCCTCTCTTAGCAAGTAATGTTTAAGATCTGAAGGATGAGAAGAGGATCTCCATGGGAAGAGCAGAAAAAAGTATTTTCCAGGCAGAGAGAATAGCTGGTAGAAAGGCTCTGAAGTGGGAAAGAACATGGCATTTGTGAGAAACTAAAAGTAAGCCAGGAGACCCGGGTCTCCTGCATTGTAGACAGACGCTTAACCCTCTGAACCATCAGGGCTTCCTTCCCTGGTGGCTCAGATGGTAAAGCATCTGCCTGCAGTGAGAGAGACCCGGGTTCTATCCCTGGGTTGGGAAGATCCCCTGGAGAAGGAAATGGCAAGCCACTCAAGTATTCTTGCCTGGAAAATTCCATGGACAGAGGAGCCTGGTAGGCTATAGTCCATGGGGTCGCAAAGAGTTGGACATGACTGAGCAACTTCACTTCACTCAAAAGTAAGCCAGTATGGCTTTAGTATAGAAACTGAGAATGAGAGTGATATAAAACAAGGCTCAGGAGCAAAGTAGGTAGGGCCCAAGTTGTCGTATAAGGTAAGGATTTTGGATTTAATGTCAAGTGCAATGAAAAGCTCTTAAAAAGTTTTGGGCCAGGGCAATGACATGATGTGATTGATATTTTTAGATCATGTTGGCTGCTTGTGTGGAGAGGAGCTCTTGATGGCAAGAGTAGATGAGTAGGAGGCTATTTCACCGGTTTAGAAAAGCGTTGATATAGTGCCTTGTACTTGGGTGGTATTTGAGGATGTGGTGATAAATAATGGGTTGGAGGCTTGTTTTGGAGATATGAATGCTAAGCCTTGCTTATTGTATATGGAGGATTCAAGGGGGAAAAAGAAATAATGACTCCTGACATTTTTGTGAGAAACTGGGTGGCACCATTTAACCAAGACGAGATGTCTGAGGAGGGTTTTTTTTTTTTTTTTTTTTTCTGGGGAGAGGGTAGTGGGAAGTGGAATAGAAATCAAGAGCTCAGATGCATGAAGTTTGAGGAGCCTTTGAAACATCTGAGTAGAGATGGAGGTGATGGTAGTATTCGTTATAGTTATTTGTACTGTTGTCTAGGATTCTGTGATTACTAACTCTTGGTGTCACCTTATTAGATACTGGGAAGTATTTAGAAAACATCTAAAGGAAAAATACCTAAAAATAAGAGTCAATAGATGGTATCATTGTGGTAAACATAGAGACAGGACTGCTTGTTGTAAAAAAGAACACTGTATATCAGAAAAGCCACCATGCGGAATTCCTCAACAAGATAAGTTTATTGAGATGGAACATGTGTTTGATCCTGATGAAGAGGGTTCTATCTCATCCCAAACTGTGGTGCTTCAGGGATGTGCTGGGATTGGGAAAACAGCTGTGGTACATAAGTTCATGTTTGACTGGGCAGCAGGAGTGGTTACTCCAGGCAGATTTGACTATGTCATTTATATCAACTGCAGAGAGATGGCCGTTTTGCTAACCTTAGTGGTGCTGACCTGATCAATAACACTTTTCAAGATACAGGTGGACCAATCATGGACATTATTCTTGTATATCCAGAGAAGCTTCTGTTCATTCTTGATGGATTTCCTGAGCTTCAGTACTCTGTCAGTGACCAGGAAGAGGATCTTAGTACCAACCCCCTGGAAAGAAAGCCAGTAGAGACTCTGTTACACAGTTTCATGAAGACAAAACTGTTTCTTGAATCCTCCCTCCTGATAACTGCCCAGCCTATGACCATGAAGAAGCTTCACTCTCTGTTAAAGCAACCTATCCAGAGATCCTGTGGTTTACAGATGTTGAAAAAAGAGCATATTTCTTGAGTCAGTTTTCAGGTGCTAATGTAGCAACGAGAGTCCTTTATGATCTGCGAGAAAATGAAGGCCTTGACATTACGTCTTCTCTTCCCATCACCTCCTGGATGAGTCACAGGAAGATGGAGGCAGGACTCTTACGAGGTCACGTCAGACCATGACTGATACGTATCTTGTTTTACTTTTCCAACTGTCTCAACACCCTTACAAGAATCTTGGTGTGGAAGGGACAAATTTGCCGGTGGGGCCTTTGCTCTTTGGCTGTGGAAGCACTACAGAACCAGCAGGTTCTATTTGAAGTCAGTGACCTCAGAAGACATGGGATAGGAGTATATGATACCAATTGCACTTTTCTCAATCACTTTTTGAAAAAAGTTGAAGTTGTCGGTGTCTACACTTTCCTTCACTTCAGTTTCCAAGAGTTCCTGACTGCTGTGTTCTACACCCTGAAGAATGACAGCAGCTGGATGTTTTTTGATCAAGTGGGGAAAACATGGCAAGAAATCTTCCAACAGTATGAAAAAGGATTTTCATCATTAACAATACAGTTCTTATTTGGCCTCTTACATAAAGGAAAGGAAAAGGCTGTGCTAACAACTTTTGGGAAAAAAGTGTCTCCAGGACTTCAAGAAGAGTTACTGAAGTGGACTGAGAAAGAAATAAAAGATAAACCTTATAGGTTACAGATTGAGCCAATGGACTTGTTTCACTGTTTGTATGACACTCAAGAAGAAGAATATGCAAAAAGGATAATTAATGATTTAAGGTCAATTATATTGCTTCAACCTATGTATAAAAAATGGACATTCTGGCTATGTCATTCAGTGTGAAAAGCAGTCATAGTCACTTGTCAGTGTCTCTGAAGTGTCAGCACCTACTTGGATTTGAATAGGAAGGTTGAGCCTCAGCGTTCATGCCACCAACATTGACACTTAATAAGTGAGTATATTACTATCTTTTCACCAGTGTCTTGGCCTACAGAAATGATCGGCCTTCTTGTTTATTTCAAGTATTCAGGCACATGATCATTTCTAGCATTGTCAATAAATAAAATGAATTATCTTTGCTTTTCATACTGTTTGTCAGTCAACACAATAAGGATTTATTGAGTATTGCATATTGAACACTGGCCTAGGCAGACACTGAGGGAAAGCTAACATTTTTGAGTACTTACTATGTGCCAGGCACTGTGCTAGCCACTGTAAATGTGTGTCTATTAATCTTCACTGTCTCTTTGTGAAGGTGTTGTATAATTATAAAAGGTAATGAGCATATAAATCATTAAGATTATAATTGAGTACTCTGCTATTTTGGTGTTGATGACTATTTTGGAAAAGGTTGTAAACTTAAAGTTGAATTGGTCCTCACTCTTCTCTACATGTATTTCATCACTGAGGCCTCATAGAGCTCCAGGTTGATAAGGGACAGAGCTTACTCTGTATATATTGCTATAAGGCACTCCTGTGTATATTGCTATGAAGCCTGAGTTCTTTCTGCCAAACTGACACCTATGTGGGGAGTTGAGAGCTGGAGTTCAAAGAGGCTTAGGTAAACCACTTACACAATATGTACTCTGTATACTGCAAAGTACAGCTCTACTGACTGACTCAAGAAAAATGCCACTGGTCAGTCTGTTTTCAATACTCAGGTTAATATGGACAGTGCCTCTCTTTTAGTTGTGGGGTCAGGTTAAGGGTAGGGGACCTTGAGAAGGATGACAATGGGCAGAAGGCTCAACTTGGAAAATGAGTTAACCCGAGTCTTCTCTCTGGTAATTGTTAGTTCCTCAGTGGGCAGTAGCATAAAAATGGAATTGAGCATGGGTGTGTGTGTTTGTGGGAAGTGAGGGGGGCAGGGAGGTACAGCAAGAGTTTGTGTTTGGGACCAGAAAGGAAGGGGTAGAAGTTACCTGGACTTGGAATTATGAAAGACCTTGGCTACCATGTCTTCATGAATTCATGACAGCTTCAATCCAACTGTATATTATAAAGTAAAATAATGGACAATATACACTGGGCACAATATACAGTAAGCACTGATGGAAACAAAAAAGGGTTTTTGTTCATTTGGTGTTTCCCGAAAATCAGCCTTAGATGGAGTCTCCACCCCTCAACCCATTACCTTTATCAGAGGGCTTAAATTCTTTTCAAAATTTAACCAAATAAAACACCAAAAGCCCACGAAAACCTCTTCTTCAAGGCGTGTTGATTAAGTGAGAGTGTATTGCAGTTGGTCCTTGGACAACAAAGATTTGAACTGCACAGATTTTTCTCAATAAATGTGTACTACAGGATTGAGGCTGATTGAATCCTCAGATACAGAACCTCCGATATGGAGGGATAAGAAGGGCTCACTCGAAAGTTTTATGCAGGATTTTCAACTGCAGGGGTGTGGTGCCCTTGATCTTCACATTGTTCAGTGGTCAACTGTATCGAATTTGCCTAGCTCTCAATTACTGTCATTAATTCTTCTGAGTACTGACAGCCAAGAATCAGTTATAGTGTACATATAGTTTGAGCAAGTCACTTGACCTCTCGGAGCACCTGCAAAATGGTGATTACATTACCTGTCATTGGATTAAGGACAAGATAAAATAAATTGTGTGTAAAGTGCTTACCTCAGTGCCTGGGACACAGTACCATGACTTTGGAGTCAGACAGACCTGAATACTTAACTTCATTCTGTTCCTATTTGACTTTGGGCAAATTACTTTTTGTGCCTTGATTCCTTATCTGCAAAATGGGGTATTAATTCCTAAGGTTTTTGTAAGTTAGTACTAAGATGACAATAGAAGCCAAAATAAGCCTGTTACTTAAAATTTTGCTTTAATAATTTTAAGTTATTTTTGCTTTCTCATCTTGCAGGACCTTCCAGCTGCACAATTTGCCAGTCTGTCCACTACACTTGCTTTGCCAAGCACTGCATAATCCATACTGTAAAATCAAAGACCTGAAGTAAGTTGGACCCTGCTTTAAACTCTTAGGTATTTGCAGGTACTCCCATCTGATTGGACTTGAAAACAAAGTATAACTGGCACTGAGCTTCTTCATAGCAGAGCAGCAAATGAAAAGATATGCTACAAGCCTAGAAGGGGTAGGGAGTCAGGCAGAGATCTCTGCCAACCCTTCCTGCCTCTTCCCCTTTTTTATGTGTTGCTTTTTGCTGTAGCAAGTGGGTGTCAGGCTGTAATACCTAGAGGTTTGTGTCTGGTGCCCCTTCTGGACCTGCCTTACTCCATCCCCAGCCTTTTCCTTCCAGACTCCCAGTCTTCCCTTTGGTTTCCTTTTCTCTCCCTCCATTCCTCACCCCCACCCTCCTCCTCAGTTATTCCCCAAGTGCAATTGCTCAGAAGCACCCACCCCACACCCTGACCTTATGTTCTCATTCACTCTCAGGTCCCTTTGTCTAGTCTGTCCACATCATAAACACACAAATAGGAGCTGCCTTGGTTCCCCACCTCCTCCCCACACAGATTAGTGTCTGCTTTCCTTCCTTCTTGTCCCAGAGGAAGAGGTGGCCTTTCCAAACCCACCCAAGCCAGTAAATTCACTTTTTATTTTTTTGTACTTTTGTGAGCATTTATTTTACTTCATACAACACAAAAAGTATATAAAAATATAAAGGCTCTTCAAACCCTTACCCCATATGGGTGCCCCATACCCCACCCAACCCCATATACCTACTTCTGCTTCCCATCCTCTAATCCTGATTCCACCACCCTCCCTAGTTAATAGCTTGTTTGCTAAATGTCTTCCCAGACATCTTTCTTTTGCATATTCAAATATAAATCTATAGCATAAGGCACACATAAATCTGTAATATACATAGCATACATAATCACAGAAGTTAATGGAACTTTTATTTCACACACAAAAACACAATGGCACTCATATTTTTTCATTGAATAGTACAGTGGACATGTCTCCAATACAGTATGCAGGATCTACCTCACAGTCAAGGGTCCTTGAAGAAGAGCCCCCCTCCTCAGTAACTGCACTTCCTCACTTCTGCTCACTCCTCAGTCCTCGCAATTGGGCTTCTGCCCACCCCCCACCCAGATTGGCTTAAAGATCAGACGTGGCCAGACCCAGTGAACACTTTTCCTCTCTTAGTGTCCCACCCCTTGCAACTTTCTTCCCCGTTTCAACTACTCCCAAGTATTTCATTGCCTCCATGGTTCCCAATCTGTGCAGTTTTGCCGTCCAATATAAAGATATTTTTGGTTGTCAAGAGTTGTTTTGGTGGGGGTGGAGTGCTACTGGCATCTAGTGGGTAGAGGCCAGGGATTGTGCCAAACATCCTAGTGTATTGGACAGCCTCTTGAAACAAAGAATTATCTAACTTCAAATGTCAAATAGTTCTGAGGTTTGGAAACAGTGCCTAAGATATAAACAAGCCCAAAGAAATTTCTGACAAGTGGAGAATAGAGATCTTGCCTCTAATCCTGATGACTGTTAACATCTGCTCTAACCGGATATAGCCCAAAGTCACATCCAGTTACTGCAGAGGTGTCCCAGGTTATGACAGCTTCAGTATCTAGGTCAACAGTTCCCAGGAGATGTCCAAGGTGATGTCCATTTGTCTCAGTTTGATCCATCTTCCATCTGTGGGCTAAAACATACATTTAGCTCCCCTCAACACAGCTTATAGGCATCAGATGGGGAGATGCACACCATCCTCCCCCTTCTACCCCCTCCCTCTGGAAATTGATTTCCCATCAGGGTATGTTCTATTATGCATTTCTGAATTTACTAGGAACTTTGTAGCCAGACTCCCCTCCCACTGTAATCTGGTGATGGGGGGAGAAAATCTCAGGATGGCATCATCCTTTGTTCAGTGGTCTGGACCAGCAAACCCTCCAGGCATTGCTAGTTGCTGACTCACCTTGGAAGTGGCACAAGTTCCCTGTTCAGATCTGCCTGTCCCCAAGTGGGGACTGGGGAGGATTCTCCTCTCATGAGGCTGAACAGTGATAGCAGTCCTTGTCTGCAGCTGGTGCTGGTGTCCTCTGTACAAAGCCCTGGGGATTCCCTTAGGGGTGGTGAATCTCTGCCCTGTTGTAAGCCCAGGGTTAACCTCAGGTCTGCTTTAATTGTTTCTCATGTAACTCTCTCAGAACATGAATGAGCTTCTTGTCCAGTTCATTCCTGGAGCCTTGGAATGCAGGAATCCCTACTACCCATCACTCTCTGATGCACCTCACCAGTCAGTTCCAACATCTTCTTTGATGGTTTACAATTTGCAACTTCTCTTCTGGTATAAATTTCTGGCTTGGCAAAAATCCGGTTGCCCAGAACAAGAACTTGCTCAAGTTAGCTTAAAAAAAGAGGATTGCTGTGGATTTTCACTCAGCAAAATTGCAGGAAGTGGAAAAGTGGTCAGGCTGTCACTGTCCATCTCTGGGGTCACAGGATCAACCCTTCTCTGTGCCTCTCTGCCCCCTGGGCCCTCATAGTGTCATTCTCTAAAAGACACCTGGTCTCTGGAAAGGACACAGTTCTGTTCCCCCACAGCCAGGGCCAGGTCTCAGCCGTGGCCTCAGTGTTCATCACTCTGATCCTGACCCCGACTCCCAGTGACCCACTGCTTTACTTCCCAACATCATCTGGACTATGGAATCTGCTTCTGTTCAGATTCTCAGAATATTTGGCTCAGGATGGGTCACATGTCCCATGTGAAAATGTTTGGCTCAGGATTGGTCAAATGTCCATTCCTGGTCCAATCATCTACAGCTTAGTGTGGGGGCAGGGGTAGGGAGTGGGAGTGTTATATGCTGGCTGCCGAGGTCCAACAGATACTAGGGGTAGGAAAAGAAATACAAACAGAAGCTGCAGAAGTTCTGGGGTGTGGATACTTGCTCAGTCATGTGTGACTTCTTTGCAACTCTATGGACTGTAGCCTGCCAGGCTCGTCTGTCCAAGGAATTCTCTAGGCAAGAATACTGGAGTGGATTGCCATTTCCTTCTCCAGAAGCTCTTCCTGACCCAGGGGATTGATCCAGGGTCTCCTGCATTGCAGGCAGATTTCTTCCTGTCTGCACCACCAGGGAAGCCCCTGGAACAGAGCCGGTCAAGAGGGTGGGAGATGGGGTAGGAGTCGGGGAGGGTGTAGACTTGTCTACACCCTCCCCGACTCCATGTGAAAATGTTTGGCTCAGGATTGGTCAAATGTCCATTCCTGGTCCAATCATCTACAGCTTAGTGTGGGGGCAGGGGTAGGGAGTGGGAGTGTTATATGCTGGCTGCCGAGGTCCAACAGATACTAGGGGTAGGAAAAGAAATACAAACAGAAGCTGCAGAAGTTCTGGGGTGTGGATACTTGCTCAGTCATGTGTGACTTCTTTGCAACTCTATGGACTGTAGCCTGCCAGGCTCGTCTGTCCAAGGAATTCTCTAGGCAAGAATACTGGAGTGGATTGCCATTTCCTTCTCCAGAAGCTCTTCCTGACCCAGGGGATTGATCCAGGGTCTCCTGCATTGCAGGCAGATTTCTTCCTGTCTGCACCACCAGGGAAGCCCCTGGAACAGAGCCGGTCAAGAGGGTGGGAGATGGGGTAGGAGTCGGGGAGGGTGTAGACTTGTCTACACCCTCCCCGACTCCATGTGAAAATGTTTGGCTCAGGATTGGTCAAATGTCCATTCCTGGTCCAATCATCTACAGCTTAGTGTGGGGGCAGGGGTAGGGAGTGGGAGTGTTATATGCTGGCTGCCGAGGTCCAACAGATACTAGGGGTAGGAAAGAAATACAAACAGAAGCTGCAGAAGTTCTGGGGTGTGGATACTTGCTCAGTCATGTGTGACTTCTTTGCAACTCTATGGACTGTAGCCTGCCAGGCTCGTCTGTCCAAGGAATTCTCTAGGCAAGAATACTGGAGTGGATTGCCATTTCCTTCTCCAGAAGCTCTTCCTGACCCAGGGGATTGATCCAGGGTCTCCTGCATTGCAGGCAGATTTCTTCCTGTCTGCACCACCAGGGAAGCCCCTGGAACAGAGCCGGTCAAGAGGGTGGGAGATGGGGTAGGAGTCGGGGAGGGTGTAGACTTGTCTACACCCTCCCCGACTCCTACCCCTCCTCCCCTAACCTCATTCTCCCTCTCTTCCCCTGACTCCACACCACACAGCCCCCTCCCCCACCTTTCCCCCCTCTGAATACATTTTTGTTTCACATTTCTGAATTCACTTGAGGGCTCTGTAGTCAGATACACTTTCCACAGTGGAAACAACTTCCCCTCAGTGAAAAATTCACAGACTTACACCAAGGGCAGTCCCAATTCCCAGGACTGCGAAATACTGGAAGTCTTAGCTGCTGAAGGGGATCAGAGTCGCTCCTGTATCCTTCTTGAGGGTCTACTCCTTGGATCCCTCCATCAGACCACAAGCTAAAATCAGAGGATTCCCAGTAGGGAGATGTCTGAAATGAAGCTCCTGCTGTGAATGGTGCTTGTGGTGGAGATGTGGATGGGGATGGTGCTGGTGCATCTGAGAAGGGGGATAAGGGGCATGAGTATGAGTATGTGAATGAGGCAGGGAGCTGGACAGGAAGGGGTTGAGGTGAGACTGTTGCCTCGGGCTTGAGCATCCCAGAGAAAGAATACATGGCTGTTTCCACTGACCTAAAACCTCCCTCCCTCTGCCCGCCAGAGGTGTAATTTTTCTGGTCTACAACTCCAAGAAGCTGCATAAGGTCTACACTCAGATCTTGTGCCCCCTCGGCAGCTTCCACCCCCTCTGCAGCTTCCACCCCCTCTGCAGCTTCCACCCCCTCTGCATCCTCCTGTTTTCCTCCTCCTGTGGCTTCAGAAGCTGCAGCAGTAGTAGCAGTGGCCCCTGTCTCCTCCTCTTCACTTGTTCCTTCTATTCCAGCCCCACCGGCAGTGGCCAAGCTTGGCCCCTCTGCGACTGGCGCCTGGGCTGACTGCAGCTCCTAGAAAGAAGTGAGCAGAGTTGTGACCTGCCCTGACATGGTGGGGGCGGGGGGAGGCGGGGGGAGCAGGGGGGGGCTGGGCAGCAGGACGGAATGGGCGAGGATGGGCGGGGATGGGCTGGGCTGGGCTGGGGCAGAGGCTGGGCTGGGGCAGAGGCTGGGCGGGGGAGGGGCAGGAGCGGGGTGGGGGCGGGGGCGGGGCGGGGCGGGGGGAGGGGCTGGGCTGGGGCAGGGGCTGGGCGGGGGAGGGGCTGGGCTGGGACAGGGGCTGGGCGGGGGATGGGCTAGGCTGGGGCAGGGGCTGGGCGGAGGCTGGGCGGAGGCTGGGCGGGGGCTGGGCGAGCGCGGTAATGGTAATCTCACGGTCTTAAAGAGCTTCCACTTCAGGAGGTCCCGCTCTTTCTGCACTTCCGCCAGGGTGGCCTGGGTCAGCTGCAGCCGGAAGGCCGCCTCCTTGCGTTCCACCTCGTGCTGTGCCGCGAGCAACGTCAAGTCTGAGGCCAACGCCTGAGCTGCCGACCTGTGCAGCCCGGCGAAGTCATGCAGCCACTGCACCCTGTGCCTGTGTAACTGGCTCTGCTTGTAGGCAAAGCGCACGCCCAGGGCCAGGCTGCTCCAGGCACAGGCTTCTTTGGCCTGGCTGGGCACCAGGCGGTCCTCCAGGATGGCCCTGAGCTTGTCCTCCACCTTCTCCCAGGAGAGAGACACATTCTCAAGGTAGAACTCAGGGCCTTTCGCGTGCCTGGACATCCTCTCGTTGATGAAAGCCATCACTTTGCCATGCCGGAACCCACTACTGAGGTCCTCAGATTTCAAGGCCATGACGACTGAGTACCTTTGGGGCTTGGCTGGCTCTGTGGGGATGAAAGAATCAGTCCTCCTCCCCTCCTCCACCCCATGAATCTCCGCTTCTCCGCTTGCCTCCCCCCTCACCACACACCCTCCTAAAGACCCTTTGCCCTGCCCCAGGACACCTCCCACCAAGCCTCACCTCCTGGCCAGTGAGAGTACAGGCCAAACAAAACCGCCTACCCCACTCAAAAGGTACCTCTCTCTCCTGGAAGGCGCCAAGGAAAGAGAAGCTCTGGCCTACCCTTCGAGGTTTTTACCTCGGGAAACCTCGGGAATGTTCCAACTTCCAGAAACTGCGAGGGTGAGAGGGGTGCATGAAGAAGATTTTCTCCCATCCCCCAGACATAAGGGAACCTCCTACAGTGTTGCAAGTCTTCAAAGGTGGGAAAAAACAGGAGTGGTCAGAAAAGACTCAGAACCAAGAACATGAAGCGCTTGTAATCAAATACCAAAATTCTCAACCCCCCACCATAATGGTTTGTCCCACTCAGGGGCCGGACCCTTCTACAGATGGAATATTCTGGAACAGGCAATGGCCCCATCTCTCAGTGGCTTCGGCTGCCCCCTGGAGGCAGGAGGTGGAACCTGACTACCGCCTCATTCCCCATCACCTCAAATGGCCATAAATCCTGGCCATATCCATTCCCAAAACATGCTCGTGTCTTGAATTTGTTTACCTCCAGCGCTTACCACCTCAGCCACCACCACCGTTCCCCCACCCCCTACCCCTCGCCCTGCCTGCAGCCATTGTGCACCAGGTTTGTCTCCTGCCGTACCCTGTCATAAGGATCTGACTCTGTCTCTTTAAACTTCTGATGGTATTTCCAAACCTACAAGATAAACCTGACAGCTCTCAGGTTGAGTACTACTTTACCACTTACAATATGATGTGCTGTGACTGTCAGTTTTTATCTATGGGCCTAAGATGAGGACTGAATGACAAAATGCATATAAAGTAGTAATGTTTTCTATGGTCCCATTTTTGTAAATAGGTACTTCCCCAGTGGCTCAGACAGCAAAGCATCTGCCTACAATGTGGGAGACCCAGGTACGATCCCTGGGTCGGGGAGATCCTCTGGAGAAGGAAATGGCAACCCACCCCAGTACTCTTGCCTGGAAAGTCCCATGGACAGAGGAGTCTGGTAGGCTACAGTACATGGGGTTGCAAAGAGTCGGACACAACTTAGCAACTTCACTTTATTTTTGTAAAATGCGCAAGTCCTGTGTGTGCGCGGGAGCGTGCGCGCGCATGCGCAGGAGCGTGCACGCGCATGCGTAGGAGCATGCGTGCATACATATGTTTCTGTGATCTTGGATAAAGGAGTGGAAGCATATGTGAAAGGGAAGTCACTCAGTTGTGTCCGAGCAAGTGTCTTAAGTGTCTTTTAAATGCATGCATTTAAAATCTGGGAAGTTACATACCAGAGTTTTAACAGTGGTTATTTTTGGGTGGTAAGGATACAGTACTTTCTCAAAAAATTTTATTCTTTATATTTTTCTCTATTGTAAAATTTATTTATAATAAACATGTTTTTCAAATTTCTTAAACTATTTTTTTCTGATAATTTCTGATCATTTAAATACTAGAAAGTAAATGTCTCTCTATAATCGAACCCTTCCCTCCTACCTGGAAGATAACCATTGTTAACAGTTTGATATGTATCTTCCAGTGTTATAAAGTAGCCTATAGCAAGTAATTGACAGTTTCTCAACTGAAGCCTCCCCTCTCTTGCCTCCTAGCTTTTGCACAGGCTGCTTCATGAACAGGTTGTTCCTCAGTGCCTCCTGCTCTCCCCACTCCCATTCTCCTCATCCACTTAATTCCTGTTCAATTTTTATTACCCTTTCAAGCAGAACTAAAGTATTTGCTCCTCTTATAAGTATTTCTTGATCCTCCAACCCCTTCCCACAGGCTAGGCTGGATTGTGCCACTTTTCTGTGTCTCCATGGTGCCTTGTGTGTACCACATGCAGTACTTTCCACACTGTATTATAATTCATGATTTTCTAAAATTTTTCCCCATTAACTGGGCATTCCTTAAGGGCAGAGTCTAGGCTAGGTTTTAATTATTTCTGTGTTTTCACATCTAGCACAGTGGTTAGCACCTAATAAATTAATTGCTGAATGAATTGAAATAATTCATTATATCAGTAATGAGGCAAACAAGTACCTTTATAGAGAGTTCTGTTTTCTCCTCTGAAATGCTTTTTCTCCACACAGACTGATTTTCTGCCACCTCACAGCCTCTTATGGAAGAGACCTCGCCTTAGTATTTGAAACCAACCAGTATCTGACAGATTTGGTATTTGTGAAAAACACCCTGGAAGATTCTGGAGTGAAGCTTCTGTGTGAAGGATTAAAACAGCCAAACTGTATCTTATAGACATTGAGGTAACTGAGAGCAGGAGAATTTGTTGTTTGTGTTCATGTAATTTTTTTGTGGTCAGTTTCTTTTGTTTTGGGGGAGAGCATGAATAAAGTAATGAGGGCATTCTTCTGTTCTCTAAAGGTTGTAAAGGTACAACCTTTAGAGATATGCCTTATCTCTCCTGCTTCCTGTGGTGCACTAGCAACTGTTCACAGCACCAATCAGTGGCTCACTGAGCTGGAATTTAGTGAAACAAAACTGGAAGCTTTGGCTTTGAAATAACTCTGTGAACGCTTAAAAGATCCGAATTGCAAAGTACAGAAGCTCAAGTAAGTTGTCACTATTAGTTTTCATACTGCAAGAAAAAATTTATAAAATGCAGCTCAAGATGGATGTTGTATAATCAAAACACATTTCAAGGAGTTATGGAAAGGAAGAACAGTGAAAGTAGCAATAATGTTAATGTCAATAATGAAAACTCACTGAGCAATTACTTTGTGCTAAGCATTGTGCTGAGTGCTTTGATTTCCTTTAATGTGTACAACAGCTTTGCAAGATTCAGATTACTGTCCCCATTTTAGCAGATGAGAAACCCAATAGAAACCCAATAGTATAAGGCTAAATAACATGACAGAGACACAATAAGAAACCCAGATGTGTCTGACCTCACAATCCACATGCATGTGTGGTAAGCCACCTCTGTAATGTCCAATCCTTTGCAACTCTATGGACTGTGATCCACCAAGCTCCTCTGTCCGTGGGATTCTCCAGGCAAGAATACTAGAATGCGTTGCCATGACCTTCTCCAGGGGATCTTCCCAACCTAGGGATCAAACCCACGTCTTACATCTCCTGCACTGGCAAGTACATTCTTTACCACTAGTGCCACCTGGGAAGCCCAAAGTCCATGTAATGACTTTGATAAA
Source organism: Bos indicus x Bos taurus (assembly GCF_003369695.1). Taxonomy (NCBI): domain Eukaryota; kingdom Metazoa; phylum Chordata; class Mammalia; order Artiodactyla; family Bovidae; genus Bos; species Bos indicus x Bos taurus. Next base: position 88,090,952 of record NC_040105.1, on the reverse strand, counting down.
AGATTTACCATATATATATCTTCTTTTCTGAAGAACCCTGACTCATTAGGGTTCTTCAAAGAAACAGAGAGGTAAAATGTGTATAAACATATAGAGAGATTTATTTTAAGAAATTGGTGCTCTCTCAGATTATCGCAGCTGGCAGGTTCAGTATCTGCAGGGTAGGCCAGCAGACTGGAGACACAGGAGAGCTAGTGCTGTACTGCAAGTCAAAATGCAGTCTGCTGGCAGAATTCTCTCTTCCTAGGAGGTCAGTCTTTTCTATTAAACTTTCAACTGATTGGATGAGCCTTACCCACATTGTGGAGGGTAAATTACTTTACTCAAAGTGTGCTGATTTAAATGTTAATCTCATTTAAAAAGTACCTTCACAGAAACTTTTAGAATAATGTTTGACCAAAAATCTGGGTACCTTGACAGGCAACTTGATACATAAAATTAATCACAATGTATATTTGGAGTTTTCTATTATAAAAGCTCTTAAGCATTAAACCTTTCTAAATCCACTTTGAAATTAATTTTTATTTAAAATACCTCTATTTAAAATTTCTAAATTGGGAAAATATATATACATGATGTCTTCATGAGCCCTTTTCAAGATTGAATTTGGAGCCTGGTAACTCAAGAAAAAAATTGAGGACTCAGATGTTGTAGTGTATATCATAGAAATTCTGGAAAGCAATAGCAGAGACAGTTGATGGGAAACAGTTTAAGGAATTGGACTGCTTAATATGGAGAGACAAAGATCGAGAAGACAGGAAGGTCAGTAAAAACCACTTTTTGTGCCCAAGAAGAAATATTATATGGATGATGGTGATGGGCTAGGTCTCTCTAAGGATGGCAAATTATTAATTAGTAATGAAGTTATAGATAAGAGGAAAGGAAAGATCTTTTGACTGTATTAAGGATGATTATAGCATTTTCTCCTATAATTTGAAAGAAGATATGAGAGTGATAAAATTCATGCTGGGAATTAAAGTGAGATTAGGTCATTTGATATTTCCTTCCAATTCTTTTCTTTTTGGTGGCAGTCAACATTTATTGAGTTCTCACTGGGGCATACAGTGTTGTGGGGGCAATGTAAAATCCCTGTCATAGGTAAAAGGGGGCTGTGACATATTCAAGGTTGGGGGTCTCTTATGGGTGGGCCTTATTTTCTTTTCTCATGATGTTTTGCAGGTAGGGAATGAGTGGCCAATTCTGTGTCTTTCTTTTTTTCCAGGTTGTCTGCTAGTTTTCTCCCTGGAAGCTCAGAGACTATTGGCAGATATCTTGCCTCTGTTCTCATTTGCAATCCAAACCTCACTGAGCTGGACCTGAGTGAAAATCCCCTGGGGGACACAGGGGTGAAGTTTCTCTGTGAGGGTCTCAGACATTTGAACTGTAAGGTGGAGAAACAAGAGTAAGTTTTTAGAACTGTCTGCTGTCATTTTACAACTACTGAAATTGTTGAATGCCTGCTCTGCGGCAGGATCTATGCTTGGTGCTTGCCAGAAGTTATTTCACATAATTCATTCCTTGAAATAACTATATAGGGTGGGTTTTCTTAGCCCCATTGTACAGATGAGTAAACTTTGAGGATTGGGGGGAAAGTGACTTGTCCAACATCATACCACTAAAAATTAGTGTAGTCAGGGACTTCCTTGGTTGGTCCAGTGGTTAAGAATCTGCCTTGCAATGCAGGGACACAGGTTCTATCCCTGGTCCAGGAAGATCCCACATGCAGTGGGAAACTAAGCCTGCATGCCACAGATACTGAAACCTGAGTGCTCTAGAGCCCATGCTCCACAAGAGAGGTTACTACAATGAGAAGCCCATGCACTGCAACTAGAGAGTATCCCCCTACTGTCTGCAACTAGAGAAAGCCCTCATGCAGCAACAAAGACCCAGCACAGCCAAAAATAAATAAGTAAATATTTTAATGTAAATTTATTTATTTTAATTGGAGGCTAATTACTTCACAATATTGTATTGGTTTTGCCATACATCAACATGAATCCGCCACAGGTGTACACGTGTTCCCCGTCCTGAACCTCCCTCCCACCTCCCTCCCTATCCCATCCCTCTGGGTCATCCCAGTGAACCAGCCCCGAACATCCTGTATCATGCATCGAACCTGGACTGGTGATTCGTTTCTTACATGATATTATACATGTTTCAATGCCATTCTCCTAAATCATCCCACCCTCGCCCTCTCCCACAGAGTCCAAACGACTGTTCTATACAAAAGTGGTATAGTCAAGATGTGACTCCAAAATCTATCTTATCCATATCCCATGCTCTTTCCAGTATACAACCATCCTGTGTGTTTACAGGAGTGACGCTAATTAAACATTAACTCTATAAAGAATACTACTATGTGTCCAACACTGGGCTAGATGTGAATGAATTTATCAAGAGGATAGCAAGTGACAAGGCTGCCCTTAAAGACACATAGATATGAAACAGAGAGCAACACAGTTGAATGTGTAATCAAGTGCCTAACACTATGGAATCATTCAGAAATGTCAGATGAGCCCAGGGAAAGAGACAAGGTCACTGTGGGCTGGAGACCTCAGGAGGAGACTATGTAGGTGGTGGGCCAGGAGCTAGAACTTGAAGGATAGCTAGGACTTAGCTAAATGAGGAGGCTGGGAGAACATTCCCAGGAAGTTCAATGACAGCAGTGGCTGATTTTTCTTCTTTGTCTCTGGGTAGCTTGAACACATGTTACCTGACAGATGCAAGCTGTGTGTATCTCTTTTCTTTATTGCAAGTGAGTCAGACTTTAAAAGAGCTGTTTGTGTTTGCCAATTCCCTGAGGGACACAGGAGTACAGCATCTCTGTGAAGGTCTGTGTCATGTGAACAGTATAATCAAGAATCTTGTGTAAGTGTCTGCTCATCCTTGTCCTTCTCATGGGCATGGCATTTGAGGTTCAGTGGGACTCCTGCTGCCATGGTTAACAACGTTGGTGTCCCCATACCTGCAGGCTTTCTGAATGTTCCCTCTCCCCAGCTTGTTGTGAGTCTCTCACCCAAGTCCTAAGCTCTACCTGGAGCCTGACAAGGCTGCTTCTAATTAATAACAAAATTGGAGATTTGGGACTGAAATTGCTGTGTGAAGGATTAAAACAGCCTGACTGTCAGTTAAAGGATCTGGTGTAAGTATCGTGGACAATAGCCACAGGCAGAGTTCCTTGATGTTTGAGCAGCTCCCCAAATTAAATGATTTTTTTCTGGCCTGGTGATACAATCTCCAACGAAACATATGATGACTCGATAATTTAGGGGGAATAAATCTTCTTCTGTCCACAATCTCTGCTTGGCCCTGGCCCAAGGGATTTTTTTACATGACAAACTGATTTTCTAATGTATTTTTCTAGTGGGTAAACCCAATATCTAAAGTAACCCAATCCTGATGAAATTATGCCAGCCTTATCTATCTTACTTCCTGGCAGACTGTGGACTTGTCACCTAATTGGAGAGTGTTGTCAGGATTCATGCAATGCACTGTACACCAATGAACACCTGAGAGTCCTTGAACTCAGTGACAGTGCCTTAGGGGATGAAGGCATGCAGGTGCCCTGTGAAGGGCTGAAACACCCCTCCTGCAAGCTACAGACGTTGGGGTAAGTTCACAGAGACTCTTTGTTCACTGGGCTCTTGTTCCAGCTGTGTATGAAATGGAAGGTCATTATGGAACTTGGGGTAAACAGATTTCTTTCTTGAATCCCCAATTCCCCATAGGCTAGCAGAATGTCATTTCACAGGTGCATGCTGTGGAGCCCTCACCTCTGTCCTTAGCAGAAATGAGAACCTAACATTGCTAGACTTGAGTGGAAATCACCTTAAGGATTTTGGAGTTCAAATGCTGTGTGATGCACTGCTTCATGCCATATGCAAACTACAAACATTCTAGTAAGTTATAGTAGTGGGGGAAGTGGGAGGTACGGGGTCAGGACAGGCATTCTGGTTTGGTCATAGCCATTGCAGTGAGAAAAGGGAAGAGCTGAGGACAGACCGTGCCTAGGCAAAATATCAAGGTAAGTGAAACAGGCCTTTTCCCTGGACACAGGCAAGGAGAGAGGTAAAGAACAGATAGTCCTAGATGTCATTGCTAAGAAAAGAAACAGGGTGTAGGAAAAAGAGCACCAAATACACATTCTGCTAGGTCTGGCTTATGTACTAGATCTGGCATCTACTAGCTATGTGACCATTCTTACTTTACCTTCCTGAACTTTAGCATCCTTATCTATAAAGTGGGGCCAACATGAGTAGTACCTGACTACCTGGTGTTAGCATGGAGACTGGATGAAGCAAGACATTAATTATGAATATGCAACCCTGGCACATAAGAGGTACTCCATAAATATTAGACCCTTTCTCTTCTTCTAATACCTGATAGAAGGCTTGTGGTTTACATTTTGAGAGCCTTTAAGATGCAGGGGAATGAAGCTATTACAGAATTATAATTATAGAAAGTGGAGGTCATCACCCTTTCAGGTCAGTGTCCATCTGCCAGCTCAGCAGGCTGGCATAACACACAAAATAATTCTTAATTAGGATATAGCTATGCTCTTTTGGCAGCTAACCAGTGGCCAAATGGCCATTTATTTCTGTCATTCAGAACTGGAACACATAATGGAAAATAACGGCTGAGTGCAAAAATTCCACATTCCAAAGCCAATTTGATGGATTGAAACATAAATGAAAACAGCATAAAGGCCTGATTACAAGTCTGGCTGAAACAGAAGCTAGTTCTCTACTAGCAAAGTGAAGTCTATTTGACTCCAGAGTATAGTGATTACTGACTAGGAAGAGGGAATTATTCACAACATAAAAAACCCCAGGGGTTTAGGGACCTCCATGATGTCTTTCTCAGAAAAAAGTGACTGGAGTCTATATTGTCAGCAATTTGAAATAAACTCAACAATCAATCCTAATGTTTCTTTAAAGTAATTTAATGTGGTAGCACTCTATAGTATGTAAGCTTCAGCAAAGGTCCTAAATGATATGGATAAATTATTTTGAGATGGTACATGTTATTATTTATTTTTCTAATTGTGAATTGTTGTACTGTTTCCTGTCTCTCTCACTCTTTGTCTTAACCAATCTACTTCCACTGTGTTTTCAGGCCAACCTTCAAACCCTTATAACTTGTCAGTCTATTGTAAGTTGATAGCAGTGTGCAGTAATAGCTCAAAATACAAAATAAAGGATACACGTTCACAGAATAGACACCATACACTGACCTCAAATTGTAAACATTAGAGTGTATATAGACAGGTAACACTGAAATCAGTAGAAATATATACTTACCCAAGTAAGGTGAGAGGAAACTGTTGACCATTTAATGTGGTAGGCTAGATAGGGGATAAGTTCCAGGAGAGCCTCTTAAAAGGGGAGTCCTGTCTGGAAATGGTAAAGGCTGAATGAAGAAGTTTGCTTTCTAAGAACTGCTTGAGTGTGAGGTCTGAATTTATTTCTCATTGTATTTTTCCCTGTAAACTTTTTCAGCTCAGTGCTTTGCATTTAGTAAAAACATATAGGAAGCCAGTTATTAATTTTGAGCATCTGAGGGCAAGGCAAGGAGACAGTTAATGATGTGTTCAATATAGACTAGGTGTCTAGACATTCAGAAGATCGAGGGAAAAAAAAAGAGGTTGTGGCCTCAGAGTTACCATGCTTACCTTCACTCATTCTGCAAGCATTTGCTGAATATCTACTATGTGCTAGGCAAATGTGCCAGGTGCTAGGAGACAAGAATGAATAACTTGAGACTTGATTTGTACTCTTCTGGGACCGTAGACTTAGTGGTAGAGACAGATATACGAACTGATGAATGCAATAGGGTAATTACGAGATCTTAAGGGAACCGTGGCAGGGGACAACTCACCCAGCTCAGGAGGCTCAGGACTGTAGCCAGGGAAATGGGGGTAACTATGGAGAAGGGTAAGTCTATACTCAGGAGCTAGCATGAGCAAATGTAGACAATAAACAGCATATTTTATAGTACTTGATAGGAATACAGGTGGGAAATGTCTAGGAAGTTTGCTATTATGGGAACAAAGTGCAAAGCAGAATGTGTCAAGAAATGAAACTGAGGGTGTAAGCAAGGCTTTGTATTCCATGTGTGATTAATAAGATGTGTTTACAGGATTCTGGGTACAGATTCAGCTGTCACTCTTCTTTCTCACATATCTGAGTATAGTACGTTTGAGGGCCTTCCCTCACCTTTCCAAAACTGGTCCCGAAAATGGAGCCACTTTTGCTCCCAAAGCTGGTTGGAAAATCAGTCCACTGCTGGTGCTCTTTTTTACTGCCACGTGGTGGTCATCTTGAGGACTGATCCTTCCCAATCCCACAGAAGCTTGGTGACTGGACAGTGATGCTCTGACTGATGTCAATCCCTCCCAGCCCTGCAGTGCCATTATATCTGGACTCCTAGCTTACATATATTTGCGTCTTCACCCAAATATGCAGTCACTGTTCTCTAAAATACCATATGTGTCAGAAGGTCTGGATGTAGAAGAGCTCCTTCCATCAGCCACAGGTATATATGTGTGAAGCCAGTCCTTGCCCACAAAAATGTAAGCCCATGAGTTAAGGCAGGAGCTCCACTTAAGCTCTCTTCTTTCTTCAAGATATTTTATTTTTGGTGCCTTGGTGCCTTTCCCAGGCACTGGGCCTTGCATAAAGGCCCCCCAAATCACCGTGATACATGCTCTTAATTCTAAATTTGGAAAGAAGGGGTTCAGAGTAGGTGGTCTCATTAGTCTCAGGAGACCTCCAGGCTTCCTAAGCATATTGGCCTACCTCTTCTCCAGCAGTGAATTGTACATGTCAGGAGGTAAGACAGCTTTTGCTAAGTCATTCAAAAAGTTCTAAACGTCTTGTTACACGTCCATGGCATTAAATGTTTACTTAGCTACAATTGCGTAACTAGCAGAGCTACTGATTTGCCTTTGCTAAATAAAGATTAGCTTCTATCCATTAAAAACTAAAGTCTGTAACTCACTACACACTTGAAAGAGTTTATATCTTCTTTTACAGTCAGTAGGTTTTAATCAGGGATACACCTGTGGAGTCTGAATTGCCTGTAGGACATCGTGGTGAGTTTTCTAGTAGGTAGGCAGTTGGGTATAGGATTGTTCCCTGGAGGTGACAGCTGAAGCCATGGCAGTGGATGAGATTCCTCTAGAGACAATGAGAAGAGAAGCACTGCTGAGAAACATCCCTGGGGAATTAGCCCTGGACAGTACCAACTTTTAAGAGGTGAGTATGGAAAGGAAACAGTCAGTCCACGGGGTCGAAAAAGTCGGACATGACTTAGTGACTAAGCAACCACCACATGGAAAGGAAAACCAAGAGAGAAAGGTGTCCTGGAAGCTTTGGTAAAAGTGAGTTTCAAGGAAGAATTGCTCAGCAGTATCAAATGCAAAATGAGGAGTACTGAAAAGTGTCCTTTGGATTTAGCAATTAAGAGGCCATAGATGACCTTGTTAAGGGCTATTTTAGTGGTGTGATGGGGTTGGAAATCAGCTTGCAGTGACTTGAGAAGATGGGAGATAAGAAGTAGAGAAGGAGTGGAGACTACTTTTTCAAGATCTTTGTGAATAGGAGAGGAAATGTGGGGTCGTAGCTGTTGGCGGAGGGTGGAGTTGTTCTCTTTTTTGTCTTTTTTTTTTTTTTTTTAGGATAGGCCAGTTTTTAGGCTGAGATAAAAGAGCTCATAGAGAGAGAGGTTATAGATACAGGACCATCAGCAAAGGTAAGCGAGGGATAGAAGTGAGAGTTCAGGAGGAAGTTAAGAATTTTCTCTTCTCAGATCTAAGAAAAAGAGTTAAGACTAAGGGAGGAGGTAGATACCAGGGTGGGTGAAGTAACTGAGTGTGACACAAGTAACTGAGTGTGAATGTGACACAAGTGTGAATGGGAATCTTATCCTTAAAAGACTCGGAAAGGTACTAAAGGCATCTGTCGGCTTGACTTGACACAAGATTCTTTTTGTTTTTCATAGCATTGACACAGAACATTTACACGAAGAAACATTCAGAAAAATAGAAGCTTTAAAAATGAGCAAGCCTGGAATGACCTGGTAGTTTCCAAGGAGAGTCCCTGAATCAGCTGCATACAGACCTCCTCTGTCTCTGGCACCATCTCTAACAGTTGTGCAGTATTCTTGTTCTGAACCTTTGCTGAGGCTGCTAGTGTGAAACAAGCAGCAGTGATTGCTATTTATATAGAACCATCCACTAAATAGAATGTAAAAGATGAAAGGAAGCACCTTAGTTGAAATGTCTTCAGCAATAATTCCTTACATTAATATATTGTGTTACAATGTTTACTGTTTTTACAAAAACCTTCTCAGGTGGGAAAATAAGGCTCAGAGAAGGTGTGACGAGCTCCAAGTTACACAGCTCATTAGTGGGAGAGTTGGGACTAGCCTCCAACCAGGAGTCCCAAAACTTAGACCAGACAGGGAACAATAGAAAAAAAAACATGAAGGAGTCCACCTAAAGAGACAAAATACCTGAAATGATTAAAGGACAAGAGGGTGTACAAACAAACACATGTTATATATTATGGCGCTGATTTTAAGTAAAACTGTAATTCACAAAAGAAAGTAAGAGGAATGAGTGGATTAATAGGGAAAGGCTTCATGGAGGTAAGACTTAATGTGGGCCTTGAGAATGAAAGGATTAAGATGTGGGGAGATATACTGGCCAGCAGCTGTAAGACTGCAGACAAAGGGGCCATGTTCATGAGCAGCTCACCAAAAGCACTTAGGAAGAGGGGAATATTTGTGTTAGAGTTTCTTGCGCTGCCATGATATTCATATCTTAGGCTTCTGAAGGTGTTCTCCAGTACCCAGTTTCTATTTCCCTTCTGAACTTTCAAGACCTACCCCATGTGTGTGTTCTTCTTCATGGACTTTTATGACTGACACCTCTCATCCCTCACAACATATTCCATAGCCTAGGATGGATCCACAACCACATGTTTCTATCTCTGCCTGGCTTCCACAAAACACCAGATGAGACAAATGGAGAAAAGGAATGCCAGGCAAGGAAAATATCACAGAGTTTGTGAGACTGACAGAAAAGTAGGCTTACCTAATTAAGGTGTAGAGCTGTCTCTGGAGGCTTCTTGCTAGCTGTGTGACCCTGAATAAGTCATTGGGATTCTTGGAGCCTTAAGTTTTCTAATCTATAAAATAGGAGTAGATTGACATTAACCTTGCAGGGCTGTTGTTTCCAGCCTGGTGCCTATCCCACAGTAGGTACTGATTAATGGTAGCTGTTTGTATGAGCCTGTACCTGTAATATAGCTGATATGTGTAGTCTTTGAGCTCCCAGATTTTCTTGCTGTGTAGTTAGTGTGAACTGTGCATTTAAACTAAATGTGTGTGCTGAAGGTGGTAAATCTAGTGGGGAAAGAGACACACAGTGGAAAGTTATTGCAGGCAAGAGGTCTAGCTGCTCCATGTCCTCATCTATCATTGGGTACTGTTCCCTGCTGCCCTCGGAGGTGGTAATTTTCAGTTAGGAGACCCGGTCTGGCCTGAGATGGTCAAGATAGCAATTTGTTTCCAGTTTTCTCAAGTTCTTCCTTCCTTTTAGTTGTTTAACACATTTATTGAGGATTTATTATGTGCCAGGTTTGTTTTTTTTTTTTTGCTAAGTGTTGGCTTTGCAGAGATGAATATGCCTTTTGCCGTGCACTGTCCCTACCATGTTCTCTGATTGTCCTGGTCCCTCTGTCAGTCTGGTGAATATCTGATAAAACTCAGTCACATTAAGAACTCAAAAATACAATGTTAAATGAAAAATTTGCACAATTCTGTGTGTGTGTGTGTGCACATGCACTCACATGTGTGTATCCTGTTTGTGTACAAAATGGATAAATATGCATGTGTATGTATGTGTCCAGAATGTGTAAGGAAGGATATATATGAGAAATTGCTAATAAGAGTTACTTCTGGCAAGAGGAAGTTGGCAAGGAGGGGCACTGGGAGAACAGGAAAGGAACTTTTCAGTTTCATCTCTAGTAGTCTGTTTTACTAGATTTTTACCATGTACATGTATTACTTTTATAATTAATAAACTTGATGTTAAAAATAAAATTCATACTGAGAAGTTATTTTTCTTCTTTTAAACCATGACAATTTAGAAGAAAATATAGGGCATCTATAAACATGACATAAAAACCCAAAGGAAGAGAAATATTTGACAATATCAAAATTAAAAATTGCTTCATGAAAAAATCACCATAAAGAGAGTTAAAAGACTATTGATAAACTGGAGGAACATATTTGGCACATGCATAAAGATAAGATTGATATCCATATATAATAAAAAATGCTGCTTCTGCTAAGTCGCTTCAGTCGTGTCCCACTCTGTGCAACCCCATAGATGGCAGCCCACCAGGCTCTCCCGTCCCTGGGATTCTCCAGGCAAGAACACTGGAGTGGGTTGCCATTTCCTTCTCCAATGCATGAAAGTGAAAAGTCAAAGTGAAGTCGTTCAGTCGTGTCCGACTCTTTGCGACCCCATGGACTATAGCCTACCAGGCTTCTCCGCCCATGGGATTTTCCAGGCAAGAGTACTGGAGTGGGGTGCCATTGCCTTCTCTGATAATAACAAATACCCAAATATAAATAACAAATCAGTATGAAAAACATAACATAAAGGACTTTGACTTCCAGCAATAATGAAGTAACAATGAGTTGGATTTGCCCTCTCACATGAACAACTCCAAAAGTGGGCAAATTATGGGAAACAACAGTTTCCACACATTGGATAACAGGCAGAGTTGGGACAAATAAAAAGTAGCAAGATGGCAGTTTTGAACAGAACTTTATCAGGAGTCATATTATAGTCAGTGGTTTTATAGCAACCCAATTTAAAGGCTGAGACTGGTAGAATGGAAAAAATAAATTACTCAGCCATATGCTGCTTATAGATAGTCCACTTTAAATATAAAAACACAAATAGGTTAAACATACAAGCTAGAGAAAGATACACTGTTAACTCTAATTTTTAAAAAGCTAGAGTGACTTATTACCAGAGAATGTAGATTGCAAAGGAAAGAATGTGAAGAGAGATAAAGAGGGCTATTTCATAATAAAGTGGCTAATTGATCATAAGGACATAACAACCCTAAATATATGTGCATTTTAATAACAAATTCAAAATATGTGAAGAAAAACTGACTTAACAAGGAAGGACAAATCTGTAATTTTATCAATAATGGATAGACCAAAAAGAAAATAAGAAAATAGAAAATTTGAATAGCAATATATTTGATTTAATTGACACCTGTACAACACTCAAACCAACAGCAATAGAAAACATTCTTTATAAGTGCACATTGAATATTTACCATATCTGGACCATATAACAAGTCTCAATGTTAAAAGATTTAAGTCATACAAAGTGTATTCTCTGACCACAATGGAGTTTAATAAAAAATCAGTAAAAGCAAGATATATGGAAAATCTTCCAAATATTTGGAAAAATTTACACACTTGTAAATAATCCATGGCTGAAGAGTAAGTCTCAAGGGAAGTTAGTGTTTTAAAAAGAATGAAAGTGAAAACAGACATACAAATTTGTGGGATATAGCTAATGCAGTACTTAGAAGGAAGTTTATAGCACTGAACCATTATTTTAGAAAAGCTCTTAATAACCTCAGGTTCTGTAACAAAAAACTAGAAAAAGATGATCAAATTTAATCCAAAGTAAGCAGAAAAAAAGAAAATAAAGAGCATAATACGTATATACTGTATGATTCCATTTTTATAAAATTATAGAAAATTCAAAGTATTCTATAGTGACAAAAAAAGATTACTGGTACCTAGTGACAGTTGAGAGGCAGAGATACATAAGGGTGCACAAGAGAACATTTGGGTGTGGTGGATGACAAAACTCATCAAATTATACTCTTTAAAATATATCTAGTTTATTGTGTGTGAATTGCACCTCAGTTGAGTTGTAAACACTCACACACACACACACACACACACACACACACACACAAATGTGTCTGAAAGAGTCATTTAAGAACACTAATTGTCTAAGCCCCTTATTCTATGGATAAGGAGCCTGGAATCCAAAGAGGTCAAGGTCACAGCCAATTCATGTTAAGACTGGGATTAGAACTTGTGTCCTTATTCCTGGTCTTGCTCATTTTAGTACACTAAAGGCAGAGTTCAGATCAATGGAGTACATTGCAAATGGTTTGTTTCTGCTCTTTTGTGGTAGATGATGGGAAAGAGACATGTGCATGATGAAAAGGAGTGACTTCTGGGGTACTTTCAGTGATGTGCCAGAATTGGCTCATACTGACTGATGAAAGTTGATGGTTACATTTTCAGGAATTTTTCAAGTCAGTTGTTAAAGCCATTTTTTAAAACCACATGATACAAAGCTGCAATTAAATAAATTTTAATAAAGATAAGAAATATTGTAGAACATGACTTCCTAATTATTTTTATCACGTCATCATCTGTGCTCTTGAGGTAATTCACATCTGTTGTATTTGTATAGTGGAAATGTTAAATAATGGTGTTCTGCTCTGCATCCCCTTGGTAACTTAAAATTGGTCATAGTGGGTGTGTTTACAACACAGAAATTGGCAAATGCTACAAATTAGGGATTACCGTTTGCTCCTCCCCCTCCCTCAGAAAGCTGATTGTTAAAACTTTACAGTGTTAGTCCCTCAGTCATGTCCAATTCTGTGGGACCCCATGGACTGTAGCCTGCTAGGCGCCTCTGTCCATGGAATTCTCCAGGCAAGAATACTGGAGTGGGTAGCCATTTCTTCTCCAGGGGATTTTCCCAACCCAGGTATCTAACCTAGGTCTCCTGCATTTCAGGTGGATTCTTGACCATCTAAGACATCAGTTAAAACTTTACCAACACATTTCTGCCTTAGCACACCACTTCCTCTGCCATTCATTTAAGGCTGGCCTGGAAGGCAACCCATCAGTACCTAACATCATGCTAGATAAGCAATGGGCAGTTCTTTTATCTAAGAACAAGCAGGTGGCAACAGACTCTGGATCTGAGGAAAGCAGGGGTTGCTGCTGTTCTGTGCTTAGTCACTCAGTCATGTCTGACTCTTTGTGACCCCATGAACTGTAGCCCACCAGGCTCCTCTGTCCATGGGAATTCTCCAGGGAGGAATACTGGAGTGGCTTGCCATGCCGTCCTCCAGGGGATCTTCCCAACCCAGGGACTGAACCCAGGTCTCCCGCATTGCAGACAGATTCTTTACCAGCTGAGCTACCCGGAAAGCCCAAGCAAAGGTTGGGAAAGCCTAAAAAGATAGAGGATCAGAAAAGGTAATGTCAGTGAGAGTGATAATGAGTGTGAATTGGAAAGGAGATGCAACTTTGAGGTGTATATTGTGGTCGTGATGGCACAGAGAATAAAGAATCTACCTGCAAAGCAAGACATACAGGTTCAGTCCCTGGGTCAGGAAGATCCCCTGGAGAAGGGAATGGCGACTGACTCCAGTATTCTTGCCTGGGAAATCCCATGGACAGAGGAGCTGGCAGGCTCCAGTCCATGGGGTTGCAAAGAGTTGTACTCACTGAGCCACTAACACTTTCACTAGCACTTTGAGGGCATCAAAGTTGTTTACTGGGAAGGACCTGCCAATTTTCCTTTTCTTCTGTTCAAGATTTACTCCATCAAGGGCTAAGTAAGCAGTTGCCTGTGCAAAATGGGAAAGTTTTCTCTGCCCAAACACTTTCCCGCTTCTGCCCCCTCCCTTCCAACCAGACCTGTAGTTTTTATAAGCCAGCCTGTCTTGTAAGTTAAGGTGCACAAAAGTGCTGTGCAGGGAGAAAAGAAGAAACTATTAGCAGCCTGTTAACATCTCGCCCCAGGTTAGTAAATTAGTGCCCGATTGGTTTCCAAGAGTCTAGGACATATAGAACAAGTGAGTTTTGGTGATGAGAACAAGAGAGGGGAAGGTTCTAGAGCACTGGCAGACAATATGGATGCTTGTGTGTGTGTATCAGTAAAAACCTAAATTAGAGAGAGAAGTAATGACTTGGGCTTGAAAGGGGGTCACCACAAGCAAATGTCACCCATTTCTCAGTTTTGTTTATGGTTGTTTCAGTTTCTCTTGCTCACTTGTCTCTTTCTTGCTTTTCCAATCCAGGAAATCTTCCTTGAAAAAGTTTCATTCCCAGGACTTCTCTGGAGGTCCAGTGGTTAAGACTCAGTGCTTTCACTGTCATGGCTGTGGGTTCAATCCCTGGCTGGGGAATTAAGATTCTGTAAGCTGCATGGTTAGCCACCTCCACCCAAAAATGCTCACTCCCTAGTGTGAATGTATCACACTCTCTCTCACCAAGCCACTCCTTAATCCGCATCAGAATGGTGGGTGGGAGGAGGCATGCCCCCTTTTCTGAAAAAAAAAAAAAAATAATAATAATACTGGGTTTCCCAGGTGGCACTAATGGTAAAGAACCCACCTGCCAATGCAGAGATGTAATAGACTTGAGTTCGATCCCTGGGTTGGGAAGATCCCCTGGAGTAGGAAATGGCAACCCACTCCAGTGTTCTTGCCTGGAGAATCCCATGCACAGAGGAGCTTGGTGGGCTACAGTCCATGGGGTTGAAGAGTCGGACATGACTGAGCAACTGAGCACAAAGGTAGCTACACCCACCTCAGAATGTACACTGGAGCCACCAGCTGCTTCAAGATCTAGTACTTGGTCTGAAGCACCTTGACACTATATTTTGCATTTGGAACCTTGAGAATAGTGAAGACCACCAGAGTTATCATTGGCCACCACCACAAATATGCTCCACCAGCCTTTTTTTGTTTAAAGCCATTCACTCATTATGACTGTGCTCAGCGCCACCAGATTGTACACTTTCAAATAGATAAAGTGGTACACTTTATGCTATGTGTAATTTACCACAATAAAAAATTATTACACAAAATATTAACTTTTATACAAAGTTTAAGATACATTACAGGTTTAGAGAAAGTCACTTTCTGGCAAAATAAAAAAAGTTCAAAAGCTAAGTATTATAGAGTTCATAATCAGGACAACAGAAATTTTTCCCAAGAGGCCAGCTCTGTCACCACCTCAGCACTTTGGGAGAGCAGCCTTACTGCAATCATATCTCATGTTCTCATACAGTCATACCTCATTTTATTGCACTTCTCAGATATTGCATTTTTTACAAATGGAAACTTTATGGAGACCCTGTGTTGAGTCTTCTGTTGGTGTCATTTTGCTAACTCTGTGTCTTTGTGCATTTGCTCACTTTGTGTCTTTATGTCACATTTTGGTAATTCTCACAATATTTCATACTTTTCCAGTATTATTATATTTGTTATGGTGATCTGTAATCAATGATCTTTGATGTTACTACTGTAATTGTTTTGAGGTGCCATGGACTGTGCCCATATAAGATGGCAAAGTTAACCAATAAACGTTGTGTGTGTTCTGACTGCTCCACTGCCCAGCCATTTACCCATCTCTCTTCCTCTCCGCCTCTCCTCGAGCCTCTCTATTCACTGAGACACAGCAATTTTGAAATTAGGCCAATTAATAGCTCAACAGTGTCCTCTAAGTGTACAAGTGAAAGGAAGAGTTGCATGCCTTTCACTTTAAATCAAAAGCTAGAAACAGTTAAGCTTAGTGAGGGAGACATGTCAAAAGCTGAGAAAGACTGAAAGCTCAGCCTCTTGCACCAGTTAGCCAAGTTGCGAATGCAGAGGAAATGTTCTTGGAGAGAATAGAAAGTGCTACTCCAATGCACACACGAGTGATAAGAAAGTAAAACAGCTCTATTGCTGATGTGGAGAAAGTTTTGGTGGTCTAGATAGAAGATCAAAACAGCCACGATATTTCCTTAAGCCAAAGTCTAATCCACAGCAAGGCTCTAACTCTCTTCAACTCTATGAAGGCTGAGAGAGGTGAGGAAGCTGCAGAAGAAGAGTTTCAAGCTAGTAGAGGTTGGTTCATAAAGTTTAGGGAAAAAAGCTGTTTCCATAACATCAAAGTGCAAGATGCTGCTACAAGTCCTGATATAGAACCTGCAGCAAGTTATCCAGATAATCTACCTACAAAAATTAATGAAACTGGCTATACAAGACAATAGGTTTTCAATGTAGATGAAACAGCCTTCTATTGATAGAAGACGCCATGTAGGATTTTCATAGCTAGAAAGGAGAAATCAATACCTGGCTTCAAATCTTCGAAGAACAGGGTGACTCCTATTAGGGGCTAGTGCAGCTGGTGGCTTTAAGCTGAAGCCAGTGCTCATTTTAGGATTCCAAAAATCCTGAGGGCTTCCCTCATAGCTCAGTTGGTAAAGAATCTGCCTGCAATGTAGGAGATGCAGGAGACATGGGATCGATTTCTGGGTCGGTAAGATCCTCTGGAGGAAGGCATGGCAATCCAGTCCAGTATTCTTGGGCTTTTCTTGTGGTGCAGAATCCACCTGCAATGCAGGACACCTGAGTTTGATCCTTGGATTGGGAAGATTCCCTGGAGAAGGGAAAGGCTACCTACTTCAGTATTCTGGCCTGGAGAATTGTATGGACTGTATAGTTCAGGGGGTCACTGCTGGGAGCCAGCGTGAGGACCTCTGCTCGTGGCAAAGGTCATGAGGAAGGAGGCTCGACATACACAAAGGCGGGATCGAGCCTCAGGAGTCCCCCTGGAAATTCTCGAGCATCTACCCCCAAAACCAGAGTCTGCCTACTTTACTGCTTTGTGCTCTCACCTACACCTCTGACTTTACGAGGGGCTGTCCCCCACCACCTCTTTTGGAAAAGGAGTTAACTTAGAGCTCTAGTTAATAATAATTCCTGGGCGTGATAGGAGTGTTTCAACCTACAAATTCCTCTGAAGGTTCTCTAGCCTGCCTGACAGGCTTGTCCAGCTACACATGATTGCTCACAGCCTCCCAACCGTGAGAGGCATGAAGGCAACCTTCTAAAAACAGGTTCTTTAGAGAAGTTAGAAAACTATTAGTATAGTATAGTTGGCTGATTAGAAATTGTATTGGTGAAGGGTTTTTCATTTGTTGAGCAAATGTTTGCTGCTAAGTCTCCACATCCCCTGCCCTTATACACATTAATGAATATATAGAAGAAATAAGTATTAACCTTTGATATTAATCACGTTAGACCTTAGGCTAAGTAAATTCTTTCCTTAATTAAAACCCACTACACCTTCATCCTATAGGAATGTAACTTTATCTGGTACCTTCGGAAGGTGGTGTCTGTTTTAAGAATAATCATCCCTGGAGAAATAAGTGTTCTGGTTGACTGACCGCTATCACAAGGAGAGGGTCATAAATTGTTAGCAGGCCCCCCGGCCAGAAAATGATGTAACATCCCTAAGACCTTTGTATACATTTGTATAAAGCACCTGACTTTAATAAAAGTCAGGACTGCTGACCCCGCGTGACTTTTGTATAACATCTCAGTGTATAAAAACAGACCCTGGAAAAATAAAAAATGGGATCAGTTCCTTGAAAGACTGGTCTCCCCATGTCGTTCTTTCTCTCACCTTCTGGCTGAATCCCCATCTGGAACGTGGAGTGCCGGGGACCAGCCCCGGCTGATCCAGGGTATTCGAAGGAGAGACGGCGTAGGCGAAGATCAGGAAACAACTGCTTAATTAAACGTTAATTAAGGATATAAAGAGTAATAGAATGAGGATAGCTCAGTGAAGAAATTCAGTGGAGAAAAGAGGCTGAAATAAGGATAGCTCAGTGAGGAAATTCAGTGGAGAAAAGAGGCTGAATAATTCAGCCAGAAGGTAAGAGAAAGAACGACATGGTGAGACCAAGTTGGGAGCTCGCCAGGGCACCTGGTCACAGCGTCTCTTGTCTCTCTCTCTCTCTCTCTCTTCCTCTCTTCCTGCTTTTCTCACTTTTCTCTCCCCCTTCCTTTTTCGCTACCCTTCTCTTTCCTTCGTTTCTTTCCCTTTACCCTCTTTCTCTCTCTCTCTTTTTTTTCTTTTTCTCCCTATCTTTTTCTCTGTATCTCCTTTTTTAACTTCCTTTCTCTATCTTGCTGCATTCCCTGATTCCTTCCTTCTCCGTTCCTCTCTCCTTTTCACTCTTTAGCTTTTTCTCTATCTTTAGATCTTTCTCTATTTTCTTTCCTTTTTTCTTTTTCACTTTTTTTTTTCTTTCTTTCTTTTTTTTTTTATTTTTCTCTCTTTTTATTTTTATTTTATCCTTGGGTGAGGCCCCCCTGAGGGGGTTTTCCGCAAGGAGCAGGCTCTGTATATTATGTATTTTTTAAAAGCTCCTTTGTTTAAAAGAAATCTTTTTTATCTTTTTCAGCCTTATGCAATGCTCTGGGAGACTTTGGATGTAAACTGGGGAATTTTTAGGCCCTGGGAGGTGCAAGCGGAGGTGGAGTAGTCGCCTTAAATCAGAAATTGTTGGATAAATTTTTAAAGGTTTGTGTAGAGGGGGAGGGGGCTCGCCAGGGCGCCCGGCCGCAGCGTCCTGTAAGCCCTCTCCTTCCTCCGGAGGTAGAGCACAGTCTCCCTCGTTTCATTCGTCAATGGCAGAAAATATGATCTGCGCAGAAGGTGGAGACCCACTACCATCCACCGCTATAGCCTCTCCCATAGGCTATCCCACAGCCTCATGATGAGGGTCCAGAACATTTTTAATCATATTTATAGGATAAGTTTTTAGTTGTTTTTTACCTTCACCCAAGTATCTAAATTAACAGTAGCCTCTTTAACAGTTTCAAGATTACTTGTATAAAGAGTTGCCATTCTTAGTTTCAGTGTTACCCATGTCAGAAAATTAAGTATAATAGAAGATAAAGCTTTTAGCTTTTAAAAGATCAGGCTTTTCTTTGGCCTTTTAACTCTAGAAACCGTTTTCTCTCTCTAAGTCTAACTCTTTTAACACTTTCAACACTTCCCACTCCTCTTGCCCTGTCTATCCTACAGGGGGGTCCGCGGCACCCTTGAGTGGGGTCCTAGCCGTCCCGAACACTGGAAGAACAATAGGGCTGATAACCCAGATTGTTCCGGGGGAGGAACAGTAGGCTGATGGCCCAAACTGTTCAAGGGAGGAGCAGTAGGGCTGGTCACCCAAACTGCTCCGTGGGGGAACAAGAGGGCTGCTCACCCAGTTGTTCCGAGAACGGGGAGCAATAGGGCTGATGGCTCTGATTGCTTTGGGGAGCTTACCTTCGAAAGTCCCTGTTCGGGCACCACCTGCCGGGGACCAGCCCCGGCTGATCCAGGGTATTCGAAGGAGAGACGGCGTAGGCGAAGATCAGGAAACAACTGCTTAATTAAACGTTAATTAAGGATATAAAGAGTAATAGAATGAGGATAGCTCAGTGAAGAAATTCAGTGGAGAAAAGAGGCTGAAATAAGGATAGCTCAGTGAGGAAATTCAGTGGAGAAAAGAGGCTGAATAATTCAGCCAGAAGGTAAGAGAAAGAACGACATGGTGAGACCAAGTTTCGGTGAACAAGGCCCGCACTTTATTTTCCAAAGTAGTTTTTATACCTTAAGTTATGCATAGAGGATAATGGGGGAAGGGGTAGAGTCTTGCAGCAAACCAGGCTTTCTTCCTGCAAACTTATCATATGCAAAAGCTTAGGTGATTTGCATCATCTTCTGGCCCGGAGGCCTGTTAACATTTTAAGACCTTTTCTTCAGAAAACTTATTTTTCTCTAAAGGTGATTGGTCAGGAGCCACCCTCCAAAAGCATTAGATAAAGTTGCATTCCTACAGAGCAAAGGTGTGGTGGGCTACAACAAGAAAAAGAATTAACTCAAGGGTCCCAGGTTACAAACATTAAAGCTACTATTTACACCAATTATATTAATCAATACACTGCCAGGGACACAGCAGGTAAGGGATATGGAAACTTAGCAGCAAACATTGGCCCAACAAGTGAAAATCCCTTCACCAATACAATTTCTAATCAATCTTTTAACTACTCAAAAGAATCTGTGTTTAGACAGTTTAGAACATCTCCTGCCTCTCACAGTTGGGAGGCTGTGAACAATCACATGAGGCCGGAAAACCTATTCAGGCAGGCTAGAGGATTTCCAAAGGAGTTTGTAGGTTAAACACTGTCACACCCAGGAATTATTAACTGGAGCTGTAAGCTAACTTTTTTCAGAGAGGTAGTGGGGGACAGCCCCCCGTAAAGTCAGAGGTGTAGGTGAAAGCACAAAGCAGAAAGTAGGCAGACTCTGGTTTTGGGGGTAGATTGCTCGAGAATTTCCAGGGAGACTCCTGAGGCTTGATCCCGCCTTTGCGTATGCCAAGCCTCCTTCCTCATGACCTTTGTCATGGGTGGAGTTCCTCACGCTGGCTACCTGCAGTGATAGAATTCCAGTTGAGCTATTCCAGATCCTGAAAAGTGCTGCACTCAATATGCAATATGCACTCAATATGCAATATGCCGGCTCCCGGCAGTGGAGGCTCATCAAGCCTACTAATCATGCCTGGGCTTCTAAGATCTGACTGGGGAGGCCTTAGTGTCTCCTCTCCTTCGGGAGAATGGGAGGACGCCTGCGGCCTACGTAGATGACGTAAATTCCTTGCCTTGGGATTTTATTAGCTTTCCACATAAACCAAGTTATTCAGCCTCTTTTCTCCACCGAATTTTCCTACTGAGCTATCCTCATTCTATTACTCTTTATATCTCTAATTAATATTTAATTAAAGCTATCGTATCCTGATCGCTGAAGCCATCTCTCCTTCGAATTTCCCTGGATCCACCGGGGCTGGACCCCGGCAGGTCACAAAGAGTTGGACATAACTGAGTGACTTTCACCTTAGGCTTCACTCATAGTTCAGTCGATAAATAATCTGCCTGTAATGCAGGAGTTCAGTTCAGTTCAGTCACTCAGTCTTGTCCAACTCTTTGCAACCCCATGGAGTGCAGCACACCAGGCCTCCCTGTCCATCACCAGCTCCCAGAGTTTACTCACACTCATGCCCATTGAGTCAGTGATGCCATCCAACCATCTCATCCTCTGTCGTCCCCTTCTCCTCCCACCTTCAATCTTTCCCAGCATCAGGGTCTTTTCAAATGAGTCAGCTCTTCGCATCAGGTGGCCAAAGTATTGGAGTTTCAGCTTCAACATCAGTCCTTCCAATGAACATTCAGGACTGATTTCCTTTAGGATGGACTGGTTGGATCTCCTTGCAGTCCAAGGGACTCTCAAGAGTCTTCTCCAACACCACAGTTCAAAAGCATCAATTCTTCAGTGCTCAGCTTTCTTTATAGTCCAACTCACATCCATACATGACTACTGGAAAAACCATAGCTTTGACTAGATGGACCTTTGTTGACAAAGTAATGTCTCTGCTTTTTAATATGCTGTCAAGGTTGGTCATAACTTTTCTCCCAAGGAGTAAGTGTCTTTTAGTTTCATGGCTGCAGTCACCATCTACAGTGATTTTGCAGGAGACCCAGGTTCAATTTCTGGGTCAGTAAGATCCCCTGTAGAAGGTAACAGCAACCCACTCCAGTATTTTTGCCTAGAGAACCCCATGGACAGAGGAGCCTGGCAGGCTACAGTCCATGGAGTCACAAGAGTCGGACATGACTTAGCAACTAACCACCAACAAAAATCCTAGAGCCCATAACAATAATGGTAAATCTTCCCTGCCTGTGCTCTGAAAATGCAGCAACAAAGCCTGGATGACAGTACATTTGTTTACAACATGGTTACCCACTGTTGGGACCTGTGCTTGTGTGCTAAGTCACTTCAGTCATGTCTGACTCTGCAATCCTATGGATTGTAGCCCGCCAGGCTAATATGTCCATGGGATTCTCCAGGCAAGAATACTGGAGTGGGTTGCTATGCCCTCCTCCAGGGAATCTTCCCAACTCAGGGATTGAACCTGTGGCTCTTTGTCTCCTGCATTGGCAGGAAGGTTCTTTGCCTCTAGCACCACTTGGGAAGCCCAGATATGTGTGTGTGTGTGTGTGTGTGTGTGTATTCTAATGCATAGACACTGGTCATGCCCTCAAAGTAAATCGGGGATTTAGCTTTTAACAGACAGCCTTCTTTACCAGTATCATGAAATTGTCTTCAATGGGCTTTACTGTTCACCTGTTTTATTCATCCAAAATGTAGGCCTAGCAGTTCTTGACTTCTTAAAACCTAAGGACCTTGACCAACCTCCATTCTAGCTATTTAAAAAAATTTTGAACTTCCCTGGTGGTCCAGTGGTTAAGAATCTGCCTTGCAATGCAGGGGGCATGAATTCGATCCCTTGTCAGGGAACTAAGATCTCACATTCCACATGGCACAACCAAAAGTTTTTTTTTTTTTTTTTCAATTTCAATTGGAGTATAGTTGATTTACAATGGTGTGTTCAGTTTAGGTGTACAGCAAAGTGATTCAGTTATACATATAGCCATTCTTTTTCAGATTCTTTTCTTTTCTTAAATCTTTATTAGTATATAGTTGATTTACAATTTTTTCAGTTTCAGGGGTACAGCACAGTGATTCAGTTAAATATATATATATATATATATATATATATATATATATATATATGTAATATACATATATGCATCCATTTTCAGATTCTTTCCCATATAAGTTATTACAGAATATTGAGTAGAGTTCCATATTGAGTAGAGTTCTCTGTGCTATACAGTAGGTCCTTATTGCTTATATATTTTGTATATAGTAGTGTATACATGTTAATTCCAATCTCCTAATTTATCCCTCCCTTCCTTTCCCCTTTGGTAACCAGAAGTTTGTTTTCAAAGTCTGTGAGTCTGTTTCAGTTTTGTAAATAAGTTTATTTGTATTATTTTTTAGGTTCCACATGTAAGTTATATCCTATGATATTTGTCATTCTCTGTCTGACTTCACTTAGTATGACAATCTCTAGATTCATCCATTTTGAGCAAATGGCATTATTTCATTCTTTTTAATGGCTGAGTAATATTCCATTGTGTATACATACCACATTTCTTTATTCATTCATCTGTTGATGGATATTTAGGTTGCTTCCATGTTCTGGCTATTGTCAGTGGTGCTGAAATGAATAGTGGGGTTCATGTATCTTTTCAAATTATAGTTATCTCTAGATATATGCCCAGTAGTGGGATTGCTGGACCACATGATAGCTCTATTTTTAGTGTTTAAAGAAACCTCCATACTGTTCTCCATAGTGACCTGCCTCCATTTTAGTTAGGCTCTTTCATGGCTGATCTCTAGACCTGTACAGTCCAATACATTAGCCTCTCGCACAGGTGGCCACTTAAATTTAAAATAACTACAATTAAGTAAAAATTAAAAATCACCTTCTCAGTTGCACTAGCCACATTTCAGGGGCTTAATAGCCACATATGGCTAGTGGCAGGCTTATTAAATAATGCAAATAGGGAAAATGTTCATCATTGGAGAAACCTTATTAAATAGCATAGCTTGTGACATCATCCTCACCCAGAACTGCTCCACCTCAGAATGTGTATCTACAATTCTCAAGACACTGTTAAAGGAGCTGAGTGGTGAACAAAATAGACATCATTTATTAAGGTTTTCAGTTCAGTTCAGTCGCTCAGTCGTGTCTGACTCTTTGCGACCCCATGAATTGCAGCATGCCAGGCCTCCCTGTCCATCACCAATTCCCGGAGTTCACTCAAACTCATGTCCATCGAGTCGGTGATGACATCCAGCCATCTCAACCTCTGTCGTCCCCTTCTCCTCCTGCCCCCAATCCCTCCCAGCATCAGAGTCTTTCCAATGAGTCAACTCTTTGCATGAGGTGGCCAAAGTATTGGAGTTTCAGCTTTAGCATCAGTCCTTCCAAAGAACACCCAGGACTGATCTCCTTTAGGATGGACTGGTTGGATCTCTTTGCAGTCCAAGGGAATCTAAAGAGTCTTCTCCACACCACATTTCAAAAGCATCAATTCTTCGGCACTCAGCTTTCTTCACAGTCCAACTCTCACATCCATACATGACTACTGGAAAAACCATAGCCTTGAGTAGACGGACCTTTGCTGGCAAAGCAATGTTTCTGCTTTTGAATATGCTATCTAGGTTGGTCGTAACTTTCGCCAGCTGCGACGGACCGCGTAGAAGCATGACCAGAGGAGCTACCCCTCGCCCGAGGTCAGGGGCGGTGGCTGAGAGGAGCTACCCCACGCCCGAGGCCAGGGGCGGAGGCCAGGAGGAGCTATGCCACGCCCGAGGTCAGGGGCGGTGGCCGGGAGGAGCTACCCCATGCCCGAGGCCAGGGGCAGCGGCCTGGAGGAGCTACCCCATGCCTGAGGTCAGGGGCGGTGGCTGGGAGGAGCTACCCCATGCCCGAGGACAGGGGCGGTGGCCGAGAGTGCCAGGCTGCGACGGCGCAGGAGCAGCCAAGAGGAGCTACCCCAGGCCTGAGATCAGGGGCTGCAGCCGAGAGTGCCAGGCTGCGACGGCGCAGGAGCAGCCGAGAGGAGCTACCCCAGGCCCGAGATCAGGGGCTGTGGCCGAGAGTGCCAGGCTGCGATGGCACAGGAGCAGCCAAGAGGAACTACCAAGACCGAGGCCAGGGGTGGTGGCTGGGAGGAGCTACACCATGCCCGAGGTCAGGGGCTGCAGCCGGGAGGCACTACCACATGCCGAGGCCAGGGGCGGCTGCCGAGAGTGCCAGGCTGCGATGGCGCAGGAGCAGCAGAGTGCTAGGCCGCAACGGCGCAGTAGCCGCAGAGTGCCAGGCGGCGACGGCGAAGGAGCGGCTGAGAGGAGCTACCCCAGGCCCGAGGCCAGGGGCGGCAGCAGGGAGGCGCTAACCCACGCCCGAGGCCAGGGTTGGCGGCCTGGAGGAGCTACCCCACGCCCAAGGCCATGGGTGTCAGCCTGGAGGAGCTACCCCATGCCCGAGGACAGGGGCGGCGGCCGGGAGGAGCTACCCCACGCCCGAGGCCGGGGGGGGGGGCCTGGAGGAGCTACCCCACGCCCGAGGCCATGGGCGTCAGCCTGGAGGAGCTACCCCACGCCCCAGGACAGGGGCAGCGGCCTGGAGGAGCTACCCCACACGTGAGGCCATGGGCATCAGCCTGGAGGAGCTACCCCACGCCCAAGGACAGGGGCAACGGCCTGGAGGAGCTACCCCACGCCTGAGGACAGGGGCGGTGGCCTGGAAGAGCTACCCCAGGCCTGAGATCAGGGGCTGCGGCTGAGAGTGCCAGGCTGCGATGGTGCAGGAGCGGCAGAGTGCCAGGCTGCGATGGCACAGGAGCGGCCAAGAGGAGCTACCAAGACCGAGGCCAGGGGTGGCGGCTGGGAGGAGCTACCCCATGCCCGAGGCCAGGGGCAGTGGCCTGGAGGAGCTACCCCATGCCAGAGGTCAGGGGCCGCGGCCTGGAGGAGCTACACCAGGCCCGAGGCCAGGGGCTGCAGCCGGGAGCCACTACCACATGCCCGAGGCCAGGGGCCACCGCTGGGAGGAGCTACCCCACGTCCGAGGTCAGGGGCGGCTGTCAAGAGTACCAGGCTGCGACAGCACAGGAGCAGCAAAGTGCTAGGCCACAACGGCGCAGTAGCCGCAGAGTGCCAGGCGGTGACCGCGAAGGAGCGGCTGAGAGGAGCTACCCCAGGCCCGAGGCCAGGGGCGGCAGCAGGGAGGCGCTACCCCACACCCGAGGCCAGGGTTGGCGGCCTGGAGGAGCTACCCCACGCCCGAGGCCATGGGTGTCAGCCTGGAGAAGCTACCCCACGCCCGAGGACAGGGGCCGCGGCCTGGAGGAGCTACCCCACGCCCAAGGCCAGGGGTGGCGGCCTGGAAGAGCTACCCCATGCCTGAGGCCATGGGCATCAGCCTGGAGGAGGTACCCCGCACCCGAGGACAGGGGTGGCGGCCTGGAAGAGCTACCCCATGCCCGAGGACAGGGGCTGCAGCCGAGAGTGCCAGGCTGCAACGGCGCAGGAGCAGCAGAGTGCCAGGCTGCGACGGCGCAGGAGCAGTAGAGTTCCAGGCTGCGACAGCACAGGAGCGGCCGAGAGGAGCTACCAAGACCAAGGCCATGGGCGTTAGCCTGGAGGAGTTACCCCACGCCCGAGTTCAGGGGTGGTGGCCGGGAGGAGCTACCCCACGCCGGAAGCCAGGTGTGGCAGCCGAGAGTACCAGGCTGCCACGGCGCAGGAGCGGCCAAGAGGAGCTACCCCAGGTCCAAGGAGAGGTGGCTGTGCAGGCTCAGGAGGGCGGAGAGGAGCTACTCCACGAACAAGGTCAGGAGGGGCGGCGGTAAGGAGATACCCCCTCACCCAAGCTAAGGAGCAGTGGCTGCGCTTTGCTGGAGCAACCGTGAAGAGATACCCCACATCCAAGGTAAGAAAAACCCAAGTAAGAAGGTAGGTATTGTGAGAGGGCATCAGAGGGCAGACACACTGAAAGCATAATCACAGAAAGCTAGTCAATCTAATCACATGGACCACAGCCTTGTCTAACTCAGTGAAACTAAGCCATGCCGTGTGGGGCCACCCAAGACAGACGGGTCATGGTGGACAGGTCTGACAGAATGTGGTCCACTGGAGAAGGGAATGGCAAACCACTTCAGTATTCTTTCCTTGAAAATCCCATGAACAGTATGAAAAGGCAAAATGATAGGATACTGAAAGAGAAACTCCCCAGGTCAGTAGGTGCCCAATATGCTACTGGAGATCAGTGGAGAAATAACTCCAGAAAGAATGAAGGGATGGAGCCAAAGCAAAAACAATACCCAGTTGTGGATGTGACTGGTGATAGAAGCAAGGTCCGATCCTGTAAACAGCAATATTGCATAGGAACCTGGAATGTTAGGTCCATGAATCAAGGCAAATTGGAAGTGGTCAAACAGGAGATGGCAGGAGTGAATGTTGACATTTTAGGAATCAGCGAACTATTAAGGTTTACTACACAGCTATAGTAATCAAGACAGTATGGCATTGGAAGAGGGATAGGCACATGCATCATTGAAACAGGATAGAGAACTAAAATAGACACACACAAACATGCCCAGCTTCTTTTAAAAGCAGTTCATTGGAGGAAGGATAGCCTTTTCAACAAATGGTGTTTGAGCAATTGAACATTCATAGTTGTGGGCTTCCTTGGTGGCTCAGTGGTAAGGAATCTGCCTGCCAGTGCAGGAGACATGGGTTCGATCCCTCAGTCGAGAAGATCCCTTGGAGGAAACAGCAACCCATTCCAATATTGCCTGGGAAATCCCATGGACAGAGGAGCTTGCTGGGCTATAGTCCATGGGGTCACAAAGAGGCAGACACAGTGACAGTGACAACAACACAGTTTTTAAAAAGGCAGAAAAAAATGAACCTTAGCCTAACCTTCATACCTTATACAAAAATTAAAATGAATTGCAAATTTAAATGCAAAATAAAAAACTATAGAACTTTAGAAACAGCATATGAGAAAATCTTCAGGATCTAGGGCTATGCAAAATTTAAAACTTAAATTTTTTTGCTCTGTGAATGACTCTGTTAGGAGGATTAAAAGGCAAGCTAAAAAACCATTGGGAGTTTTACAAACCATATATCCAACAGAGAACTCAAAACTGAAAAATATAAATAACTTTCAATAAAGTAAAAACAAAAACAGTCCAGTTAGAAAATGGAAAAAAGACATGAACAGATATTGCACTGAAGAGGATATACAGATAAGCACACAAAATGGTGTTGAACATATCAGTCATTAAATAAATGCAAATAGAACTACAAAAAACCATTACATAGCTATCAGAATGACAAAAATAAAAAACAGTGATAATACGAAATGTTGATAATGATGGAGATAAAAAGTCACTCACACATTGCTGGTGGGAATAAAAAGTGGTATAACCGTGCTAAAAAAACAGTTTGGCAGTTTCTTATAAAACTAAACATAGAGCTACTATCAGTTCAGTGCTCAGTCGTGTCCAACTCTTTGCGACTCTGTGGACTGCAGCACACCAGGCCTCCCTGTCCATCACCAAGTCCCGGACCTTACTCAAACTCATATCCATCGAGTCAGTGATGTCATCCAGCCATCTCATCCTCTGTCATGCCCTTCTCCTCCTGCCTTCAATCTTTCCGAGCATCAGGGTCTTTTCAAATGAGTCAGTTCTTCGCATCAGGTGGCCAAAGTATTGGACTTTCAGCTTCAACATCAATCCTTCCAGTGAATATTCAGGACTGATTTCCTTTAGGATTGACTGATTGGATCTCCTTGTAGTCCAAGGGACTCTCAAGAGTCTTCAACACCACAGTTCAAAAGCATCAATTCTTTGGCACTCAGCTTTCTTTATAGTCCAACTCTCACATCCATACATGACTACTGGAAAAACCATAGCTTTGACTAGACAGACCTTTGTTGGCAAAGTAATGTCTCTGCTTCTTGATATACTGTCTAGGTTGGACATAGCTTTTCTTCCAAAGAGCAAGCATCTTTTAGTTTCATGGCTGGGGTCACCATCTGCAGTGATTTTGGAGCCCCCCCCAAAATAAAGTCTCTCACTGTTTCCATTAGGGAATCTATTTGCCGTGAAGTGATGGGACCGGATGCCATGATCTTAGTTTTCTGAATGTTGAGCTTTAAGCCAATTCTTTCACTTTGATCAAGAGGCTCTTTAGTTCTTCTTCACTTTCTGCTATAAGGGTGGTGTCATCTGCGTGTCTGAGGTTATTGATATTTCTCCCAGCAGTCTTGATTCCAGCTTGTACTTCATCCAGCCCGGCATTTTGCAAGATACACTCTGCATTTAAGTTAAATAAGCAAGGTGACAATATACAACCTCAACGTACTCCTTTCCCGACTTGGAACCAGTCTGTTGTTCCATGTCCAGTTCTAATTGTTGTTTTTTGACCTGCGTACAGAAGTTCTAACTGTTGCTTCTTGACCTTCATACAGTTCTTGCAGGCCAGGAACTACTATATGACCCAGTAATTGTACTCCTGGGCATTCATCCTAGATAAGTGGAAATTTATGTTCACACAAAAACCTAGAAATTAATCTTCATTAGAGTTTTATTTATAATAGCTACAAACTGGAAACAACCCAAATGTCTTTCACCAGGCAAATAGAGAAGTTAAACAAACCCTGGTATATTCATACCCTGGAATACTACTTAACCATAAAAAGGAATGAACTATGCAATACACATGATGACCTGGATGAATCTTCCAAGAATTATGCTGAGTGCAAAAATCCAGTCTCAAAGATTACATACTTTATGATTCCACATATATAACATTCTTAAAATGGCCAAATTTAGAAACAAAGGACTGGTTAGAGGTTAAGGGCAGGGATAGGAGAGACCAAGTATCTGGGAGAGAAGTGGGTATAGCTATTAAGGGAACTGTGAGAGATCCTTGTGGTGATGGTAATGTTCTATATTTTGACTGCATCACTGTCAATATTCTGGTTAGGATATTATACTACAGTTTTTCAGAGTGCTCTTGTTGGTAAAAATTAGGTGACGGGTATGAGATATCTCTGTATTATTTCTTATAACCACATGTGAATCTATAATTATCTTAATTTCAACTCTTTTATATTTGGCAGTTTTATTTTAGGCTGCAAAAACAAAAGTGAGCAAACAAGCAGACAACAAAAAACTTAAAATAGGCTTGGAAATTATGTAAATTCATCCTTTCCAGGGAACCAAAAGACAGACCAGCACAGGTTATCCTCAAGGCCATGTATATCCTGCTTCACTGAAGCTTGCACTCTGCTGGGTTCTGTTTTTTTTTTTTTTTTTTTTAATTGGAGGCCAATTACTTTACAATATTATAGTGGTTTTTGCCATACATTGACATGAATCAGCCATGGATGTACATGTGTTCCCCATCCTGAACCCCCCTCCCACCTCCCTCCCCATCCCAAACCCCCCTCCCACCTCCCTCCCCATCCCATCCCTCTGGGTCATCCCAGTGCACTAGCCCTGAGCACCCTGTCTCATGTGTCAAACCTGGGCTGGTGATCTGATTCACATATGGTAATATACATGTTTCAATGCTATTCTCTCAAATCATCCCACCCTCGCCTTCTCCCCCAGAGTCCAAAAGACTATTCTATGCATCTGTCTCTTTTGCTGTCTCGCATTTGGATTACTGTTACCATTTTTCTAAATTCCACATATATGCGTTAGTATACTGTATTAGTGTTTTTCTTTCTGGCTTCACTCTGTATAATAGGCTTCAGTTTCATCCACCTCATTAGAACTGATTCAAATGTATTCTTTTTAATGGCTGAGTAATATTCCATTGTGTATATGTACCACTGCTTTCTTATCCATTCATCTGCCGATGGACATCTAGGTTGCTTCCATGTCCTGGCTATTATAAACAGTGAATATTGGGGTACACGTCTCTCTTTCAATTCTGGTTTCCTTGGGGAGTATGCCCAACAGTGGGACTGCTGTGTCACATGGCAGTTCTATTTCCAGTTTTTTAAGGAATCTCCACACTGTTCTCCATAGTGGCCTGTACTAGTTTGCATTCCCACCAACAGTGTAAGAGGGTTCCCTTTTCTCCACACCCTCTCTAGCATTTATTGTTTCCAGACTTTTGGATAGCAGCCGTTCTGACCAGCGTGAGATGGTACCTCATTGTGGTTTTGATTTGTATTTCTCTGATAATGAGTGATGTTGAGCATCTTTTCCTGTGTTGTTAGCCATCTGTATGTCTTCTTTGGATAAATGTCTGTTTAGTTCTTTGGCCCATTTTTTGATTGGGTTGTTTATTTTTTCTGGAATTGAGCTGCAGGAGTTGCTTGTATATTTTGAGATTAATTCTTTGTCAGTTGCTTTGTTTGCTATTATTTTCTCCCATTCTGAAGGCTGTCTTTTCACCTTGCTTATAGTTTCCTTTGTTGTGCAGAAGTTTTTAATTTTAATTAGGTCCCATTTGTTTATTTTTGCTTTTATTTCCAATATTCTGGGAGGTGGGTCATAGAGGATCCTGCTGTGGTTTATGTTGGAGAGTGTTTTGCCTATGTTCTCCTCTAGGAGTTGTATAGTTTCTGGTCTTACATTTAGATCTTTAATCCATTTTGAGTTTATTTTTGTGTATGGTGTTAGAAAGTGTTGTAGTTTCATTCTTTTACAAGTGGTTGACCAGTTTTCCCAGCACCACTTGTTAAAGAGATCCTTTCCTCCATTGTATATTCTTGCCTCCTTTGTTGAAGATAAGGTGTCCATAGGTGCATGGATTTATCTCTGGGCTTTCTATTTTGTTCCATTGATCTATATTTCTGTCTTTGTGCCATACTGTCTTTGTACCATACTGTCTTTTAAAAAAAATTTTTTTTAAATATAAATTTATTTATTTTGATGCTAAGTCACTTCAGTCGTGTCTGACTCTGTGCAACCCCGTAGACGGCAGCCCACCAGGCTCCCCCATCCCTGGGATTCTCCAGGCAAGAACACTGGAGTGGGTTACCATTTCCTTCTCCAATGCATGAAAGTGAAAAGTAAAAGTGAAGTCGCTCAGTAATATCCGACTCTTAGCGACCCATGGACTGCAGCCTACCAGGCTCCTCCGTCCATGGGATTTTCCAGGCAAGAGTACTGGAGTGGGGTGCCATTGCCATCTCCAAAATGGAGGTTAATTACTTTACAATATTGTATTGGTTTTGCCGTACATCAACATGAATCCGCCACAGGTATACACATGTTCCCCATCCCGAACCCCCCTCCCTCCTCCCTCCCCATACCATCCCTCTGGGTCGTGGGCTTTGCAGTAGAGCCTGAAGTTAGGTAGGTTGATTCCTCCAGTTCCATTCTTCTTTCTCAAGATTGTTTTGGCTATTTGAGGTTTTTTGTTTTTCCATACAAATTGTGAAATTATTTGTTCTAGTTCTCTGAAAAATACCATGGGTAGCTTGAAAGGGATTGCGTTGACTCTATAGATTGCTTTGGATAGTATATTCATTTTCACTATATTGATTCTACCAATCCATGAACACGGTATATTTCTCCATCTATTTGTGTCCTCTTTGATTTCTTTCACCAGTGTTTTATAGTTTTCTATATATAGGTCTTTTGTTTCTTTAGGTAGATATATTCCTGAGTATTTTATTATTTTCGTTGCAATGGTGAATGGAATTGTTTCCTTAATTTCTCTTTCTGTTTTCTCATTGTTAGTGTATAGGAATGCAAGGGATTTCTGTGTGTTAATTTTATATCATTCAACTTTATTATATTCATTGATTAGCTCTAGTAATTTTCTGGTGGAGTCTTTAGGGTTTTCTATGTAGAGGATCGTGTCATCTGCAAACAGTGAGAGTTTTACTTCTTCTTTTCCAATCTGGATTCCTTTTATTTCTTTTTCTTCTCTGATTTCTGTGGCTAAAACTTCCAAAACTATGCTGCATAGTAGTAGTGAGAGTGGGCACCCTTGTCTTGTTCCTGACTTTAGGGGAAATGCTTTCAATTTTTCACCATTGAGGATAATGTTTGCTGTGGGTTTGTCATATATAGCTTTTATTATGTTGAGGCATGTTCCTTCTATTCCTGCTTTCTGGAGGGTTTTTTTTTTTTATCATAAATGGATGTTGAATTTTGTCAAAGGCTTTCTCTGCATCTATTGAGATAATCATATGGTTTTTATTTTTCAATTTTTTAATGTGGTGTATTACATTGATTGATTTACAAATACTGAATAATCCTTGCATTCCTGGGATAAAGCCCACTTGGTCATGATATATGATCTATTTAATATGTTGTTGGATTCTGATTGCTAGAATTTTGTTAAGGATTTTTGCATCTATGTTCATCGGTGATATTGGCCTGTAGTTTTCTTTTTTTGTGGCATCTTTGTCAGGTTTTGGTATTAGGGTGATGGTGGCCTCATAGAATGAGTTTGGAAGTTTACCTTCCTCTGAAATTTTCTGGAAGACTTTGAGTAGGATAAGTGTTAACTCTTCTCTAAATTTTTGGTAGAATTCAGCTGTGAAGCCATCTGGTCCTGGGCTTTTGTTTGCTGGAAGATTTCTGATTACAGTTTCAATTCAATTTCTGTGCTTGTGATGGGTCTGTTAAGATTTTCTGTTTCTTCCTGGTTCAGTTTTGGATAGTTTTACTTTTCTAAGAATTTGTCTATTTCTTCCAAGTTGTCCATTTTATTGGCATATAGTTGCCAATAATAGTCTCTTATGATCCTTTGTATTTCTGTGTTTGTTGTGATCTCTCCATTTTCATTTCTAATTTCATTGATTTGATTTTTCTCCCTTTGTTTCTTGATGAGTCTGGCTAATGGTTTGTTAATTTTATTTAACTTCTCAAAGAACCAGCTTTTGGCTTTGTTTATTTTTGCTATGGTCTCTTTTGTTTCTTTTGCATTTATTTCTGCCCTAATTTTTAAGATTTCTTTCCTTCTACTAACCCTGGGGTTCTTCATGTCTTTCTTTTCTAGTTGCTTTAGGTGTGAAGTTAGGTTATTTATTTGACTTTTTTCTTGTTTCTTGAGGTAAGCATGTATTGCTATGAACCTTCCCCTTAGCACTGCTTTTACAGTGTCCCCCAGGTTTTGGGTTGTTGTGTTTTCATTTTCATTTGTTTCTATGCATATTTTGATTTCTTTTTTGATTTCTTCTGTGATTTGTTGGTTATTCAGCAGTGTGTTGTTCAGCCTCCATATGTTGGAATTTGTAATTGTTTTTCTCCTGTAATTGACATCTAATCTTACTGCATTGTGATCAGAAAAGATGCTTGGAATGATTTCAATTTTTTTGAATTTACCAAGGCTAGATTTATGGCCCAGGATGTGATCTATCCTGGAGAAGGTTCTGTGCATGCTTGAGAAAAAGGTGAAATTCATTTTTTGGGGGTGAAATGTCCTATAGATATCAATTAGGTCTAACTGGTCTATTGTATCATTTAAAGTTTGTGTTTCCTTATTAATTTTCTGTTTAGTTGACCTATCCATAGGTGTAAGTGGGTTATTAAAGTCTCCCACTATTATTGTGTTATTGTTAATTTCCCCTTTCATACTTGTTAGCATTTGCCTTACATATTGCAGTGCTCCTATGTTGGGTACATATATATTTATAATTATTATATCTTCTTCTTGGATTGATCCTTTGATCATTATGTAGTGACCTTCTTTGTCTCTTTTCACAGCCTTTGTTTTAAAGTCTATTT
Organism: Bos indicus x Bos taurus; assembly: GCF_003369695.1. Taxonomy (NCBI): domain Eukaryota; kingdom Metazoa; phylum Chordata; class Mammalia; order Artiodactyla; family Bovidae; genus Bos; species Bos indicus x Bos taurus. The sequence continues at coordinate 88,056,858 of NC_040105.1, read as the reverse complement.
TATCTGATATGTGTATTGCTACTCCTACTTTCTTTTGGTCACTGTTTGCATGGAATATCTTTTTCCAGCCCTTCACTTTCAGTCTGTATGTGTCCCTTATTTCGAGGTGGGTCTCTTGTAGACAACATATATAGGGGTCTTGTTTTCATATCCATTCAGCCAGTCTTTGTCTTTTGGTTGGGGCATTCAACCCATTTACATTTAAGGTAATTATTGATAAGTATGATCCCGTTGCCATTTACTTTATTGTTTTGGGTTCGAGTTTATACACCCTTGTTGTGTTTCCTGTCTAGAGAAGTTCCTTTAGCATTTGTTGGAGAGCTGGTTTGGTGGTGCTGAATTCTCTCAGCTTTTGCTTGTCTGTAAAGCTTTTGATTTCTCCTTCATATTTGAATGAGATCCTTCCTGGGTACAGTAATCTGGGCTATAGGTTATTTTCTTTCATCACTCTTAAGTATGTCCTGCCATTCCCTTCTGGCCTGAAGAGTTTCTATTGAAAGATCAGCTGTTATTCTTATGGGAATTTCCTTGTGTGTTATTTGTTGTTTTTCCCTTGCTGTTTTTAATATTTGTTCTTTGTGTTTGATCTTTGTTAATTTGATTAATATGTGTCTTGGGGTGTTTCACCTTGGGTTTATCCTATTTGGGACTCTCTGGGTTTCCTGGACTTGGGTGATTATTTCCTTCTCCATTTTAGGGAAGTTTTCAACTATTATCTCCTAAAGTATTTTCTAATTGTCTTTCTTTTTGTCTTCTTCTGGGACTCCTATGATTCGAATGTTGGGGTATTTCACATTGTCTGAGAGGTCTCTGAGGTTGTCTTCATTTCTTTTAATTCTGTTTTCTTTTTTCCTCTCTGCTTCATTTATTTCTGCCATTCTATCTTCTACCTCACTTATCCTATCTTCTGTCTCCGTTATTCTACTATTGGTTCCCTCCAGAGTGTTTTTGATCTCATTTATTGCATTGTTCATTATATATTGACTCTTTTTTATTTCTTCTAGGTACTTGTTAAACCTTTCTTGCATTTTCTTGATCCTTGTCTCCAGACTATTTATCTGGAACTCCATTTTGTTTTCAAGATTTTCGATCATTTTCACTATCATTATTCGGAATTCTTTATCAGGTAGATTCCCTATCTATTCCTCTTTTGTTTGGTTTAGTGGGCATTTATCCTATTCCTTTACCTGCTAGGTGTTTCTCTGCCTTTTCATCTTGTTTAGATTGCTGTGTTTGGGGTGGCCTTTCTGTATTCTGGCAGTTTGTGGTTCCTCTATTGTGGAGGTTTCTCGCTATGGGTGGGTTTGTACGGGTGGCTTGTCAAGGTTTCCTGGTTAGGGAAGCTTGTGTCAGTGTTCTGGTGGGTAGAGCTGGATTTCTTCTCTCTGGAGTGCAGTTAAGTGTCCAGTAATGAGTTTTGAGATGTCAGTGTGTTTGGAGTGACTTTGTGCAGCCTGTATATTGAAGCTCAGGGCTGTGTTCCTGTGTTGCTGGAGAGTTTGTGTGGTATGTCTTGCTCTGGAACTTGTTGGCTCTTGGGTGGTGCTTGGTTTCAGTATAGTTACGGAGACATTTGATGAGCTCCTATCTATTAATGTTCCCTGGATTCAGGAGTTCTCTGGTGTTCTTAGGATTTGGACTTAAGCTTTCTGCCTCTGGTTTTCAGTCTTATTCTTACAGTAGCCTCAAGACTTCTCCATCTATACAACACTGATGATAAAACATCTAGGTTAATGATGAAAAGTTTCTCCACAGTGAGGGACACCCAGAGAGGTATACAGAGTTACATGGAGAAGATAAGAGGGGGGAGGGAGATAGAGGTGATCAGGAGGAGAAAGGGGAAATCAAAAGGGGAGAGAGCAAGCTAGCCAGTAATCACTTCCCTATGTGCTCTCTACAGTCTGGATCCCTCAGAGATGTTCATGGAGTTACAGAGAAGAGAAGAGGGAGGAAGGAGACAAAGGTGGCCAGGAGGATCCAGCCAGTAATCAGTGCCATAAGTGTTCTACACAGCCCAGAACACACAACGAGATTCACAGAGTTGGGTAGAGAAGAAAAGGGGGAGGGGGGAGATAGAGGCGACCTGATGGAGAAAAAGGAGAGTCAAAAGGGGGAGAGAGCAATCAAGCCAGTAATCTTGCTCCCAAGTAAAAATGGGTACTAAGATTGGGTTCTTAAAGGTATAAAGTTGATAACAAATACCAAAAAGCAAAAATTAAAAATCTAGAGAAGAGGTTAGATTCTCAAAAATGTAATATTAAAAAAGTCACAAAAATTATAAAATATATATGTAGTTTGCTTTAAAAATAGGGTCTTTTTCTGCAAGGTAATAGTAGGTTATAAAAATGAAAATTAAAGGATAATAGAGGACTTAAAAATTTTTTTAATTTAAAAATGATAATAGTAAAAATATATCTCAGACTTTCTCTGGAGCTGTTGTTGACAGTGTGGAGTCAGTTCATTTTCAGATAGTTCCTTGATCCAGCTTATATTTCTCAAGATCTATATGCCCCTTCCTATGTATACAGTGCTAACTACAGGGTTTTAATCTATTGCACCTGTCACTTCCAAAGTGGTTCCCTCTGTTTATTTTAGCTTCTTCTGATTGCTGGTCTCTTCAGTGTCTAATTTCTGTCCTGCCACAAGGGGAGCGGTCGTGGTCACTTTTTTTAGCCTCACTTGTTCAGTCGTGCTGTAGAGAGGGAGGAACACTGCAAACAAATATCACTGGCATGTGTGGGGAGTGCTCACAGTGTTTCAGCCACACGGGTTTTCCCCTATTCATGGCATGTGTGCTTTCTCAGTCTACACTGCTTAGGCTCTAGGTTGCTCTGCTGGGAACTGTCTGATGTGGGCCTTGGGTTGCATGCATTCCCCAGGTCTAAGCCACTCAGGTTCGGGTTCTCGGATACTCTAAAAAGGTGCAGACTTGGTTGGGCCTGTGTTTTGTGCCTGTCCCAGATCCGAGAAGCTCAGGTGACCAGGTGCTTGGCGAGTGCAGTCGCCTCCAGTTGAAGGCTGTGTCTTATCACCTGCCCCGTCCCAGCTGCTCATGTATCTCTTCTGGGGAGCTGATCTCTGGCTGCGACACTCCCGGTGGATGTCAACCATCCAGAATCCCAAGAAGTCTTGGTTAGCAACAAAGTCTGCTTGCAGTTTGGTATAGGATACCTCTCTGGGGCCGCGATTGCCCCCTTCCAGCTCTGGCTGCCCTTGTCTGCCTATCTCCAGCAGGGAATGGGCCAGTCTGCAGCCGGCTAGCTCTTCTCAGTCCTTTGTTCTGTGAGTGGGCCTGGCAGTGTCTTAGGTTAGGGCTTTTCGCGGGATAGCTGTCCCACAGTCTGGGTTGCTATCTCAAGCTAGTTCCCTCAGATTGCCCTCGGGGCATTCAGGCTTGGTCCTTACCCTAAGCAGTGCAGCCCGCACCTCCCTGTCCAGCCCCCGCTTGCTAGTGGAGGATGTGAAAGCCTGGGCTGCTGCTCTGCTGGGAGTTGCTGTTAGGCACGTAATCTGTGGGGTTTAATTATTTATTTATTTTTCTTCCCAGTTATCTTGCCCTCTGAGATTCCAAGGCTCACCACAGACCCACTGGAGAGAGTGTTTCCTGGTGTTTGGAAACTTCTTTCTTTTTAAGACTCCCTTCCTGGGATGGATGTCTGTCCCCACCTCTTTTGTCTCTCTTTTTATCTTTTATATTTTTTCCTACCTCCTTTCGAAGACAATGGGATGCCTTTCTGGGTGTTTGATGTCCTCTGCCAGCATTCAGAAGTTGTTGTGTGGAATTTGCTCGGCATTCAAATATTCCTTTGATGAATTTGTGGGGGAGAAAGTGGTCTCCCCGTCCTACTCCTCTGCCATCTTAGGACCACCCCCCTTCTCTGTCTTTTAGCTGCCGCCATTCTGGACTCCTTTTTCCTATTCCAACTACCTAACAGTAGGATTTAGGATGGGTTATTAAGTTATGGATTTAATCAGATAAAATCTCCTGTAGCAACCTTAACTCCAATAGACAAACTCAAGAGCCAAAAATCTCCATTTTCAAAACTCAGAATTTTCCTGCTAGTCCATCTCTGTCCCATCCCAAAGGACCCAACACTCCTCTGCACTCCAGCATGAATGCTTCTCCCTATCTCCCCCTTACTCACTCCATGGCCACAGGAGTGACCACATCTGCTGGGTTGACAGGGGACACAAAATTACCCAATGCTACATGGAAGAGGCTACATTTCAGCTGGGCCTTGAGAGATTGGGAGGGATTTTATCAAAGATGGAGGGAAGGAATTTTTCAGAAAAGCCATGGTGTAAATTTACTTATTCAAATGATGTTTATTGGTATCTCCTACGTGCCAGGCTCTAGGAACAAGGTGAAGAAGGGCACAGACTTTGGAGTCAGCAGGACCTAGGCTCTGTTGGATGGAAAAAAAAAAAAAAAAACGCTCAACCTAAAAGTTGAGATTTAGAATTTATTCAAGGGACTTTCTGAGAACTTAAGCCTGGGAGGCAGACTCTCAGATAGCTCTAAGGGATGGTTCTTAAGAGTTATGGGAAGAATTGGGATATACAGTAGTTTTGCAACAAAGACCAGATAGTTGGAACATCAAAAGACTATCACCACTATTTAAAGAAAACCCAGACATCTCAAGTTAATGAATTTAGTGCTTTTCCTGTGTCTTTGTGTGCATGCTCAGTCGTGTCTGACTCTGTGTGACCCCATGGACTATAACCTTCCAGGCTCCTCTGTCCATGGAGTTTTCCAGGCTAGAATACTGGAGTGGGTTGACATTTCCTACTCCAGGAATTTCCTGTGTGGGAAGATGCAAGAGTCTAGGCTCATTGAAATCATTCATTTGATACGCACCTTAGCTATCTAGGGCCAGTATCCTGTTCTTTCCCATCCTGAGTCCCCTCAGGGCTCACCGTTGGGGCAGCTGCTGTGGTTGAGGGCATCCTTTGTTTGCTAATATGGCAAGAGCCATTTTTCTTTTCTTTTTTTAAGAATAAAGATTTTATTGAGAACAAAGGGCTGAGGTAGTGAGGGGCACAGCAAAGATAGCCAGCCAACTTCCTTTTTTCCAGTTTTACAAAGCATTTTTTAAAATGAGTTTTTTTAAACTGAAGGATAATTGTTTTACAGAATTGTGTTGGTTTCTACCAAACATCAACATGAATCAGCCATAGGTATACGTATGTCCCCTCCCTCCTGGACATTTTTCTTTTTAAAAAATATTTATTTATTTGGCTATGCTAAGTCTCAGTTGCAGCACATGGGATCTTCGATTGTGGTAGGCAGATCTTTAACTGTGGCATATGGGATTTAGTTCCCCCACCAGGAATCAAACTTGGGCCCCCTGCATTGGGAGTGCAGAGTCTCAGCCGCTGGATCACTGGGGAAATCATAGGCAACATTTTTCATTCACAGTCCCAAATACCTGGTTTTACCCTCATCCACCACATTGGCCTCACTGCCTATAGCAGCCTCCTCTTTTCCTTGGGTCCCAGAAGCAGCTCCCAGGGCACCCTCACTGCTCAAATGCAGCTGTCTAACTTGCATCCATTTTCCATCCAATTCCTGCTGCCCAAATATGCTTCCTCAGTTCAGTTCAGTCACTCAGTCGTGTCCAACTCTTTCCGACCCCATGAACTGCAGCACGCCAGGCCTCCCTGTCCATCACCAACTCCTGGAGTTCACTCAAACTCACGTCCATCCAGTCGGTGATGCCATCCAGCCATCTCATCCTCTGTCGTCCCCTTCTCCTCCCCCCAATCCCTCGTAGCTGGAATTCTGTCCTGATACACCAGAGGCCCATTTTGGTGATTTTTGAATTTATCTGTAGCAACTTTAACTAAAGTATTGCAAACTCAGGTACAAAACTCCAACTCCCTCATCCCCAGCCTCAGGTTAAAAAAAGCCCCCCAGACCCTGTTTGCAGACACTGCTCCAGGTCCCTCGTCCACCTCTCCAACAACCCCATGCCTCTGTGCACATGTGCAGGGGGCTGTGGCAGCCATGTTGTTTCCTTTTTATTGTTTCTGTGCGGGTAGTTGTGTGGTCCTCAGGGGCTGAATGGATGTGTTTGTGAGGGTTTCTGCTGGAACCCGTAAGTATTAGTGCAAGGTTTAGTGGCCTTATACTTCATTGTCCCAAGCCAGGCTGTAAAAATGGTGCTGCCAGTCTTTGTATACTGTGACAAGACTTTCATTGTGGTAAGACTTTCATCGCAGGGAGGTAAGTCCCAGAACTTCCTGGAGCCAGCAATGAACTATGGTCACTCTTTTTATACCCTTATAAATACCAGGGAACAAAATCAGGGGTAAAAAGAGAGGGTTCTGGCCCGGAAAGGCAGTTTGAACCTCTTGGTAATAAGTCTGAGTCTGTTGCATTAGTCTTTTGCAGTGCTGGATTGTATCTGCTTATAGCACAGTGGAGTGGAAAATTGGTGTGTAATGCCCAGTCTTCACTAGTCTGTGATATAGTCATCAAGTGACAATCAGTGTCTGCCAGAAGGAAAGGGCCCCTTAGGGCCAATGACACTACCTTAGGCTAATGTAGGTGTAAGTATTCAGAAAGTTTAGATAGCCTGAAACCCCATTAGCTCAAGTAGTCAGTTCCAGCAGAAAGCAAGGTGAGATTGGAGCTCCAGCCCCGGAGACCTCCTAGCCAGGCTGGGCTGTGAGCTGGAAGGGGATGGTGTACAGTGGCTTTGGTACTTCAGTGACCTGGAACCCTTGCCACTGGAACCAGTCCAGTCCTGACCCTGAGACAGTGGTGACCTCACCCACTGTGATCTGAAGGCTGTATTGGCTTTCCTGGGTCCTGACCATGCCTGCAGCTGATGCCCTCCCAGTCCACCCTGGCCAGGTCACCAAGGATGTGGCACCTTTGGGAAGTGAGCTTGGTGTGGCAAGAATAATGGTGACAGCCCAGATGCTAGATGGACTGTGAGGAGCCTTGAGGACTGGGGGAGGGGGACCAGTGTGGGTGTCAGCTAGACCATTTCAACTTCAGAGCATGGAACCACACAGTCCTGGGGCTCTGGTGTGACTGCTCTTCCCAGTTGGGTGAGACGCTACTGGGTCCTGGCAACAATGAATAAAGTCTTTGCCAGAGCAGAAGCCTGCTGGAATCCTGAAAAAAGATAAATAGTTGGTGGGGAGTCAGTGACCAATGGGTGGTCTCCATTCTACCAGGCCACAATAATGGAAAAAAAGAAAAGGCAAGACAGCATGCTGCATTTGGTCAATAGAAACACCCAGGGAAGACTTTCTGTCCCTTGTTTGAAGTCCCCTGTATATACAGTAATTGAAAAGGATGCTCTTGACTTTCCCCCAAGCCTTTTAAAAGAAAACTTTTTTTTTTTTTTTGCTGTCATAGGCTGTCTAGAAGTAAGGCTCCATTTTTTTCTCTTTTCAAGAATTAAGTTTTTCTGAGATAAATTTTGCTATTTTAACCACTTGAAAGTGTACAGTTTGGTGATTTTTCATATATTCACAATATTGTGCAACCATCACCACTAATTCCAGAGCTTTTTCATTAACCCAAAGATAAGTTCAGTACCCTTTAAATAGTTGTTTCCCATTCTCCACCTGGCAATTGCTAATTTGTTTCCTGTCTCTATGGACTTTCCTACTCTGGACATTTCATATAAATAAAATCAGAAAATATATGCCATTTTGTGTTTGGCTTGTTTCACTTTCCATAATGTTTTCAAGGGTCATCTGTGTTGTAGTATGTATCAGCACTTCATTCCTTTTTTTCTTCAACTAAGACAGCAAAAGAGATTATTTGTTGTACATGGGTTACACTCAGTGACAACTGAGAACAAATTAGTCCAGAATGTCAGAGATCCAGGGCAAAGGACCAAAAGTGAAAGTGTTAGTCACTCATGTCATGTCTGAGCCTTTGTGACGCCATGGACTGTAGCTCAACAGGCACCTCTGTCCATGGGATTCTCCAGGCAAGACTGCTGGAGTGGGTAGCCATTTCCTTCTCCAGGGGATCTTCCCGACCCAGGGATTGAACTTGGGTCTCCTGCATTGTAGGCAGATAGTTTACTGTATGATCCACAAGGGAAGCTCTAAAAGAACAAAAGGGACCATTTTAGTATGAGCAAAGTGGGTCTCCCAAAGGTAGTCGAGGTGATCAGAATGGCCATAGATATTCAAGATCCTTTGAAATGAGTTCTAGACGGTAGGCATGCAGTCCAACAATTTGCAGTAGTGTCCCTGGCTTCTGGCTTCCCTTGTTTCTATTCCTGTGGCTTCCATGGGTGTACAGGTTTACTTGGATCTCTGCCTCATCTTTCTTCTTTTGTGCTTCAGCCTGCACATTTGCTTCTTCCCCCACTTCACTTGTCATGGCACGGAAGTTTCTCAGAAGGTGGTGCTAAGGTCGAGAGACTTTGTTCCTTTTTAACTGCTGCATAATATTTCATTGTATGAGAATACCATGTTCCTGTATCCATTCATCAGTTGATGGACAGTTGGATTGTATCCAGTTTTTGAATAATGACTATAATGAATAATGCTACTGTGAACATTTGGGCATAGGTTTTTGTTTAAATGTAGGTTTTCACGTCTCACACCTAAGTATATACCTAGGTGTAGAACTGCAAGGTCATATGATAACTCTGGGCTTCCCAGGTGGTGCTAGTGGTAAAGAACCCACCTGCCAATGCAGGAGACACAAAGAGATGCAAGATCCCCTGGATTAGGGCATGGCAACTCACTCCAGTATTCTTGCCTGGAGAATCCCATGGACAGGGAGGCTGGCAGGCTATGGTCCATAGGTTCACAAAGGGTTAGATACAACTGAAGCAACTTAGCAAGCACACATGGAAACTCTATGTCTAACTTTTTGAAGAAATGCCAAGCTTTTTCCCACAGAGGCAGCACCATTTATATTCACAACAGCAGTGTATGAGGGTTCCAATTTCTCCAAATCCTCACTGACACAGTATTATTTTTTCCATTTGCTCAATTATAGCCATCCCAATGAGTGTATCTCACTGTGACTTTGATTTGTGCTTTCCAAATAACTAATGATGTTGTCATGTGTTTGTGCCATTTGTATATTTTCTTTGGAGAAATGTCTATTCAAATCCTTTGCCCATTTTTAAATTGTGTTCTTTGTCTTTTTACTGAGTTTATAAAGTTTTAAGCATTCTAATGTATTCTATATACTAGATTATCAGCTATATTCATTTGCAAATATCTTCTCTAATCCCATGGGTTGCCTTTTCACTTTCTTGGTAGTGTCTTGGTAGTGTCTAGGTAGTTAGTCTCCACTAACATAAGGTACAAGTATTTATTACCTGTCTTCTAAGAGTTTTATTGGAGAAGGAAATGGCAACCCACTCCAGTACTCTTGCCTGGAAAATTCCATGGATTAAGGAGCCTGGTAGGCTACAGTCCATGGGGTTGCAAAGAGTTTGCAGTATTAGCTATTACATTTGAGTCTTTCATTCACTTTGAGTATATTTTTCCATATTGTGTGAGGTGGGGTTCAAAATTATTATTATTATTTTGCATGTGGATATCCCTTTGTCCCTGCACTGTTTTTTGAAAAAAAAAAAAACTATCTTTTTTCCCATTAAATGGCCTTGGCACACTTATCAAAAATCAATTGACTATAGGTGTGTAAATTTCTTTTTGGACTGTTAGTTCTATTACATTGATCTATATGTCTGTCCTTATGATAATACCCCCACTATTTGGATTAATCTAGGTGTGTAGTAAGTTCTGAAATTGGAAAGTGTTAGATCCTAGCTTAGCTCTCCTTTTTCAAAATGGTTTTTGCTATTTTGGGTCCCATGCAATTCCATATAAATTTTAGGAACAGCTTGTCAGTTTCACCAAAGAAAGCAGTTGGAATTTTGATAAGGACTGCTTTCGGTCTATAGATTAATTTGGCAAATATTGCCATCTTAATAGTATTGTCTTCCAATCCATGAACACAAGATATGTTTCCATTTATTTAGTCTTTAAAATATTTTTCTACAGATTTTGTAGTTTAGAGTGTACAGGTCTTGCACTTTCTCAGTTAATATTCTTATTTCATTCTTTTCGATGCTATTGTAAATTAAATAGTGTGCTTTTTTTTATTTTTCACTGCTAGTGTATAGAAATAATACTGATTTTTTTGTATGTTGATCTATGTCCTGCAACTTTGCTGAACCTCATGTATTAGCTATAATAGTTTATTTGTGAGTACTTTAGGGTTTTTTATATATAAGATCAAGTGATCAGTGGTACTTTTGAGTCTTCTTTTATTATATGGATGCCATTTATTTTTCTTTCTTAATTACCCTGACTAGAGGCTCCCATACAATGTTAAATAGAAGTGTCAAGAGCAGACATCCTTGCCCTGTTCCTGATCCTAGGAGAAAACATCCTTTTTTCACCATTATGTTACCTATGTGTGTGTGTCGTAGATACCCTTTGTCATCTTTAGAAAGTTCCCTTCTATTCCTAGTATTTTAAGTTTTTTAATCATGAAAGGGTGTTGGATTTTTGTCACATGCTTTCCCGTGTTTATTGGGATAATTATGTTTTCCCTCGTTAGTCTGTTGATATTGCATATTTGTTGACGTTCATAGGTTGAACCAATCTTGCACTCAAGGAATAAACCCCACGTAGTCATGTCATTGGGAGAAGGCAATGGCACCCCACTCCAGTACTGTTGCCCAGAAAATCCCATGGATGAAGGAGCCTGGTAGGCTGCAGTCCATGGGGTCGCTAAGAGTCAGACACGACTATGCGACTTCACTTTCACTTTCCACTTTCATGCATTGGAGAAGGAAATGGCAACCCACTCCAGTGTTCTTGCCTGGAGAATCCCATGGACAGAGAAGCCTGGTAGGCTGCAGTCCATGGGGTTGCACAGAGTCAGACACGACTGAAGCGACTTAGCAGCAACTTAGCAGTCATGTCATTTGTTGTTGTTTAGTTGCTAAGTGGTGTCTGACTCTCTTATATATAAGAGAGTCAGACAGTGGACTGTAGCAATGCCATGGACTGTAGCCTGCCAGGCTCCTCTGTCCACAGGATTTCCCAGGCAAGAATACTGGAGTGGGTTGCAATTTCCTTCTCCCGACCCAGGGATCAAACCTCTGTCTCCTGCATATAATTCTTTAACATGCTGATGTATTTGACTTTCTAGTATTTTGTATCTAGGTTCATAAGGGATATTGGTCTGCAGGTTTTTTTTTTTTTTCTTGTGATGTCTTTGACTGGCTTTGATAATGTTGGCCTTATAGAATTAGCTGGGATGTGTTCCCTCCTTTTCTACTTTTTGGATGAGTTTGAGAAGTATTGGTTTTAATTCTCTAATTGTTTTATAGAATTCCCCAGTGAGATCATCTGGTCTTGAACTTTTTTTTTGTTTGTTTCATTTTTTCCCCTGCTGTGTCAGTGATTATACCCAAGGTGTTTGAATTTGCAGAGTGACTAAATGTCAACATGGAGAAGTTAATGATATTGAAAGGTTTTTATCCCTTACATTTTCCAAGAGGAGGGAGTATGCCATACCACACAAGGCCACATGGGGAAGCACCAATGTAAGTTAATAGGCAAGAAGGAGTAATTGGAAAGCCTAGGCCAGAGTCTTTATTGGGTTTCCTGGAAATCAAGGCAGAGCAGGGTAAATAGTTTAGGATTGGCTAGTCTGAATAATTCTAGTGGGCCTTGGGGCATAGGGAGGTTGTCTCTAATTGTCTGGTATCTGGCGTAGGTTGACTTAGTTCAGGGAAAATATTGGCTTGGTATATGAGAGTTAGATAAGGAGATGGCTCAAAGTATGGGCTCTAGACTACAGGGGCAGAGTAAACAAATTTGGCCGTTCGTTTGGCCCTGTAATTAGTGGATGCCAGAGACAGATACAGGTTCTAAGAAAACTCAGTTTGAACACTAACTAACTTTACCTGCTGTACAGACTTTCTAGTTTCTTCTGAGTCTAGTTTCTTCTTGATAGTTTGTGTGTTTCTAGGAGTTCGTTCCATCTAGATTATCTAATTTGTTGGCATACATTTGTATTCTTTATAATCCTTTAAAAAAATTACTCTAAGGTCAGCAGTAATGTCCTCTGTTTGATTTGTGATCTTAGTAATTTGAGACTTTTTTTCTTGGTCAGTCGATAAAGTTTTGTCAGTTTTGCTTTTTTTTTTCCCCCCAAAGAATGATTAATTGATTTTCTTTTCTCCAATTCATTTATTTATTCCCTAATCTTTGTTATTCCTTTTCTTCTGCTTGCTTTAGGGTTAGTTTCTTCTTGTTTTTCTAGTTACTTAAGGTGGACATTTGGATATTGTTATGAGATTTTTTTTTAATTTATTTTTTAATTGGTGGAAAATTGCTTTATCATATGTTGGTTTCTGCTGTACAACAACACGAATCAGTCATAATCACACACACACACACACACACATATATATATATATATATATATATATATCCCCTCCCTCTTGAGCCTCCCTCTCCTCTTGCCATCCCCCCACTCTAGGTCATCACAGAGCACCAAGCTTGACTCCCTGTGTTTAATTTTATTTTATTTTTTTAGTTCTACCAGTTTATTGCTACCAACCCATCCCCTCCACCAGCCTCATGCGTGTGTGCTCAATAGTGTAACACCATGGACTGCAGCCCTCCAGGCTCTTCTGTCTATGGACTTTTCCAGGCAAGAATACTGGAGTGGGTTGCCATTTCCTTCTCCATCCCTGTGTTATATAGCAACTTCCCACTAACTGTCTGTTTTACACATGATAGTCAATGCTACTTTCTCAATTCATCCTACCCTCACCTTCCCTCACTGTGTCCACAAGTCTGTTCTCTACTAGGTTCATGAGTACCATTTTTCTGAATTCCATATACATGCATTAATATACAATACATGTTTTTCTCTTGAAATGCAATCAAAAGTATAATGAGGTATCACCTCACACTAGTCAGAATGGCCATCATCAAAAAATCTACAAACAACAAATGCTGGAAAGTATGTGGAACCAGTGCAGTAGGGAACTCTCCTGCACTGTTGATGGGAGTGTAAACTGATACAGTCATTATGGAAAACTGTATGGAGATTCCTTAAAAAACTCGGAGATCTTTCTTCTTTTTCAATGTAGGTATTTTACTGCTACAGGCTTCCCTCTGAGCACTGCTTTTGCTGTATCCCATATGTTTTGGTATGTTGCATTTTCATTTTTATTCATCTTAAAATATTTTCTAAATGCTATGTGATTTCTTTAACTCATTGGCTATTTAGGAGTGTGGTGTTTAGTTTCCTCTTATTTGTGAATTTACCAAATTTCATTCTGTTGACTACTAGTTTCATTCCATTGTGACAAGACAGCATGTCTTATATCATTTCACTTTTAAAATTTACTGAAACTTATTTTGTGGCTTAATATATGGTCTCCTTTGGAGAATGTTCCATATGCAGTTGAGAAGAATGTATATTCTACTATTGCTGGGTGGAGTATTCTCTAGATGTCTGTTAAAGCTAGTGCATTTATAGAATTACTCAAGTCTTCTATTTCCTTGATAATCTTCCCTCTATTTATTCTATGCAATATTGATAGTGGAGTATTGAAATCTCCCATTATTATTGTGGAACTGTGTTTCTCACTTCAGTTCTGTCAATTTTTGCTTCATATATTTTGGGGCTTGATTTTTTGGGGGAACTTATATTTATAATTGTTATATATTCTTGAGTGTTTGACCCTTTTTAAAATTACATATTGTCCTTCTTTCTTGCTTATACCAATTTTTATTTTAAAGTCTATTTTGCTTGATATTAGTATAGCCACTCTAGTTCTCTTTTGGTTTGTTTGCATGGAACATATTTTTCCATCCTTTTATTTTCGACCTGTTTTTGGTGAGTTATAAATGAGTCCATTAAAGACAGCATATACCTGAATCATATTTTTTAATTTCTGTTCTGTCATTCTTTGACTTTTAATTGGGAATGTAATCCATTTGCATGCACGCATGCTTAGTTGCTCAGTCATGTCGACTCTCTGTGACCCCATGGACTGTATCCCTCCAAGCTCCTCTGTCCATGGGATTATCCCGGCAAGAATACTGGAGTGGATTGCCATTTCCTTCTCCAGGAGATCTTCCCAACCCAGGGATTGAACCCACATCTCCCATGTCTTCTGCATTGGCAGACAGATTCTATACCACTGAGGCACCTGAGAAGCCTTTGACTGATTTACATGTAATGTAATTACTGGTAAGGAAGAACATCCTTCTGCCATTTTGCTATGTTTTCTATATGCCTCACTTCATTTTTTTTATTGTTGTTGTTCTCAGTTTGTTCATTACTGAATTCTTTTGTGTTCAATAGATGTTTTATAGTGTACCATTTAAATTCTCTAGTCATTTTTTAAAATATATATTTTCAAGTTACTTTCTTAGTGGTTGCCCTGGGAGTCACAATTAACATTCTAATCTATAGTAAACAAAGACCTGGAAAAACTCCTAGCTATCCAGAGTGAAGGTAGATGATAGTAAATACATATTCAAATTCTTATGATGTAGGGAGTTACACAAAGTTAATTTGTAAATATTCAACGTGTCCCAAGGCTATGGTTTCTGTACAGATCCTACCTTAAGAGTTTTTCCAAGGTTACGAATCTGGAAAATGGAACATGGACTGGAGACTTCAGCTATTATCTGATTTAAATTTTCTCAACAATGTTGTCCCAGGGCAGTTTCCGAGTTATTTTACCATGACAGTTCATAGCCTGCAAATTTTCCATCAAACTTTATTCCAGAGAGACTGGAGAGACCAAGGGACAGTCTCCATAACCTGTTTCTCCCAATATCCTTTATTTTTTCAGAGTCTGATGCTTTAATTGAAGTTTGCTCAAGGTTTCATAGAAGTAATCTGGATTATCCAGATGAAGTCTTTGATTTGTTGAGTCAATTGAACTTGGATGAGAGGCACTCTGTTTATCATACTGGTCAGCCAAGGCATTTTCTTTCACCTCATGGGTTTGTTCTTTAGTGTGAGCATGGACTTTAATTATAGTCACTTTCTTGGAGAGGAGCATGATATCTAATAAAACTTGAATGTGATCACACTGCTTATCGTAAGTACCAGCAGCTATTAGGAAGTTCTCTTGTTTCATTAGTATACCAAAATAATAAACCACACCAAAGGCATTTATTTCTGCGTGTATGTTAGCCCTTTCATTCTTTGCTGACTGATAGGCTAGAATCAATCCTGTAAGTTCAGCTAGTCATAGTAAGTGGACTTCAGGAAAATATTTATATTAAATAAGCTCTTGGGAAGTGGTAATAGCATAACTAACTTGAGTAGATACTTGTTCAGTGTCAAGGTGTAACTTGTCTACAAAAAAGTCTAGATTTGTTTTAAATGATTCATTTTTAAAAAATTATTTTATTTATTTATTTTTGGCTGTGCTGGCTCTTCATTGCTGCACAGGCTTTTCTCTAGTTGTAGCGATGGGGGTTACTTTCTAGTTGTGGTGTGCGGGCTTCTCATTACAGTGGCTTCTCTTGTTGTGGAGCATAGGCTCTAGGGCACATGAGCTTCAGTAGTTGCAGCACGTGGGGTCATTAGTTGTAGCTTCTGGGCTGTAGAGCACAAGCTCAATAGTTGTGGTGCACCGGCTTAGTTGCTCCTCTGCATGTGGGATCTTCCTGGATCAGGGAACTGTGTCTCCTGCATTGGCAAGCAGATTCTCTGCCACTGAGCCACCAGGGAAGCCCTAAGTTTGGGTTTTGTGGAGACGTTTCAAGGAGCTAAGAAAGAGACAGATGGAGTTCTTAGTTTAAACAGTCATGAGATTTTCACTTCTCTGGAGGAGGGAATAAGATAGGTGGATTAAGATCATGACAAAGAGATATATGAATGGATTAAAAATGTTTTCTTTATTTTTGTGTTTGTTTTTTATGCATTGTTTCTGTGAAAAGTATTAGAAACCTATTACAGTACAGTACTATATAGCCAATTGTGTTAGTTGAGTACCTAGGCTAACTTTGTCAGACTTATAAATAAATTGGACTTACAGACGTGCTCTCAGAAGGGAACTTGTTTGTATGTAGGGGACTTATTGTATATTAATTATATCTTAATTTTGAAAATGAGTATTACTTCTGTAGAAGGTAATATGAGCTGAGGACAGGAGCAGCAGTTCATGGGAAGTGAATCTGAAAGTAGAAAAATGTTGAGTGCTTTTGGCGAAACATTTAAACTTCATGAGGAACCATTAAGTAGAAAGGTAACCCCCAAGATCAAATGCAGCTACAGTTATTGCTCTTAGATAAGAGGGATATGTTTAACTACCGGGTAGGGAGAAAGATTGTAATACCAAATGAGTTTCTGATTTCCGTTATGTTTCTGAGATGAAACGCCAAGAACTTGACCATCCCTTTTACGTTTGAATGTAAAAGTGAAAGTGTTAGTTGCTCAGTGGTTTCCGACTCTTTTGTGATTCTATGGACTGTAGCCCGCTAGGCTCCTCTGTCCATGGAATTCTCCAGGCAAGAATACTGGAGTGGGTAGCCATTCCTTCCTCCAGAGGATCTTCTTGACCCAGGGATCGAACCTGGGTCTCCTGCACTGCGGGCAGATTCTTTACCATCTGAGCCACCAGGGAAGCCCCTTTTATGTTTAAACAGAAAAAAAAAAAAAGCCTTTATAAAATTTGAGAGTGACCGAGAATGGTAGGGTTGTAGATAGTAGCCTTGAGTTGGTCCAAAGTTGACTCTGTAGTGCCCTCTGAAGGCAGAGGTTCAGGGGTGGGTGCCATTTTTAGTCTGTAATAGAAGATGGTAACTGATTCAGAAAAGTCAGGAATCCACGAACTGCAATATCCTCTAAATCTACTTAGTTGCCATTTGGTAATAAGGTGAGGGCAATTTTGAATGGCTGTACTTCTGTCTACTCAGAGGGATTTGCCTCCTTAGGATATACCATGGCTTAGGTAGTGAATCTGAATGTAACAAAATTGTAGTGTATTCTTACAAACTGTAGGTCCTTTTATAGCCAACATTTCTAAGAGATAAAGAGAGCCCTCTTGAGAAGAGGTGATATAAGGTGACTATAAGAGCAGCTCACCTGCGTATTGGATCAAGGTAGAGGAACAGACAAACTGTAATGCTTGGAGATCATGATTTAGAACCCGAGATAAGTATGAAGGGGCTTCAGGGAGGCCTTGTCGCATCACAGTCAAGGTGTACTGTTGGTTTTTCCATGTTAAAGTGAAAAGGTATTGGAAATCAGGATATAAGGCATCACCAAGGAAGACTGAACAGACATCTTCTACTATGAAGTACGTTGACTTTGGAGATATAGAAGCCAAGACAATGTGGGATTGGGAACCATAGAGAAATGTGGGATACTATACAGTTTGTACCTGTACATCATGGGATACTAATATGGTTTGTATCCTTACATCTTATACAAAGAGGTGCTTATGTCCATTAGGATGTTTTTAGTGGATGGATAAAAGTGTTGCAGACACTGGAACAAGGAATGATTAAACCTTTAACTATGAAATCTGTCACAGTGGGCTATACTCCTTCTTGTGCTTTGAGTTTTAAGCCCATTTAGGCAGAGGCATTTCAAGGTCAGTATTGACTTGTAAGGGTTCTATAGTCTTTATTTTTCCTGTATCTGTAGATAAGGGGGCCCCAAGGATATTGGGTAATGAAAAAATTAAATCAGAAAACGGAGGTAATTTTAGGGGGGAAGTGAATGGAGGGCTCAAGAGTAGTCTTCAGATACTACTCAGGTATTCAAGCAAAGCCAACCTAAGATGTATTATCAGAGTTTAAGAGATCAAGAAAAAGTCTTTTGGGTGTACACCTAATTGTAGTTTCCCATTGAGCCAAAAGGTCCCATCTGAATTGGTTAGAGAAGGTGGAAGGACTAAAGAGAAAGGTATGTTGAGAAGTTAAGTTTCTCAGGGTTAGTTAGGCAAAGTTAGAAGTTAAGATAGGCAAAGGGCTAAGCAAGACAGAGTTTGTTCAATTGGTAAATCCCACTATGGAGATTTTTTTATTATCCTAAGGGAGGGTGGTAGGAAACTAGAAGGAGTTAATGGTAGAGAGTGTGGCTCCAGTGTCTACTAAAAATGAGATTGAATGACCATTTATTAATTGTTGTTCAGTTGCTCAGTGGTGTCCGACTCTTTCTGACCCTGTGGACTCCAGCATGCTAGGCTTCCCTGTCCCTCACCATCTCCCAGAGCTTGCTCAAACGCACGTCCATTGAGTTGGTGATGCCATCTAACCATCTCATCCTCTGTCATCCCCTTCTCCTCCTGCCTTCAGTCTTTCTCAGCATCAGGGTCTTTTCAAATGAATTGGTTCTTCACATCAGGTGGCCAAAGTATTGATACTGAGCTTCAGTATCAGTCCTTCCAATGAATATTCAGGGTTAATTTCCTTTAGGATTGACTGATTTGATCTCCTTGCTGTCCAAGGGACAGCATTTATGATTAAATGGAGTTATTTCCCTGCTGATCCAAAAGCAATTAGGGATACTCTAGGATGTCTTCCTTGGAGGGGAGGAATTTGTTTCTTATTGAGCAATCTGTGTAGAGCTGCCAGGTAAAATACAGGAATTAAATTTGAATGTTGGATATGGAACAAATCATTTTTTAGTGTACGTGTGTCCCAGATATTTCAAGAGACATCCTCATGCTAAGATATTACTTGTTGTTTATCTGAAAAAAAATCCTGTACTTTATCTTGCTAAATCTGGCAACCCTCGTTGGCCAAAGTGGGACAGTCGCAGGCCCAGTGTCATTTTCTCTGCAATATCTGCAGGTATTCAAATCTATCCATGTTATATTTGTGGAGGGCCTTTTATTTCCTTCAAGCTGTTCAACTCATTACTACATAAATCTGTGGTGTGTGGTGTTCTGTTTGTTTATTATGCTCTCCACAAAATGATGAACAAAAAGTGCTGGGCACCAAGTGGAACTCATGAATGGGTATAGTCTGCCAGCCTGTTTTATGCTTCCAATATTTCAGGCTTTAAAGCCTTTAACAAAGAATGTGCAGATTGCTGTAGAGGTGTTAGCATTAATACCCAACCCTGAATATTCTTTAGAAGGGGTTTCTGTTTGGTCCCTACAATTAGAGACAGATTCATCATGCTCTTGTTGACAGGTTTGGATTATTCCTTAGTCAGTAGAAGAGGGAAAACCTTCAGGGATTGCCTTGAAAAGACTTTCTCCTATCTCTATGACTTTTGCGTATCTGGAGAGTTCTGAAGGCAGGGACCTGAAGGTGAGAGGAAGCTAAGAAAGGGAAAGAGGAGAGAAAGAGGGCAGAGCAAAAGACAGAGAGCAGGAGAGGAGGAACGCCAGGAGGGAATTAGTTTATAAGAGTCAGTCACAGTTAGAAAGGAGAAGATCTTTGGGAAGAGAGAAGGCTGAGATTATTTTAAGAGAGAACTCAATAAATTGGAATTGTTCTGAACTGGTTATTTTCTCAGTTTCTCATTACCAGTTAAAGAAAGCTGTCCATTGTTAGTTAGCCATCTTATTTCCTTTTATTCTAAGTTACACACTTCGATGGGCCTTGAGAGTCCCCAGTTGACCACTGCAGTTCAAAATTGTCTTCCTCAACACATAGGTGACCAAAAAGCACACAAAAAGATGCTCAGCATCACTAATTATTAGAGAAATGCACATCAAAACTGCAATGAGGTATCATCTCACACAGGTCAGAATGGCCATCATCTACAAGTCTACAAACAATAAATTCTGGAAAGGATGTGGAGAAAAGGGAACCTTACTACACTGTTGGTGGGAATGTAAATTGGTGCAGATACTGTGGGGAACAGTATGGAGGTTCCTGAAAAAGCTAAAAATAGACTTAGCATATGATTCAGCAATCCCACTCCTGGCCATATATCTGGAGAAAACCATAATTCAAAAAGATACTTGCTCCCCAATGTTCATTGCAGGAATATTTACAATAGCTAGGACATGGAAACAACCTAAATGTCCATCAACAGAGAAATGGGTAAAGAAGATTTGGTACATATATACAATAGAATATTACTCAGTCATAAAAATGAATGAAATAATGCCATTTGTAGCAACATGGATGGATCTAGAGATTATCAGACTAAGTGAAGTTAGTCAAAGATATATGATATCACTTATATGTGGAATCTAAAAGATGATTCAAATGAACTAATTTACAAAACAGAAACAGACTCACAGACTTCAAAAACAAACATGGTTACCAAAGGGGAGAAGTGCAGGGCAGGGATAAATTAGGAGATTGGGACTGACGTATACACACTACTATGTGCATGCATGTGTGCTTAGTTGCCTCCATCGTGTCCGACTCTTTGCCACCCCATGGACTATAGCCCAACAGGCTACTCTGTCCATGGGATTCTCCAGGCAAGAATATTGGAGTGGGTTGCCATGCCTTCCTCCAGGGGATCTTCCCGACCCAGGGATTGAACCCAAGTCTCCTACATCTCCTGCATTGCAGGTGAATTCTTCCACTGAGCCACTGGGGAAGCCTACACACTACTATATATAAAACAGACAATCAACAAGGACCTACCATATAACACAGGAAACTCTACTCAATATTCTATAGTAATCTATATGAAAAAAGGATCTGAAAAAGAATGCATATATGTGTATGTATAACGGAACCACTGTGCTGTACACCTGAAAGTAATACAACATTGTAAATCAACTATACCCCAATATAAAATAAAAATTAAATTTAAAAGAAACAAAATTGTCTTCCTCAAAGTCACTCCATTCAGCCCATAATAAAAGGGATCAACATAGAAGAAGAGAGAAAGACCTCACTCAAACTTAGAATCATCATCCCATTCTCTGTTCCCAGAGAACCTCAAAAGACAAAAAGAAAATAGAGGCAGTGAGACAGTGTGTTCACCCTTTCAAAGAATCGAAGCCTGCAACTTGTGCGCAACAACAAAGAACTGGAGCACATGAGCGGGAATGGAACTCACCATTTGACCCAGCAGGGGCCTCCAAGAAGGGAGGAAGAGGTTCCCCAGTATGCTGTATCCGTAGCTGAATCTCAGTAGGCCCGAGGGTTATCCAGACCCAATCTGAGGTTACAGATTTTATTCAGGTGATTTGCATCCGGGAGCATCTCGACATTAGCTCTCTCCCTGAGCCGAAGCAGGATTGGGTTTAGTTATTTATTTGGCTGTGTCGGGTCTTAATTGCATCATGCAAGATCTTTCCATGTGGCACACGGACTCTAGTTCTGTGCGTGGGCTTCAAAAGTTGCAGCGTGCAGGCTTAGTTGCTTCGCAGCTTGTGGGATCTTAGTTCTCTGACCAGGGATCAAACCCGCATCCCTTGCATTGCAAGGTGGATTCTATACCACTCAGCCACCAGGGAAGTCCCAGGATTGGGAGTTTCATAGGATGAGGAGGGTTATAGGACTGTTGTCATGTCCCAGGTTGCAGTTTTCTTCAGCTGTTAGTGCCGCACACCTTGTGGTTGGAATGGTTGGAGAGTGTTCTGGTTTATGGCAGCTCTCTGGGCAATCTCATTTTGGCTGCTTGCAGAACAGTTCTTTCAAAGCTGACTTTTTTTGAGCCTATGGGTCCTCTGTTAACTCTTGAATGCCAGTTAAGGTACAGGGGACAGGGAGCAAAAATAAGAAAAATAAAAAGATATTTCGAGCAAGGAAAAAACTGGGATATATTTTACTTCTTTTACAGTTGTCTCTCAGCTTCCACCATTTACTCACTCTCCACTCAGATACTCAGATTCTCAAGTTCAAATGTCAGATATTCCTTTTCTTGTACTACACAGCTTGAACCATCCCAATGCTCCCCACAAGATATCTTTGCACCCCAGGTTTTTTGCCTTCATAAACTCCACCCCATAGCCACAGGACAGGTCACCTCTGTTGGGTGAGGAGCATGAAATCAGGGAGGACTTCATGGAGGAGGCTGTATCTGAACTGGGGAAGGCCCCAGATGGGGCAGGATCTGCTTAAACTGAGACGGTAGGAAAGACTTTCCAGTAAGAGATAATAGTATGAATTTGTTCATTTTTCAAATAAAGTATTGTGGAGAGCCTTCTTGGTGCTAGGCGCTAATTGTATACTGACTAAGAGTATGGATTTTTAGGACAAAGACTCAAATCCCAAGCCTTGCCACTTCCTAGCCATAGGGGTTGGGGAATCAGCTATAACCTAATCGGTGAAGCAGGCAGAGTGAAGACTGACAAATTGGAGAGCAAAATCCCTGTTTAATGGGGATAGCAGCTCAGATGCTGACAGTCATAGCTATGTGGGCTAGTTGGGGGTAATACTCTGATAGTTCAAAAAAACCTAAAATTCTAGATTTTCATGTGAAAATTTTTATTTTTCAAAGTATAAACTGCTTCATTTCAAAGAATAAGTTTGTAGGTCAACTATACATCTGTGGCTGACTCTCTCCATGGTTGACAAGTTTGTCCCCTGACTTTAAGGCTTAACTCTGTACTTGGTACAGCAGGCACAGCCTTCTAGCCAACACCTCTGCTTCATCCCAGCCTTGATTCTGTCTATATCTCTCCTTCCTTGCTGCTCTGTGGCCCAACACAGTAAAGTTGTTCTCCACATGATCCTCTGTGTTCATGCATATGTAGTTGAAATGTCCTTCTCCACATCCCCATCTCAATTTTCTTTTCCTAACATCTCCTACTCTTTAAGAGCTATCTTCCTTTAAGAAGCCAGCCTTCACCAGCTCCTCCTCTGTTCTTCCTAAAACCCTGGTTAGTACTTACTTAACTGTACTGTGTTGTCATTCCCTGTCTGTTCATATTTCTTTTCCACTAGTCTGAGTATACTGTGCCTGGGACATAAGGACATGCAATGAATGTTTATTTTGTAAATGAATAAATGGAATGAATGTGTGTTTACAAGGTCACTTGCTATATGTAACCATGAACCAAGAAAAATATGAAGCTCCATTTCTATCCACTCATCCATTTATCCAGCAGAAATTTATTGAGCACCAATTATATGCCAGGGACTGTTCTAGGTGATGGAGATTCAGGAATGAACATGCCAGGCAAAGTCCCTGTCTTCACATAGCTCATCTTTTAGTGTGGGATGACACCAAACAAAATATATACTATGATGTGAGATAGTAATAAATGCCACAAGGAGAATATAAAAGCTGGTGAAGCCTTAGAAGGTGACAGGTGCACTTTTAGATAGGGTAGTTGGGGAAGGGATCTCTGGAAAGGTTACACGAGCAATGATTTGTGGGAGGGGTGGGAGCAAGCCATACAGATAGCTGGAGGAGAACACTAAGTACAAAGGCCCTGGAGCGGGAGCATGGTTGGCATGTTTAAGGAATAGCAAGGAGGCCAGAGTGGCTACCGGGGAGTGAGCAAGGGAGAGAGTGGCGGGAGATCAGAGAGGCAACAGAGGGCTAGACCATAATATCGTCACCCTCCTCAACCACCCATAGACCACAAAGCCTTAGCTGAAAAATGGGGTACGGAATTTCAGCCTTGCTGGGTTGTGTGGTAGCAGTGCCAGGGAGATACACATGGGTCAAAATGGCTTTTCTCACAGATACATGCTTCTCTTAATGTCCTTACTATCCAGAGTTTTTACTGCAAGGCTCTCAAGATGCAGGTCCCACCTGAGACCAGGTGCTGTTTGCCTTGGGAGGGTCATGAAGTGGTGGAGATTGGTCAGTTATTTCCTGCTGGTTGGGGCTGGAACCAGGGTGCACACCTCCACCCAGTTGGAAAGGGCTCCGGAGCTGTTATTCATCAGATACAAGTCTCAAGTTTCCCACTTCTACACCTTTTCCTCTCCCAGGAAGAGGGAGCTTTCCTCTCCCAAGAAGTCTTCAAACTTGCCCTGGGTCTCATGAGACCCAGGGCAAGTTTGAAGCTCCATGAAATGAAGGATTTGGACCCGATGGTCTAGAGCTGTCACATCACGTCTGTGTCTTAACTCTTCCTGCATGACAGGCCACCTGATTTCTCATCTGGAAGTGGGCTTCCTGTGGGCCTCTTCATGTAGCTGCATGCAGGTATAAGCATAACTGTGCAGCTTATTCAAAAACAGTGGTGGTGGCAGAGTTTGATTGAAACCCCAAGGTCTCTTTTCCCAAACATTGTCTCCCACAGCTTCTCTTCTCCTGCATGCCCTGACATTCCTGCCATTAATCATCCCTCACAAGTAAAGGTGAGGGGCTATCTCTGGGGGTAACATCTGGGATCCAGCAGGCCTGAACACCCACCCTACCCAAGCAAGACTCAGTCAAGCTCCTGGAAGGCAGAAAGACAGAACATCTCCTTTGAGTGAGAGACACACAGGCTTCCAGACTGTCAGAAAAACCAGTGGGGGAGGCTCAGGCCAAGGTCTCTGCTGAGTGGCCCTGAGCAGCTCCAGCACACGAAGTGCCAGGGACCACTAAGAGCTGACTCCCTGGGAGTTCTATAATGGATTGTGGCTCTGAAGGAAAATGTGACTGACCTTGTAGCGTGATTTGGGGCTAGCTATTCTGTAATTTATTGCTGAGTCCTGGAGCTTTCAGACCTGGAGGCACAGTTTAATCTCCTAGATGAGCATAGGAGAAGGATACAACTTATCAAGGTCTGGTCACTCACAGGAAGCCTCCCTACTCCTGCTTTGCTGATCTCAGTTTTGTGCTTCCCCCAGAGTTGCTGCTGCCAAGGATTATGGGAGCCCTAAGTCCTCCTTTGCATCAGAAGTGCTGAACTGCCCAGGAAGACTTGAGTCAGTGGAGGAGGCTTTGGAGGTGGGGGTGCTGGTGCCACCCAGTGGCCCAACACCTGGGGCCAAGGAGGGACCCCAGGTGGGGGAGGAGGACAGATACTTCCCTTAGACTCTAGGGTTGAAGCATCCTGTGAGCTTAGCTGGGCCTGGGCTCCTGGCCCAAATTTCATCCTTTATAAGCTCTGTAAATATAGGGGTGTATTATGAGCCACAGTATCCCTGTCACTTTAAACCGGAAGTTGCAAGATCATATGATGTGAGCCTGGTATAAGCAGTTGAGGGTTGTAGGGACTGTGAGCACTGGAGGCTTACAAGCCCCATGTAAAGGCAGCAGCCACTCAGATGTCCTCAGTTGATGCCACACTGCAGTCTGCCTGGATGGCCTTATCTATCAGTGGTTTTAGGAGAAAGATCTTTACAAAGTGATTTTAGAAATTTCCCACATATTTCAATATTGATAAAGAATTACATTTGTGTCAATACAACAAGCTCATCTATAGCACTTACTATATGTAGGCACTGTTCTAAGCACTTTGCAAATAATAAGGTGTATAATTCTTACAGTAATCGCAGTCTCATGAGGTCAGTCTTCTTTTATCTCATTTTATGGGTGAGGAAAATGAGGCACAAAGAATTGAAGTAACTTACCCACAATCCTTCAGCTGGAAAGTGGCAAAGCCTGGGCTTAAAGCCAAGCAGCTTGACTCTGTAGACCATGCTCTTTGTCACTTTGCTAGGCTGCCTCATTAAAACTAGCAAACAAGCAAACCTTATACAAACAGCAAAAACAAAACACCATGCAGGACAAAAAGCAAGCAGACAAGTAAGCACAAAAACAGGCTTTTCATATGCTTTAAACCAAATCCAACAGAATTTGACACTTTTTCTGTTTTCTCCTGCTTTTGTAATATCTTCTTTGTAAGCTCCTTCATGCCTGACCTCCATCTTAACAACTCTTTTTTAGATATTCCCAACACTCTTCCCCCAGCCTGTCCATAAAGCAACCTGGCCTCTTAGCCTTATCATCATTCTCCCTCTCTGTTTTCATTGTTCATTCTAGATTTTTACCTTCAAAAATCCTACTCACATCCTCCCGGAACCCCTCTCTCTTGCCTGGTGGATCCCATGGAACTCATTCTGCAAAGAAGATTTGGGTGTTTGCAGCCCTCCCTTTCAATGGCCCACATGCCTCTTTCTGTACTTGTGTTTATTTGTTCTCTGTGTTGCATAATGTGGCCTTTCATAATTGTGTACTTGTTAGCATCAGTCCCTAAGTGTGTATTTAGTATGTATTTGTCTTGTCTCCCCAACAAGAGTGTGAGCCATGTAAGCAGGGGCTGTGTTAACTGTATTCTACTGTCCCTTGTTCAGAGCCAGGAGGTCACATCACTTAATTGGCAAGGGGATGGAAGTTGGAGCTGTCACACTTGGGCCCAAGGCCTCGCTCTGCCACTTACAAACTCTGTGACCAATGAAAACTCATTTTACCTCTCTTAACTTCATTTCTCTCACTTGTAAAATGAGGAGCATACCTAATACCTCCTTCACAAGGTTAGTGTGAAACACAATGCATATGAAATGCTTAACCCAGGGCCTATCAGCTAGTAAGCCTTCAGCATTTGGCAGCTCTTATTACTATGTCGTAGTGCCATTAATCAGCTCATGGAGCTGTAAAACTCCTCAATCTCTTGGCTCCAAAAAAAAAAATCTCTGTTTTTAGGGTTAACTTCACTCAGGTATGGCAATTTTAGGAAGTGCTGAATAGGACTAGTTGAACAACTAAACCAACTCACCAAGCAGCTAAACCAAAACCAAAGCAGGGCCCTGCAATTATACAATTAGAATGTGATTTTTTTTTCAGGATTTAAATCAAACTTGATCTCTCCCAGTTGGAAGGAATGGGAGGGTCTGGGACCCCTCTGCGTTGAATAGATGTAGATGTGTCCCTGTGTGTGCGCACATTTGCAGGTGCTTGTGCCTGCACATATGTATTTTTTGAAGCAGAGCCTATGACATGTGTTTGTACAGTGCGTCAACACAAACTGCCTAGGAGTAGGCTTCCCCAAACACATTAATGTACACAGCGGATTGAGTCACACTATCAGTTAACATAGGGTTCCTGGTACTAACCCTTTCCAGCCTCCCTACTATCAGTAGGTAAGCAATCCCATGCTACTCGACACAAGCTGACTCATACTTTTCGTTAAAACACAACTTATCAAAGGAGAATTTTTTGGATGCTTCTTCCTTCCCGGACAGGAAACAAAGATTCCCCAAATTCAACAGGACAGCAACCTCCACAGCTCTACCTAAATATATTCCCATAGTGCCTTTGATTCAGAGCTTTACTGAAGGCTGCTGGAAGACTCTCAATAAGGTTTCCAGAGAGCATATTTAGGGGGTGTGAGTTCACACCAGGTTGATTGCCGTAGGAAATTCCAGTCCTTACAACTCAGGGATGGTAGGGAGAGGAGGGACTCTTTCACTGAATAACACCATCACAGAATTCACTTGACAGATTTTTTTTTCTGGAACTCCTACTTTGGAACTCCCAGCCTCCTTCTGTGGAGAACTGCAAAATTATGTGCCACTTCTTTTTTATCGTTTTCAAGGCAACTCAATGTTAACTTGGAAAAAGAAGTTTGTTGTTGTTGATGATACTGATATTACTCTGCTACTGCTACTGCTAAGTCACTTCAGTCGTGTCCAACTCTGTGTGACCCCACAGACGGCAGCCCACCAGGCTCCCCCGTCCCTGGGATTCTCCAGGCAAGAACACTGGAGTGGGTTGCCATTTCCTTCTCCAGTACATGAAAGTGAAAAGTGAAAGTGAAGTCGCTCAGTCATGTCCGACCCTCAGCGACCCCGTGGACTGCAGCCTTCCAGGCTCCTCCATCCATGGGATTTTCCAGGCAGGAGTACTGGAGTGGGGTGCCATTGCCTTCTCCAGATATTACTCTAGATTTGTTTATTAACAAATATACCAGATCATACACACCCAAATAAATTCCGCCTTTTAAATATTCACTTTGATATACCAAGAATTTGGAAAAGTGAATTCACCAAACATTACTAGGTCAGTTCCTTTAAATCACAGTCTACCATAAGTTAGTGTACTTCTAAAGGTGGCTCACTGGCAAAGAATCTGCCTGCAATGCAGGACACGTGGGTTCGATCCCTGGGTCAGGAAGATCCCCTGGAGAAAGAAATGGCAACCCACTCCAGTATTCTTGCCTGGGAAATCCCAAGGACAGAGAAGCTTGGCGGGCTACAGTTCATGTGGTCGCAAAAGAGTTGGACATGACTTAGCAACTAAGACTAATTAACTAAACAACAACAACAAAACCACAAGTTAATAGCATGTGTCCCAGAACCAGGTATCTTGGGCTGAGGTCCTGACTCTGTCATTTATGTAATGTTTGGAAAAATTCTCTCTCAGCCTCATTTTCAGCAATAAGATGGTTATTGGAACTGAGGTTTTGACCACCAGCAGTTTTACTTCTGAGGAGGATGACTGACAGCCATTTCACAACAGGGAACTGGTAAAGCAAGATAAATATGGCTGCTCAGTAGATGTGCACAGTAAAGGATGGGGAGGGGGAGCAGGAGCCAATAGGTATTGCCCTCCGAAGAGAGCAGAAGACCACTCAAGTGTGCAAGTGAGTAGGACGCAGGCTATATAAAATAACAGGAATATTCGAGGCCAGTTGAGAGGATGAGAATATGAGTCCTGAGGCTGTGTGTTGCTATATATGAGGTTTGTGCAAATTGCTTCATTTCCCTGTGCTTCTGTTTCTTCCCCTATAAAATAAGCATCATAAAACTGCCTATATCATAAGGCTTTGAAAAAGATTGTGATATAATGAATATAAAGAGCTTAGCATAATGTCTGGCCCATAACAAGCTCAGTGTGTGTGTGGCGGGGCGGGGGGGGGGGGGGGTGGGGTGGTGGTAGAGGGAGGAGGAGGGAGGGAGGGAAAAATCACCTAAACAACAGTCCTTATCCTCCTTCAGAGCTTGCATTCTTAGAAGCATGCAGAGGACCAGTGCATGAATAGCTGCCCTAGCCTCTAAGTGCTGGGCAAATGGTATTCACTAGTGCTGTAAAGATGAGGAATCCCATTCACATCATATAGGAATCAAGAGACAGTATATGGAGGGTTAAGCTCAGGGGATGAGTAGGAATTTGACAATTAGACTTGATGGGGTGGGATATCTAAAGGAGGGAGTAGCTTTGTAAGGGCACAGGGGTGGGAAAGTGAGGCAGAGGTTCAGGAAAGAGTAATTTTGTTTGGAGACTACTTGTAAGACTTTGGCCAGTTCTGACACTCTTTGGTGTTACAAATAACAGAAAATAGACAGGAGAAGAAGGTTGAGGATGCCAGATAAAAACATTTATGTCTTGGCAAAAAGGTGATGGGGTGTCACAGCAGATTTTTGATGATAAGAATGACATGATTACATTGGACTTTCAGAAAGCTTATCTTACTGGGATACAAAAGATGGATTTGAGAAGAAGATCTGAGTACGGGAGATGATGGGCTCAGAGGCTACTGCAGCCATCTAAATGACAGATGACAGTGACTGCACCAAAGGATGACAGGAGATGGAAAGAAGAAGATGAACTACAAAGACGTTCTCAGTAGGATTTGGTACTGGAGCATTGACAGAGTGACTAAAAGTACAAGTCAATGCGTGGGAGCACCAGCAACAGTGACCGGGGAGTGGCACAGGTTTGGCAACAGAGGGTGACTTGTGGGAGGTAAAATTTGAAGCCCTAGTGGGGCATATAAGCAGGGCCGCGTGGCAGGCAGTTGGAAAAAGCACTGAAGCTTCAACGGCGTGGTGATTGCACAAGGAGTTTTTGAAACAAGTTCTTCGGAACCATTCCAACAGGAATGAATGAAAATCTTTAGACTCAAAGCACTGACTAGATTGTGCCCTTCTATACATAATTCAACATTGTAAAAAATTATACAAAACCATAAAATGTTCATAAGGAAGTCCAATAAATTCTGATTTTTCCCACGAAAATCAGACATTTCAACTATCAAAAATATATATGAAAAGCTTTACTCCCAAATCTCTCTGTTTGTCTCTCTCTAATAATGGTGCCCTAAGAATGGCCTTGGTCTGTCTTTTGGAAACCTGAGATTGACTTCTGAGCCAGGTCCCAAGCCACACAAAGCCAGCAGGCTCATCACCTTATAATTATGCCTCATTTCTTGACCACAGAACAGCATTACTGATCACCTATTTAATTGATTAGAATTAGCCTCAAATGATATAGCTATTTTAAGAGAAAATTCCCTTAAAGGGTAAAGATTTGCTCTTATTTAGGACATGAGGGCATTAAAAAAAAATTCACCCTATCTCACACAATACACAAAGATAAATTCCAAATGGATTAAATCCAGTTTCACAAATGAGTTAGTGAGTGAAAGTCACTCAGTTGTATTCTTTGCCACCCCATAGTCCATGGGATTCTCCAGGCCAGAATACTGGAATGGGTAGCCTTTCCATTCTCCAGGGGATCTTCCCAATCCAGAGATCAAACCCAGGTCACAAGTTTGTTCATTTAACAAAAAAAGAATAGACAGAAATCCCTGCCCTCTTGAAACTTACTTTCTGAGTAGGTGAAAAAGTAAACAGTAAGTAAGCTGTATAGTATGTTGGACATTAATGAGTGCTATGAAAAAAGGAAAAGCTAGTAGGGGTTGGAAAGGCTGGAGTCAGGTAAGCTGCAGTCTACAATTGTGTGAACAAGGGAGATGTTGAAAATTGACATTTGAGCAAAAACTTCAAGATGAGGGAGTTTGCCCTGTTGATATCTGGGGCTAGATTGTCAGAAACAGAGGCAACTGCCAGTGAAAATGCCCTAAAAAGTGGGAGCATATCTGGCTGGATTGGATGGTCAACAAGAAGAGCAGTTGGGGGATTCCCAGGTGATCCAGTGGTTAGGCCTCTGCACTCCTACTGTGGGGGGCATGGGTTTGATCCCTGGTTGGGGAACTAAGATCCCATATCCACCTTAGCCAAAAAATTTAAATAGTAATAATAAATGTCTTTAAAAAAAAAAAAGAAGAGCAGGTGGCTGGAGCAGAATGATAGAGGGAAGAATGGTAGGAGATAAGGTTGGCAGAGGATAAGATGGCTAGGCAGCATCACCGACTCAATAGACATGAATTTGAGCAAACTCCAGGAGACAGTGAAGGACAGGGAAGCCTGGTGTGCTGTAGTCCATGGGGTCACAAAGAGTTGGACACGACTTAGCAACTGAACAACAACAAAGTTGTTGTTGTTTTAAAGACTTTGACTTTTATTCTGAGAGAAATTGGGAACTACTGGAGGATCTTGAGCAAAAGTGAGATGTGATCTGACTTGCATAGAAAAGAATCATTCCAGTTGCTGTAAGATAGACAATGGGGACGAGACAAAAGCAGGTAGACCAGTTAGGGGCAATTGCAGTGAGCCAGGTAATTGACGCTGGTGACTCAGAGTCAGATGGTAACAATTAAAGTGGGAAAAGTGGTCGGAGCCTGGGAATATTTTGGACATGGACACAAAAAGAATTTGCTGATGAATTAGATGTATGTGAGGGAAGGAGAGGAGTCAAGGATAACACAAAGGCTGTTGGCCTGAGGAAGAGGAAGGAGAGAATTCCCATAACTGAAAGATGGAACAAAATTATAGAAGCATTAAAATAAAATATAATACTTTAATATTAACATAATAATATGTAATAATACTTCTATAATCTTAGATTGGAAATGGATTTCTTAAAGAAGACATGAAACTCGGAAGCTACAAGGAAAAGATTGCTAGATTTAACTACTGCAAAATGCAAAAGTCTTTGTAGTAAAAGACAATCAGTTCTAATGAGGTGGATGAAACTGGAGCCTATTATACAGAGTGAAGTAAGCCAGAAAGAAAAACACCAATAGAGTATACTGACACATATATATGGAATTTAGAAAGATGGTAACGATAACCCTGTATGAGAGACAGCAAAAGAGACACAGATGTATAGAACAGTCTTTTGGACTCTGTAGGGGGGGGGTGATTTGGGAGAATGGCATTGAAACATATATAATATCATATAAGAAATGAATCGCCAGTCCAGGTTTGATACAGGGTCCTTGGGGCTGGTGCACTGGGATGACCCGGAGGGATGGTACAGGGAGGGAGGTGGGAGGGGGTTCAGGATAGGGAACACGTGTACGCCTGTGGCAGATTCATGTTGATGTGTGGCAGAACCAATACAATATTGTAAAGTAATTAGCCTCCAATTAAAATAAACAAATTTAAATTAAAAAAATTTAATAAAAGTGATAGACTGGAAGAAAATATTTATAATGTATATACCAAACTTAGGTTAAAATTCATAACTATAAAGAGTACTTCTGCAATATGAAAAGAAAACTCAAGTGGGAAAATGGTATAAGGTCATAAAACAAGCAATTTACAAGAAAAAGTACACCAGTTTGGCCAACAAATCTATGAAAAGAGGCTCAACCTAATTAGAGAAATACAAATTTAAATAACAATGCAATACCAGTTTTCAGCTGTTATATTAATAAAATTAAAAGACTGATAAATCTCATTGTTGACAAGGCCATGGAGAAACAGGCACTCTCATACACTCTTTTAACAGAGGTGTAGATTTGTAAAGAATTTCTGGTGAGCAATTTTTCATAATATGCCAAAAATTAAAATGTTCATACCCTTTGATCATCCAGCAGTTTCATTTCTACGTACCTAATCTAGAGAAATCATCACATAAGTGGGCAGAGATACAAGCAAAAGGAAGTTCATTTCACCATTGTTTATAAGACTTTTGTTTTAAAGACTGGAAATGGCCTAAGAATTCCCCATTAGGAGAATGTTAAAATAAGTTGTGGTACATTCATACTATGAAATATCATATGGCCTTAAAAGAGATAAGGTAGCTCTATAGATGTAGTTGTGCATGGTAACATAAACAGAGAACAAAAATGTTTCCTGGAGGGGGGGAGTGATTTATAGAACAATCTATATTATGATTGCCTTTCCTTTAAAAAAACCCACCTCATATGCCTGTATGTAAATTCATAGAAAGGCTGAGAAAAATGCAAAACTCCCATTGCTTGTGATCATGGCATGCGATTACACACATGGGTGAGAGAATGGGGCTTTCTCTGCAGGTGAGAGAATGGGGCTTTCGTTTTATCCTCTGTATGCTTCTTTGTTCTTTGATATCCCTTCACAAGCAAAATGTAACTTTTGTAATTTTTAAGTATAAAAACGAGGGAAAAATCAGATACTGCCAGTTTCTGAATGTTCCCAAGGAAGAACCCTGGAGGCAGTAGCATGTTTGTTACTACAAATTCACACTGGGCCACTGTGCATTGTGATGGGAGGGACAGCATCAAATGCGTGTTATGTGGCCTTGGGAAAGACACAACATTTCTGAGCCTCCATTTTCTTATATAGAGAATGTAGATAATACCTGCCCTATCTATTTTATTGTTAGTTGTGAAGATAAAATGGAAAAACAGTTCTAAAAATTGTGAAGCTCTGTAAAACTGTGCAAGATATTTGATAATATTTCATGTCCCAGTTAATGATTTGATTCTTCTGAGCGATAGTCAGTGATACCAAATTCAGTTCAAAGTGGAAACTTTATCTCTTAGAGTTTATTTTCACAGAGCGCTACCTGTCCAAGTTAGGTCACACATAGCAGCAGTGCAGGCATTTTACTTAAATCCTCTAGAGTGTTTTGTGTTTGTATGAGAGATTCTGTCTGATGCTGCGGGATTTTAGCAATAGCTTTAAGCCAGCCCCTCCTCTCCCCATCTCAGGGTCAACCATCTTGGATATACTGAATTAATTAACAGGGTCTTCTTAGCACTTGCTTTATGCTTAGCACTCCCCTGTGGGCGGGAGGCCAGACGTTCAAGTTTGCTTGGGACTGTCATGATTTATACTATCTGTCCCATGTAATTGGAGAAGAAAATGGCAACCCACTCCAGTGTTCTTGACTGGAGAATCCCATGGACAGAGGAGCCTGGCAGGCTATAATCCATGGCTTCGCAGAGTCAGATATGACTGAGTGACTAAGCATAGCACAGCACAAGACCCTCCCTCAGGGAAGCCTAGGTACCCAAAGGGCCAGTAGACCATGTGGGTGGCAGCGGGGTCGGGTGCAAAAGGGAAGGTGGGTGACAAAGACGTGTAATGGTTATTTGGGGGAA
Organism: Bos indicus x Bos taurus; assembly: GCF_003369695.1. Classification (NCBI taxonomy): domain Eukaryota; kingdom Metazoa; phylum Chordata; class Mammalia; order Artiodactyla; family Bovidae; genus Bos; species Bos indicus x Bos taurus. Next base: position 88,022,887 of record NC_040105.1, on the reverse strand, counting down.
AAAGCATTGCCTTGCACTCAACCTGTGTCTTGAGAAAGGAAAGGAATGTTCTTTCTCTGCCACCTGCAACTCTTCTTCTCCCCTACCCTGTATTGCCCAGCACCCAGAATTCAAGCCAGTGCTAGAGTATGCTCTGTGTGGGTTTGGGAACAAGACTTCATTTAAGCATTGCTTTAGCAGGAAATATGTATTCTTGGATTCAACAATGGTCTAACCAATACATTTTGGGACACGCTCCTTCTTAACTTGGGAACTGCCTGTATAAGACCTGGTCCCCATCCTGGAGGGGCTCATAGACAGTTGATGTAGGGGAGACCTCATTAATACACAGACTACTGAAGAGTAATCTGGTACCAACTGAGGGTATTGGATTTAAGTATAATACAGATTTATCCAAGAGGGAGCCCAGAGAGAGGCGGTTTGTGTGCTCTTCAAAATTTTCACATAGGACAGTATGACTGATCTGTGCTAAGAATATGCTTAGATAGCAAGAGGAGAAAGTTCTAAGTAGGGATCGAGTTCACTGGAAGCCAAGGTTTGGCATCAGACATGAGCATGGACAGGGAATGCTTCGAGAAGGTATGATATGTGATGAGAGCAAATGGCTTTCTGAGGAGTGGTGGGAAGTTCGCTTGGCTGAGATGAGATGGTGTCAAATGCTTTCTGTAACTTAAAGTTCATAAAATATATCACTGCAATTTGTACATATTTCATGCGATTGAACACTCTTTGGGGCAATAACTTTTGACAGCATTTTTCAGGTGGACGATTTAACATGACTTAAATTCAGGTGAGGCATGGGCAAGATCTTAGAAGGTTGGGAATCCAAATTAAGGACTTTGGACTTGATGAAAGAGTCCCTTGTAGTGTCATTGAAGATGCTTGATCAGGGTTGGAACACTGACATGTGGCTGGTACAGAGACTGAAGGAGAAAGGAGTGAGGAGAGGGCCCATTTAGGAAGCTGCTACAGTAGGCCAGGGGTGGAGACCTGAGTACTGGGACCAGGATGGAAGAAACAAATCTGAGAACCATAGTAGAGACGGAAACACCAAGACTTAGAGATTACAAGGGAAGAGCCAAAGGAGGCCCGTATGTATCTCAGGGTTAGTTAAGCATGAGGGCAACTTTGTTAAATGTTGATGTTCAGTTGAAGGCTTCTCACTTATGCAGCCTGCCATTCCCTTCTAGTGAACCCCCTTTCTAAGTTAACCCTGTGGCACCTATTCAGTATCCTAATTCTGCAAAAATTCAGACTCATCCAGTGGAAGTCTTAGCTCATTTATTTACTTACCTCATTTTACAAAATTGCTCGTGTGTGCTCAGTTGTGTCTGACTCTGTGACCCCATGGACTGTAGCCCTCAAGGCTCCTCTATCCATTTTCCAGGTAAGAATACTGGAATGGGTTACCATTTCTTCCTCCAGTGGATCTTACTGACCCAGGGATCAAACCTGCATCTCCTGCATTGCAGGCAGATTCTTTACCTGCTGAACCATCGAGCAAGTCCAACCAATTTGCAAAATTAGGTGAATGAATAAATGCTACAGGGTTTCTAACTTGGAAGACAAAAACATGAAATTCACTCTACTACTAGGGCTTCAAAAAAGTGTGATGTGTCCAAAGTTTGTTCGCATAGAAATTGGATGCTTTCTTGCTTCAACTCCCCCATGCCCTTCCTGTGAACCCTGTCTCCTGAGAAAATCTTAGAACATTAATTTGCTAACTTAATTTGTAAAAGGTTAGTGAATCAATGCCATAAGGCATTTATGGAAATATTTGAAATTAATTAACCTTGTCAACTTTTATTTATACAGGTTTTCTTCCAATTATATCTTTTCCCCTCAAGTATAACTTCTTAATAAGATTAATTTTAAACAATAAAATAGGAATCTGTGTACAAAGAACTTTAAGAATTTAAATATGTGGGTTTATCATTAACACAGTAGCAAATATATCAAGGAAACACACCCCATGAAAAACATTTCAAAGAAACACACGTCTGCTCTGAGAAAGGTCTGTAACCAATAAGTAAGCCCCAAGAAGCTTGTTTGCTTGGTGATGCCGGCAGATAAGCCTGGCAAACCTCGGTGTGACTGAAGAAGTCAGTTTGAGACTCAGCCTAGCTCAGGCAAGCTACTGGACCTTGACTGCGCTCAGCGAACCTCAGCACAATGGGGTTAACATTTTGGAAGGTGTTTCTGATTCTCAACTGCCTTGCAGGTAAGCGGGGGGTGGATCCCCAGCCCACTAAAGATCTTTGGGAATGGAGTTTCCTTTTAAACTGAAATTGCAATTATTTTTGTACATAGAATATTCCCCTCCTGTGCTTAAAAGGAACTATATTAGTGTGCTAAGTAAAACAATTTTCAGAAAACTTGCTTAGCAAATATGTGCTATGCTAATATTTTGGGAACCCAGGCTGTAAATAAAATTGTTTTATGTAGCTTCTGAATTAGAATTCCCCCCACCCCCCAAATTGCAGTATCTTTCTTTTTTTAGCTTGAAGGTTGAACAGATGAATTTACTCAGAAGCTGAAGTTTGTGCCAAGGATACTTTTTTCCCTCTGTTTTACTTGACTGTTTCCTTCAAATTCATTTTGATCAATTTGCTAAACCTGGCTGGGAGCGCCTGTCATGCTTAACTATCTAACATTTCCTAAGAATTGTACTTTTCAAAGCATAAGATGGTATTTAGGAAAATATGTGAGTAATTTATCGTTGTGCACAATCTTGGTGTTTTTAGGGGTTTGGGCAAAACAAAATCATTTTTAGAGTCAAATCCTAATATTGGTAGACCCAGGAGAGATCACTAATTCAGAAAAATCCCTTGGCTAGTTTTTTCAGATACCAGATATATTTTGAATCTCTTCTTATGATAAATTAGGTCCATGGTAGATTCAATAAAATTGTTTATCCAAGAAATATCTTTGCAACCCCATGGACTATACAGTCCATAATACTGGAGTGGGTAGCCTTTCCCTTCTCCAGGGGATCTTCCCAACCCAGGGATCGAACCCAGGTCTCCCACATTGCAGGCGGATTCTTTACCAGCTGAGCCACAAGGGAAGCCCTAAGTAATATTAGGCAGTTATTAGAATGAGGTTTACTAAGCATATTTAACAACATAAGAAAATGTTCAAGATAAAATACTAAGTGAAAAGCAGGATATACCCACATGCCTAGAATAAATTCTTAGAAGGTTATGTACCAAACTGTTCATGATGATTATCTCTGGCTGATGGGATTATAGATGATTTTAATCTTATTCCCCAGCCTTTTCATACTTTCAATGGTTTCTACAAAGAACACTGTATTACACTATGTTTATCATCAGAAATGTTACTTTTCAAAACTATATGATATTTAGTAATAATTCTCTAAATGTTCATTGCTAAATGTTTAAGCAGACATGTTCTGTGGAGTTACCAGAAGGCAATACTACATTTATCCAGTGATCTAGCCAGGACTTAGAGCTGGAAAAAGCTGCCTTTCTCAATTTCCATCCTGGTGGGAACATATGTTCCTATTTTCCCTTTCCCCCAAGAATATTCATTTTACACCTTAACTTTAGACAGTGAAAGTCTTTGTCCCTTTTAAAGAGATTCCAGTCATTAGCTAATTGGGTCGCCATGGGCCTTCTACAGCAGCCTCTAAAATCACACCTGTAGTCAACACCTACCTCCCTCTCTGAGGCCTAACTCTGGCCTATACTAGATACCATTTTGGAACAGTTACAAAAGTGGCTTCTACTATAACTAATGTAGATACAATTTTTACTGATTATAAATGTAATGTATGGTCTTTGTAGACAGTTGGAAATATGGAAACATATAAATAAGAAAATAAAAGTCACCAGAAATCTTATCAGAGATTCTGGTGAATTTCTTATTTTTTTTCCTCTTGTAAATTGAGTTTATATCTTGTATACAATTTTTTTATTGTTTAAAAACTTACTTAGATGATCTCAGGATCTTACTTGTGACTTGCTGAACAAAGCCCAGAGTTACCAATAAATACTTCAGAGCCTTTGTTTTTAAGTTACTGTCTAACTGATTTTGCTAATGCATAGTGTACATATATAATCTAGCTGGCCCAACAAAATGTGGTAGTGTCAGTCTAGCAGATAGAATGGAAATATGGTACAATATATTGTTGTTTGCAGTGCTTACATATGTATGGAAGTCAGAGAAAGAAAGAATTCAGTAAGCTATGCCTGGTATTAGTAGTGTCCATCAGTTGATCCAGAAATGGCTGTGAGGCAGCTGGTAGCGTTTCCATCAACGTGCAATTTGATGTGTTATCTGGACTTGTTTCCTGGTCAGGAAGAATGTCACATTTTCGGTGTCAAGCATGGTGCTTGGCACATAGTGGGCACATAGGAAATGTTTACTTAAAAGTAATTACCTTCTGAAATCCTGCCATTTGTGACATGGATGGACCTTAAGGACATTATGCTAAGTGAGATAAGTCAGAGAGAGACAAACACTGTATGATCTCACTCATACGTGGAATCTGAAAAAACAGCAACCTGAATTCATGGAAACAGAGAGTATAGTGGTGGTTACCAGGGATGGTGGTTGTGGGATAATGGGGGTGATGTTGATCAAACGGTACAAACTTTCAGTTAGAAGATAAGTAAGAACTAGGGATCTAATGTACAGCATGATGACTATAATTGACAATACTGTATACCTGAAAGTTATTTAGAGAGTAGATCTTAAATATTGTCACCACAAAAAAGAAATGGTAATTATGTGATGTGATGAAAGTGTTAGTTAATGCTTTGGTGGTAATCATTTTGCAATATATGTCAAATCAACACTTTGTACAGCTTAAACTTATACAATGTTATATGTAAATTGTATCTGAGTAAAGGTAGAAAAATAAAAGAGTGAGTTACCTTCTCAAACCCCAAACATTCAGAAATGATTTTCACATGCATATATAAAATGAATTCTTTGGACAACTAAGCAAGACACATTTTATTTTAGTGAAAGCCTTTCTATTGACTTGTAAGGAAGTCAGGTATATTCCACTTCAGGAAAATAATTTTATTGAAAAAAATCTTCAAAAAGTTCAAGCATATCATTTTAGATGCTTGTAGTATAGTCACCTGTTTGAAAGATATGTTAATGTTTCCATTTTCACAAGGTATGTGCTATGCATTTTAATGCAGTAATATATTTGAACTTTAGTCAGATCCATAAAGTTAGTGATCACTTGATTATTGCCTAACTCAAAAACGAAGCAATTTTACATGAAGTTGCTTGAACATAGGAGAAGGCAATGGCACCTCACTCAGGTACTCTTTCCTGGAAAATCCCATGGACCGAGGAGCCTGGTGGGCTGCAGTCCATGGGGTCACTAAGAGTCTGACAGGACTGAGCGACTTCACTTTCACTTATCACTTTCATGCATTGGAGAAGGAAATGGCAACCCACTCCAGTGTTCTTGCCTGGAGAATCCCAGGGACGGCGGAGCCTGGTGGGCTGCCGTCTATGGGGTTGCACAGAGTCAGACACGACTGAAGCGACTTAGCAGCAGCAGCTTGAAATTAAATCACTTAAATTGCAACAGGTCAAATATGTCTTTTTGGTATGTTAGAATAATAATCCCCCTAAGCAAAGAGCCTGTCACATTGTAGGCATTAAATAGATGAATGAACAATCATTACCAAAACATGAGGCATTTAAAATCTGTTTAGAGTTTTGATTAACTCAAGTGTATACACCTTGGATTATTTTACTTTAATAGTATGCACTGATTTTTAAAAGCAGTCATACATATTTCAACCATGTATGTGTTCTTTGGGTGCGGGGGTGTTTTTTTAATTCAGCCAGGTCAGTGAGTGAAATTGCAGTCCTCAGTTTTGTTTAAATCAGGTGCTAGTCTTTATTTTGCTGTATAGTCAGAGTCTTGTCAATGTATAGGTGTTTTTTTTTCCTTCTTCAATTTTTAAATAATTTCTCAATTTAGACTAAATGAATCCAAAGAAAGGGAACATTTTTTTTCCCCTGACACACACACAATCACTTTCAGTTTAAGACTAAATTTTACTTTTCACTATCCACATGTGGCTATTCACATATAACTTAATTCAAATTAAATAAACTAAGAAATTCAGTTCTTCAGTTGCACTAGCAACATTTCAGGTGCTCCATAACTGCATGTGGGTAATGGGCTTCCCCAGGGGGTGGCTCAGACAGTAAAGAATTCGCTTGCAATTCAGGAGACTTGGGTCCGATCCCTGGGTTGGAAAGATCCCCTGAAGAAGGAAATGGTAACCCACTCCAGTATTCTTGCCTGGGAAATCCCATGGACAAAGGAGACTGGTGGACTAACACTTTCATGCCCTCAGCAGTGAAAGCGTGAAGTCCTAACTGCTGGGGTCACAAAGAGTTGAACACAACAACTGACATTTTTACTTTTTCACTTTGAATGGCTACTTTTATCATGGAAAGTTCTATTGGACAGTGCTAGACTAGGCAGTGATCTCAGAGGCTTAAGTAATGTTCACTAATGAATGATGTGACATTTTTAAAAACTTCATCTGGAAATATATAACTCTTAGCTCTGAAGTGCATTGTCATTATATTAGAGATGGACAGTTCTGAAAACTGTCTTTTCTTCATAATTTAAGGATTGATTATGGTGCTGAGTATTGGGAATCAGGGCAATAAAAATGGTCTGGGAATATTGCCTTGCCAATTGTTACCTATTTATAGAACAACATGTTGTATCCTTAAAAATATTTTGTCTCACAATAGATTTGGAGGTTACTGTACTTATTCTGAGGTGATATTGTTGAGCTTTTATACATTTCATGTACATATTTATATGTGCTAAATTGCGTCAGTTGTGTCTGACTCTGTGCACCCCTATGGACGCCCAGGCTTCTCTGTCTGCCAGGCTTCTCCAGGCAAGAGTACTGGAGTGCATTGCTGTGCCCTCCTCCAGGGGATCTTCCAGACCCAGGGATAGAACCCATGACTCTTACATCTCCTGCATTGGCAGGCTAGTTCTTTACCACTAGCACCATATTTATATGGCTTCTATTAAAAATACGTTGAAAATATTTAAATCAGATTGTTACCAACTCCTTGATTTTCATTTGCCTCCATTCTGGTCTGTGCTATATAAATGGTTCATGGTGCATTGACATGGCACGCAGAGATTGTGTCTGTCTTGTTCATTATTATTTCCCCAGTGTTAGCACTGTTCATGGCATAAAATAGGTGCTCAGCAGATATTAGTTGATAGGCATCACGACTTTTTCCGTGGCTTGCTTTGTGTGAGAATTGTGTTTACTCTGCCTTTAGGCACTTTTGTTGAGAGCAGCTCTTAGAGGCTTTTCTGTTTTGTTGTGTGTGTGTGTGTGTGTGTGTGTGTGTGTGTGTTTTACTTTACCTATCAAAAGTTATTACCATTACCCAGTCCCATAATGGGCTTCCCTTGTGGCTCAGCTGGTAAGGAATCGACCTGCAATGTGGGAGACCTGGGTTTGACCCCTGGTTTGGGAAGATCCCCTGGAGAAGGGAAAGGCTTCCCACTCCAGTATTCTGGCCTGGGGAATTCTATGGACTGTATAGTACATGGGGTTGCAAAGAGTCGGACATGACTGAGTGACTTTCACTTCACTTTATTTCAATTCCATAGAAGATTTTGGGATGTAAACTAGAGGACAAAAATGACCGCCAAATAATATCTTCAAAATCCCTTTTTTAGAGGAAAGTTTATGGTAACTTTAATGGTCACCAAATCCTCATTCTATCCCTTTAATTTTGGGTGCTTTAAATACATTTGGAAGTCACTATTTGCACATAACCAGGGACGGAGAAGGCAATGGCACCCCACTCCAGTACTTTGGCCTAGAAAATCCCATGGATGGAGGAGCCTAGTAGGCTGTAGTCCATGGGGTTGCGAAGAGTCGGATACAACAGAGCAACTTCACTTTCACTTTTCACTTTCATGCATTGGAGAAGGAAATGGCAACCCACTCCAGTGTTCTTGCCTAGAGAATCCCAGGGACAGGGGAGCCTGGTGGGCTGCCGTCTATGGGGTTGCACAGAGTTGGACACGACTGTAGTGACTTAGCAGCAGCAGCAGCAGGGATGGATGTGCCTAACTTCCAGGAGAAAAGAAATGGGCTTTTGAGGGCAGGAGAGTCACTTAGCGATCTCCAGTGAATTTTCCATCAAAAAGAGTAGCTGCTTTCTGCACTGCAACTTTGTTTTGGGAGGAGATGTTATAGGAACCAGGAATGCATAGGAAGGAGAACATTGGGAGAAGGAAAACTGCGTGGAGTCATAAGATGCTGCATGAGTGCTTACCCTAAAATACTTCTCTCAATTCATCAAGACATTGATGTAAACAGCCAACTCTGGGAGAGAAGCAACTGGATCAGATGACCTGGCTGTGACAGAGAACACGGCTATTGAGTCCAGGAAACTAGGGGTAATCAGTACAATAGTTTGCTTTTCTTTAAAATTTTCAAAATGTTTGTTAAATCCCTGAGTTCCTTTTGCCTGACCACTGTCACTAAGAAAAAAAAAAACAAAAAACTAAAGTCATCTTTGGGAAGGGGGCCAGGAATTTGTCCTTCTGTACTATTTCCTCTGATCTTCCTGTCATCTTTATATCTTCATCCTGTCCCAACCCTGAGGGTAGCTAGTGTTCTCATTCTAGCCCCCCTGCAGCATAGAGAGCATCTTTTAAACTTGACCATTTTTTAACAACTGCCTGACAGTCATGTTCCACCCTGGAGAGCTTCTATATTCTATGCTCTGACTTTGCAATGGATAATAACCAGTTATTCAAATGAGCTAATGCCTCTATAAAGTGAAAGTGAAGTCACTCAGTCATGTCCAACTCTTGGCCACCCCATGGACTGTAGCCTACCATGCTCATCTGTCCATGGGATTTTCCAGGCAAGAGTACTGGAGTGGGTTGCCATGTCCTTCTCCAGAAGATCTTCCCAACCCAGGAATCAAACCCGGGTCCCCTGCGTTGTAGGCAGACACTTTACCGTTTGATCCACCAGGGAAGATACTATGCCTCTATAGTGTTATCCAAAGTAACATCGCCTGTAACATCCCTTGGGAAAATGCTTGGATAGTACTAAGGATTTCAAGTACACTGGTAGGCTGAATTTTGGAGTAGGAGGCTCTTCGGTGTTCCTCCAAATCATATGGGCAGCAGATTATTTTGTAAGGTCAACAGTTCTCAAACATCGTGGTCTCAGGCCCTTTTTACAGTCTTAAATCTTGAAGGAGATTTCTGGTTTGGACAAAATGACACAGATATGTTTCTCCTTGCTTCTCCCTGCTAAGCACAAGTATAAACCCTCCCTGGAAATAATGCAAGAGACGACCAAAGGAGAACTCAGAAAGATATTAAGAAGAAAGCAGGGCTTTCCCTGGTGGCTTGGTGATGAAGAATCTGCCTGCCAATGCAGGAGACGTGGGTTTGACCCCTGATCTGGGAAGATCCTGCATGCCGCTGAGCAACTAAGCCCGTGTGCCACAACTGTTGAGCCTGTGCTCTAGAGCCCTTGCCCCACAAGAGAAGCCACCGCAGTGAAGAAGCCTGCGCACTGCAGCTACAGAGTAGCCCCCTCTCTCACAAGCTAGAGAAAAACCTGCACAGCAACGAAGACCCAGCACAGCCAAAAATGAATGAATGAAAATTATTTAAAAAGAAGAAAGAAAACTTGCTTGGGACCCTGGAAACAACAGAGAGGCAGGGTGTCTTATGTCTCTTTACCCAAAGGAGGACGGGAACCCAGAATGAATGGGAGTCCCTTTGACATCAGATGAGCTAAACACACTGGCAGGGGGGAATCATCAGGAGTCCCGCCAACAATAGTAGACAAAAGAAGCAATCTCCTTCCTCACTGGGCCTGAGATTCACTACTTTCACCTAGCGATACTGAGGTGGGAGGGTGGAACAGAAAAGAGGGATGAAGTCACAGCAAGTACCTGGTTCTAGAAGGCTCTTGTCTCTCCTCCCCCAAACAGAGACACCAGAGTAGCTGGGGGTTCCAGTAGGAGTATCTTGCCATACCTATCCCCAGCCAAGAGACACCCAGCAGCCTGACCTGGGGAAATGTTTCCACCCACTCAGGCAACAGGGTCAGCGATGTACAGAAGCCCTGCTGACTCCAGATAACCAAACAGACCAAAACAATACCACAAAGACCGAAAATTAAACTAGCATTAGAAATACAGCCCACAAAGTAGGCTGAGACCTATGCACAGAACATAAATAAAATGGACTATCTGCTAAAATGAAAGATTTAAAATAGGAGTTTCCTAACATAATAGACAAAATGTCTATAGGTTTTGACAAATGTATAATCACATATGTCTACCATTATATTATTGTACAGAGTATTTTCACTGTCCTAAAAATCCCTTTTGCTCTACCTATTGATGCCTTCCTCTATACCAGCACCTTTCAACCATTGATCTGTTTACTGTCTCCATAATTTTGCCTTTTCCAGAATGTCACTTAAGTTGGAATCACACAGTGTGTAGCCTTTTCAGATTGACTTCTTTAACTTAGGAATATGCATTTAAGATTTCTCCGTGTCTTTTCACAGCTTGATAACTCATTGATTTTCAGCGCTGAGTAACATTGCATTGTCTGGATATACCACAGTTTTTTAATCCATTCCCCTACTGAAGGACGTCTTGGCTGCTTCCAGGTTGTAGCAGTTATAAATAAATCTTCTGTAAACATCCCTGTGTGTATTTTTGTGTGTGGACATATGTTTTCAGCTTCTTTGGTTAAATATCAAGGAACACAATTGGTGGATAGTGTGGTCAGAGTATGTTTAGTTTTGTAAGAAACCACCAAACTGTCTCAAAGTGGATGTACCATTTTGCCTTTCCACCAGCAACAAATGAGAGTTTCTGTTGCTCCACAGCCTCATCAGCATTGTGTGTTGTGAATTTTTTTAATTAAAAAAAATTTTTTTTTGGCTGTGCCATGTGGCATGTGGGATCTTAGTTCCCTGACCAAGGCTCCAACCTGCACCCCATGCATTAGACGCCTGGAGTCTTAACCACTGGACCGCCAGGGAAGTACCGCCTGTAGTGTTGTTTTAATTAGCATTTCCCTGATGACATACAATGGGGATCATCTTTTCATATGCTCATTTGCCATCTATATATTACCTTTGGTGAGATGTCTCTTGATGGTACTTAGTCCATTTTTAAAATCCAGTTGTCTGCTTATTACTGAGTTTTAAGAGTTCTCTTGACAGTGTCTTTCACAGATTAGTTTCAGTTTTAATGAAGTTCAGCTTGTCAACTTTTTCTTTCATGGATCATGCCTTTGGTATTGTATCTAAAGTCATCATCAAACCCAAGGTCATCTAGATTTTCTCCAATGCTGTCTATAGTGAGGAGTTTTTTAGTTTTGCTTTTTACATTTAGATCTGTGATCCATTTTGAGATAATTTTGTGAAATGTGTAAGATCTATGTATAGATTATTATTATTTTGCCCATGGACATCCACTGTTCCAGCACCATTTGTTGAGATTTTTCTTTCCTCCATTGTGTTGCCTTTGCTCCTTTGTTAAAGATCAGTTGACTACATTTATGTGAGTCTGTTTCTAGCCTCTCTATTCTGGTCCATTGATCTATTTGTCTATTCCTTCATCAGTACTACATGGTCTTGATTACTGTAGCTTTATAGGAAGTCTTAAAGTTGATAATATCAGTCCTCCAACTTTGTTCTTCTCCTTTAGTATTTTGTGTTGATTATTCTGGGTCTTTTGTCTCTCCATATAAACTTTGGAGTAACTTAGTTGATATCCACATGATAACTTGTTGGGATTTTGATTGGGATTACACTGAGTCTATAGATCAAGTTGGAGAAGGCAATGGCATGCCACTCCAGTACTCTTGCCTGGAAAATCCCATGGGTGGAGGAGCCTGGTAGGCTGCAGTCCATGGGGTCGCTAGGAGTCGGACATGACTGAGCGAATTCACTTTCATTTTTCACTTTCATGCATTGGAGAAGGAAATGGCAACCCACTCCAGTGTTCTTGCCTGGAGAATCCCAGGGACGGGGGAGCCTGGTGGGCTGCCATCTCTGGGGTCGCATAGAGTCGGACACGACTGAAGCGACTTGGCAGCAGCATAGATCAAGTTGGGAAGAAGTGACATCTTGACAATATTGTCTTCCTATCCTTAGACCTGAAATGTCTCTCCATTTATTAATTTTCTTTCATTTCTTACATCAGAGTTTTTTAGTTTTCTTCATATATATCTTGTACATATTTTGTTAGACTTAAGTATTTTATTTAAATTTTGTGTATTTTATATAAATGGTTGTGTGTTCTTTTAATTTTATTGGAGCATAGTTGATTTACAATGTTGTGTTAGTTTCAGGTGTATGGCAAAGTGATTCAGTTACAAATACACATATATTCATTCTTTTTCAGATTATTTTCTCGTATAGATTATCCAAAAATATTGAATAGAGTTCCCTGTGCTATAGAGAATGCCCTTTTTGGTTATCTCTCTTATGTACAGTAGTGTGTGTATGTTCATTCCAAGCTCCTAATTTATCCCATTGTGTTTTTAATTTCAAATTCTACTTGTTCATTGCTAGTATACAGGAAAGCAATAAAGTTTTGTACATTAACCTTGTATCTTGAAACTTTCTTATAATCACTTACTAGTTTCAGGAGTTTTTTTGCTGATTCTTTTGGATTTTCTGCATAAGCAGCATGTCATCTGTCATTTCTCACAATCCATATACCTTTTATTTCCTTTTTGTGTCTTATTTCATCAGCTAGGACTTCTAGTATAAGACTCGTAAGGAGTGATGAGAAGGGATATCCTTGCCTTGTTCCTGATCTTTAGTAGGAAAGCTTCTTGTTTTTCACCATTATGTATGATATTAACTGTAGGAATTTTGTAGTGTTCTACATCAAATTGAGTAAGTCCTCTATTCTTAGTTTATTGAGAGTCTTTATCATGAATATATGTTAGACTTTGTCAAATGCTTTCTCTGCATATATTGATATGATCATGTGATTTTTTTTTTTCTTTAGCCTATTTCTGTGGTAATGAATTGATTTTCAAGTGTTGAACCAGGTTTGCATGCTTGGTATAAATCGTACTTGGTCTTGGTGTAGAAATTGTTTTTACTCATTGTTGAATTTGATTTGCTAATATTTTGTTGAGGATTTTTGCATCTGTATTCATAAGACATATTGGTCTATAGTTTTCTTGTAATATCTTTTTCTGGTTTTAGTATTAGGGCGATGTTGGATCTTAGGATGAGTTAGGAAGCATTCCCTTTGTTCTGTTTTCTAAAGGAGATTGTAGACAGTTGATACAGTTTCTTCCTTAAATAATTTGGTAGAATTCACCAGTGAACCCATCTGAACCTGGTGCTTTCTATTTTGGAAAGTTTTTAATTATTGATTCAATTTCTTTCATAGATACAGAATAGACATAGGCCTGTTCCAATTGTCTACTTTTTGTGTGAGTTTTGGCAGATTGTGTCTTTCAAGAAATTGAGCCATCTCATCTAGGTTGTCAAATTTGTGGGCATAGGTTTGTTCCTGGTATTCTTTTATTAATCCTTTTAATGTCCATGGTTTCTGCCGTGATGGCCCCTCTTTTATTAGTAATTATATACTTTGTATTTTTTTCTTAGTTAGCCTAACTAGAGCCTTATCAATTTTCTTTATCTTTTCAGATAACCAGTTTTGGTTTCATTGGTTTTGTCCATTTATTTCCTGTTTTCAGTTTCATTGATTTCTACTTTAATTTTCATTATTTCTTTTCTTCTGCTTACTTTGAATTTAATATATTCCTAAATTTTTTTTAATTTTATGGAAATATAGTTGATTTACAATGTATTCCTTTCTGTTGTACAGCAAAGTTATTCAGTTATACATATATATGCTTTTTCATATTCTTTTCCATTATGGTTTATCACTGGATACTGAATATAGCTCCCTGTGCTATACAGTAAGACCTTATTGTTTATTACTCTTCCTTTTCTAGTTTCCTAAGGAACAAGCTCAGATGATTGATTTTAGAGCTTTCACATTCAGTGTTGTAAATCTTCCTCTAAGCACTGTTTTGGCGGCATATCATAAATTTTGATAAGTTGTATTTTCATTTTCATCTAGTTAAAAAATATTTAAAAATTTCTCCTGAGATTTCTTCTTTGACCCATATGTTATTTAGAAGCATGCTGTTTAATCTCCTAGTATTTTGGGACTTTCAAGTAATCTATTCTGTTATTGATTTCTGCTTTATTTTCATTGTGATCTGAGAGCAGATAGTGTTTGATTTCTGTTCTTTTAAAATTGTTAAGGTCTGCTTTATGGCCCACAATGTGGTCTGTCTTGGTAAGTTTTCATAGTGTTTTTTAAAATTAATTAATTAATTTTAATTGGAGGCTAATTACTTTACAATATTGTGGTGGTTTTTGCCATACATCTACATGAATCAGCCATGGATGTACATGTGTTCCCACCATCCTGAACCCCCCTTCCTCCTCCCTGCCCACCCCATCCCTCCAGATTGTCCCAGAGCACCAGCTTTGGGTACCCTGCTTCATGCATAAAATTTGAATTGGTCATCTATTTTACATATGGTAATATACATGTTTTGTTTCAATGCTATTCTCAAAGTACATCTCTTTGTGCAGGTGGGCTTCCCAGGTGGTGCTCGTGGTAGAGAACCCACCTGCCAGTACAGGAGACATAAGAGATGTAGGTTTGATCCCTGGGTAGAGAAGATCCCCTGGAGGATAGCATGGCAACACACTCCAGTATTCTTGCCTGGAGAATCCTATGGACAGAGGACTGTATAGAGCTTCTCCATCTTTGGCTGCAAAGAATATAATCAATCTGATTTCGGTGTTGACCATCTGGTGATGTCCATGTGTAGAGTCTTCTCTTGTGTTGTTGGAAGAAGGTGTTTGCTATGACCAGTGCATTCTCTTGGCAAAACTCTATTAGCCTTTGCCCTGCTTCATTTCATACTCCAAGGCCAAATTTGCCTGTTACTCCAGGTGTTTCTTGACTTCCTACTTTTGCATTCCAGTCCCCTATAATGAAAAGGACATCTTTTTGGGGTATTAGTTCTAAAAGGTCTTGTAGGTCTTCATAGAACCGTTCAGCTTCTTCAGCGTTACTGGTCGGGGCATAGACTTGGATTACTGTGATATTGAATGGTTTGCCTTGGAAACGAACAGAAATCATTCTGTCATTTTTGACATTGCATCTAAGTACTGCATTTCAGACTCTTTTGTTGATCATGATGGCTACTCCATTTCTTCTAAGGGATTCCTGCCCACAGTAGTAGATATAATGGTCATCTGACTTAAATTCACCCATTGCAGTCCATTTTAGTTCGCTGATTCCTAGAATGTCAACGTTCACTCTTGCCATCTCCTGTTTGACGGTTTCCAATTTGCCTTGATTCATGGACCTGACATTCCAGGTTCCTATGCAATATTTCTCTTTACAGCATCGGACCTTGCATCTATCACCAGTCACATCCACAACTGGGTATTGTTTTTGCTTTGGCTCCATCCCTTCATTGTTTCTGGAGTTATTTCTCCACTGATCTCCAGTAGCATATTGGGCACCTACCGACCTGGGGAATTCCTCTTCCAGGATCCTATCATTTTGCCTTTACATACTGTTCATGGGGTTCTCAAGGCAAAAATACTGAAGTGGTTTGCCATTCCCTTCTCCAGTGGACCACATTCTGTCAGACCTCTCCACCATGACCCACACATCTTGGGTGGCCCCACATGGCATGGCTTAGCTTCATTGAGTTAGACAAGGCTGTGGTCCATGTCATCAGATTGGCTAGTTTTCTGTGATTATGGTTTCAGTGTGTCTGCTCTCTGATGCTCTCTCGCAACACCTACTGTCTTAATTGGGTTTCTCTTACCTTGGATGTGGGGTATCTCTTCACGGCTGCTCCAGCAAAGCACAGCCGCTGCTCCTTACCTTGACAAGGGTTATTTCCTCACGGCCGCCCCTCCTGACCTTGAACCTGGAGTAGCTTCTGTTGGCCCTCCTGCACCCATGCAGCCATTGCTCCTTGGATGCGGGGCAGCTCCTCTCAGCTGCCACTCCTGATCTCGCCCCTGACCCGTAGCTCCTCTAGGCCACTCCTGTGTCATCGCAGCCTGGCACTCTTGGCTGCGATGGACCACGCAGAAGCATGGCTGAGAGGAGCTACTCCTCGCCTCGCACCTATAACCCCCTATAGTTATAGGAAAACTATAGAGAAAATTAAATGAAATAAAGTCTGTTTTTTTTTAAAAAGTTGATAAACTTCTAACAAGATTGGTAAAAATAAAAAGAGATAAGACACAAATTGTCAATATCAGAAATGAAATATGGGGTATCACTATATATCCTGCAGTCATTAAAAATACAATAAGGGAATACTATAAGGAACTTTATTCACTTATTTGATGACTTAGAAGAAATGGATCAATTCCTCAAAAACAACAAAGTACTAAAACTCACTCAATATAAGATGTATTGTCTGACTATCTCTATAATCATTAAGGAAATTGAATTCATAATTTAAAAACCTCCTGGAAAAGAAATCTCCAGGCCTAGATACTTTCACTGTACAATTCTACCAAATGTTTAAAAAATAATTAACAATTTTATACAATTTTTTTCCAAAAAATAGAAGAAGAGGAGGGAACATCTCAAACTTGTTTTTGAGACTAGTATTAACTGGATACAAAAACCAGACAAAGACATACAAAAATATTATGAACATAATTTTGATCTTGTGCCTACGTTAAGTTCCTCAGTTGTGTCTGACTTTGCGACCCCGTGGACTGCCAGACTGTTCTGTCCATGAAATTTTCCAGGAAAGAACACTGGAGTGGGTTGTCATTTCCTCCTCCAGGGGACCTTCCCAACCCAGGGGTCAAACCTGCATCTCCTGCATTGGCAAGTGGATTCTTTACCACTGTGGATCTTGTAGCCTCCCTAAAATGGTCTTGGGGCTAGGATAACCAACTCATTTAGTTTTCTTGGGACTTTCCTGGTTTAAGCACTAAAAAGTCCTAGCAAAACCAGCATTGCTTGCTCAAGACTTACCTGGTTTTAAAACTGAATGTGCCACATCCAAGGAACTTCATCAGCCCTGGGCCAACAGCATTGGTTGTTCTCAATATTCATGGACTTTTTGGGTCTCTGGACAACACTTTAAGAACTTCCATGTCAGGCCATACTCACACAGAAGAAATTCTCAGTTCAGTATTGTTAACTCACCACTGCATAGGAGTTGAAGATCTTCACACTGTAATTAGTTAGAAATTCTCCTACCCCATGCCAGTTGCTTGCTTGACTTTCAGACATGGTTCATTCTACATTCTCCTCAAGATGTCATTGAAAGTGCTTTGTAATGAAAAAATATCACTAGAATGTGAAGGTGTACCATTGTTTTTTGATGATTATCTTTTCAGGTCAAGTTAATGGAGTGCAAGTGACCATCCCAGACAGTTTTGTGAATGTGACTGTTGGATCTGATGTCACTCTCATCTGCACCTACGCCACCACTGTGGCCTCACTGAACAAACTCTCCATTCAGTGGACATTCTTCCATAAGGAGGCGTCACAACCAGTTTCTGTAAGAACTTTTTCCCCATGAACTATTCCCCTTCAGTAGTTCTGACATAAACGGTTGGGGTCAGTGTGTGAAGAAGGAATGGTAAGCCAGTGGCAACAGGAGCAGAGCCTCAAATACTAGAAGTTTGGAGATAGCTGTTTAGGGAAGATCGTCATCTAAGTGACAGCCTTTGTCCTCTCCTCATATTTAGTTATGGCCTGTGACCTCCACTCTGTGTAGGTCAGCATCAAGTATATCATGTATTCTAGAGTAGGCAGGAAGGGTCTTTCTTAGGTGAAATGAGCAGTAGTTCTCAAAGGGCTTCTCCCCCCTCCATATCTCTCCCTGTTATTTTCAGAAAACCCTGGTTCAAATATGTGTCCTAGTTGATCTGCAGATCTCTGTGAAACTTAATATCTGGATGCTGCTTGTTGAGTGAGCTAGCTCATTGTGCCAGACTGAGTCCTAATAGAATGAGACTCTCTACATGGGTCAGTAAGGGCAAAGTAGTAATGAACCCTGGGGAATCAGAGGCAGCTGGAGGCTAGAGGATAAGGGACTGGAAGGGAGGCTAGGGTCTGGGTAAGAGGTAACTGGGGGAGGGTGGATGAAAGTCAGAGGAGGATGATTCTACTTGCAAGTTGCCTATTCCTAGATTTTTTTTTTTTTTCATCTGGCCTTAAGGGTAATTCCTTCTTTAAATCAGTCTAAAGACTAAAATGAATATACTCAAAAGTGTGTGGTTTATGTGTGTGTGTTGGGGGAGGGGGCATATGTGTGCACATTGATGCATGTGAGTGTGCAAGCATACATGCTAATACATATCCCTTGAGGGGGAAAAATCTGTAGCTTTCATCACATTTTCAAAAGGATGTATGATCCAAAACAAGGAGTTCAGAGAAGAGACAAATCAGTGTGGTTTGGATATAGTTGAGTTGGGCCTTGAAGGAAAGCAAAGGTGGTGATGATAGAAGATAGGGAGAGAAGGAAGTTGAGAGGGCTGGAGGAAGCCCAAGGGTGGAGGTGGAGAAGAAGGAGCGCCAGTGTCACTTCAGCCATCACTGAGCTTTTGGAGGTGCTGACTCCTCTTTGTACCAAAGGTCCTGAACATTTGTTCAGCAGGAAACATCGTTCAAGAGGAGACTCTATCAGTGCCACCCTCTAGTCAAAGTTCAACAGTTTTGTTCAGTACTGGTTACCTTAGACGGGCTTCTCTGGTGGCTCAGATGGTAAACAGCCTGCCTGCGATACAGGAGACCTGGGTTTGATCCCTGGGTCGAGAAGATCCCCTGGAGAAGGGAATGGCAACACACTACAGTATTCTTGCCTGGAGAATTCTGTGGACAGAGGAGCCTTATGGGCTACAGTCCATGGGGTCACACAAGTATTTGAATCACTCTGTGCCTCTCTTCAAACTACGGTAGAACAGTAATATTCTTCTACATGGGCAGTATACCTTGTAGCATTCAGTCCTCAGATCCACCCACTTCTGCTCAAACACAGCACAGCCCATGCTTTAATACTGAGAAAAAGGCAGTCAGTCAGTGTCTAAAACTGGTGCATGCAAGAGATGCTTGGGGAAGATGTAGTTGGACCTCTCAGGCAGTAACACCTGTACCACTGGACCCGCTCATTGTTTGGAGTCTCTAGGCTAGTGGCACCAGATTTTCAAAGTGGGATAGGAGGGTCAGAGTTTGGTAAAAATTGAGATCAGCACAAGCCCCTGGCAGAGGTGAGACAATCTTTTTTTTTGGCTGTGATGAGTCTTCATTGCTGTATGGGCCTTTTCCCTAGTTGCAATGAGCAGGGGCTACTCTTCGTTGCAGTATGCAGGCTTCTTGCAGTGGCTTCTCTTGTTGCGGAGCATGGGCTCTAGGGTGTGAGGGCTTCAGTAGCTGCAGCGCGTGGGCTCCATAGTCGCAGCTCCTGGGCTCTAGAGTACAGGCTCAATAACTGTGGTGCACAGGCATAGTTGCTCCACAGCATGTGGGATCTTCCCAGATCAGGGATCCATCCCATGTCTCTTGCGTTGGGAGGCAGATTCTTTACCACTGAGCCACCAGGGAAGCCTTGAGACAGTCTTGAGTTTGCTTTCTCATGCCTATGTCTGGAATTCCTTTCATCTTCCTCTAAAAGTTTCAGGCTCTATTGCTGCCTTGAGCAGGGCAATGGTCAACTCTTGCAATAAGCTCATCTTCTGCTCCCCCAAGATCATTGTATTAAAGGAGCAGTTGACTCCAAGACCTAGTACTTCTCAGTACCCAAGAGAGAATATTATCTCCTAGGGACTACCCCCTCCATGGGGTTCCTTTGTGAATAGAGGCTATGGAAGTATTCCATAAGTCTTCTGACCAGGTGCCAGGATATTCATTTGTTGTTTGTTGTTGTTCAGTCACTAAGTTGTGTCCAACTCTTTGCGACCCCATGGACTGCAGCATGCCAGGCTTCCCTGTCTTTCACTATCTCCCAGAGTTTGCTCAAACTCATGTCCATTGAGTCGGTGATACCATCCAACCATCTTGTCCTCTGCCGCCCCCTTCTCCTCCTGCCCTCAGTCTTTCCCAGCATCAGTGTCTTTTCCAATGAGTTGACTTTTCGCATCAGGTGGCCAAAGGATATTCATTAGCATGGTCTTTCTTTTAGAGAAGCCCTCCTTTCAGAAGACATGGACAGATTCAGATAGTCAGTTCCTCAGCAAGAGTGACAGCTGAAGACTCTAGACTCCAGAACAGGCAGGCTAGCTTGGAAGCTTTGGTTCCCTTATTATGAATGGCTGCCTCTTCATTCAGCTAGTCACTGGAAAAATTATTAATACAGGGACCTCACCTGCCCATGAAGGACAGGCATGGAACCTACTTAGCATGAGTCTCTCAAACAACACACACTCATCTAGGATAGCCACAGTGGAAGAAACCCTGTGCCATCTTCATTTCTCTAACACCCATATAATGTGAACAACTTCTTTCTAGAACCTAGTATCATTGTACTCCATGGCTGCTTGGATTCTTCTAGCTTGGCCTCTACAGATAGTATTATATCCAATGCTTTTCAATTATTGGTGAAGTGAGGGTGCTTAATCTCCTTAGGAGCACATTTGAAAATGAACAAACTGTTGGTCTAATTGTTATAAATGGGAATCACAACTGATGCTTAGTAGATGGTGTCTAGAGAGACCCACACAAGAAAGAATTGTCTGCCCCAAATGCCAGTGTGGCTCCCATTGAGAAATATTCCAGCTTCTTCCCTTCCCAGCACCCCTCCCAATCAAATTTTTTCTTTTCAGTGTCCCATTTACTCAGATGTCTATTAATACTAAATCTGATAAATTAATGTAATGCTAAGGTGTTAAGGACTGGTGATCATTTACTTTGTTCTCTCTCACAAAAAACCATTTAAGCAGAAACCTTCCGTGACTTACAGAAACAGTTCAATTGGTGGGTGTCTCAGGCACATGGCAGGCTGGGAAGGGAGTGGTTTGGAACAGGCAAGCCTTCCTTTTGGTGTTATATTCCTTCCATGTGCAATCCCAGCCTCCTTCAGTAGTCTAGAGAAAATTCTAGGGTTGAGACCATCATTACTCTACATTCCTCTTCTCCTATGGTTAGTGCCTTTATGAGCAGAGCAGAAAAGGAAGAAGCTGGAAGGGAAAGAATGGATGGTTTGCTGTGGACTTGCACATTTCCAAAAGGAACCCACAAAAGCAGCTCTGGAAGCTAAAGGCATTTATTAGCTCAGACTCAGACTCAAACAGAAAGCAGACTGAATTCTTTCAACCCTTCTTGTTCATATTCCAACTTCTAGTTAGAGATCTGTGTCACAAAGCTGAGGGGAAAATTCTTTTTGGACAAATCTGGCTCCCAGCTGCACAGCCTTATGTGAATAGGAGCTTGGCACAGGAGGAAGAGAAAGGCTGTTATTGCAGCTGGCATCCATTGAAGGCATCATGTGGTGAACCCACTCGGCATGGGAAACATCATGCCAATGAATAGCAGTGATTGGAAGGAGAAGGTTTGGGCTGGAGAAGGTGATGGAATGGCCCCAAAAGGGTAGGGTGGCCTGGAAGTCTTCTTCCTGGTCCAACGCAGGTGTGTGAGTGCCATGTTCATGGATTCAAGGGACTTGGGAGGTCTGGATTCTAGGTCTGACTACCAAGTGTGTGACCTTGGGATGATCACTTCTTCTTATGGGGCCTCTGTGTCCTTTCCTGTAGTAGAAGAGGATGAATCAGAGGTTGCAGACTGGCAGCCTCTGGGCCCTATTTGGCCAGTGGATGCATTGGTCGGCCAGCCCTGTATTTTGTTTATTTGCACAGTTTGAAAGCCTTGTTTGTTCTGGCTCTGCAGTTCACCACAGTCTCTACTATCCTCCATGATCTTACTACTACCCACCAACCCCTCCCAGCTAGTTCCCATATTTCCAGTATCCAGCTGGTTCCTGAAGGCTCCTCTGCCTTAGCAACCATGAGCTGAGTTATCTCTTTGTGCTGTTATGTCTCCATAATCAGCCTCTAACATCACCATGGGGCAGGCAGAGAGGACCCTGGGGGGAAAGTAGGGCATTCTCCTGTGAACACAGCCACAAAAGGCAAGTGGCCAAAAAATGAACAAGTGCCACTTAAGGGAATACATGGATGTGTGTTCTCAGGGCAGACTTGCCACCCCCCATCATCACCCCCAAAGGATGTGGCCTGTTTAACAGCCATGGCTTTTCCTGGACCTCAATTTGTTTGATCTCTAAATTGACAATATACTTTCCTTGAAAAGTGTACAAGCCTCACAGGATCATGAGCCAGGCTTTGGCCATTGTTCAGCTTTGGTTTTTAAAAGAATTATTCTTTTGTGGAAAATGGAACCAAGTTGCAGTTCCTTCCTGTGTGATTAGATAAGTAGTTTCAGGAAAGCATTTCATTTTCTTTCTTCACAAGGACGATATGCCAGTGTGGACTTCTCCTAACAGAAAGCCCCTCCACCTGTGTGTCTAGGTGGAGGGGTTAGCCCTGGGGACTTTCCTTCTCACACAGCACCCTGAGGCCAGGGCCTTTCCCTTTTATGTGTCCATTGTTACACCTCTTTACCTCTGCTTCCATTCCAGACATCTTCAGTAATATTTGTGGGAGCACAGAATTTATTAGGCTACAGTGTGAGGAGCTAGGATCGAAGGGTTGGTGAAGGTCCTTTTTTCAGGGAAGTTACAAATCTAGGGCCTCATGACTTATTTGCTCATTGATACATGGCCAAACCATGAAACTCTGACATGTGGCTTCTTTTCATGTCCTAGTCTTGACCTAAAACACACTCTCTTGGCCCCCTACTCTCTGTAGAAATAAAGTCCTTTCCCCTACATCTTCTGGGACTTACTGCAGGCTGTAAGCAGGACTGATGTTTCTCATTGTGATGTCATCAAGCCTCAATATAAAACAGGCTGACCAACCCCCCAGTCTTCCTGGTAGCAGGGGAAGCGGCCAGATACCTAAGCTGCAAAGGGCTTCCTTGATAGACCACAGGCTGCATTCCAGGTAATTGTCTGCAGGGCCACAAATTGTTAATTAGAAAGTAAATAAGGCCAGGCTGGCTAGTGAAATGGAAAGCCGGATATCTTGGATGTCAACTCACTTAAAGGAAATAGAACTTTGACTAGTTGAACTTCCTCCTGCCCCACTTGAATACCTTAGGTTACACTGACTGACCAGTTTGTAAGTCAAACAAGACCCCTCTGGGGCAAGAGTTTATGATTTCAGTAGGTATGAATGGACAAATTGACTTATAAATGGCTCTTTCAGGGCACGAAAGAAAGCTAGATGATGTTAGAGAACCACAGGAGAGAAGTTGCTTTCTCCTTAAAGATATTCTTTTCTTTGAATTTTCCATCAGACTCTCCCTTTCTGCTTTAGTTTAAAAACTTACTTGCTTTTTCACTGAAAGAATACATTTGAATTTATGTAGACAATATCTTTTGGTTTTCTGACTGCCTTCCCTGTCTCATTAGCCTGTTAATGTAAAGAATGCTGGACAAGGAAATTGAAGAACTGGGTTCTAGACATGACTTAGCTGTTAATTTTGTGTGTCTTTTTTTAAACCTCTCTAGGCTTCAATCTCTTCTTTAAAGTGAGAAGAATGAATTAAATGAACCATAAGTCTCTTCTAGTAGATTTTATTAAATATTAATTGCCAGTGGACTAGGGAAATCCCAGTTTATTGAATAATGCAAAACAATCACTGGAATCATAGACATTTATATTAAACTAACTAAGCGTGTACATAGACTGTGTATTATGAAGGGACCTCCGGGATCACCTAATCCAGTGATTCCTAAGCTTTAGTCTATTCATGTCTCATCTTCATGATTTTTGTCATTATTTGTGTATTACCAGCACTAGTAATTGTTTAATGTTTTCTGTATTGACATTTGGGTGGGGGGGCACACTGTGAGGTTTGCGAGATCTTAGTTCCCTGACCAGAGATTGAACCTGGGCCATTCAGCAGTTAAAAGTACTGAGTTCTAACCACTGGACTGCCAAAGAATTCCCTGACTTGGTTTTTTAAAGTCTTAAAAACATCTGCCTTAGTTTCACTGTAACCAGTAACATCCATGAATTCACAGATTTGATGTGTTTGATATGTCTCTAATACACATTATATTTTTAAGTTTCCAATTATTTACCACACCTAAAATCAACTTATGTACCTATACTAGAATACATATCATACTTTAGAGAAGACTGCTCTGGTTCCTTGTTCAGATATGGAAACTAAACATTGAAGAGATTAAATGACTTTTTTTCTTACTGCAAAGCAGGTTGCCATGGAGACATGACCAGCAGCTACCTCTCCCATGTCATAATCAGAGGCCCAGTCTAGCTAAAACCCAGGTCTTCTTATTCCTGGACCAGGCCTTTTTACATCACACTCTGCTGCTCCCATGGTTACCATTATGATTTAATATCCATGTTTTATAATACAGATGGGACTAGGATCAAGATATTTCTTAAATCTAGTTAATTATAATAATAATATATAAATCTTTATGACTTTGGGTGGGTCATTAGTCTCTGTACTTGAGTACCTGCCTTTATCTGAAAGCATTAATAATTCCATTTCTTCTTCCTGCCATGTGAGCTACTATCTTTCTAGATAGTAGCTACTGTTGACCACGCACTTCCTAGGCCCTTGACTAAGTGACTTTGCTTCATCCTCATACCACCACTGTGAGAGGATGGGGCCACATGGTTTCTCAGGAGCCTCTCTGCTCTGAAATGTTATTCTCCTAACAAACAGAATGAATTCAGTTTTGCTTATGCAAAAGAATATGCGTGTTCAAAAGGAGCATGAATATTCTTTTAGAGGAATCAGATACTCTAGATAAGCCCACTGGGTGAACTCAAGGCAAAGAAAGTTTATACAGTAGAATAAATGATGGTTTGGTTTCCCCATCAGACATTTGTGTCCTAAACAATGAGTTTCTTTCAGATAGACTCATCGGGGTGTATCTTGATCTCCTAGCCTAAGCTTAGGAGTTGAATCCTGTCAGCTCTGGCTGCCTGGAGACAGGCATACCTTTGTGCTCTGATGATATCATAGAGCTGCTTTGAGCACAAATGAGGCCACAACTGTGTACAGCCTTGAGAGACCTACAGTGTCCCGCTGAGCTGAGAAATCTTTGCCACAGGGGTCTTACCAGGGGTGGGAGGGGTGGGGGGACTCTAGTTAGCATCAAAGAAGGAAACATTGGATAGAGAGAAATTCCAAGTAGTTTATCCTAGCCTCAGACATTGTCCAGTTCTCATTTATGTCATTTTCTGTCCTAGATTTACTATTCTGAAGGTGGACAAGCTACAGCCATAGGAAAATTTAAAGATCGCATTGTAGGATCCAACACTTCAGGTAACGCATCCATCACCATCTCGCATATGCAGCCAGAAGACAGTGGCATCTACATCTGTGATGTTAACAACCCCCCCGACTTTTCCGGCAAAAATCAAGGCACCATCAGCGTCAGCGTGTTAGGTATGGACATTTTATCTTCTGCTTTTTCTCTTCTTGTTCTCAATTTAGGACATTGAATGAGCCAAGGCAGTGAGTTATGGTGCCAATTAAGTCCCAAGGGTGAATATCCTCCCTACTTCTTTTATTACCAGGAAAATAGAGACACACCACCAATCTAACCCACAGAGTAACACTGAAAAATCACTCACAAAACATGTTGAAACAGTTGTCAAACCAAACAGGGCTGCCACCATGACAGATAGCAATAGATGACCAAACCTCCTGGGTTCCTATCTCTGAAGGATGCAGTGAGAACAGACAGGACAACCCACAGTCTCACTAAATGATCACTAGCAACTCTTTCAGTGAGAACCTCCAATTGAAGCCAGTCCTACACGGGGGTGACAGCTGTCAACTTGTGACCTCTCCTAAGCCAGCCACAATTCCCACTGTTAAATTATTCTTTGAAATAAAGGCAGAAAGGTTCTTTTCTAAAATATTAATGGTATTTGGAAAAAGGACCAGAGTTGATTCATTAATTTATACACAAATATTCATTATGTGACATGGAGCAAGTCATATCCATTCTTCAAATGAATTTGGAGTGGTTCATTCATGTGGTGTTTATTAAGTGCCTGCTTCGGGTCAGGAGCCATGATAGAGGCATGGTTTCTGCTCTTGGGGAAGTTCACAATATTGGTGATTTTTAGGGCTCCTTCCAATCTCTGTCTAAGAGGACAGTGGGAGTTTTGCCCCTGTCTGTATTGCTTGCTGCTGCTGCTGCTGCTGCTGCTAAGTCGCTTCAGCGACTCTGTATGACCCCAAGGATTCTCCAGGCTAAGAATACTGGAGTGGGTTGCCATTTCCTTCTCCAGTGCATGAAAGTGAAAAGTGAAAGCGAAGTCGCTCAGTTGTGTCCGACTCTTGGCCACCCCATGGACTGCAGCCCACCAGGTTCCTCCATCCATGGGATTTTCCAGGCAAGAGTACTGGAGTGGGGTGCCTTTGCCTTCTCCTCTGTATTACTTAGCAAGTCCTATCTGCAGGTCTTCACACGTGTGGATGGGAGGGAGGCAAGGGCTGTCAAACTTCACCCATTAACCAGTTGAGCTAAAGGCTCTCCCACTTTTATGTAACCTCAAGTGGAACTGGTCTAGCCATGGCTGCTCTTGAGCTGTGTACATCCACCCCTGGAAAAAAAGGAACTAGATCAAACCAGTGACAATAATTGAGTAGCTTGGAAAAACCTCAATTGGTAACAAGGTGCACACGGAGGAGGACTGTCCAGTATTGTCTGAGCTTGCTGCCCAAGTGATGCCAACAAAGAAACAACTCTTTACTGTGAGGCTTGCTACGGCATCTACTCACTTGGAAAAGAGGAAAAGATAATCAAGAGCTGATTTCTAGGAGCAAGGTAACTCCATCGTGTTCTTATTTCTGCTGCATCCTGTGCTAGGCTTTGGGGGTACAGGGGACAACAAGACAAGTATACATAAACCCTTTCCTGGGAGAGTTGATGTTCCAGATTGAAAGACTAGCCATATACATGGGAACTAAATGATGTGGAATAGATGC
The DNA here is from genome assembly GCF_003369695.1 of Bos indicus x Bos taurus. Taxonomy (NCBI): domain Eukaryota; kingdom Metazoa; phylum Chordata; class Mammalia; order Artiodactyla; family Bovidae; genus Bos; species Bos indicus x Bos taurus. Next base: position 87,995,701 of record NC_040105.1, on the reverse strand, counting down.
TAGCACATCAGCTCGGGAGTCAGAAGACCTAGGTTTTAGCTCTTACTTTGCTACTCACTGGCCTCAATGCTAGTCAGTTCACCTTTCTCTGGCCATTTTAAGATGAGTTGTAATTCCTGCCCTGTGATATTATTATGAGAATCAAATGATATATTGGAGATTCAGTGTTCACAGAATTTAAGGGATTAGTCCTCTACTATTTTTGTTACTCCCTGGCTCTGGGTTGTTTCTGACGAGAAACAAACTAAAGAAGCCAAGCCTCTTTTTTTTCTGAGCTTGGAATTAGCCCCGAGGTAAAGTTAGAGAGGGTGGTTAATATTCTTAAAGTTCAGAGAATTCCTAATGAACTTCCATAAGAAGTTGAGGGTTATTTCCCCTCTAAGTTTTTCTTTCCCAAGAGTCATGACCTTTCCTTAAGCCTCCAGTATCCAGGCAAGGTAAGAGACAGAAGACTCTGGATTTCTTTGGGAATTCTCAAAATCCCACTTTAATTAATTAGGCTAAGAACAAAGATGTTCTACAAATTTATGCTTTCTGGAAATTTTGAGACTGATAATTTTCTCTAAAAATTGCAGAGGCTGTTGGCAGTTCTCAAATTCTATTGCATATGAGTGCCTGTTTTGTCTGCCCTGACTGAGGGGTGGGGCATGGTGGGGGCAAGCATGTGCTTGCTAAGTCACTTCAATTGTGTCCGATTCTTTGTGACCCTATGGCCTGTAGCTCACCAGGCTCCTCTGTCCATGGGATTCTCCAGACAAGAATACTGGATTGGGTTACGCTGCCCTCCTCCAGGGGATCTTCCCAAGCCAGGAATTGAACCCACAACTCTTACATCTCCTGCATTAGCAGGCATGTTCTTTACCACTAGTGCCACCTGGGAAGCCCAGGCGAGCATGTAAGGGAGACCAAAAGAGGGAGGTATTGACATTTCCTTAAATATTGCTCTTCCTAGCAATGCATCTTTCAGAAACTTTGATAACCCAGTGGTAGACACAAACCCCATGCACTCACTCATTCATGTATATATTCATTTGGCACACCCTGAACAGATGTTCAGTCACTGTGGTAGGCAGTGGAGATGGAAAGATGTAAAAGATAGGCTCCAAGCCGTCCTAAAGTTGTAAGTATATAGTGGGGGAGGCAGATGTATCACATAAGCTTATAGTGGAGGGAGTAGAGGTGAGCTGGGAGATCGCAGAGGGAACTGGAGAAGGCTTCCTGGAGAAAGTGACTTCTGCAGTGAATGTTGAAGGATATGTAAGAGCATGTCAGGCAGAAGAGGGGCTGAGGTGGCAGAGTGCAGTTTAGGTGAAGGAAGCAGCAGTGCGCAAAGGACGAGGTGGTTTGCATGATCATTCATCTGAAAGACTTCTATTAGGTATGACAGCCTTGGAAAATGAATCTCTGAAAAATACCCAGCAGAAATTTGAATAATTACTTTGTATGCATTTGGAATGAACATCATCTTCCTTCTGCAATTTGGCATGTAAAAAGAAAATGATGAATTTAGGAAGGTTTGAGAACACACTGAAACATTTTCATTTATTTTCTGAGGTGAGCCTCTTCTTCCCACTGCAATTCTATTGAAAGCAATAAAGCTAAATGGTAGATCAGTGGCTTTGCCAGTAAAAATCCAAGTTCTGTCGGGGACTGTAACTGGATGAAATGTCAATTCAATCCTGAATCAGTAGTTTTAGAAAGTATATGGGTTTGGGATTTGGTTCAAAGTGATTCACTGAGTGTTTGGTTAATAAAAATGAAAGGAGAAAAATGTGTTCAGAAAAATATCTGGGTTTGATTCTGGGCTCAAGAAATGAATGCAAGTCATTCCAGGTTTTGGTCCATAATTAATTCAAGTCCTGGGGTCTGGCTTTGTGATGAAACACCCCCATTTAATTTTCTGTTCAAATTATTCTGTTCCACTGTAAAAGCTATAAAATTCACCATGTTTTTAAAAAGGCAGTATCTTTAAAAAAGGCAGTATCTAAATCTAGTGATAGTTGGATTTCTGGTTAAATAGCCTAGTTTATTTAGGGTAGGCAAATCCAAAGAATGAGCATAAGAAGGAAAGTTATGACCAACCTAGATAGCATATTAAAAAACAGAGACATTACTGTGCCAAAAAAGGTCCATCTGTTCAAGGCTATGGTTTTTCCAGTGGTCATGTATGGATGTGAGAGTTGGACTATAAAGAAAGCTGAGTGCTGTAGAATTGATGCTTTTGAACTGTGGTGTTGGAGAAGACTCTTGAGAGTCCCTTGAACTGCAAGGAAATCCAACCAGTCCATCCTAAAGAAGATCAGTCCTGAGTGTTCATTGGAAGGACTGATGTTGAGGCTGAAACTCCAATACTTTGTCCACCTGATGCAAAGAGCTGACTCATTGGAAAAGACCCTGATGCTGGGAAAGATTGAGGGCAGGAGGAGAAGGGGACGACAGAGGATGAGATGGTTGGATGGCATCATCGACTCGATGGACATGGGTTTGGGTGGACTCTAGGAGTTGGTGATGGACAGGGAGGCCTGGCATGCTGCAGTTCATGGCATCACAAAGTGTCAGACATGACTGAGCGACTGAACTGAACTAAAATGAATCCAAAGAGTTGTCTGCAGATGAGGAATCAATACCAGGAAAGAGAGAATAAAGAGCTAACCAGAAAACTACTCCTTTTAATTAAAAGATACCTGTTTAAAAGAAGGGATTGTACAACAGGCAATTGGTTTAAGAAGATATGGTACATATATACAATGGAATATTACTGAGCCATAAAAAGAGTGAAATACTGCTGGTTCCAGCAACGTGGACGGACCTAGAGAATATTATGCTTAGTGAAATAAATCCAACAGAGAAAGACAAATACTGTATCTCACTTATATGTGGAATCTGAAAAATAGTACAAATGAATATATATGCAAAACAGACTCACAGACATAGAAAACAAACTACTGGCTATCAAAGGGAAGAGTGAAGGGGGAGGCACAGATTAGGGGTATGGGATTAGCAGCTTCAAAATACTATATATAAAATAGATATGCAATAAGGATATACTGTATAACACAGAGGGAATTTATACCCATTATAATAACCTATAATGGAATAAAAATCTGCAAAAATACTGAATTACTATGTTGTGTACCCAAAACTATAACACAATATTTCAAATCAAGTATAGTGTAATAAGAAGGTATGGTGAAATTTTCAAACAGCTATAGTTGTATCCGTTTTTCTGCTCATATGTATAGTGGTTTAGTGTCCGAGACTGGAAGGTTGTCAGTTGCAAGGTCAGAAATGTGGCAGCAGTGTTTATTCCTGCCTGTGGACAACAGCAATTCTATGTGTAAGATACCATATACATGATTTTATTTGTATAAACACAATATATTTGGATTAGCTGGAGGTCTTGTGCACATTTTACAGATGAATTAACTGAGGCTTGGCTATGTTAGGTTACTTGCCTAAATACATCTGGTGTAAAGCTGCAGACCCAGTGTTCAGTGTGGACTCAGAGCTGTGCTCTTAACTGCTGCCTCCCAAATAAGAGTCAGAGAGCTGGGCAGTCTGGAGCATTTACAGCCTAAGCCTAAGGGAGAGAATCTATGCCTTTGGAGTATCTTATACCCAAATTAATATAAGGCAGGTGACTGGGAAAGTATCGATTCAGATCCTTATCTGCATGTCAGACTGAGGTTAGAATAAGCTGTGAGCAGTAAGACAAGTGGCAAGAATCAGATTTTCAGCTTCCCACAGGACTTACCCTTAAGCATAGAAACTCAGCATAGCCCAAACTGACCTCATCTTTGCCCCTTCCTCCTCTTCACTCCTTCCCCAAACACCTGTTCCTCTTCTTGAGTTCTTTATCTCAGGGGGTGGCAAGATGGTGTACCCAGCTGTCCAAATCAGAAACCTGGGAGTCATCACTGAGCCCACCCTCTTCCTCATGCCACATATCCAAGCCCTCTGGACTTCTTAATACCTCTTGACTCTGTTTCCTCCCTCCCTTGCCTCATGCACTCCCGGAGTCAGAACAGTTCAGTTAGAATGATCATTGTGCTGCCCCGCACCTACTTAAATTCCTTCTGTGGACCTGCTGCTCTCAGGATAAAAAAACGTGAAACACAAAGCCCCTGAAGCTCTGGTCTCCATTGCTCTCTAGCCTAATCTTACCACTCCCCCCACTCCATTTTAAAACTGTGTCAGAGGCACTTTTGAATTTCTGGTGCCTAGTTCAGTGTTGGGCACACAGGAGACACTCAAGTAAATGCTGTGGCATGAAGGATGAAAAAGATTTCAGTGCCTTGTGGCACACCCCTCCCCCACAATGGGTTTCCCCTCCCAGTGAGGGACACGGGCAAATTCAAACCTTCCATTGTGTATCACCACCAGGAGAATTAATGCCAAAAAACAACTCACAAAGGAAAAGAAAAATATGGCATTAATAAGACAATTTTTTAGAAAAAAAGTGGTTATCTCAAAGTGTTTAATGTTCTCTTTTCCTTTAAAACCATGCTTCCAAAATATAACCTCTGTTCCTAGTTTAATGTTTGCTTACACTTGACTGTTTTAATAATGGCATATTTTAAGGCACAATATGGAAATTCATGGATATGAATCTGACGAAGAGTCAGATGGAAGAGATGCTACTAGACTATTAATGGCCCAGTGACGAGAGAGGTCTTTGCACCTGAAGTGCTCTACTCCCATCTGGTGGTACAACTAGAAAACTGTCACAACAAGTTTTCTTAAGATTAAAAAAAAGTGTACATATTCTCCAAAATGAGAGTGAGGAAGTGGTACAGACTGACATTCATCATGCCTGATTTCTTACCCTTTGTCATCGCCTTACAGTCAAACCTTCTAAGCCCTTCTGCAGCATCCAAGGAATAGCAGAAACTGGCCATCCTATATCCCTTACTTGCCTTTCGGTGCTTGGAACACCTTCCCCTGTGTACTACTGGTATAAACTTGAAGGAAGAAACATTGTCCCAGTGAAAGAAAACTTCAGTAAGTATATATCTTTGCTGCGCCTGGCAAGGCCTGGCATGTGGGCTTGGTTGACAGCATGTATATGTGACTGGCTGCTCGTCCTTAGAGCTCAGTCCTGTTTTTCTGGGAGGGAAATATACAAAGAATGTCAGCCTGTCATCAAAATGATTGTCCTCTGGTCTTCTCCCCAACTTCTAAAAGTCAAGACCATTTTTAGCTTGCAGGTGGCGGGTATGGAGAAAATAGGCATGGTCCCAGATGGGAGTCTTAAGGAATCTAGTTGATCCATCTCCAGAAAGGGAGGCCAATCTGAGGAAGTGGGTGGGCATTGGATGGTCTGCTCCATTCACATGATCCGTACCGACATACAGGATTTCAAAACACTATTTTCTGATATTGACAGACCCAGCCACCGGGATTTTGTTTATTGGAAACCTGACCACTTTTGAACAAGGTTATTACCAGTGCACCGCTATTAACATCCTTGGCAATAGTTCCTGTGAAATTGACCTAACTACTCCATGTAAGTGGATCATATAACTTTAACAGTTTCTCCTTAAGTATCCTGTGCCTGCCAATCAAGTCACTTAGAATTCTTTTTTAGTCCTTCCTGACTCTGGAGATTTTGGTGCTTTATTTATAGAATGATACGATGGACGACCATCCTAATATCTAATGCTTACATAATACTTCATATATGTAGAGTTCTAGGACTTTCCACGGTCCCAGCCTATACAAGGCACTATCCCACTATATGAATGCCCTGAATATTCCCCACTGGTCACAGATGCACGGGATGGGGCAGACACTGTGCTCCATTTTACTAACCAGCTGCTTGTATCCTCCAGATCCAGGAATTGGAATCATTGTTGGGGCCTTTGTGGGGACCCTGATAGGTGTCATCATCATCATCTCTGTGGTGTGGTTCGTGAGGCGTAAGGTAAAGGCAAAGGGGAAGGAAAGGAAGAGGAATTCTAAAACCACCACAGAACTCGAGTAAGACCTTACTTCTTCTGTCTTTCCTTGAATAGACATGTCTCAGGCCTATCTCTCTCAGTCAGCTCTTCCTAAGCACGCCTTTTAGCATAAGATAGAGGGCCATCTCTCTGCTCGCTCTCATTGCTTTATGAAAGAGCAGTGATGGCTATCATGTACTGGGTACTGTGTGCCAGACTCTGTTCTAAGCAATTTTATGTGTATCAACTCATTTACCTGTGACAACAGTCCTTTTAGGGCTAAGAAAATGTTTTAATATATTCATCTATTTGTCTTTCTATGAACAGGAAATAAAATACAATTTTTAATATTATTTTTTATGGAACAAGGGGTCAATAGACACAAAACTGCTGACAGCCCAGGCTCTTGCCCACTCTATTCTTCCTCATCAAATGTATATCACACATGTTCATTTGTTCTTCCCTCCATTTCTGTGCTTCCACAACTATGTATTGGGTACCAAGCAATTGCCAAGTATTGTGCTAGATGGAGTGGGTGCTAGAGAGGCACTGGAGCCATGGATTTGGCCCCCAACAACCATGTTAGATCTTTATACCCTTTCCTCCTGACATCAGTTTTCCTGCCTCTTAAACACTGGTTTGTTTCTCTTGACAGTATACTTATACAGTTAAGACCTAACCTTTCTGCACCCTAAATGGAGACCCATGGTCTGACAGTGAGTCAGACTATCAGAAATCACAGAGGTTTGGGACCTATGGTCACTGAGGCTACAGAGCCTATGGCTCCACATGAGATGTCAGACCCTAACTTGTTCTTGCCTGGGCCTTCTTCCCACAGACCAATGACAAAGATAAACCAAAGAACGGAGGGTGAGACAATGCCACGTGAAGATGCCATCCAACTCGAAGCCACCCTTCCGTCTTCCACCCATGAGACTGAGCCTAATGCTACCCTGGGGCCAGATCATGAGCCTATCCCCGAGCCTGAGCCTGCCTTGCAGCCTACTGTGGAGCCACCCTCTGGGCCTGAGCTTGTCCCCATGTCTGAGCTTGAGATCCAGCTGGAGCCAGAGCCTGCGCCCCAGCAGGAGCCCGAGCCCTTGATTGTAGATGAGCCATTTTGTGATGAGGAGAAGGTGATTAAGCCATAGGCCAGCGGCCTGAGTCCAATGTTCATCACCAAGGAACCCATTAGTGGCATGTGGAATTGAGTTGACCTAACTAATTTCCCACCACCTGCCTCCATTCTGGCCAACCCTCTTCTAACATGGAGCTCTTACCATCAATCCAGAATAACTACTAAATAAACGCAAGGGTTCCTGCATTACCAGTCTAGAGTACTTAATTTCACTAACCTGTAAACACAATTAATGACAAGTGATTCTGAACTCAGTTGAAGGTGTTTTGCCACAACACCTGTGTCTTATTTCAGAAATCTTATTTCTCTATTTTTAGCTACTCTTTGGCATTCCACATGCACACATGACAAGGTGCCATTAACTGGATTGAATATTATTTCTTGGATTTGCTGTTATCAGAGCTTCCCTATTCATTTTCACATTGATCAGTACGAATTCACCAGCATTATCTCATAGACTGGGAAAAAAAATCCTTAAAATTCCAGAGAAGAAAGGGTACCTATTAATTAGTACATACCATTTAAAACTAGGTCTTAAAATTAATGCTTCATTTATCGTATTAGATTTCCCAGAGAACCACTCTGCTATCCAATATCTGAGCACAGCAAAATTTTAAATTAAATCAACTTTTTAAATGCAAAATAATGTACAGGCAAACAATTCCAAATATAACTTTCTTTCAATGAATACAAAACGTTGATATCACAGGTAATGTACAATTTAGCTTTGAATGAGGTATTATGTTGTCTCACTGATGCTCTCTCTACTTTGGAAGGGCCAAACTAAATGAACACCTAAGATCTATCTTAGATAATCAGAACACATTAATTGTTTTACTGTTGGGATATTTCACATTAACAAAGAGATATCATTCTTGTGTAAATGCTAACTATTAACTAAAATGCATTCATATCACCTCTTCACCTGCTAAAAAGCTTTTCTATTGATTATATTTATCCACACTCCACTTTGAATAAATTTACACGTAGACTTTTTCATTTGTGTAATCAGATTTTAAATCTTTAAAATAATACTCAATAAAAATCTTACTTTAATGAGCCTAAGGTAAATCTTTTATGAATAATTTTATTGGTTTTAACTTTATGTATAATAAACTGCACCTATTTCAAGTGTTTTGATGTGTTTTGACAGATGTGTACACTTACGAATGCCTGCATACATGCTCACTTGATTCAGTCGCATCTGACTCTTTGCCACCCCATGGACAGAGGAGCCTGGTGGGCTCCCCCAGGCTCCTCTGTCCATAGGATTTCCCAGGCAAGAATACTGGAGTGGGTTGCCATTTCCTCCTCCAGGGGATCTTCCCGACCCCAGGATCAAACCTGTGTCTCCTGTAGCTTCTGCACTGCAGGCAGGTTCTTTGCCACTGAGCCAGCAGTACACTCATGAAAGCACCATGGTAATCTAAATAGAACATTTCCATCATCCCAAAATGTTTTCTGTGCCCCTTTGTGCACTCTCACGATCACCCTGGACCCAGGCAACCATTGATTTATTTTTCATCATTAGAGATTAGCTTTGTCTTCTCTTGACCTTCATATAAAAAGGACCATACTGTGTGTACTTTTCTGTGTGTCTTACTTCCTTCTAAGTGAAGCCTTTTTAAATAAAGAAATGAATCTTTAACTTATCACATCTAGGTTTTCATGTAGAGGAAGCTGAGAAACTGTATATATAGATCATACCTATATACTAATGGAGATAGAGTCTCAGAAGATTTTAGGGTAGACAGACATTGAAATTAACATTACACTTGTCCAGAGTCATGGAGAGAAGAGATAGCAAGTTTTTACTTATATATTTTCTGTGATGTGTTAATTTTCAGCCATTTGCAGGGATTTTTGAAGATTCTGTAATTCTGTTCAGACTATAATATTATGACATATAGTGTCTGATGGGTTCAGGAAGCAAAATGATGAAGGTCTTAAGAATGACCTAATATTTAGATCTTAAAAACCAAATACCAGCAGTGTCCAGAATGCCAAAGTAGCTGAAATTCACCTTCCCTTCTACTTTTATGATAGAGGCAAATTACAAGAAAAGAGACTTATGTAATAGTTAACAACACCACTCCCAAATTTTCGATGAATTGGTGCTGAGCAGGAAGGCAGGGACTCTTGGTGGTCTAATAGAGTTCTGTTCTTCAGTGTAATGCTCTCCCAACTGAGCTATTTCGGCTACTTCCTAGAGTTCTGTTCTTGTTAGTATTTCTCTGATCAAAATGGGAGGATCCCCTGAAGAAGGGCATGGCAACCCACTCCAGTATTCTTGCCTGGGAAATTGCATGGACAGAAGAGCCTGGCAAAGAGTCAGACACGACTTAGTGTCTTCATTTCTAATCAAAATGTTGATAGATAGATTAGTGGTTTTTTACCTTTTTCTAGGCTATGGATCACTTTGAGAAAACACTGAAAACTCTGGACCCCTCTCCTTAGAAAAATGCTTATACACACACAGTGTCCAGTTTTAGATAAATTGCAGATGCCCAGAATCCAAGGCACATTTAATAAAATCATGTATCCTGGGGTGCATGGATACTCTGCTGTATGACTCAAAATGATCTTGATAGTCTGGGAGCTGACTTGAAATTAACATAATGAGTTTGCCAGCAATGGAGGGTATGGTCCTGCTTTAAGGATATGAGTACACTTTGCCCATGCAGAAACCCTAGCTGGGCAAGGTTGGGAAGTAGGTGAGGTTAATCAGAAGTAATATCTTTGGATCTCTGTTTTCAGTGCCCTTGGCCTTCTGGCATCTTATTTTCCAAATACTTATTTTCCAAATATTGTCATGTGCTGTCATGCTGCTGGCTCTGTGACCCATTCAGGTCTGCAGCAGGTTGCCTATCCCTTCTCTAGGGGATCTTCCTGACCCAGGGATTGAACCCAGGTCTCCTGCAGAGGTCCAGCCCCGGCTGATCCAGGGTATTCGAAGGAGAGACGGCTTAGGCGACTATTTATATGCTAATTAGAGATATAAAGAATAATAGAATGAGGATAGCTCAGTAGGAAAATTCAGTGGAGAAAAGAGGTTGAGTAGCTTGGTTTACGCGGGAGACCAATAAAACTTCAAGACAAGAAGTTTGCACCACTTACGTAGGCCGCAGGCGCCCTCTCGAATAGCGGAAGGTGCCTCACCCTAGACACCTTCTCGAGTGGGTCTTAGAAGCCCAGGCATAATTAGTAAGCATGGTGGGTTCTGCGCTCCAGATGGAGACTTCAGCCAGAATGTGAAAAGAATGACATGGGGAGACCAAGCGCTGGTGAGCAAGGCCCGTAGCTTTATTTATTTATTTTTTTTTTTTAATTTTTTAGCAGCGGAGCCGGAAACACACAGGCGCCGTGCCGCCCAGGCCCACCCGCTCACTCCAACGTCCCGCCCCACTTTGAGCCCGTAGCTTTATTTTTAACAGGGGCTTATATACCCTAAGTTACACATAGAGGATAATACGGGATGCAAAGTCAGCAGTTTTTGATCCTTATCAAAAACCAGGGTTTCTTTCCTGCAAATTTATTGTATACAAATGGTTTAGGTGATTTACATCATCTTCTGGCCAGAAGGCCTACTAACATTTTATGACTCTTGACAAGGACTTATCAACAAAGACTTATTTTCTCTAAGAGTAATTATTTTAAGGTTTGGCGCCATCTTCCAAAGATAAAATTGCATTCCTATAGGGCGGATGTGTAATGGGTTTACAACAAAGCAAAGAATTTATTACCTTAAGGGTCTAAAGTTACTAACACCAAGGTCACTACTTATTTTTTCTACATACCAACTATTAATTAATACATATTCAAGGATACAATTCAGGGGATGTGAAAACTTGGCAGCAAGCATTGGCTCATCAATGAAATCCTTTACTAGTCTTATTCTGAAAGTTTCTAACTCTCTGAGAGGCTCTAAGCTATTTGAATATCTTAAGCTTCCCATGCCTCTGGAGGCTGGGAGACTGTAAACAATCGTATGCATAGCTGTGGGAGTCCGGGTAAACTTGTCAGGCGAGTTAGAGAGCCATCTGAGGGGTTTGGATTTAAACACTCCTAATTGCCCAGGAACTTTATTAATGGGAGCTGTAAGTTAACTCTTTGACAGAGAGAGCGAGATGGTGGTAGGGGACAGCCCCCAGTAAAGTCAGACGTGAGAGCACAAAGCAATAAAGTAGGCAGACTCTGGTTTTTTGGGGGGTAGATGCTCGAGAATATCCGGGCGGACTCCTGAGGCTCGATCCCGCCTTTGCGTATGCCGAGCCTCCTTCCTCATGACCTTTGTCACGAGTGGAATGCCTCACCGGCTCCCGGCAGTCTCCTGCATAGCAGGCAGATTCTTCACCAGCTGAGCTACCAGGGAAGCCTATTAAACAGGTTATGGGGTGTCATAAAAGGTTCAAACCAATCTAAAGACTCAATAATCCCACTTTTCTTTGAAGCTTTGGTTTAAAAACCAAAAATAATTCAGAGATGATAATGAAGGTTCTGGGAAACAAGAAAATAAATCACCCCACAAGTCCACCAATGTAAAGAAAAGCACAGGGTTTGGTGTGTGTGCGTGTGTATATGTTCAGTTGCTAAGTCGTGTCCGACTCTTTGTGACCCCATGGATTGCACCATGCCAGGTTTCCCTGTCCTCCATCTCCCAGAGTTTGTTCAAATTTGTGTCCATTGTGTTGATGATGCCACCCAACCATCTCATCCTGTCACCCTCTTCTCCTCCTGCCCTCAGTCTTTCCCAGCATCAGGGTCTTTTCCAGTGAGTCAGCTCTTCGTACCAGGTGGTCAAAGTATTGAAGCTTCAGCTTCAGTGGGTGGGTATTACAAGTAATGGATTATTGTCAAAATGTCACAGTACCTTCCATTTGGCCCACTGTTTTTTGAGTAGAGGCGGAAAGAAAATGAATAATTTTCTTTCAGGATCAGGATCCAGGAAATTTAGTGTTAGTTGTAGTTCTAGCTCTTGGTGTTTGATCATCTGTAAAATGGAGATGATTTCTGCCCGCTTAATGGCTACAATAGAGAATGGATGTAAAAAATTATAAAGTGTGGTATTCTACTTTTGGAGAACCTATGTCTGCTGATAATTGATTCAGTATTTCTTTCTCTCAACTGGGGATTCCTTTTAATTAAACTTTCTATTTTGTATTAGAGTTTAGCTAATTAACAATGTAGTGATAGTTTCAGATGGACAGCAAAGGGACTCAGCAATATATATACATGTATCCATTCTCCCCCAAACTCCCTTCCCATCCAGGCTGCCACATCGAGTGGAGTTCCCTGTCCTATACAGTAGGTCCTTGTTAGTTATCCAATGTCCGACTCTTTTGCAACTCCATGAACTGCAGCCTGCCAGGCTCCTCTCCCCGTGGGATTCTCCAGGCAAGAATACTGGAGTGGGGTTGATGTGCCCTTCTCCAGGGGATCTTCCCAAACCAGGGATTGAACCCACGTCTCCTGCACTGCAGGCGGATTCTTTTGAGCCATCAGGGAAGCAGTGTCCATCCCAAACTCCCTAACTATCCCTTCTTCCCATCCTTCCCCTCAACCAAGTATTCTTAACCTTTTTAGAAGTCATACATCCCTTTGAGAATCTGACGAAAGCTACAGAACCCTCTTGCCAGAAAAATGCACATTAAAATGTCTGCATTCAAATTTAGGTAGTCAGTACAACTGTGAAGTTATAGTCATACACCTCAAAGTGAGGAGCTCCCATACTATATCAAACTTGCTAACAGAAGAACCTGGGGGCTTGATCGTGTAACAGGATATGGAAACAAAAAGCAGAAGACACTGCCATGTAATAAATTCAGTGTAGCTGGTATAGTTATACTGGGGCATCAAAACACTAGGGTCAGCTAAATTGTTAAGTCAGAGATGATGAAGTAAAATGTACAATTATCTTGAATCTCAAAGAACCACACTGATATCGCAGACTCCCTCCAATAAATACGAATGTAATTTTTCCACTCTTTTGTTTATCTATTGTTTCCATATTATATTCTCAGTTAAGCTCTACAGTTAAAATTGTCATCACTGAGTTCATTTTGAACGTAACTGTAAAACCTGCTGAACTTGAATCAGCTTAATCTCTACTGGGTTTCCTATAGGGAACATGAAACAATCTGATCAATATCTGAAGCCATCAATACCCTCAGTTTTAGTGATTGAAATGTTAAGCCACTTCATTTAAAATGCCAATAGGGAGTTCCCTGGTGGTCCAATGGTTAAGACTCCACAGTTCCAATGTAGGGGATGCAGGTTGGATCCCTGGTCAGGGAACTAAGGTCCCATGTGTCACATGATGCAGGCAAAAAAATAAAATAGAATAAAATGCCAAAGGCATACAAATTACATGAGGCTTGGTTTCATCCGTATTGTTTATTAAAGAATTAAGATGAGTTTTCTTTTACATTCATAAAACCTACTAACTCAGACAAAAAGACTCAGCACTTATGAATACCTTCAGTCCTAACAGGCTCTATTAGATACAACTTTACTCTGTGATCACGCTAAAAAACGTTAGAAAGAAATTATTTCCCATCATCAATTCTATCTCTAGCATTCAATAAACAAAGTCTAGTTCTATAAGAATATGCTTCCCTGATTAATAATTGTAAAGCTCAGCACTCAAAATACTTACGTAAAAGGGTTTTGCATATCAACAACACATTTATGTTTACAAAACCCATTTTGGATACCATTCATTAAGTTTCTGACCCCAAATTAATTGAAGGTTGTGGACTCATTTGGATTACTTATTTCAAGCACTATTTGCAGCATAAAATTCAAATAAAAATAATTAGAAGAGTCACTTGGAGTTCATTAGATTTTATGGCTAGTAATCATTTAAACACCAGACTGGTTCCAAATAGGAAAAGGAGTACTTCAAGGCTGTATACTGTCACCCTGCTTATTTAACTTATATGCAGAGTACATCATGAGAAACTCTGGGCTGGAAGAAGCACAAGCTGGAATCAAGATTGCTGGGAGAAATATCAAGAACCTTAGATATGCAGATGACACCACCCTTATGGCAGAAAGTGAAGAGGAACTCAAAAGCCTCTTGATGAAAGTGAAAGAGGAGAGTGAAAAAGTTGGCTTAAAGCTCAACATTCAGAAAACGAAGATCATGACATCTGGTCCCATCACTTCATGGCAAATAGATGGGGAAACAGTGGAAACAGTGTCAGACTTTATTTTTTGGGGCTCCAAAGTCACTGCAGATGGTGACTGCAGCCATGAAATTAAAAGACGCTTACTCCTTGGAATGAAAGTTATGACCAACCTAGATAGCATATTCAAAAGCAGAGATATCACTTTGCCAACAAAGGTCCGTCTAGTCAAGGCTATGGTTTTTCCTGTGGTCATGTATGGATGTGAGAGTTGGACTGTGAAGAAAGCTGAGCACCAAAGAATTGATGCTTTTGAACTGTGGTGTTGGAGAAGACTCTTGAGAGTCCCTTGGACTGCAAGGAGATCCAACCAGTCCATTCTAAAGGAGATCAGCCCTGGGTGTTCTTTGGAAGGAATGATGCTAAAGCTGAAACTCTCAGTACTTTGGCCACCTCATGCGAAGAGTTGACTCATTGGAAAAGACTGTGATGCTGGGAGGGATTGGGGGCAGGAGGAGAAGGGGATGACAGAGGATGAGATGGCTGGATGGCATCTCCGACTCAATGGACATGAGTTTGAGTGAACTCTGGGAGTTGGTGATGGACAGGGAGGCCTGGCATGCTGTGATTTATGGGGTCGCAGAGTCGGACACGACTGAGAGACTGAACTGAACTGAACTGAATCATTTAAAATGTTTCCCTAAATTGAGATCAAGTTTATACTTATTAATTTTCTGTTGCTCCAATTGAATTAGCAATTCAGAAGATTTTTACATATTTTAGCTGCAGTTCAAGCTTC